>NW_026606759.1:1445000-2645000 GCF_029890125.1 Rhinichthys klamathensis goyatoka
ACCTTTCACCGTTGATGATGAAGCATGCATGTTCTCAGTGATCTCGGGCTGATGATAACACTGTTGATGGGTGTCGTTCACAGTCATGCTGCCCTCCAGTGTCTTCAGACGGCTCTGCACCAGCACTCAGCGGCCCGTCCTCCTGCTCTTCACCAAGGTACAGGTGCTGTCCATCACACACACACACACACACACACATCTGTCACGCTCACACACTGCTCAGAGAAGGTACAGGTGCTGTCCATCACACACACACACACACACACACACATCTGTCACGCTCACACACTGCTCAGAGAAGGTACAGGTGCTGTCCATCACACACACACAAACACATCTGTCACGCTCACACACTGCTCAGAGAAGGTACAGGTGCTGTCCATCACACACACACACACATCTGTCACACACTGCTTAGAGAAGGTACAGGTGCTGTCCATCACACACACACACACACACATCTGTCACGCTCACACACTGCTCAGAGAAGGTACAGGTGCTGTCCATCACACACACACACACACACACACACACATCTGTCACGCTCACACACTGCTCAGAGAAGGTACAGGTGCTGTCCATCACACACACACACACACACACACATCTGTCACGCTCACACACTGCTCAGAGAAGGTACAGGTGCTGTCCATCACACACACACACACACACACACACATCTGTCACGCTCACACACTGCTCAGAGAAGGTACAGGTGCTGTCCATCACACACACACACACACACACACACATCTGTCACGCTCACACACTGCTCAGAGAAGGTACAGGTGCTGTCCATCACACACACACACACACACACACACATCTGTCACGCTCACACACTGCTCAGAGAAGGTACAGGTGCTGTCCATCACACACACACACACACACACACACATCTGTCACGCTCACACACTGCTCAGAGAAGGTACAGGTGCTGTCCATCACACACACACACACACACACACACATCTGTCACGCTCACACACTGCTCAGAGAAGGTACAGGTGCTGTCCATCACACACACACACACACACACACACATCTGTCACGCTCACACACTGCTCAGAGAAGGTACAGGTGCTGTCCATCACACACACACACACATCTGTCACACACTGCTCAGAGAAGGGGTTCGTCCACTCTAATGGCCAACTTTGTTCATGATAACTTGAAAGGAGCATTAAAGCAGAGTTCAGCTCCAGCCCTGATCACACACACCTGACAGATGCCGTCAGTCTTCAGGATTACGAGCACACACTCCTGGCGAGCTGGACTCCAGATGAAGCGGTGCTGCAGTACCAACATGACATCATGACTTTGCGTAAACATACACGCCACTTTCAAGTCAAGTGGCGTGTTATCTATATGCATTTTGAGCTATCCGCGTGTATGTCCACGCCGTTAAACGTCCGAGCGAAACAAAGCAAAATGTAGATCTACATCTGGGGAGCGATATTTTTTTCCTAGGATGGTAGGGGAAGACTCATAAATGAGGTATTAACCCCAGTGACGGGTAGGTTTAGGGACGGGGTTGGGGTAGGTCATATATTTATATATACAGGAATGTAACGTTAAGTCCACGGCGTTGATAAACACGCTGAAAAGCGATTATGCGTGTTGATACCACGCCAAAAATGGAAATACGAATTGGCGTATCATACATACGCCATTTCATGAAATCAGTCTGGCAGGACGGCTTACGCAGGATAACACACCTCAATGCAGAGAACACACTGCTGTCTTTTCAAAGCTGAAGGGAGAGATACAACATTCCCCAGACTCACTTTTTTAAATAACTTCAGATCCAAAAATCATTTGTATCAGTAGAAGAAATGGCAGAAGAGAGACCAGATAATTAAAGGAACAGAAGCAGATATTTAGGATGTCTGTAACCAGAGAGTTGATGGATGGACCCCATCGACAGTATTGCTTTCCTCCTGTGGAAGTCAATGGTTTATTCCAACATTATTCCAGATATCTTCTATTGTGTTCATCAGAAGAGAGAAACTCATACAGGCTTGAAACAACTTGAGGGCGAGTAAATGAAGACAATTTCATTTTGAAGTGTTCTCCAGATGCACGAGAAACCTCCATGGCAGTGTGTTTGAGCAGCAGTTCCTCATCTGCAGTCCTCGGGACCCTCCTCCTGAAGGCTTTAGATGTCCGACTCGTGTGTGTGTGTGTGTGTGTGTGTGTGTGTGTGTGTGAGTGAGTGTGTGCTGCATAGGAGACACGTAGAGCGCTCTGGGGGACCGCAGTGTAGGAACCCTGCTGACAACGCTCACGTAGAGTGGATCGGATGGAGGATCTTGAACCTACTGCGTTTTGGAAGGAAGAGATTGGTACAATATCCAGAATGAATGGTAAAGAAACGTGCGTCCAGGACTTGTCTCTGTTGTTCTCCCGCCTGCATGTTTGAGGATCCAGCAGAAGCCGGGAGTTCAGACAGGCTGTGAGGGACAGAGATACAGCAAGCTCATCGGATCATACTGTTGTTTTGAAACTTATTGTTCAATTGTCTTTCCGAAAAGAAAAAGAAAACTTTCTGTATAAGTTAAAAATGACGTGCATAAAAAACTGCTGGATGGAAATGGCAAGATCCACAAAAATCCTTAAAATTTGCATAGAAAAACTTTGATGAATTTCACAGACATTCACAGAATAAACTCCTCTGGGCATAAGACTGACCGCGGGCCGATCTCAGCACCTGAAATGCCTGAGCGAAGTGTGTGTCAGTGTTTGAGTGTAGTGTAGTGTGAAGTGTGTGTCAGTGTTTGAGTGTAATGTGAAGTGTGTGTCAGTGTTTGAGTGTAATGTGAAGTGTGTGTCAGTGATTGAGTGTAATGTGAAGTGTGTGTCAGTGTTTGAGTGTAATGTGAAGTGTGTGTCAGTGTTTGAGTGTAATGTGAAGTGTGTGTCAGTGTTTGAGTGTAGTGTGAAGTGTGTGTCAGTGTTTGAGTGTAATGTGAAGTGTGTGTCAGTGTTTGAGTGTAGTGTGAAGTGTGTGTCAGTGTTTGAGTGTAATGTGAAGTGTGTGTCAGTGTTTGAGTGTAGTGTGAAGTGTGTGTCAGTGTTTGAGTGTAATGTGAAGTGTGTGTCAGTGTTTGAGTGTAATGTGAAGTGTGTGTCAGTGTTTGAGTGTAATGTGAAGTGTGTGTCAGTGATTGAGTGTAATGTGAAGTGTGTGTCAGTGTTTGAGTGTAATGTGAAGTGTGTGTCAGTGTTTGAGTGTAATGTGAAGTGTGTGTCGGTGTTTGAGTGTAGTGTGAAGTGTTTGTCAGTGTTTGAGTGTAGTGTGAAGTGTGTGTCAGTGTTTGAGTGTAGTGTGAAGTGTGTGTCAGTGTTTGAGTGTAGTGTGAAGTGTGTGTCAGTGTTTGAGTGTAGTGTGAGGTGTGTGTCAGTGTTTGAGTGTAGTGTGAAGTGTGTGTCAGTGTTTGAGTGTAGTGTACTGTGTGTCAGTGTTTGAGTGTAATGTGAAGTGTGTGTCAGTGTTTGAGTGTAATGTGAAGTGTGTGTCAGTGTTTGAGTGTAGTGTGAAGTGTGTGTCAGTGTTTGAGTGTAGTGTGAAGTGTGTGTCAGTGTTTGAGTGTAATGTGAAGTGTGTGTCAGTGTTGTGTCGGTGTTTGAGTGTAGTGTGAAGTGTGTGTCGGTGTTTGAGTGTAATGTGAAGTGTGTGTCAGTGTTTGAGTCTAATGTGAAGTGTGTGTCAGTGTTTGAGTCTAGTGTAGTGTGAAGTGTGTGTCAGTGTTTGAGTAGTGTGAGGTGTGTGTCAGTGTTTGAGTGTAGTGTGTGTCAGTGTTTGAGTGTAGTGTGAAGTGTGTGTCAGTGTTTGAGTAGTGTGAGGTGTGTGTCAGTGTTTGAGTGTAATGTGAAGTGTGTGTCAGTGTTTGAGTGTAGTGTGAAGTGTTTGTCAGTGTTTGAGTGTAGTGTGAAGTGTGTGTCAGTGTTTGAGTGTAGTGTGAAGTGTGTGTCAGTGTTTGAGTGTAGTGTGAAGTGTGTGTCAGTGTTTGAGTGTAGTGTGAGGTGTGTGTCAGTGTTTGAGTGTAGTGTGAATTGTGTGTCAGTGTTTGAGTGTAGTGTGAAGTGTGTGTCAGTGTTTGAGTGTAGTGTGAGGTGTTTGTCAGTGTTTGAGTGTAGTGTGAAGTGTGTGTCAGTGTTTGAGTGTAGTGTGAGGTGTGTGTCAGTGTTTGAGTGTAGTGTGAGGTGTGTGTCAGTGTTTGAGTGTAGTGTGAGGTGTGTGTCAGTGTTTGAGTGTAGTGTGAAGTGTGTGTCAGTGTTTGAGTGTAGTGTGAAGTGTGTGTCAGTGTTTGAGTGTAGTGTGAAGTGTGTGTCAGTGTTTGAGTGTAGTGTGAGGTGTGTGTCAGTGTTTGAGTGTAGTGTGAAGTGTGTGCCGGTGTTTGAGTGTAATGTGAAGTGTGTGTCAGTGTTTGAGTGTAATGTAAAGTGTGTGTCAGTGTTTGAGTGTAGTGTGAGGTGTGTGACGGTGTTTGAGTGTAGTTTGAAGTGTGTGTCAGTGTTTGAGTAGTTTGAAGTGTGTGTCAGTGTTTGAGTCTAGTGTAGTGTGAAGTGTGTGTCAGTGTTTGAGTGTAATGTGAGGTGTGTGTCAGTGTTTGAGTGTAATGTGAAGTGTGTGTCAGTGTTTGAGTGTAGTGTGAAGTGTGTGTCAGTGTTTGAGTGTAGTGTGAGGTGTGTGTCAGTGTTTGAGTGTAATGTGAAGTGTGTGTCAGTGTTTGAGTGTAGTGTGAAGTGTGTGTCAGTGTTTGAGTGTAGTGTGAGGTGTGTGTCAGTGTTTGAGTGTAGTGTAGTGTGAAGTGTGTGTCGGTGTTTGAGTGTAGTGTAGTGTGAAGTGTGTGTCGGTGTTTGAGTGTAATGTGAAGTGTGTGTCAGTGTTTGAGTGTAGTTTGAAGTGTGTGTCAGTGTTTGAGTGTAGTGTGAGGTGTGTGTCAGTGTTTGAGTGTAGTGTAGTGTGAAGTGTGTGTCGGTGTTTGAGTGTAGTGTGAAGTGTGTGTCGGTGTTTGAGTGTAATGTGAAGTGTGTGTCAGTGTTTGAGTGTAGTTTGAAGTGTGTGTCAGTGTTTGAGTGTAATGTGAGGTGTGTGACGGTGTTTGAGTGTAGTTTGAAGTGTGTGTCAGTGTTTGAGTAGTTTGAAGTGTGTGTCAGTGTTTGAGTGTAATGTGAGGTGTGTGTCAGTGTTTGAGTGTAATGTGAGGTGTGTGACGGTGTTTGAGTGTAGTTTGAAGTGTCAAGTCAAGTCAAGTCACATTTATTTATATAGCGCTTTTCACAATACAGATTGCATCAAAGCAGCTTCACAGTGATAACATGAAAGTAGTACAACACAGTTCAATAATATTGTTGAATATTAAATATCCCCAACTAAGCAAGCCAAAAGCAAGGCGACAGTGGCAAGGAACCAAAACTCCATCAGATTGGATGGAGAAAAAAACCTTGGGAGAACCCAGGCTAGTCAGGGGCCAGTTCTCCTCTGGCTAACAATCATAGGGTTTTAAAGAAGCTTTACAGTAAGTCCATATCAGAGAGTACCTGGAAAAAATACATTTAGTTAATCATGTAATATTTAGGGGATAACATATCGCCGGCGTTGAGTCGTCTCTTCGCAGGCGTTGAGTCGTCTCTTCACAGGCGTTGGTCTTCTCATCACAGGCGTTGAGGCATCCGAAATCCCCGTGAGAGGCAGGATACCAAACTGGAGCCTACGAACGCCATTTTTCTCGGGACAAGCGTCCCGAGATAACAGCAGAAAGGCAGATGGGAAATAATTAGCATAGCTGATGTTCATAATGATTTCCATTACACGGGAGTAGGTGTTAGAAAACCATAATCTCACAACTCTCCGTAACCCAAACTCTCCGCAACCATACGGACCGACCCGTTTGTCTATAAGGCTGTCGAGCCCCACTGGTGCGTTAAGCAGTTTCAGTGGCAAACGGTTCCGTATGGCATAGCAGAGGACTAAAAGGTAAGCATTATGTGAATTAAGTGTGTGTCAGTGTTTGAGTAGTTTGAAGTGTGTGTCAGTGTTTGAGTGTAATGTGAGGTGTGTGTCAGTGTTTGAGTGTAGTGTGAGGTGTGTGACGGTGTTTGAGTCTAATGTGAGGTGTGTGTCAGTGTTTGAGTGTAGTGTGAGGTGTGTGTCAGTGTTTGAGTGTAGTGTGAAGTGTGTGTCAGTGTTTGAGTGTAGTGTGAAGTCGGTGTTTGAGTGTAATGTGAAGTGTGTGTCAGTGTTTGAGTGTAATGTGAAGTGTGTGTCAGTGTTTGACTGTAATGTGAAGTGTGTGTCAGTGTTTGAGTGTAGTGTGAGGTGTGTGTCGGTGTTTGAGTGTAATGTGAAGTGTGTGTCAGTGTGTAGTGTGAAGTGTGTGTCAGTGTTTGAGTGTAGTGTGAAGTGTGTGTCAGTGTTTGAGTGTATTGTGAGGTGTGTGTCAGTGTTTGAGTGTAATGTGAAGTGTGTGTCAGTGTTTGAGTCTAATGTGAAGTGTGTGTCAGTGTTTGAGTCTAGTGTAGTGTGAAGTGTGTGTCAGTGTTTGAGTGTAGTGTGAGGTGTGTGTCAGTGTTTGAGTGTAGTGTGAAGTGTGTGTCTGTGTTTGAGTGTAATGTGAAGTGTGTGTCAGTGTTTGAGTGTAGTTTGAAGTGTGTGTCAATGTTTGAGTAGTTTGAAGTGTGTGTCAGTGTTTGAGTGTAATGTGAAGTGTGTGTCAGTGTTTGAGTGTAGTGTGAAGTGTGTGTCAGTGTTTGAGTGTAATGTGAAGTGTGTGACAGTGTTTGAGTGTAATGTGAAGTGTGTGTCAGTGTTTGAGTGTAGTGTGAGGTGTGTGTCAGTGTTTGAGTGTAATGTGAAGTGTGTGTCAGTGTTTGAGTGTAGTGTGAAGTGTGTGTCAGTGTTTGAGTGTAGTGTGAGGTGTGTGTCAGTGTTTGAGTGTAGTGTAGTGTGAAGTGTGTGTCAGTGTTTGAGTGTAGTGTGAGGTGTGTGTCAGTGTTTGAGTGTAGTGTGAAGTGTGTGTCAGTGTTTGAGTGTAGTGTGAGGTGTGTGTCAGTGTTTGAGTGTAGTGTGAAGTGTGTGTCAGTGTTTGAGTGTAGTGTGAGGTGTGTGACGGTGTTTGAGTGTAGTGTGAAGTGTGTGTCAGTGTCTGAGGTGTGTGTCAGTGTTTGAGTGTAGTGTGTGTCAGTGTTTGAGTGTAGTGTGAAGTGTGTGTCAGTGTTTGAGTGTAGTTTGAAGTGTGTGTCAGTGTTTGGGTAGTTTGAAGTGTGTGTCAGTGTTTGAGTGTAATGTGAGGTGTGTGTCAGTGTTTGAGTGTAGTGTGAGGTGTGTGACGTGTTTGAGTCTAATGTGAGGTGTGTGTCAGTGTTTGAGTGTAGTGTGAGGTGTGTGACGGTGTTTGAGTGTAGTTTGAAGTGTGTGTCAGTGTTTGAGTAGTTTGAAGTGTGTGTCAGTGTTTGAGTCTAGTGTGAGGTGTGTGTCAGTGTTTGAGTGTAGTGTGAAGTGTGTGTCGGTGTTTGAGTGTAATGTGAAGTGTGTGTTAGTGTTTGAGTCTAATGTGAAGTGTGTGTCAGTGTTTGAGTAGTGTGAAGTGTGTGTCAGTGTTTGAGTGTAGTGTGAGGTGTGTGTCAGTGTTTGAGTGTAGTGTGAGGTGTGTGACGTGTTTGAGTCTAATGTGAAGTGTGTGTCAGTGTTTGAGTGTAGTGTGAAGTGTGTGTCAGTGTTTGAGTGTAGTGTGAAGTGTGTGTCAGTGTTTGAGTGTAGTGTGAGGTGTGTGTCAGTGTTTGAGTGTAGTGTGAGGTGTGTGTCAGTGTTTGAGTGTAGTGTGAAGTGTGTGTCAGTGTTTGAGTGTAGTGTGAGGTGTGTGTCAGTGTTTGAGTGTAGTGTGAGGTGTGTGACGTGTTTGAGTCTAATGTGAGGTGTGTGTCAGTGTTTGAGTGTAGTGTGAGGTGTGTGACGGTGTTTGAGTGTAGTGTGAGGTGTGTGACGTGTTTGAGTCTAATGTGAAGTGTGTGTCAGTGTTTGAGTCTAATGTGAAGTGTGTGTCAGTGTTTGAGTGTAGTGTGAAGTGTGTGTCAGTGTTTGAGTGTAGTGTGAGGTGTGTGTCAGTGTTTGAGTGTAGTGTGAAGTGTGTGTCAGTGTTTGAGTGTAGTGTGAGGTGTGTGTCAGTGTTTGAGTGTAGTGTGAGGTGTGTGACGTGTTTGAGTCTAATGTGAGGTGTGTGTCAGTGTTTGAGTGTAGTGTGAGGTGTGTGACGGTGTTTGAGTGTAGTGTGAAGTGTGTCGGTGTTTGAGTGTAGTGTGAAGTGTGTGTCAGTGTTTGAGTGTAGTGTGAAGTGTGTCAGTGAGTGTAGTGTGAAGTGTGTGTCAGTGTTTGAGTGTAGTGTGAAGTGTGGTGTGTGTTTTTTTAGTGTAGTGTGAGGTGTGTGACGGTGTTTGAGTGTAGTGTGAGGTGTGTGTCGGTGTTTGAGTGTAGTGTGAAGTGTGTGTCGGTGTTTGAGTGTAGTGTGAAGTGTTTGAGTGTAGTGTGAAGTGTGTGTCGGTGTTTGAGTGTAGTGTGAAGTGTGTGTCAGTGTTTGAGTGTAGTGTGAGGTGTGTGACGGTGTTTGATTGTAATGTGAAGTGTGTGTCAGTGTTTGAGTGTAGTGTGTGTCAGTGTTTGAGTGTAGTGTGAGGTGTGTGTCAGTGTTTGAGTGTAGTGTGAGGTGTGTGTCAGTGTTTGAGTGTAGTGTGAAGTGTGTGTCAGTGTTTGAGTGTAGTGTGAGGTGTGTGTCAGTGTTTGAGTGTAGTGTGAAGTGTGTGTCAGTGTTTGAGTGTAGTGTGAGGTGTGTGTCAGTGTTTGAGTGTAGTGTGAGGTGTGTGTCAGTGTTTGAGTGTAGTGTGAAGTGTGTGTCAGTGTTTGAGTGTAGTGTGAGGTGTGTGTCAGTGTTTGAGTGTAGTGTGAGGTGTGTGACGGTGTTTGAGTGTAGTGTGAGGTGTGTGTCGGTGTTTGAGTGAAGTGTGTGTCAGTGTTTGAGTGTAGTGTGAAGTGTGTGTCAGTGTTTGAGTGTAGTGTGAAGTGTGTGTCAGTGTTTGAGTGTAGTGTGAGGTGTGTGTCAGTGTTTGAGTGTAGTGTGAGGTGTGTGACGTGTTTGAGTCTAATGTGAGGTGTGTGTCAGTGTTTGAGTGTAGTGTGAGGTGTGTGTCAGTGTTTGAGTGTAGTGTGAGGTGTGTGACGTGTTTGAGTCTAATGTGAAGTGTGTGTCAGTGTTTGAGTCTAATGTGAAGTGTGTGTCAGTGTTTGAGTGTAGTGTGAAGTGTGTGTCAGTGTTTGAGTGTAGTGTGAGGTGTGTGTCAGTGTTTGAGTGTAGTGTGAAGTGTGTGTCAGTGTTTGAGTGTAGTGTGAGGTGTGTGTCAGTGTTTGAGTGTAGTGTGAGGTGTGTGACGTGTTTGAGTCTAATGTGAGGTGTGTGTCAGTGTTTGAGTGTAGTGTGAGGTGTGTGACGGTGTTTGAGTGTAGTGTGAAGTGTGTGTCGGTGTTTGAGTGTAGTGTGAAGTGTGTGTCAGTGTTTGAGTGTAGTGTGAAGTGTGTCAGTGAGTGTAGTGTGAAGTGTGTGTCAGTGTTTGAGTGTAGTGTGAAGTGTGGTGTGTGTTTTTTTAGTGTAGTGTGAGGTGTGTGACGGTGTTTGAGTGTAGTGTGAGGTGTGTGTCGGTGTTTGAGTGTAGTGTGAAGTGTGTGTCGGTGTTTGAGTGTAGTGTGAAGTGTTTGAGTGTAGTGTGAAGTGTGTGTCGGTGTTTGAGTGTAGTGTGAAGTGTGTGTCAGTGTTTGAGTGTAGTGTGAGGTGTGTGACGGTGTTTGATTGTAATGTGAAGTGTGTGTCAGTGTTTGAGTGTAGTGTGTGTCAGTGTTTGAGTGTAGTGTGAGGTGTGTGTCAGTGTTTGAGTGTAGTGTGAGGTGTGTGTCAGTGTTTGAGTGTAGTGTGAAGTGTGTGTCAGTGTTTGAGTGTAGTGTGAGGTGTGTGTCAGTGTTTGAGTGTAGTGTGAAGTGTGTGTCAGTGTTTGAGTGTAGTGTGAGGTGTGTGTCAGTGTTTGAGTGTAGTGTGAGGTGTGTGACGGTGTTTGAGTGTAGTGTGAGGTGTGTGTCGGTGTTTGAGTGAAGTGTGTGTCAGTGTTTGAGTGTAGTGTGAAGTGTGTGTCAGTGTTTGAGTGTAGTGTGAGGTGTGTGACGGTGTTTGATTGTAATGTGAAGTGTGTGTCAGTGTTTGAGTGTAGTGTGTGTCAGTGTTTGAGTGTAGTGTGAGGTGTGTGTCAGTGTTTGAGTGTAGTGTGAGGTGTGTGTCAGTGTTTGAGTGTAGTGTGAAGTGTGTGTCAGTGTTTGAGTGTAGTGTGAGGTGTGTGTCAGTGTTTGAGTGTAGTGTGAAGTGTGTGTCAGTGTTTGAGTGTAGTGTGAGGTGTGTGTCAGTGTTTGAGTGTAGTGTGAGGTGTGTGTCAGTGTTTGAGTGTAGTGTGAAGTGTGTGTCAGTGTTTGAGTGTAGTGTGAGGTGTGTGTCAGTGTTTGAGTGTAGTGTGAGGTGTGTGACGGTGTTTGAGTGTAGTGTGAGGTGTGTGTCGGTGTTTGAGTGAAGTGTGTGTCAGTGTTTGAGTGTAGTGTGAAGTGTGTGTCAGTGTTTGAGTGTAGTGTGAAGTGTGTGTCAGTGTTTGAGTGTAGTGTGAGGTGTGTGTCAGTGTTTGAGTGTAGTGTGAGGTGTGTGACGTGTTTGAGTCTAATGTGAGGTGTGTGTCAGTGTTTGAGTGTAGTGTGAGGTGTGTGTCAGTGTTTGAGTGTAGTGTGAGGTGTGTGACGTGTTTGAGTCTAATGTGAAGTGTGTGTCAGTGTTTGAGTCTAATGTGAAGTGTGTGTCAGTGTTTGAGTGTAGTGTGAAGTGTGTGTCAGTGTTTGAGTGTAGTGTGAGGTGTGTGTCAGTGTTTGAGTGTAGTGTGAAGTGTGTGTCAGTGTTTGAGTGTAGTGTGAGGTGTGTGTCAGTGTTTGAGTGTAGTGTGAGGTGTGTGACGTGTTTGAGTCTAATGTGAGGTGTGTGTCAGTGTTTGAGTGTAGTGTGAGGTGTGTGACGGTGTTTGAGTGTAGTGTGAAGTGTGTGTCGGTGTTTGAGTGTAGTGTGAAGTGTGTGTCAGTGTTTGAGTGTAGTGTGAAGTGTGTCAGTGAGTGTAGTGTGAAGTGTGTGTCAGTGTTTGAGTTTAGTGTGAAGTGTGGTGTGTGTTTTTTTAGTGTAGTGTGAGGTGTGTGACGGTGTTTGAGTGTAGTGTGAGGTGTGTGTCGGTGTTTGAGTGTAGTGTGAAGTGTGTGTCGGTGTTTGAGTGTAGTGTGAAGTGTTTGAGTGTAGTGTGAAGTGTGTGTCGGTGTTTGAGTGTAGTGTGAAGTGTGTGTCAGTGTTTGAGTGTAGTGTGAGGTGTGTGACGGTGTTTGATTGTAATGTGAAGTGTGTGTCAGTGTTTGAGTGTAGTGTGTGTCAGTGTTTGAGTGTAGTGTGAGGTGTGTGTCAGTGTTTGAGTGTAGTGTGAGGTGTGTGTCAGTGTTTGAGTGTAGTGTGAAGTGTGTGTCAGTGTTTGAGTGTAGTGTGAGGTGTGTGTCAGTGTTTGAGTGTAGTGTGAAGTGTGTGTCAGTGTTTGAGTGTAGTGTGAGGTGTGTGTCAGTGTTTGAGTGTAGTGTGAGGTGTGTGACGGTGTTTGAGTGTAGTGTGAGGTGTGTGTCGGTGTTTGAGTGAAGTGTGTGTCAGTGTTTGAGTGTAGTGTGAAGTGTGTGTCAGTGTTTGAGTGTAGTGTGAAGTGTGTGTCAGTGTTTGAGTGTAGTGTGAAGTGTGTGTCAGTGTTTGAGTGTAGTGTGAGGTGTGTGTCAGTGTTTGAGTGTAGTGTGAAGTGTGTGCCGGTGTTTGAGTGTAATGTGAAGTGTGTGTCAGTGTTTGAGTGTAATGTAAAGTGTGTGTCAGTGTTTGAGTGTAGTGTGAGGTGTGTGACGGTGTTTGAGTGTAGTTTGAAGTGTGTGTCAGTGTTTGAGTAGTTTGAAGTGTGTGTCAGTGTTTGAGTCTAGTGTAGTGTGAAGTGTGTGTCAGTGTTTGAGTGTAATGTGAGGTGTGTGTCAGTGTTTGAGTGTAATGTGAAGTGTGTGTCAGTGTTTGAGTGTAGTGTGAAGTGTGTGTCAGTGTTTGAGTGTAGTGTGAGGTGTGTGTCAGTGTTTGAGTGTAATGTGAAGTGTGTGTCAGTGTTTGAGTGTAGTGTGAAGTGTGTGTCAGTGTTTGAGTGTAGTGTGAGGTGTGTGTCAGTGTTTGAGTGTAGTGTAGTGTGAAGTGTGTGTCGGTGTTTGAGTGTAGTGTAGTGTGAAGTGTGTGTCGGTGTTTGAGTGTAATGTGAAGTGTGTGTCAGTGTTTGAGTGTAGTTTGAAGTGTGTGTCAGTGTTTGAGTGTAGTGTGAGGTGTGTGTCAGTGTTTGAGTGTAGTGTAGTGTGAAGTGTGTGTCGGTGTTTGAGTGTAGTGTGAAGTGTGTGTCGGTGTTTGAGTGTAATGTGAAGTGTGTGTCAGTGTTTGAGTGTAGTTTGAAGTGTGTGTCAGTGTTTGAGTGTAATGTGAGGTGTGTGACGGTGTTTGAGTGTAGTTTGAAGTGTGTGTCAGTGTTTGAGTAGTTTGAAGTGTGTGTCAGTGTTTGAGTGTAATGTGAGGTGTGTGTCAGTGTTTGAGTAGTTTGAAGTGTGTGTCAGTGTTTGAGTGTAATGTGAGGTGTGTGACGGTGTTTGAGTGTAGTTTGAAGTGTCAAGTCAAGTCAAGTCACATTTATTTATATAGCGCTTTTCACAATACAGATTGCATCAAAGCAGCTTCACAGTGATAACATGAAAGTAGTACAACACAGTTCAATAATATTGTTGAATATTAAATATCCCCAACTAAGCAAGCCAAAAGCAAGGCGACAGTGGCAAGGAACCAAAACTCCATCAGATTGGATGGAGAAAAAAACCTTGGGAGAACCCAGGCTAGTCAGGGGCCAGTTCTCCTCTGGCTAACAATCATAGGGTTTTAAAGAAGCTTTACAGTAAGTCCATATCAGAGAGTACCTGGAAAAAATACATTTAGTTAATCATGTAATATTTAGGGGATAACATATCGCCGGCGTTGAGTCGTCTCTTCGCAGGCGTTGAGTCGTCTCTTCACAGGCGTTGGTCTTCTCATCACAGGCGTTGAGGCATCCGAAATCCCCGTGAGAGGCAGGATACCAAACTGGAGCCTACGAACGCCATTTTTCTCGGGACAAGCGTCCCGAGATAACAGCAGAAAGGCAGATGGGAAATAATTAGCATAGCTGATGTTCATAATGATTTCCATTACACGGGAGTAGGTGTTAGAAAACCATAATCTCACAACTCTCCGTAACCCAAACTCTCCGCAACCATACGGACCGACCCGTTTGTCTATAAGGCTGTCGAGCCCCACTGGTGCGTTAAGCAGTTTCAGTGGCAAACGGTTCCGTATGGCATAGCAGAGGACTAAAAGGTAAGCATTATGTGAATTAAGTGTGTGTCAGTGTTTGAGTAGTTTGAAGTGTGTGTCAGTGTTTGAGTGTAATGTGAGGTGTGTGTCAGTGTTTGAGTGTAGTGTGAGGTGTGTGACGGTGTTTGAGTCTAATGTGAGGTGTGTGTCAGTGTTTGAGTGTAGTGTGAGGTGTGTGTCAGTGTTTGAGTGTAGTGTGAAGTGTGTGTCAGTGTTTGAGTGTAGTGTGAAGTCGGTGTTTGAGTGTAATGTGAAGTGTGTGTCAGTGTTTGAGTGTAATGTGAAGTGTGTGTCAGTGTTTGACTGTAATGTGAAGTGTGTGTCAGTGTTTGAGTGTAGTGTGAGGTGTGTGTCGGTGTTTGAGTGTAATGTGAAGTGTGTGTCAGTGTGTAGTGTGAAGTGTGTGTCAGTGTTTGAGTGTAGTGTGAAGTGTGTGTCAGTGTTTGAGTGTATTGTGAGGTGTGTGTCAGTGTTTGAGTGTAATGTGAAGTGTGTGTCAGTGTTTGAGTCTAATGTGAAGTGTGTGTCAGTGTTTGAGTCTAGTGTAGTGTGAAGTGTGTGTCAGTGTTTGAGTGTAGTGTGAGGTGTGTGTCAGTGTTTGAGTGTAGTGTGAAGTGTGTGTCTGTGTTTGAGTGTAATGTGAAGTGTGTGTCAGTGTTTGAGTGTAGTTTGAAGTGTGTGTCAATGTTTGAGTAGTTTGAAGTGTGTGTCAGTGTTTGAGTGTAATGTGAAGTGTGTGTCAGTGTTTGAGTGTAGTGTGAAGTGTGTGTCAGTGTTTGAGTGTAATGTGAAGTGTGTGACAGTGTTTGAGTGTAATGTGAAGTGTGTGTCAGTGTTTGAGTGTAGTGTGAGGTGTGTGTCAGTGTTTGAGTGTAATGTGAAGTGTGTGTCAGTGTTTGAGTGTAGTGTGAAGTGTGTGTCAGTGTTTGAGTGTAGTGTGAGGTGTGTGTCAGTGTTTGAGTGTAGTGTAGTGTGAAGTGTGTGTCAGTGTTTGAGTGTAGTGTGAGGTGTGTGTCAGTGTTTGAGTGTAGTGTGAAGTGTGTGTCAGTGTTTGAGTGTAGTGTGAGGTGTGTGTCAGTGTTTGAGTGTAGTGTGAAGTGTGTGTCAGTGTTTGAGTGTAGTGTGAGGTGTGTGACGGTGTTTGAGTGTAGTGTGAAGTGTGTGTCAGTGTCTGAGGTGTGTGTCAGTGTTTGAGTGTAGTGTGTGTCAGTGTTTGAGTGTAGTGTGAAGTGTGTGTCAGTGTTTGAGTGTAGTTTGAAGTGTGTGTCAGTGTTTGGGTAGTTTGAAGTGTGTGTCAGTGTTTGAGTGTAATGTGAGGTGTGTGTCAGTGTTTGAGTGTAGTGTGAGGTGTGTGACGTGTTTGAGTCTAATGTGAGGTGTGTGTCAGTGTTTGAGTGTAGTGTGAGGTGTGTGACGGTGTTTGAGTGTAGTGTGAAGTGTGTGTCAGTGTCTGAGGTGTGTGTCAGTGTTTGAGTGTAGTGTGTGTCAGTGTTTGAGTGTAGTGTGAAGTGTGTGTCAGTGTTTGAGTGTAGTTTGAAGTGTGTGTCAGTGTTTGGGTAGTTTGAAGTGTGTGTCAGTGTTTGAGTGTAATGTGAGGTGTGTGTCAGTGTTTGAGTGTAGTGTGAGGTGTGTGACGTGTTTGAGTCTAATGTGAGGTGTGTGTCAGTGTTTGAGTGTAGTGTGAGGTGTGTGACGGTGTTTGAGTGTAGTGTGAAGTGTGTGTCGGTGTTTGAGTGTAGTGTGAAGTGTGTGTCAGTGTTTGAGTGTAGTGTGAAGTGTGTCAGTGAGTGTAGTGTGAAGTGTGTGTCAGTGTTTGAGTGTAGTGTGAAGTGTGGTGTGTGTTTTTTTAGTGTAGTGTGAGGTGTGTGACGGTGTTTGAGTGTAGTGTGAGGTGTGTGTCGGTGTTTGAGTGTAGTGTGAAGTGTGTGTCGGTGTTTGAGTGTAGTGTGAAGTGTTTGAGTGTAGTGTGAAGTGTGTGTCGGTGTTTGAGTGTAGTGTGAAGTGTGTGTCAGTGTTTGAGTGTAGTGTGAGGTGTGTGACGGTGTTTGATTGTAATGTGAAGTGTGTGTCAGTGTTTGAGTGTAGTGTGTGTCAGTGTTTGAGTGTAGTGTGAGGTGTGTGTCAGTGTTTGAGTGTAGTGTGAGGTGTGTGTCAGTGTTTGAGTGTAGTGTGAAGTGTGTGTCAGTGTTTGAGTGTAGTGTGAGGTGTGTGTCAGTGTTTGAGTGTAGTGTGAAGTGTGTGTCAGTGTTTGAGTGTAGTGTGAGGTGTGTGTCAGTGTTTGAGTGTAGTGTGAGGTGTGTGTCAGTGTTTGAGTGTAGTGTGAAGTGTGTGTCAGTGTTTGAGTGTAGTGTGAGGTGTGTGTCAGTGTTTGAGTGTAGTGTGAGGTGTGTGACGGTGTTTGAGTGTAGTGTGAGGTGTGTGTCGGTGTTTGAGTGAAGTGTGTGTCAGTGTTTGAGTGTAGTGTGAAGTGTGTGTCAGTGTTTGAGTGTAGTGTGAAGTGTGTGTCAGTGTTTGAGTGTAGTGTGAGGTGTGTGTCAGTGTTTGAGTGTAGTGTGAGGTGTGTGACGTGTTTGAGTCTAATGTGAGGTGTGTGTCAGTGTTTGAGTGTAGTGTGAGGTGTGTGTCAGTGTTTGAGTGTAGTGTGAGGTGTGTGACGTGTTTGAGTCTAATGTGAAGTGTGTGTCAGTGTTTGAGTCTAATGTGAAGTGTGTGTCAGTGTTTGAGTGTAGTGTGAAGTGTGTGTCAGTGTTTGAGTGTAGTGTGAGGTGTGTGTCAGTGTTTGAGTGTAGTGTGAAGTGTGTGTCAGTGTTTGAGTGTAGTGTGAGGTGTGTGTCAGTGTTTGAGTGTAGTGTGAGGTGTGTGACGTGTTTGAGTCTAATGTGAGGTGTGTGTCAGTGTTTGAGTGTAGTGTGAGGTGTGTGACGGTGTTTGAGTGTAGTGTGAAGTGTGTGTCGGTGTTTGAGTGTAGTGTGAAGTGTGTGTCAGTGTTTGAGTGTAGTGTGAAGTGTGTCAGTGAGTGTAGTGTGAAGTGTGTGTCAGTGTTTGAGTGTAGTGTGAAGTGTGGTGTGTGTTTTTTTAGTGTAGTGTGAGGTGTGTGACGGTGTTTGAGTGTAGTGTGAGGTGTGTGTCGGTGTTTGAGTGTAGTGTGAAGTGTGTGTCGGTGTTTGAGTGTAGTGTGAAGTGTTTGAGTGTAGTGTGAAGTGTGTGTCGGTGTTTGAGTGTAGTGTGAAGTGTGTGTCAGTGTTTGAGTGTAGTGTGAGGTGTGTGACGGTGTTTGATTGTAATGTGAAGTGTGTGTCAGTGTTTGAGTGTAGTGTGTGTCAGTGTTTGAGTGTAGTGTGAGGTGTGTGTCAGTGTTTGAGTGTAGTGTGAGGTGTGTGTCAGTGTTTGAGTGTAGTGTGAAGTGTGTGTCAGTGTTTGAGTGTAGTGTGAGGTGTGTGTCAGTGTTTGAGTGTAGTGTGAAGTGTGTGTCAGTGTTTGAGTGTAGTGTGAGGTGTGTGTCAGTGTTTGAGTGTAGTGTGAGGTGTGTGACGGTGTTTGAGTGTAGTGTGAGGTGTGTGTCGGTGTTTGAGTGAAGTGTGTGTCAGTGTTTGAGTGTAGTGTGAAGTGTGTGTCAGTGTTTGAGTGTAGTGTGAGGTGTGTGACGGTGTTTGATTGTAATGTGAAGTGTGTGTCAGTGTTTGAGTGTAGTGTGTGTCAGTGTTTGAGTGTAGTGTGAGGTGTGTGTCAGTGTTTGAGTGTAGTGTGAGGTGTGTGTCAGTGTTTGAGTGTAGTGTGAAGTGTGTGTCAGTGTTTGAGTGTAGTGTGAGGTGTGTGTCAGTGTTTGAGTGTAGTGTGAAGTGTGTGTCAGTGTTTGAGTGTAGTGTGAGGTGTGTGTCAGTGTTTGAGTGTAGTGTGAGGTGTGTGTCAGTGTTTGAGTGTAGTGTGAAGTGTGTGTCAGTGTTTGAGTGTAGTGTGAGGTGTGTGTCAGTGTTTGAGTGTAGTGTGAGGTGTGTGACGGTGTTTGAGTGTAGTGTGAGGTGTGTGTCGGTGTTTGAGTGAAGTGTGTGTCAGTGTTTGAGTGTAGTGTGAAGTGTGTGTCAGTGTTTGAGTGTAGTGTGAAGTGTGTGTCAGTGTTTGAGTGTAGTGTGAGGTGTGTGTCAGTGTTTGAGTGTAGTGTGAGGTGTGTGACGTGTTTGAGTCTAATGTGAGGTGTGTGTCAGTGTTTGAGTGTAGTGTGAGGTGTGTGTCAGTGTTTGAGTGTAGTGTGAGGTGTGTGACGTGTTTGAGTCTAATGTGAAGTGTGTGTCAGTGTTTGAGTCTAATGTGAAGTGTGTGTCAGTGTTTGAGTGTAGTGTGAAGTGTGTGTCAGTGTTTGAGTGTAGTGTGAGGTGTGTGTCAGTGTTTGAGTGTAGTGTGAAGTGTGTGTCAGTGTTTGAGTGTAGTGTGAGGTGTGTGTCAGTGTTTGAGTGTAGTGTGAGGTGTGTGACGTGTTTGAGTCTAATGTGAGGTGTGTGTCAGTGTTTGAGTGTAGTGTGAGGTGTGTGACGGTGTTTGAGTGTAGTGTGAAGTGTGTGTCGGTGTTTGAGTGTAGTGTGAAGTGTGTGTCAGTGTTTGAGTGTAGTGTGAAGTGTGTCAGTGAGTGTAGTGTGAAGTGTGTGTCAGTGTTTGAGTTTAGTGTGAAGTGTGGTGTGTGTTTTTTTAGTGTAGTGTGAGGTGTGTGACGGTGTTTGAGTGTAGTGTGAGGTGTGTGTCGGTGTTTGAGTGTAGTGTGAAGTGTGTGTCGGTGTTTGAGTGTAGTGTGAAGTGTTTGAGTGTAGTGTGAAGTGTGTGTCGGTGTTTGAGTGTAGTGTGAAGTGTGTGTCAGTGTTTGAGTGTAGTGTGAGGTGTGTGACGGTGTTTGATTGTAATGTGAAGTGTGTGTCAGTGTTTGAGTGTAGTGTGTGTCAGTGTTTGAGTGTAGTGTGAGGTGTGTGTCAGTGTTTGAGTGTAGTGTGAGGTGTGTGTCAGTGTTTGAGTGTAGTGTGAAGTGTGTGTCAGTGTTTGAGTGTAGTGTGAGGTGTGTGTCAGTGTTTGAGTGTAGTGTGAAGTGTGTGTCAGTGTTTGAGTGTAGTGTGAGGTGTGTGTCAGTGTTTGAGTGTAGTGTGAGGTGTGTGACGGTGTTTGAGTGTAGTGTGAGGTGTGTGTCGGTGTTTGAGTGAAGTGTGTGTCAGTGTTTGAGTGTAGTGTGAAGTGTGTGTCAGTGTTTGAGTGTAGTGTGAAGTGTGTGTCAGTGTTTGAGTGTAGTGTGAAGTGTGTGTCAGTGTTTGAGTGTAGTGTGAGGTGTGTGTCAGTGTTTGAGTGTAGTGTGAAGTGTGTGCCGGTGTTTGAGTGTAATGTGAAGTGTGTGTCAGTGTTTGAGTGTAATGTAAAGTGTGTGTCAGTGTTTGAGTGTAGTGTGAGGTGTGTGACGGTGTTTGAGTGTAGTGTGAGGTGTGTGTCGGTGTTTGAGTGAAGTGTGTGTCAGTGTTTGAGTGTAGTGTGAAGTGTGTGTCAGTGTTTGAGTGTAGTGTGAGGTGTGTGTCAGTGTTTGAGTGTAGTGTGAGGTGTGTGTCAGTGTTTGAGTGTAGTGTGAAGTGTGTGTCAGTGTTTGAGTGTAGTGTGAGGTGTGTGTCAGTGTTTGAGTGTAGTGTGAAGTGTGTGTCAGTGTTTGAGTGTAATGTGAAGTGTGTGTCAGTGTTTGAGTGTAGTGTGAAGTGTGTATCAGTGTTTGAGTGTAGTGTGAAGTGTGTGTCAGTGTTTGAGTGTAGTGTGAGGTGTGTGTCAGTGTTTGAGTGTAATGTGAAGTGTGTATCAGTGTTTGAGTGTAGTGTGAAGTGTGTGTCAGTGTTTGAGTGTAGTGTGAAGTGTGTGTCAGTGTTTGAGTGTAGTGTGAAGTGTGTGTCGGTGTTTGAGTGTAGTGTGAAGTGTGTGTCGGTGTTTGAGTGTAGTGTGAAGTGTGTAGTGTGAAGTGTGTGTCGGTGTTTGAGTGTAGTGTGAAGTGTGTGTCGGTGTTTGAGTGTAGTGTGAGGTGTGTGTCAGTGTTTGAGTGTAGTGTGAGGTGTGTGTCAGTGTTTGAGTGTAGTGTGAAGTGTGTGTCGGTGTTTGAGTGTAGTGTGAAGTATGTGTCGGTGTTTGAGTGTAGTGTGAGGTGTGTGCCAGTGTTTGAGTATAGTGTGAAGTGTGTGTCAGTGTTTGAGTGTAGTGTGAGGTGTGTGTCGGTGTTTGAGTGTAGTGTGAAGTGTGTGTCAGTGTTTGAGTGTAGTGTGTGTCAGTGTTTGAGTGTAGTGTGAAGTGTGTGTCAGTGTTTGAGTGTAGTGTGAGGTGTGTGTCAGTGTTTGAGTGTAGTGTGAGGTGTGTGTCAGTGTTTGAGTGTAGTGTGAGGTGTGTGTCAGTGTTTGAGTGTAGTGTGAGGTGTGTGTCTGTTTGAGTGTAGTGTGAGGTGTGTGTCAGTGTTTGAGTGTAGTGTGAGGTGTGTGTCAGTGTTTGAGTGTAGTGTGAGGTGTGTGTCAGTGTTTGAGTGTAGTGTGAAGTGTGTGTCAGTGTTTGAGTGTAGTGTGACGTGTGTCAGTGTTTGAGTGTAGTGTGAAGTGTGTGTCAGTGTTTGAGTGTAGTGTGAAGTGTGTGTCAGTGTTTGAGTGTAGTGTGAAGTGTGTGTCAGTGTTTGAGTGTAGTGTGAGGTGTGTGTCAGTGTTTGAGTGTAGTGTGAGGTGTGTGTCAGTGTTTGAGTGTAGTGTGAAGTGTGTGTCAGTGTTTGAGTGTAGTGTGAGGTGTGTGTCAGTGTTTGAGTGTAGTGTGAGGTGTGTGTCAGTGTTTGAGTGTAATGTGAAGTGTGTGTCAGTGTTTGAGTGTAGTGTGAGGTGTGTGTCAGTGTTTGAGTGTAGTGTGAGGTGTGTGTCAGTGTTTGAGTGTAGTGTGAGGTGTGTGTCAGTGTTTGAGTGTAGTGTGAGGTGTGTGTCAGTGTTTGAGTGTAGTGTGAGGTGTGTGTCGGTGTTTGAGTGTAGTGTGAGGTGTGTGACGGTGTTTGAGTGTAGTGTGAGGTGTGTGTCAGTGTTTGAGTGTAGTGTGAAGTGTGTGTCAGTGTTTGAGTGTAGTGTGTGTCAGTGTTTGAGTGTAGTGTGAATTGTGTGTCAGTGTTTGAGTGTAGTGTGAGGTGTGTGTCAGTGTTTGAGTGTAGTGTGAGGTGTGTGACGGTGTTTGAGTGTAGTGTGAGGTGTGTGTCAGTGTTTGAGTGTAGTGTGAGGTGTGTGTCAGTGTTTGAGTGTAGTGTGAGGTGTGTGTCGGTGTTTGAGTGTAGTGTGAAGTGTGTGTCAGTGTTTGAGTGTAGTGTGAGGTGTGTGTCGGTGTTTGAGTGTAGTGTGAGGTGTGTGACGGTGTTTGAGTGTAGTGTGAAGTGTGTGTCAGTGTTTGAGTGTAGTGTGAGGTGTGTGTCGGTGTTTGAGTGTAGTGTGAAGTGTGTGTCAGTGTTTGAGTGTAGTGTGAGGTGTGTGTCAGTGTTTGAGTGTAGTGTGAGGTGTGTGTCGGTGTTTGAGTGTAGTGTGAGGTGTGTGACGGTGTTTGAGTGTAGTGTGAGGTGTGTGTCGTGACTGCGCTCTGAGAGCTGCATCTGTTAGTGAGTTTCATCTGTGCTCTAATGCACAAGCCATTTATTATACAGAGATTATTACAGTGGCTTCTACTTTTGCTATTGATATTCAGCACCAGTTTATCAGGAAGTGATGTTTTTGTTCTCTTCGACTCACTGGATGGAAACGCTTCTTTATTCGCAAATGTTTAATGCGATATTCCAATTTTGGCAATAAGTTAAATGGACAGCGATTGTAGAGACTCAAGCCTCGCTCTCATCTGTTACATGCAGTCTAACCTGCCTGAGGTCTGTTGCCTACTTCTGTTGGCCTGACACAAGCTGATCTACTATTTCAGCTGCTGCTTCTTCTTCCAAGACCAAAACAACTATTTAAAAAACCTTCTAGCTATGACCACCAAACTTTCTTTTGTTTGACCTTCGGCCTGCTCTGACTCTGGTTGCTTTTTCTTTTCTAACCGATCAGACCTATGGTTTTCCTAAACCGACAGATCAGAACATCCCATAGACTTTCATTGAAGGAATGAGCCAAAACTGTTCAAACTCCAACTGTCAAAAATTCTGATCTATCTAGCCTAGCAACTAGAACATGCTAGCAACCTTTTACCAATGTGCTAAATCAACTAGCTACTTGGTAAAATAGGTTAGAAAATGCTAAAACAAGCTAGCAATGTGTTCAAACCAAGCGTGCCGCACAAGCGTGTGTGTGTGTGTCTCATGCTGTGAGCTCTGATACTGCTGCACATGTTTGTTAATGTAGGTCTTCCAAACTGCAATAAGTTCACTAACACATGCATGACGTGATCAGATCTCTGTTCTGTGTCCAGGACCCGTGTCCTCTGTGTGACGAAGCGAAGGCAGCCCTCGAGCCGTTTGTACACCGGGTAAGACTGTGTGTAATGTGTGTGTGTCACTCACTCTGTTCACTCGGTGTTCCTCTGCTCTCCTGTCTAATGTGTGTGTGTGTGTGTCCTTCGCTGTTCCAGGTCCAGCTGCAGGAGGTGGACATCACTCTCCCGGAGAACAGAGTCTGGTACGACAGGTACAGATATCACATCCCCGTCTTTCATTTAAATGGACAGTTTCTGATGATGCACCGTGTGAACTCAACACTCCTGGAAAAGCGCCTGGATGAAGCCACTGCAACTGAACAATGATATCTGGAGATGTTATGCAGTTCATTGTAAATAAAGTTTTTGACATTAGTAGTACCTCTCTGATTGTAAAAAGCCTTTGGGTGCCACCCTTTGGACAGCTGTGTCCTGGTAAGGCTGGATATCCCGGCTGCCACGTCATCAAGATTGAGTTCGTCTGTGGGGAGTTGATTGAATGGTTGTGGTTTGCTATTGGCTGATCTCATGTGAGTGACAGGTTATTGCCCCGCCCTCGTCATCAGAGAAGAGATGCTGCAAGAGGAAGTTATTCTGACTCAAGATTACAGAGCACATGAATTTAAAAAAATGCATGGATAAATCATTTATAAGAAACAATCACCATGAAATCAAATTTGACAATTCTTATTTTTTATTGAATATTGCTTAAGTTGAGAGGTTTGGATAAAGGGGTTTAAGTGAAAAATATCTAACCTGTAGAAAAAATCTGCAACAACGTAAACTTTTCATGATGATGCGTTTGATCATCCTTATGCAAACAATCGAGGAGAGTCTCCACATAAAAAACACATTACTGGCAGATCAACGTACAGCTTCAGTTCAAACAGGATTAAATCAAATTAAATTGAATGTGGAGAATTTTTTTCTTTAACTCTTTTTATTGATGCTTTTCTAATCAGAGAGATAATAAGAGAAAGACAATAGTGTTTGATTCGACATATGGACCAAAAAATACAGATGAAATTAAGCAGAGGTAATTCTTACTCTCTGATTCAACAACAAAAAAACAATTAAACAAAAACATACAAAAAAAAAGGATTATAAATGGTTGCTTCCAAACCAGTATTGGGCCAGGGCGGCACTGGCCCGCCCACATTACTCACTGGCCCGCCCAGGCAAGTTTGATAAAAATACATTTTTTATTTTATTTTTATTATTCAAATGTATTTATGAAAATATATTAATATATACCTGATTAATTGTTGACTGCTGTGTGTGTTTAATTTGTTTTCCGAATAAATTTTAACCGGTGAAGCAAGTTGTAGAAAGCCTCTCTCCGGAAAATTATTGGTTGCTATGGTTGCTGGGGGTTCCGACAGGAAAACTCTCAGCGGCGTCGGCGCCACAATAATGGCTAAACTTTCTTTAATGTGCTATTTGAAAAAAAGCGAGAGTCCGAGTCCACCCAGCCCAGTTCTTCCGACTCATTACCCCAGGAGAAGGCTAGTCAGGTGTTGGCGCCGGCCGCTTCTTGCTCCCTCTCTCCCCGTCAGCCTGACGCGGGTTTATCCGCCGATCTAAGTGTGATATTATTATTTTAGCTTACTTTTATTTTCGGGTGAACTGTATTTGCACTGCTGAATAGAATAAAATAGACAGGTTATTGTCTATACTGGTTTGTCCAGCCTTTATTGAGCTCTGTTGGTTGAACATGATGATTTGCCGAATATAAAGGTGTAGCAGCTAACTGTTTTTTCAGTTCGTCTATTAATGTTAATTATTATTGAAGTCATTTTTTTTCTAGGAAAAACTATAGGCCCAGTCACATTTTCACTGGCCCACCCAAAAATACAATTTCTGCCTACGCCACTGTTCCAAACATACTAGTATATTACAAAACAATACAAGTAAGAATAATATTAATGTAGTATGCATATACAGTGTGGTAGCAATATAGATAAAATACAGCAAAAACTAAATATTACAACAACAACAAAACAAAACAAAAACAAAAAAACTTTGCACCTTTTTTAAACTATCACTGCCAGCTGTCAAGAAAACCAAATACTATTTATTTCCCTTTTTTATGTACTCTGTTTCTTAATCAGACAGGGACGAGAGAGTGGACAATAGTAAGGGTAAGGGTCAAAAGCAAAGGAGTAGTTAAGCAAAGGGTAATTTATAAGAAAATTATTATTTTTTAAAGTACAAAAGAAAAGGTTGCCAAATCATGTGAAATTGTTTTGTTCTGCCAATCATTGTAAATCTAATTTTTTTTCTATTCGAATAAACTGCAACAGGTCATGCATCTAAAGAAAGTTGCTTGGTGGAAGAGGATTTTTCCAGTTCATCAGTATAAGCCTTTTGAATGTGGAGGATTTTAACTGTGACAAGATGATTAACAGGACAGTTTAAACGGTGACAGGACGCACAGATCTAAGAGACAGAGCTGTCTGTTACAGACAGTTATGATGAAGTAGTGTCCCAAAGCTTGTCTACTCTTCTGCTACACACTCAAAAGTGTACTTTTCTTCACAAAAACACTACATACTTTTAGGGCAGAGGTGTATAATCCTGCTGTTGGAGATCTGCCTTCCTACAGAGTTCATCTCCATCTCCATCCTTGATCAAACACACCTGAAGCAGCGAATGAAGATCTCCAGGAGCAGTGCAGGTGTGTGGGATCAGGACAGGTAGATCTCCCGGAGCAGTGCAGGCGTGTGGGATCAGGACAGGTAGATCTCCAGGAGCAGTGCAGGTGTGTGGGATCAGGACAGGTAGATCTCCCGGAGCAGTGCAGGCGTGTGGGATCAGGACAGGTAGATCTCCCGGAGCAGTGCAGGCGTGTGGGATCAGGACAGGTAGATCTCCGGGAGCAGTGCAGGCGTGTGGGATCAGGACAGGTAGATCTCCGGGAGCAGTGCAGGCGTGTGGGATCAGGACAGGTAGATCTCCAGGAGCAGTGCAGGCGTGTGGGATCAGGACAGGTAGATCTCCGGGAGCAGTGCAGGCTTGTGGGATCAGGACAGGTAGATCTCCAGGAGCAGTGCAGGTGTGTGGGATCAGGACAGGTAGATCTCCCGGAGCAGTGCAGGTGTGTGGGATCAGGACAGGTAGATCTCCAGGAGCAGTGCAGGTGTGTGGGATCAGGACAGGTAGATCTCCCGGAGCAGTGCAGGCGTGTGGGATCAGGACAGGTAGATCTCCCGGAGCAGTGCAGGCGTGTGGGATCAGGACAGGTAGATCTCCGGGAGCAGTGCAGGCGTGTGGGATCAGGACAGGTAGATCTCCGGGAGCAGTGCAGGCGTGTGGGATCAGGACAGGTAGATCTCCAGGAGCAGTGCAGGCGTGTGGGATCAGGACAGGTAGATCTCCGGGAGCAGTGCAGGCTTGTGGGATCAGGACAGGTAGATCTCCAGGAGCAGTGCAGGTGTGTGGGATCAGGACAGGTAGATCTCCCGGAGCAGTGCAGGTGTGTGGGATCAGGACAGGTAGATCTCCAGGAGCAGTGCAGGTGTGTGGGATCAGGACAGGTAGATCTCCAGGAGCAGTGCAGGCGTGTGGGATCAGGACAGGTAGATCTCCAGGAGCAGTGCAGGTGTGTGGGATCAGGACAGGTAGATCTCCAATAGCAGTGCAGGTGTGTGGGATCAGGACAGGTAGATCTCCAATAGCAGTGCAGGTGTGTGGGATCAGGACAGGTAGATCTCCGGGAGCAGTGCAGGTAGATCTCCCGGAGCAGTGCAGGCGTGTGGGATCAGGACAGGTAGATCTCCGGGAACAGTGCAGGCGTGTGGGATCAGGACAGGTAGATCTCCGGGAGCAGTGCAGGTGTGTGGGATCAGGACAGGTAGATCTCCAGGAGCAGTGCAGGTGTGTGGGATCAGGACAGGTAGATCTCCGGGAGCAGTGCAGGCGTGTGGGATCAGGACAGGTAGATCTCCAGGAGCAGTGCAGGTGTGTGGGATCAGGACAGGTAGATCTCCTGGAGCAGTGCAGGTGTGTGGGATCAGGACAGGTAGATCTCCAGGAGCAGTGCAGGTGTGTGGGATCAGGACAGGTAGATCTCCAGGAGCAGTGCAGGCGTGTGGGATCAGGACAGGTAGATCTCCAGGAGCAGTGCAGGTGTGTGGGATCAGGACAGGTAGATCTCCAATAGCAGTGCAGGTGTGTGGGATCAGGACAGGTAGATCTCCAATAGCAGTGCAGGTGTGTGGGATCAGGACAGGTAGATCTCCGGGAGCAGTGCAGGTAGATCTCCCGGAGCAGTGCAGGCGTGTGGGATCAGGACAGGTAGATCTCCGGGAACAGTGCAGGTGTGTGGGATCAGGACAGGTACATCTCCGGGAGCAGTGCAGGTGTGTGGGATCAGGACAGGTAGATCTCCAGAACCAGTGCAGGTGTGTGGGATCAGGACAGGTAGATCTCCCGGAGCAGTGCAGGTGTGTGGGATCAGGACAGGTAGATCTCCGGGAGCAGTGCAGGCGTGTGGGATCAGGACAGGTAGATCTCCAGGAGCAGTGCAGGTGTGTGGGATCAGGACAGGTAGATCTCCTGGAGCAGTGCAGGTGTGTGGGATCAGGACAGGTAGATCTCCAGGAGCAGTGCAGGTGTGTGGGATCAGGACAGGTAGATCTCCGGGAGCAGTGCAGGCGTGTGGGATCAGGACAGGTAGATCTCCCGGAGCAGTGCAGGTGTGTGGGATCAGGACAGGTAGATCTCCAGGAGCAGTGCAGGTGTGTGGAATCAGGACAGGTAGATCTCCGGGAGCATTGCAGGCGTGTGGGATCAGGACAGGTAGATCTCCCGGAGCAGTGCAGGTGTGTGGGATCAGGACAGGTAGATCTCCAGGAGCAGTGCAGGTGTGTGGGATCAGGACAGGTAGATCTCCAGGAGCAGTGCAGGTGTGTGGGATCAGGACAGGTAGATCTCCGGGAGCAGTGCAGGTGTGTGGGATCTGGACAGGTAGATCTCCGGAAGCAGTGCAGGCGTGTGGGATCAGGACAAGTAGATCTCCCGGAGCAGTGCAGGTGTGCACTGCTCCAGGAGTAGTGCAGGTGTGTGGGATCAGGACAGGTAGATCTCCAGGAGCAGTGCAGGTATGTGGGATCAGGACAGGTAGATCTCCAATAGCAGTGCAGGTGTGTGGGATCAGGACAGGTAGATCTCCAATAGCAGTGCAGGTGTGTGGGATCAGGACAGGTAGATCTCCAGGAGCAGTGCAGGTGTGTGGGATCAGGACAGGTAGATCTCCAATAGCAGTGCAGGTGTGTGAGATCAGGACAGGTAGATCTCCTGGAGCAGTGCAGGTGTGTGGGATCAGGACAGGTAGATCTCCAGGAGCAGTGCAGGTGTGTGGGATCAGGACAGGTAGATCTCCAGGAGCAGTGCAGGTGTGTGGGATCAGGACAGGTAGATCTCCAGGAGCAGTGCAGGCGTGTGGGATCAGGACAGGTAGATCTCCAGGAGCAGTGCAGGCGCGTGGGATCAGGGCAGATCAGGACAGGTAGATCTCCGGGAGCAGTGCAGGTGTGTGGGATCAGGACAGGTAGATCTCCAATAGCAGTGCAGGCGTGTGGGATCAGGACAGGTAGATCTCCAGGAGCAGTGCAGGTGTGTGGGATCAGGACAGGTAGATCTCCAAGAGCAGTGCAGGTGTGTGGGATCAGGACAGGTAGATCTCCAGGAGCAGTGCAGGTGTGTGGGATCAGGACAGGTAGATCTCCAGGAGCAGTGCAGGTGTGTGGGATCAGGACAGGTAGATCTCCAGGAGCAGTGCAGGTGTGTGGGATCAGGACAGGGAGATCTCCAATAGCAGTGCAGGTGTGTGGGATCAGGACAGGTAGATCTCCAGGAGCAGTGCAGGTGTGTGGGATCAGGACAGGTAGATCTCCAGGAGCAGTGCAGGTGTGTGGGATCAGGACAGGTAGATCTCCAGGAGCAGTGCAGGTGTGTGGGATCAGGACAGGTAGATCTCCAGGAGCAGTGCAGGTGTGTGGGACCCTTTTGTACATGTTGTATATGTTAACATCTGCTCAGTTATACTACTGTTCTGGGAGCAAACACCGTCACCAACACCAAAACAATTGCGAAAATTATAATTTTTTTGCTGGGAGCAAAAAAACCCAGGTCCACCATCAGATCTGGATACGGCCCGGATCCGGCTGATTACAGTAAACCTCGGAATAAACAGAAAGGCTAATATTAGCGTAGATTCCATTCTTCTTATGATGTAACGAGTACATCGGGTGTTATAGGAAGTGTTCCCGGTTCCGGCTGACCTAATCTATGCAGCCTAATAATCATTTAACTGATTTGAATAATAGGAATGTATAATGTGCTATGTGTATGCCAGGTTGAAGAGATGTGTTTTTAATCTAGATTTAAACTGACAGAGTGTGTCTGCTTCCCGGACAATGTTAGGAAGACTGTTCCAGAGTTTTGGTGCTAAATAGGAAAAGGATCTACCGCCAGAAGTCGATTTTGATATTCTAGGTATTATCAACTGGCCGGAATTTTGAGATCGCAATAGGTGTGAAGGACTATAATGCGTTAAGAGCTCGCTCAAGTACTGGGGAGCTAAACCATTTAGTGCTTTGTAAGTAATCAGCAACATTTTGAAATATATACAGTACAATGTTTAATAGGGAGCCAATGCAGTGTTGACAGAACCGGGCTAATATGGTCATACTTCCTGGTTCTAGTAAGAACTCTAGCGGCTGCTTTTTGGACCAGCTGTAGTTTGTTTATTAAGCGTGCAGGGCAACCACCCATAAGAGCATTACAACAATCTAGCCTTGATGTCATGAATGCATGAACTAACTGTTCCGCATTTTTAATTGAAAGCATATGTTGTAATTTAGAGATTTTTTCAAGATGGAAAAATGCGGTTTTACAGATACTAGACACGTGACTTTCAAATGAAAGATTGGTATCAAAGAGCACACCCAGATTCCTAACCGACGATGAAGACTTGACAGAGCAGCCATCAAGTGTTAGACAGTATACTAGGTTATTACGTGTGGAAGTTTTTTGTCCAATAATTAGAATCTCTGTTTTTTTCAGAATTTATTAGTAGGAAATTACTAGTCATCCAATAAATTTTTAACAACAGTTAATTTTGTGAATTTGTTAGATTCGTCGGGGCGCCAAGAGATAAAGAGCTGAGTTTCATCAGTGTAACAGTGAAAACTAATGCCATGCTTCCTAATGATATCTCCTAAGGGTAGCATGTACAGAGTGAACAGCAGCGGTCAAGTCAAGTCAAATCATCTTCATTTATATAGCGCTTTTAACAATGAATTGTTTCAAAGCAGCTTTACAGAGATAAACATATAATTTAAGGTAACAGATTGTTTTGGCGTTATAGCGGTTCTTGAATAATGTTACTTCCAGCTAAAGTTAACTTTGATTGATTCACCTCCGTCGAAATGATCAGACTTTAAACGCGAACCTGTGATTAACGCTGACGGCGTTCACATGCTCATTCAGAATTCTATAGTTATGTGCTTTTTAAAATATGTGCGCAGGTTTGTAATTCATACAACCCAGCCTAAACAAACTACTTTTCTTGCCTATAAATTTTGATACAGAATTTTGTTTTATTTTATCACTTCGGGGTACGCGAGCCGGAATTCACAGCGCTTTATCTGTAGAGTGGGAAAGGGATCCTCCATAGGGAGAGGATAGTGGATACTTCAGCACTGCATTGTCATCGGGTCCAGGCGAATCTCCTTCGTCAGATCTGGACACGGCCTGGATCCGGCAGGCTGCGGGAAAACCTCGGGATAAACAAAGACACTAATATTAGCGTAGATGCCATTCTTCTTATGATGTAGCGAGTACATCAAGATTTTTGGGAAGTGTTCCCAGTTCCGGCTGACCTAATCTATGCAGCCTAACATTGAATTTATAGAAGTCTATAATGTATTATGTGTATGCTAGGTCAAAGAGATGTGTTTTTAGTCTAGCTTTGAACTGACAGAGTGTGTCTGCTTCCCGGACAATGGTAGGAAGACTGTTCCAAAGTTTTGGTGCTAAATAGGAAAAGGATCTGCCGCCTGCAGTCGATTTAGATATTCTAGGTATTATCAACTGGCCGGAATTTTGAGATCGCAATAGACGTGAAGGACTATAATGCGTTAAGAGCTCGCTCAAGTACTGCGGAGCTAAACCATTTAGTGCTTTGTAGGTAATCAACAATATTTTAAAATTTATACGATGTTTAATAGGGAGCCAATGCAGTGTTGACAGAACCGGGCTAATATGGTCATATTTCCTGGTTCTGGTAAGAACTCGAGCTGCGGCGTTTTGAACTAGCTGTAGTTTGTTTATTAAGCGTGCAGGGCAACCACCCAGTAGAGCATTACAATAATCTAGCCTTGAGGTCATGAACGCATGGACTAATTGTTCCGCATTTCCCAATAAGAGCATATGGCGTAATTTAGATATATTTTTAAGATGGAAAAATGCAGTTTTACAGATACTAGACACGTGGCTTTCAAAAGAAAGGTTGGTATCAAATAGCACACCCAGGTTCCTAACCGACGACGAAGACTTGACAGAGCAGCCATTAAGTGTTAGACAATATTCTGGGTTATTACGTGTGGAAGTTTTTTGTCCAATAATTAGAATCTCTGTCTTTTCAGAATTTAGTAGTAGGAAATTACTAGTCATCCAATTTTTTATATCAGCTATGCATTCCGTTAATTTTGTGAATTGGTAAGTTTCGTTGGGTTTTGAAGAAATATACAGCTGAGTATCATCGGCATAACAGTGAAAGCTAACCCCATGTTTCCTAATGATATCTCCTAATGGTAGCATGTACAGAGTGAACAGCAGCGGTCCTAGTACTGAGCCTTGTGGTACGCCATACTGAACTTGTGATCGATAAGACATCTCTTCATTTACTGCTACAAACTGACAAACTGACTAGCGGTCCTAGTACTGAGCCTTGTGGTACGCCATACTGAACTTGTGACCGATAAGACATCTCTTCATTTACTGCTACAAACTGAAAACGGTCAGATAAGTATGATTTAAACCATGCTAATGCAATTCCACTAATGCCAACATAATTTTCGAGTCTATTTAAAAGAATGTTGTCGTCAATAGTATCAAATGCAGCACTAAGATCGAGTAACACTAATAGAGAGATACAACCACGATCGGATGATAAGAGCAAATCATTTGTGACTCTGATGAGAGCTGTCTCGGTACTATGGTACGGTCTAAATCCGGACTGAAAATCCTCGCAGATATCATTTCTTTCTAAAAAGGAACACAGTTGTGAGGATACTGCTTTTTCTAGTATCTTTGACAGAAAAGGTAGATTCGAGATCGGGCTGTAATTGACTAATTCTCTTGGATCAAGTTGGGTTTTTTTAACAAGCGGTTTAATCATAGCCAGCTTAAAAGTTTATGGTACATATCCTAATGACAAAGATGAATTAATTATATTGAGAAGAGGATCTTTGACCTCTGGAAGCATTTCTTTCAGTAGCTTAGTCGGTATAAGGTCTAACAAACATGTTGTTGATTTAGATGATTTAACGAGTTTAGACAATTCTTCCTCTCCTATTGCAACGAATGAATGGAATTGTTCCTCAGGGAGACTACAATGCACTCCCTGATGCGATACTGTAGTAGATAGTTGCATAGTTATAATTTTCTCTCTATATTCTATCTCTCTAATAAAAATATTGTAAGTAAAGAAGTTCATAAAGAATCTTCAGAAGTTGAAGCTTTATTTCTTGTTAATTTAGCCACTGTATCAAATAAACACCTAGGGTTGTGTTTGTTTTCATCTAATAGAGTCGAAAAGTAAGCAGATCTAGTAGTTTTTAAAGGGACAATGTGTAGGAATTTCTCCCATCTAGCGGTGAAAATGTATTTTGCATTCAAACGAATTGTGCTCTCCAGCGCCTCGCATTTTCAAATGCGCGTTGCATCTACGGTAGCCATTATGTACCAAAAAGCTATGACAGGATGTCTTCTAATAGCACTTCGTCGAGTTTTCCTTCGGGTGAACAGGTTTGTTATTTCAAACAAACAGCAACTTGACACAACGAACAAACGAATGTTACAGTATGAATTACTGACTGTGAAAAACATGAACTATTGTAATAAGTATGCCTTCATTATTCGTTATATTTTCTGAAGTATGTGCATTGTTAGATATCATCATCAACTTTTAACTATAAATGTTCATCTGTCTATAAAATAAAGTACACAACCAAACAATGAAAAAAAGCTTGTAATTAAGACTGTAACGTTGACTTACCTGTCGAGAAGAAAGCAGGCAACTTCAGCGTCTCTTTTGAAATCTTTCTCCTGCATTAGCTCTATCCACCTGGAAAAAGCTATCCTGACATTAACTCGTGTTTTTTGTAATCTTCGGTCACGTTTCCTTTTACGATCTATTTTGGACTTTTCTGGCGACGAGGATTTGCAATGCAGCCTTTTAAACTTGCCGGGGCAGTGACAAGCGCCTCTCACTGCTCTGCTCCTCCGCTTCTGCTGCTTTCAGTTACATGACACTGGCTCTGAAAGAAAACGTGCTGTGGAAACGCGTTGGCCTAGTACTTTTTGTCCCTCTCTGCTATTATAGTTTTTCAAGATGGCGGAACTACATGGAAGCCTCCGTGGACCTACCCGTCCCATGTATATAAAGATAATAAATTCTTTGTTTACGAGGATAATGTATTTTGTATTTTCTATGTCTATGTATTTTATGCATTTGTACTTACTTATCTAATGTATTTTTTATCTATTTGTCTTTTTTATGTATCATGCACCTTATGCAGAGGCTCCGCAATTTCGTTGTACCTTGTGTACAATGACAATAAAGTATAAAGTATAAGTCAGATAATTGGCAGAGGTATTTGTACAATATTGAGGACATATTTCTGAATAAACATATTGATTTTAAATAATAAAATACATAAAAAGGTACACATTGTCCCTTTAAGGCCTCTCTGTATGCAATCGTGCTTTCTTTCTATGAAATGCGAAATACCTCTATAGTTTGTTTTTCTCCGAGTTGCGCTCCATTTCTCTGGCTGCTCTCTTAGGGGCCTGAGTGTGCTCGTTGTACCACGGCGTTGGACTATTTTCTTTAATCTTCTTTAATTTAAGCGCAAAGGAGCAACTGTGTCTAAAGTGCTGGAAAAGAAAGAGTCAAAAGTTTCTGTCACAATATCGAGTTCTTCTAAGCTATCTGGGATGCTGAGGAGATGAAACTGATCAGGAAGATTATTAATAAAGCAATCTAGTGGCAGAAGGGATAGCATATTTATCTGTGTTAACACATAATCCGTGTAATAACATATTTGTAACACGGAGTCGGCTTTGCAGCCTTAACTAAATGAAGTATACACGAGACTAGATAATGGTCTGAGATGTTATCTAAGACTATCTGCAGCCAGTACTAACTCTGATTGAAAGTAAGCAAATTCTTTGATAAAGTCTGTATATGTATACAGTAGCCAGCACAAATCTCAAACGTGATTTATCATTTACACTAGATAGTGTTACATTAAGCACCAACATTTCAAAAGAATTATATTTGAAACTAGATTTCTCAGTAAATCTGAAGAGATTACTATAAATTACAGCAACACCTCCCCCTTTGCCTTTCAGACGAGGCTCATGTTTATAACTGTAATCTTGGGGGAAGGACTCATTTAAAGTAATGTAATCGTTTGGTTTTAGTCAGGTTTCTGTCAAACAAAACGTCAAGGTTATAGTCTGTAATCAATCTTAACAATAAGTGCTTTTGAAGGATTGAATATTCAGCAACCCGACCTTTATCATTTGCTCATCTGTATTATATCTATTTTTTATTTGTTAAACATCTATTACATTTTTACCCTTAAATGGGTTTGGGTGTTTTTTGTTTTTCCTAATTCGGGATTTTTTTTTTGAAAGTTGAGGTAATTATGAGTAGTAATGTAATTACCATAATTACGAGATTTAAAATTGTCAAAAGTGTTCATGTCCTCGTAATTCCAGCTTGTAAGCGGAGACTTTTCTGACAGCTCCTACTTGCACCACCTGACCGCTGCAGATTCATCTAGGCGTTGATAGTGGTGCCATAGAAATGCCCAGTCACAGAACAGCTCACAACAGAGTGTCACGTCATCGAGACTGCTTAGTTTTACTTGTTCATTTCACAGATGATTGCAATTACCGTAATGAAAGAGAACACCCTGAAAATACATTCAATCAACACTTTATTCAATCATTTGAAATATAAAGGCTGCAGCAAAACAAAAAGCATGCAAGTGACAATTCTTAAAAGGTTAAATCAACGTATGTGTAAGGCTAGTGTTTGTTAGATAATACAGACAAAAGCAGTACAAATACAACTTCAGCATCTTAGCTCTGGCAACCTTGACAACCTGATCTGTAAAAAAACCTTTAAAAAAAAAATACAGTACTGAATCTTGAGGTTTAATAGCTTGCACACTGTGATAACTGATCATATCAGCAGCCAGTGTTTTCAGGGTCCACTGGACACACTCCTCTATGGAGGAGACGAGCTGCACCCGAGTGAAAGGAACGCGTCAGACACAAAACTGCAGCGCTTTGAGACTAGGATGGTACATCATATCCCATAAACACCCATAACCTCACATACAAAAAACATTCACTGATCCTACATTGGAGGAAAAAAAAGTCACTTCTCATAAAAAAATAATGTGACAAAAATAAAGACTTGGAATTGTTCAGTTGACAGGTTAGTCGAGCTGAAGAGACGTTTAGGCCCTGTGATCGTGTAGTGAATTACTTTCAAACAGCTGCTTTAAATACAAATGAAAAACTTCAACATTATTCAAACTACCATGCAAATGCGTCTACGGTCTGTAATAACTTTACTAAAACTATTAGCCATTATAAAAAACTGTCTATAAAAAGACCTAAAATGCCATCTTATAAAATATAAACATGATAAAAAAGAAAAAAGGGTTAGTCACAGAATCTGATGTGGACGAGTTCAGAAAAGCTTCCTCAAACAACTCACACATGAAAAGAAAAGCATTTGGTTCATTCAATTTAAGCTGAAACATCACAAAAACAAACTGAAGTGAGAGATTTTACAAGTGAAAAAAATAAAATAATTAAATCTCACTCAGAAACTCGATCACACAGGAAGCTTTATGGTGCTTAAACTGGCAGCTCTGATTGGCTGAAGAGTTGATCACATGACCAAACAGCCTCTCTTGGCAGCACGTGGATCTCCCTGTGAAAACATAGTGGAACACTGAGCAGAACCTCACACACACACACGCACGCACTCGATGACGAGGAGGTAATGGATGAAGCTGATGTGTGCTTGATATCAGACCTGCTGGTGAAAGAAGCGCTCCTCGATGACGTCAGCGTCCTTCTCCTCCTCCTCTTCCTCCTCCACTGCGCTGTTGAACACTGTGCTCCTCACAGCCACTTCCTGTAGGGACAGGGACACTTCAGAACACACCGCGTCCTGTACTGCCAGCGATGAACAATGCCTGCTGTAGTAAGAGCTAGGCTGTAGTCATTCTAAACCTCACCTCTCCGTCTGGGCTCAGCAGAAGCACTTTAATGTCCTCGCCGCTCCCCCATGAACTCTGGCTCTTCCAGATCAGGTCAGCAGGAGGACTGGAGCTCACGCCCGCATCACACGCCCAGATCTGACCAGACCAAAACAAGACCCAACAGAGAGTGTGTGAAGGCACATGCTGATATCCCCCACTCAGGTGACAGGGCTTTACTCATGATTACATCTATAAAGATGATGCGTACCGTCACTTTCTGTCCAGCCTTCAGGGTGTATTTAGCAGTGAATTTATACACTGCAGAAACATCACCGACAGTTCGAATCAGCTGAAATCCTGCCATGGGTTGATCCTGAAATATTAAAATCAAAAATTACATTCAATTTACTTGCCACCAACTTAAAAAATTTAGAGGCATCAAAGTTAATTTGGAGTCCTGAATGAGTTTGTGTGAGTCGAACGCACCTGCTCAGAGTTGTTGTGCAAGCGCATGAACTTCCCGTCCACGTCCAGCTCATCGATGCAGATGTTTCCAGTGGCAGATGCCGAGTGAGCGATGCGAACGCTGCTGCTAGCCTCGGACTCCTCCATGTCCACACGCTTCCGCTTCCCGCGTGTGGTGCGAACACTGCGGCTGGAGGACGCCCGCGACACCGTCACGCGAGACGAGGGGCTGGGAGACAGCTTCAACCTGACACCGGAGACATGCTGTTAGCATGAACCCACCATCCGCCATTAGGCTCAAGCTAATCAACATCCATGCAGACGAACAAGAGCTTCTGCCAAGATAAGAGCGAGGATGGCCAATGCAGCGGTGACAGAAACAGCGGTTCAGAAGAGTCTCTGACGGTGGGAATCACACCATACAGAAATTCTGCCATAATCTATGTATTGCTAATCAATCCTACAATGATACATGACCATATCGGTAGATGAAAACAAAATGCCCGTAAAAAGGGTGAAGTTAAAATCCAAACTGTTAGAAAACAGCACAACAAGTTTGTCTGCAAATTAAATTTAACATTTCAAGTATATTAAACATGTTATGATTATTCTTTTAAAAAGCTTAAACTTGTCTTTGTGTGTAAACTGACATATTTAACTGCTTATTGGCTTCATTTTAATTAATAGTTAAAAATTTACCAACCTCTTTTATTTAAACATGGGAACATCTGTGTTTACCAGCTTCCTTAAAATAACCCTGGGAATACTGTTGTCAAAGGTAATGACTTGAACATTAAGAAATGTGACGACACCAGCATTTCCCCTAGCATTCTGATTGGCCATTGTAGCCAATCACAGACATGCGTGTTGAGCGTGTGAACACAATGACCAGCGCTTCCAGTACATGTTGTAAATAAGGCTGACGCTCTTCGCCGAGTGCGTGCACAGATACACACGGGAGCGTTAGAAAGCAGGATCTTCAGGATATTAGGGTATCTGCAGAGACGCCTGCTTTCTAACGCTCCCGTGTGTATCTGTGCAAGCACTCGGCGAAGAGCGCCAAAGCGGATCATTTACAGCATGTTTGTCTCATCAATGGTATAAAAGCCGAAGTGCTATCTATTTTACTCGCATGTTAAAAACCTTTTACTTAGGCTAGTTAACTTCGGTTTTATTCACAGCAAAAGCACAGCTACGACCACTTCACTGACCAGATCTGTGTTCATCACTGCAACACAACAGACTGTCAACACGGCTCGCATGCAGGAGATCCGGCGATGCATCCGAGGTGTAGAGGGAGCTTATTGAAGTTTCCTGGTTCATGTATGGTACTGTATGTTCATTTAGTCACACGGTTTAAATGAAGCTTCTTGAATCTTAAGGCCAATTCACAGCAAACCGACAGACGCAGACAATCACCAGAGAACAGAACATCACTTTTCAGACCTTTCTCGACCCGAAAAGGGCCGATTCAGCAGGTTAGACCAGCGAACACTGCTCCGACAGACACACTGATGCGACACACCCCACGGAGGGTCTGTTGCCTTCTGTCGATTGCAGTGTGACTGTAGGCCAGGGTACCCCCAGGATCCTCCAACTTAAATTCAAGGCTTTTTAAGACCTTTTTATTACCATTTCAAATGAAATTCAATGCCAACTTCGTACCCATTCCGACAGAAGTATGAGGGGAAAATCTCAAATCTGTATACATTTTAAACCCTAGAAACGAATTATGTACAAGGCTACTTGAATTAAATAAAACATTTTACTTAAATTATCAGTCATATTTAATACATACGCAACAGCATTGTAGCGCGCACGTGTATGTAGGCCAGTGTTAATTTTGGCAGCCATTTTTGATTTACGAAAATGCTTATTGGTCTTAATCACATTTGAGTCATCCTGTTTTTTATAGTTGTAGTTGACGAAAAGTCTTTGCATTTTTTGTCAACTTTTAGTCAAACTGCAGTTACTTTACAGGTAGTTATTTTATATGTAGTCTTTAGACAGAAAATGTCATAATTATTCTCTCTAGGCCAATTCAATGGGCTTTATGCAAAGCTTCACTACTTCCTGAACTTCAGCCAGCCCTTTGTTTCCTGTCTGTTATTATTGGACAAACTGATTAGTCCAGGTGTGCCTGATTATTGTTACTGAGGCCAGGCACACCTGAATTAATCAGTTTGTCCAATAATGACAGACAGGAAACAAAGGGCTGGCTGAAGTTCAGGAAGTAGTGAAGCTGTGCATAAAGCCAATTAAGCTTATGAGAAATTATTGACATTGCACTCTTTAGCAGTAGCACTTGTGCAGTTCTACATAATTTGGTTCTCCAATGTTTTAGAGTGCCGTACCCCCTGGTGCAGTCACACCTTTTCTATTAAGGGACAAGATTTGCCCCCTTTAATACATTTTTCCATTTCATTTTTTTCCTTTGTAATACCTTAAAAAAAATATAAAAAAATAATAATGCTTTAAATAAAACAATTTTCATTAAATTTGCAATGTTAAAAAACATTAAAATCGCCAGTAGGTGGCAGTACCTCACTATCTTTATGAGTGAGTCTTTGAGTCATTCATTCATTGAATCTCACGATTCGTTCAAAGCCACATATTTCGTTGCAAAACAGAGCAAGCCTGACAATGCTGTTTTCAATGTAGTACATCACTTAATGTTACCCTTTTTTCTTTTCTTATTTACTGTTGTATAAAATCAATGTCACGTTTGAAATCGTGTGGATATTCGGGAAACATTGCATTCTTGCTCGTATGAACACTGCTGGATATCAGCCTGCATTTTGATCGCAGATTTAGTCGCACAAACAGCGCAAGCGGCTCGTGACAGAACACAGACCGACTGAATGACACTTGAATTTAAGTAGAAAATCTTAAATAAAGATCGCTGAACTCCAGCTTGTCTGTGTTTTCAGATCATCCGCGCTTCTTCAGCAGTGTAGAGAGAACGCGCGCGCATGGTTGCCAGATACTATTGAAAAGACCGGGTAGAAAATATGTTCTTTTAACAGAAAAGCTCTTATTTGGGGTTTAAATTCTGTCATTTGTGGCCACAGCGGATTCAACTAGGCTATCTTGTTCTGTACCTCACTTGCCTAGTAACCATAGTAACGGTGCGCAAGCTATCGCTTTTTCTGCTATGACGTGGAGCGCGAGGGTGCACTCAACGCTGCATACATTTTGAATTAGCCTACTTTAGTAACAGTTAATTTTGTTACGGTATGAACTTAATCCTAGCAAAGGCAAAAAATATATAAGACCTTTGTAACGAAATCCAAGACTTTGTATACTAAATTCAAGGCTTTTAAGGCCTTAATTTGAGATGATCAAATTCAAGACTTTTTCAAGGCTTTTAAGACCCGCGGGTACCCTGGTAGGCGGATTTGCACTGTTCAGCAAACCGGTCTGGTTAAAACTAAAACATTTTCTCATGCTTTCAGATTTGCAGATGTATGCATGTGAGGAAATATCATATATTGTTTAAAAAGACTCAGCACATTACACCAGGGATGGAAATTAGCCAAATGCAGGTGATTGTGTTGTGGCTGGTAAACTCGCTTCACCTAGCGGCCACCGTGGCGGGTAAATAAAAGTAGCATGCTGTTTCACCCGGACACTTTTAGAGGAGGCACACCTTGAGACTTTACCCTATGAAATAAACGGCTTAAGTATTGTAGATCTTGTAGTATTCATTTTCACATGCAGTTACACATTGTCGGTTAAAAACAAGAAAGTGGCTGGTAAAAACGTTGAGTGGCTGGTCGATTTTGGAATCCACCAGCCACAGTGGCAGGTGGACAAAAAAGTTAAATTTCCATCCCTGCGTTACACCCAGGAGCGTTCTCGTGCTGTTAACGGCCACATGATCTGGGGGCTCATGCTGACTGACTGCTCTTGATGACTCTGAGGGGTTTTAACATTCATTACTGTTGCCCATGCATCTGCATGAGCAGTGCTGGCGTATTCACCTCTCCTCCTCTCCCTCCAGCATCTTCCTGTAAGCGTTGATCTCCATGTCCAGCGCCAGCTTGACGTCCAGGAGCTGCTCGTAGTCGTCCAGCTGCTGCTGCATCTTGGCCCTGATCTCAGCGATCTCGCGCTCCTTCTCGGCCAGTAACCGGCGGCTCACGTCTTTCTCTCGGCTCAGAGCCGCTTCCAGCTCACTGATGTGATCCTGCCACGCACGCGCCTGTTAAAGACACACAGCAAGGTAATCAAAACTAACAAACATCAAATAGGAACTTGATTAGGATTACTTGAAGGAAGAGTTCACCCAAAATGAAAAATCCATTATCATTTACTCAACCTTCTGACTGGCAGTTCTGTTTGGTTTCCACAGAAAAAAGTCAGTGAAAACCAAATGCTGGTAACCAAACAGTTTCGGTTCACATTGACTTCTGTTGTATTTTTTGACCCTACAACGGAAGTCAATGGGAATCAAAACTGGTAACCAACATTCTTTCCTATACACGTTTGTCCATAGAAACGTGTTATTCACTACTGTAAAGTGGCACTGGCAGACAATCAAATTTGTAGTTTTATTATTTTCATTATCAATTAGTTGTTGCAGCTCTGACTATAATACACCCAAAGAGTAATTTAAATCATGTTCAGTTTCACTTCAACAGCACAGCGTGTGCAAACTCTGTAACAGCGTGTTAAGTATAGCTAGAGTAACAGTGCGGATCTCTCAGTAATCAGAAACGTCACTTCTTGAAGACTGTCCGACAGGATTAAACGAAATCGAGTTTAGAGAGTGAATAAGCACTATAACAAGAGAACACAAGGTATAATGAGCAACAACAATTAGGAGGAATTTGACAGTTCAATCGTGTGGGAAAGTGCAGAGGATATATATCAGAGGAAGCTGGTGTGGTGGGGTCAAGACGCATACCTCTTTCTGCAGGTTAGTGAGCTGAGCGGCCAGACTCTCGACTCTCAGCGTGGACTCGCGCAGCTCCTCACGGGCCAAACTGGCTGAAGAGCTGTTCATCTCGGACGACAGACGCACGTTCTCCAGCTGAAACACACTCACAACTTTCAGAGAAATGCAAAGAGGAACTAAACAAGCTTTCAGAGGAAGTCAGAAACTTGAGGAAACGCTTCTTCACACATGCAGAAATGTGACACGAGACATCCGCTTGGACGTGCTATTGAAACGCCTGCGATCACCTTGGCCACGTAAGTCTGCTCCATCTCCTCCTTGTAGAGTTTGATCTGGTCGTCGTGTTGCCGTCTCATGTCTGCAAATGCCTGAGCCAGTTTAAAGTCGAACTCCATCTGCCGGCCCGAGTCCACCTCCACCAGACGGGTCTCGTGTCTGTGGCGCGTGTCCTTGATCTCCTGTCAACAATCACACAACTATCAGCTGCAGTTCAAAGCACTTCACTGGGAAATATTCTGTTCAGTTAATAGATGAAGATAACTGATTATGCTCTCTTCCCTGTGACCATTTCAAAAATGAAACCGCATGTCTGCAAACATTTCTCATGTATAAATATGAAGTCTATTAGCAGCTAAAACTTCATTAGCTAAAATGAAGTATAACCGGGCCTTAAAGGGAGTCATTCCATACTCTGTTGCAAGTACCGTATTTTCCACACTATACGGCGCACCGGATTATAAGGCGCACCTTCAATGAATGACCTATTTTAGAACATTTTTCATATATAGGGCGCACCGGATTATAAGGCGCATAAAATACTGCAGTCAAACGTTTGACTGGGTTTGCGTTATGCATCCACTAGATGTGCTAAAGGGAATGTCAACAAAACAGTCAGATAAAGTCAAACTTTAAGCGTTCTGACAACTCAGTTCACTCCCATGGTAACCTTGTTTAAACGTTAAAGGAGAACTCCGGTCAATTTTAACATTGAGCTCATTTTTTGTAAATTTGGAGTGCTGTCAAATATTTTGCAAGTGACGAAAAGCGCTCTGTAGTAGTTTGTCTGTTTAGAGCTACTGTAGAAACATGGGGGCGCAAAGTGGCTATTTTAATGCAAGGGGACCCGCGGTGTGTGTAGATAGAAATGGCTCATTCCAAGGTAATAAAAACATAATGGTTCATTATACAAGGTCTTTATACACCACTGAAAACATTTGTGTATTTTATTGCATTTCTGTCAACAGATCCTCAAATATTACACAATGCACCTTTAAAAAAAATAATAATAATAAAGTTGAATTTCTATACCTCTGTGTGTTGAACTGATGATTAATCCATTACAAAATACTATTATAAACTAGATTTTCACCTAGTCGCCTTTGGCTTGCTTAGTTGGGGACAATAGTATTGTTCTGCCTGCATTGACACCATTATACGAGAACTGAGCTGGACGATGACATCACTGCTTTCTCCAGAGCAGCTATAATATATATATATGAACTAAATTAATAACTTTTTTACAACAAAAATGAACCATCACAGAACTTAAGCTGGACTGTGCGCTATTTTCTTCTAGAAACAAACTTTGTTGCATGGTGCTTTATAATGTTTTTGTGCCTTTTGTGAGGCTTAACAATAACAATACTATACGCACAATATCAGATTTGGATCGGCCCTGTTTGACCTATACCCGACGAAGAATGGCGGTATCTGAGCATCGGATCGGCGCATTGGTATTTGTTGTTGCTTTATTAAAGCCATCTACTGCCAGAGAGTGAACCTGCAATGTCATTCAGCCCATTTGAACGATTTAATGCTTGTTTGCTCAGACCAATTTGCATGTCAAACATAGGTGTCTTTTGGCAAAATGTTTTGTTGCAGCCAATTTCCATGAACAAAATTTAGATGACTTTTTATTAATCTAATAGAATGTGTGGGAATCCTAATATGGCGGTGCGGTGGATTCATTTATGATTTCATGAGCAATCCAGTTCTTCATTATAGATCTGTCACTTAATCGGTGCGAAACAGACGTCCAGCTGAAGAGAGACCGGACCTCAACTTAAGGTTTTCTTTCCTCCACTGATATACGAGTGCCCAGTCTTGGGCTTGTGTCTTTCACTAATGAAGCTCTAAATGTAGGACTTCCGTGTGTTGTATTTATCGAGTTCACAGTGTGCTCCATCTTCCAAATCATAAGGAATACACATGCTCACCGAGGACAGATTAGACGGTTTGTGAATCTTTCAGGTGTTGGTCACCTTCAGACCTATGACACTGACCTCCTCAAACATGTTCTTCCTGAAGTGCAGCTCCTCCATGAGGCTCTGGCAGCGGTTCTCCAGATCCACGCGCAGCAGAGTTTCATCCGACAGCTGCTTCTTAGCCGAGCCCAGCCCGCCCTCCAGCTGAACACACACACACACATTACGCTGGCAATGTCAATGGAAACATGTATGCTGGAAACATCATGAAACAATAGACCTTCTGAAGTGCAAACGATTCACATGTGTTTACATGCGCTGAAGTTGTTCAGAAAAAATGTATAATGCACATGCTCAGTGGCCATGCTCAGATCCAATGAAACGCATACATCTGACCTTTTACGGCACTACCAGTTTCCTGTTTTTACACTTTTTGCCTGTAAGAAATACAAGAACGGTTTCAATGTTATTTTAAGATGGGGTAGAATAAAACGAACGGCAAAACTCTGTACCCCTGTTCAGGATCCACTGGCCTACGTTCATATTCATTTCCTATTGATACGATTATTTCAGTTCTACATCACACTTTTCAGTCCAAACTGAAATTCAGTGGGATCGATTTGGGGTGTTTGCATTGAAGGATTTTCAGTCAGATTGAGCCATCAATCTGATTATAGACAGATTATTTGGGTGCATGTAAACGTAGCTATTAGGGATGCTAACGATTAATCGATGATCCATTAATTGTCAATTTAATCAACAAAATGTACCAATCATCTATTAAACAAGGTCAATGTGTAAATTTGCGTGCATTAGCAGCCTTTTGTTTTGTGGATTGTGTAGGCATATATATACGGTTCATCTCATACAGAATGCATTTGGTTAAGAATTAACGTGGTATAAACATGACCATCTTCAGCGCCTGCAACTCAAACAGCAATGCACGACTAATAAGGACTATGATTGGGAATGTCATATTACATAACATTATAAATAGGGCTGTCAACTTTAGTCGTTTTGTCGACTAATCGGTCGATGCCGTCTTGGTCGACTGACATTCTTATTGGTCGACCAGTTGCATTTTTTTTTTTTTTTTACCAATAGAAAGAAATTTTCCATGATTTACTCCTTGATAATTATTCCTTTATAAGCAGTTAAATATTACTGTATTCTAAATAAATCCCCAACTTTAAATGCTTTAATTTAGGCTATTTTGTAACAGCGCCAGAGTTTAGCGCACACACACAGAACACTCGGTTCACACCTGTGGCTGCGCTGCTGCTTCGTGCTCAGTAAGGGATATAGGTAGTTCAGCTTTCATTCAGTTAGAACGCTACTTGTTTCGGTTTTTATGTTTTTATAAACTATATGTTTTTATCTCGATGCGGCGTGGACGCACTTGGAAAAAAAAGAGCGCATCGCACCCATAGACTGTATAAAGGTCTCACCGCGACCGCGTTGCTTCCATCATGAGCGCGTACACCGCGCAAAAGACGTGAGCAGTCCCTTTAACGGCTTTATCATGCTGACTCAATAGATTGTGTTTTCTTGATATGTTTTTGTTTTTATTTGTACACTTGACGCATTTGAAAATAGCCTAAATAATGTAACAAAACGAAAATAAACCTATATGCGGTCCTACAATAAAGCCTATTATTATTAGGATTGTTTTTTAGGCTCTTTGGGTTTTTGTGTGTGTTTGTTTTAAAACGCCTAAGTTAGATCGGCTGGACAAAAGTTAACCCATAGCTTTGAAAGTAAAGAAGAACATACAGCCTGTATAAACGAGTGCTTTTGTTAGGATTTTTCATTGTGGCAGATAGCAGTTATATTTTTTGTAGCGTGTGGTGTGGTCAGTTGCGCGATTGTGACTGTTACTATAGACCTAGGACAGTGCTCCTCACTTTTTGCAGTTAAAAGCAGTTAATTTTCAAAGAATTGTATTATTATTATAGTTTTATGTATTTTTGATGTTTTTTCGTTGTTGTTTTATAAATGCTCTATGACAATTGTTAAAAAATGTTCAATCAAAACATCGCATTTTTTTTGTAATTTTTTTATTTTTTTAGTCGACTAATCGTTGTGCAGGACAAGACTTTGGGCGACTAAGGATTTCTTTGGTTGACTACAGCCCTAATTATAAAGAGAACACTATTATAATAAATTGTGAATTATTTGGGTATCACAACAGGATTTAGTTTAAGTTCACTTGTGCATTCGCATCATTTTGTGAAGATATCATTTGTAATATGTTTATTTTGTATACATCCGATTAATCTCATATAGGATGCGTTTCGTGTAGTTAAATAACGCGCTAGCAAAGTGCTCCAGTTTACCGGTGCTCACTCTTCAGCACGCGCAGCTCTAACAGCAATGCACGACTAATAATAACTACAGGGTTCTTGCAGGTTTCAGTTTGTTACATTTAAGACCTTTTTAAGACCTTTTAAGACCATTATGTGTAAAGTTTAAGACCAACACGACACATAAATAGAAACATTAGAATGATCCCAGAAATTCTTAAACATATTTTAAGTTTGTAAAATACACACACTGACTGATGTCTATGGAAGCGGCAATAATAATCCTTTCCATTCTAATAAGACGACACGTTTTATTCATATCAGATACACATTGTGTAAATAGCTTTACATTTTAAACTATTCTTCTCCCAGTTCTCCGGCCACTTTCATGTATTTCGTGAGAAGTTGAGGAATTGACGTGTTGTAAACTAACATGGCGCCGCCCATCGCACAAACAGCTGATTTGTGCTGACACCTTCATAACGATCAACTAACGCGATCGTTATGAAGGTGTTTAAACAACAAAACACATCCACTTGCACATATTTGACAATCGGAATATCAGTGTTTCATGTTATAGCTAATACATTTGTGAATATTTTGAATAGAAAAGGGAAAATGACATCAAAGCAGATCATCATTCATTCAGCACTGTTGTGGTTGCGCTGTGTCACGTGACAAGCAATGACGCGTCATCATGGAAACATTAAAGTGACAGGTTCTAAATAACGGTCGCCTAGAAAAACTCACGCTGGGGGATCAGTTCGAATATTTTAAATTTACGTGTGAAAGGGTTAAATACAAAAACAACAAACAAAAATAAACACAAATTAACAATGGTAAATTATTTAATGTATTTATTCTTTTTAGTAAACTGTTGTTTTTTTGTTAGAAACTCACGCTTACGGATGACGTGGTCGTTGAGCGCCCTCAGGCGACCGTTATGATTACATTCAAATGACTACACAATTTACAGATGATTAACGAATATTTTTAAATCATCCACCAAATTATCATCTCTTTCTTGCAGTTTAATGAGTAAACAACGAACATCAAGACATACGGTCCGCTAATGGTGTTAATTAGATCTCTCTTGATGAAGTCCGCTATACCAAATCTTGCTATATAAGCGATCTTGTTCGGTCCGCACGTAAACGTTTTCGCAATGCTCGAGCGCCTTCACACCCAATGTCCCTAGCTGTATTATCTTCTTGCATATTTTTCAGCGAGCTTCATATCTATTGCTAGGGACAGCTTGTAACCAGCTGCAAAACTCACCCTTATCGAGCCAAGTCATGTTAAACACACACTTCCCCTGTCCCCATGATATTTGAAAACTACGCGCTCGACGACAGCCCCGACTTCCCCGACCTCGACGTTGCAACTTGTCTTGCACGAATTCGGCGGGCAGGTAGCTAGTGAACCAACTTCCTTCACTTTATTGGCGGCGCGGGTTACATACCGCCACCTACTTTACAGGAGTTATACCTGCAGTGATCACGCAATGGGATTATCACATGGGATTATCATCATCACGTAGCCTACTAGAAAACAAAACAACCAACATTTTATTTTCGGCGGACAACGCTTGACCACAATTAACAAAATTAACGAAGGTAAGAATTTTAAGACTTGGGTAAATTAAATTTAAGACCTAAACTTGTGTTTTTTAGACTTTTTAAGGCCTTAAATTTCACTTTCTGAATTTAAGTCTTTTTTAGACTTTTTAAGACTCCGCGGGAACCCTGTAACTATGACTGGGACTGTCCCATTACATAACATTCATGAGAACAATATTGTAATAAATTGTTGTGAATTCATTGGGTGTAGTTGGCGTGTTTCAGTGTGCTGGTCCAGGGAGAGCGCCTCCAGAACAGGAGTTACATTAACTAGCACTCACCTGAAGCGGCACGTTGGTGACGCGTTGTATTAGTCGTTATATTTCATTATTAAATAAGTAATTTAATTAAATGATCAATTACATCGATTCATTTTACAATCCTAATGAGGAACATGTCGTTTTGAGCATTTGCACACCCTGTCATGCTGTTGGCTATATGCCGCTGCAGAATTAAGGCTAACAATTAATTGATCATTAATTTACACAAGGATTGATCATTGGGATGTGTGTATACTGCCACCCCTAGCAGCTATAGAGCCCTTGTCCTCCATGCTGCATGCATGCGTGCGTGTGTGCGCCTCATGTACCTCCTGTACGTGGATCTGCAGGTCTGTGAAGGCGTTCTCCAGGGTCTTCCTCTCGGACGCCGCAGTGTTCAGCGCCGCGTCTCGAGAGTTCAGCAGGGCTTCAACCTCCTTCAGCCGGGCCTGAGCGCCAGAGAGGTCCGCGTCCTTCTTAGCACATCTGTGACAAACACACACACCATCAGAGGCTGGGACCGTTTCGTGTGCCAGGCGACTGCTCTGCTGAGAACTACTGTGTGTACTTATCAAGTGCATGGAAGCCGGAGGGTGGAGAAATCAACTTCCTGCGGTTTTGAAATCATGGATGATCAATCATCAATGATTGAATCAAAATCATTGGGATTTTATTATGATAACACACAGCCGAAGCTCCTACACAACAGCGTTGTGCAAAATTAATCAATCAATACATCAGGATTCTTATTACATTAAAGTGATTGTATTTTTAATTTCTGTTATATAAAGAAGTCTGGCTCTGTGCTTGGGTCTGCTCTGGAGCCCCTGGAGTTGGTTGTGGAGAGAAGAATGTTAAACAAACTATTCGACATCATGGACAACACTTCACATACGCTGCACAACCTGCTGGTTGGGCAGAGGAGTGGATTCAGCTGGAGACTCCGACAACTCCGCTGTAGCAAGAATCGTTACAGGAAGTCATTCCTACCTACTAGGGCTGGGCGATATGTAAAAAATATTTTATCGATAATCGCCTTAAAAAATATCGCGATATCCGATTATATCGTCTACCCAAGCCCCGCCCCCTATGCGCCCCGCTGGAGACAACACATGCGGAATACACGTTAACACAAGTCATGTTGAGTTTGGCTGCACTTTATCTAATGATAGCCTGCGATTTAGTTGGTTTAATTTAATGATTGAAAAGTTAAAGGTTTTACTTTGGTTAGTTTGAGCATAAACGAGCATAAAACATTAGCTTTGCTTGTTATGTTAGTGTTGCTAATAATTTCCTCACTGTTCTTATTGCATCTGTGTTTGAAATGAATTTCGTTTTGCGAGGAGAAATGTTAAATAGGCCTACAACTGAACAATTTGGTGATTGTAAAAATGGTGAATGCATGTTGATGTTAGCTAGGTGTCTTGTCTTGTCTATTGGTTTTTCACAAGGTCCTATTTTCTCCTTTTTTTTGGCGGTATCGCCTGATTTAATAATAAGTTTAATTTCCTATGTGCGCCGTTTTTAAACTTGTATTTTCAAACTATAATATATTTGTTATTTGTCTAAAATTAGGAATTAAAAACGAATTGTCGTTCTGAATGAGCAAAAACGTTTTGTTTTTTCCTCCTTTTTGGTTTTAGTTCCAAGTTCACCTTAAGCCGTTTAAGAAATAAAAATGACTGCTTTATTTATTTAGAAACAGAAGTAATTAAACAAAACAAACAAAAAAAATCCCCAAATATAATTTATTCATTTATTTAATCTAAAGCAAAGTAGGCCTATATATATCCCAATATAGCCTACGGAGATGCCAACATCGCTCCGAACGCGTGCATGAGATAGCCTATTCAAACGCAATTTCTTCATCCGTTTGCAATAACAACATTTTTATTTTAATTACAATGTTTGTGCTTTTTGATTAGGCCTATTTATTATGTGCAACATTTAAATTAATATTCAGAAACGGGTGAAGTTAGCCAACTTCTACCATTTGTTTTTCTGATGAACTTTTATCAGCCTGCAAACCAAAATAAAATAGGCCTAGGCTATTTGATTATATGAAGAAAAATGTTTAACAAAATTACGAAAGTAAGAACAAATGATGTTTGACAGGGAACGCATCTCAAGGTCGCACAGACTCATGTTGCAGTTGGAGCAGTCAGTGCCGAACAACAGGCAAATAAAATATTAAGCTAATTAAAAGTTACAAAAGTTCAATTAGTGATTCTTTTTCTTTTGTTCTTTGATCAACATTAATGGTGGCAGCGAGTATAGGCGGTCAGTGGACTGATTCCATAGACATAGGCCTACTGTTTTACTTTCTCAACCGTTAAGACAAAACCGGATGTTTACGGGGATATTTGAACTTGAAAAGAGGTGTGTAGCCTACCTACTGAAGTCTTTCCATGGTTGAAACAATAATTCTTCTGATGTTTATTCATGTTTATTTGATGCTATAAATTAACTAGAAGTATAATTGTGAGATATAATTCTGTGTATTTGTCCGTGCACTATGTGAGAGGCGGCTCTTTGCGTGAGTGCGCAGCTCAGAAAACAGCGCGCATGCAGACGTGTTCTCTTTCGCCTTGCGCTTTAAGAATGCTATCAAGAATCGATTTTCTATTCTTAATCCTACTAACTAGCCTATAAAAAAATATTTCATTCATGTTATTGCATGATGATGTGAATAAATATGTTTAACTATAGGGCTATGTGAAATATAGGCCTAAGCCGATGTCATTTTTTTGATATTGACGATTATCGTCTGGAAACAGACTGTTAAATCGACATCGCGATACTTGCGAGACATCGTCGATATACGATAATATCGTCATATCGCCCAGCCCTAGTACCATAACAATATACAACAATTCTACTCTGGGCAGGGAGAGGGGACTGAATGACACGTGAATGATAAAGCTAAAATTGCACATCCTGGCGCACTATCGCACTTGTGCATATATCTTATATTATATGTTAGTTATGTAAATATGTCTTGTTTTTGTATTCTGTGTTAATTATGCTGCTGCAACACTGCAATTTCCCTTCGGGGATGAATAAAGTTTTTCTATCCATCTAATTTGCTTGTCAAAAAAAGTGGAAAAGTGGAACAACCCAAATCATGAGACTTCAGCAGATCCAGTCTGAACGCATCACGAGACCGCCGGCAACACTCGGCTCATACACACATCAGGCATGTGATCGGGTAAAGACCAAAAAAAAAAACTACCCACAAAGCCATATGGCAGGCAGAGGTTATTATTAGAACAATTTTATCCAAATTTAAAAAGGTATAAATATAATCTCCTTATTACTGCAATACTAATGTACTGTTTTATAAGTTATAAGTGACCTAAACTTGCAGCTCTTGCGGCCCACGGGCTGCACTGCCGGGCACAGCTCCTTCTGTAGTGCTGGGTTACTTTGGGGAGTACAGCACACAGCGGTTAACTCTTAAAACTAACTCTAAACTCTTTAAACCAAGACCAAAAGCAGCAAACAAACCGCTTGCAGTCCTCTCCATTGCTTTGGTCTTATTCATCTAGCTTGTCTTCAGTCTTCTTGGTGAAATGGAGTTACGTGATGTTTTTCCAGGGCAAGTTTTTTAAATTATTAAAGGCAGGTTTTAGTCCAGAAGCCCTGCAGAACCACCCTAACTTTCTATATGTCCTAACAAGTAGTCAAGGAAATAATGGCGAATCTTAAACCCTCCTTGTGTCCTAACGATGTAATCCATCCCCGATACTGGAAACAAATATTACTCTGTGGGTCCGACTGCCACTGTTTACCCGTGCTAAAGAAACCCTCACTCAAGGCAACTGTCCTAGCAAACTTTAGCCCAATGTCAACTTTACCTTTTATTTCTACGGTGTTGGAAACAACTTAAACACAGATTGAAATTGAAAAATTGAAAAAGATTTAAGACCCGACAGTACTGAAACTGCCCCATTAGGAGTTCTCAATGATATTTTAATTGCCACAGATTCAGGTAACTCTCGCTTCAGTCATGTTAAGGCCAATTTATACTTCTGCGTCGGGTGCGCGCAGTACGTACGGCGTAGCATACGCACAGACGCGTACCATACGCCGTACCCTTCGCCGTAACCTGACGCGCACCTCCTCAAAAATGTAACTACACGTCGCGACGACGCGGACCGCAAGATCTGTGATTGGTGGGCTTGGTAGCATCGCGTTTCCTCCTATGCATTTCCGGCGTGTTCTTCTGCACCGCCCGCCATTTTTAAATTCTAAGTACAGCGAAACTGTTAAAAAAACAAAAAATTTACCTTTTCCACCTCGATAAGCTCCAACTCCAACATGATCTGCTCTCTTTCAGTCGGCATTGCTTGTAGTAACCTAAACTCAAAACAGCCGCGAGGAATCTTCTTCTTCTTGCCGCGAGGAATCTAAACACAGTGGAACATTAAAACCCTCCGCCGCCAACTAGCGTTTCGGCGCTGTACTGCAGAGCAACGCAGACCTAAACGCAGAAGTATAAATGCTCATGACGGCGTTGCCTACGTGCGTAGCCCACGCCGTACACTACGGCGTACACTCGACGCAGAAGTATAAATTGGCCTTTAGACCTATCCTCTTCCTGCGATAGAGTTGATCACAAGATTCTGATCTCCAGATTAATATCTTGTGTGGGTTTGGGAGGAACGGTTTTAAAGCGGTTTAAGTCATTAACCAAGAGAATATTCTCAGTTAAAATAGGAGCCGTGGTTTCTCTGCTGAAACCCTGGCCTGTGGACGCCACAGGGTCCTTTCGCCTGCTCTCTCCCGCTTCATATGCTTCCCCTGTGTTCTGCTCTTAGGAAACACAGGGTTTGTTTCATTGCTACGCTGACGAGACGCAACTCTACCTGCCCGTGGCTCGCACAGAGTGCTCTAACTCCATATTCGCCTGTTTGGATGAGGTTAAATGTTGGCTTTCTATAAATGTCCTTTTTTAGCTGCAGATTAACAGAGGTAATTGTTTTTGGCCCCTCTTTTTCTCCAGGAAGTAACCAGATCGACCTTGGATATCTACAACCTTTTGTTTCTTCTGTTGTGTGGAGTTTGACAATTCCCTTAAGTTTAATAAACACATTAGCTCTGCGATTGGTTCTAGTCTCTTTCATCTCCGCTTGCTTGCTAAATTAAGCCGTTTCTATCCGAGAAGTCTCTGGAAGCTGCAATCCATGCTTTTATTACGACTAGGCTGTTTTATTGCAACTCCATCTACTATGGTATATCGAAGTCAAATTTCTCGTTTACAAGTGGTTCAAATTGCAGCTGCACAATTTCTGAAAGGATGTAAAACGTACGAATGTCACTCCCCTTCTGAAAGATTCACACTGGTTGCCAGTTAATTATAGAGCGGAGTTTAAAATCCTATTACTGGTCTATAAATCTCCACAGTCAAACGGCGAGCTCTCGGTCTACTTCACTACACCACTATAATCCCTCAAGAAGCCTACGGTCTGAAGATCAACACTTACTCCAAATCCCCAGAACTGGCTGAAGGGTCGGGGTGAAGGAGCCTTCTCTGAGGCTCGTCCCACTTCAGGGAAAAGCCTTCTAAACCACATTAGGACTGCTTCTACCTTTCTGCATAAGCTAACGAAAAAATAAGTTGCCTTTTTTGTTCTTCTGTTTCCTTTTATCTGTCGTCTTATGGTCTTTTATTTTGTATTGTACAGCACCTTGTGGCTGTCATTGAATGTGCTTAAGAAATAAACAACTGATCTAACAGTGAGAGCGCAGCTTGATTTGGCCTTTGTGGCTGGAGATCAGAGGCTGTTGGTGCGGTCAGCTCATTGGTAGCGCTGGCTCTCACTGGCCCCACAGCTAGGGGTCAAGATGCAGGTTACAATACATGTTGAGCAAATGTCCCTCTAATGAAGAGATTTAACATGGCTCATCCAGTGTGGGTTAGGGCTGTCAAAATTGCTCAAAAATGACGTTCGAATATTCCCTCTAAAAAAAAAACACATATATTCGAACTATTCGAATATCTGGTTGCGCATTTTGTCAATGACGCGCATTACGTTAATAACAGGACAAATTAATACAAAGAGACACAACTACTTGTATAGGTAGTTTATTTAAGTTTAAACATATTTGACAACGTATTAACTTACACAAAACCAAGTAAATCAACTAATGGCCAAGACCGCAGACCTTACTCTCGCAGGCACTCTTTCTCTGTCTCTCTCTTGCCCTCACGCTCTCTGCGCATAACGGTTTAAATGAACAACAATAAACAAATGTTGAGTGCTGATCAAGAGTTTTGTGCAAGCAATTTAAGGTTGCGACTCTTGTCCTAAATATAGCAGGCTTCATTCGGTGATTGAAACAAATATTATTAACATTAATTTAAGTTTTACAGTCTATAGAACCGACATTGAACGCTCCGTGCGAGCTGTGTTGTGGTAAACTGCTGCTAGCCTGCTACTATGGCTATTTCGAGGGCGTCTGGCCACGCCCCCATTGGCGGGCTCTGACGTGTCTGATGTAATGCTAGCTCATTGGCGCACACGTTGGAGGCGCCCGTGCCATTGGATGTGCAGTTGACGCAGCACAGCCAATGCGTGAGCCAGACACTCACTGTGCTATCTGTCTGTGCAGCTGGAAAATGCGTTTTACATTTTAAGCTTCAGAATTTTGCCACTCGCAAAGCAGACAGCCGCGCCTCTGCTACCGCGGGCGTGTTTTTCCACATGATTCGAATATTAATTTTCACCTTCGAATTTCTGTTTTTTAAAACTATTCGAATATATATATTCGAATTTAGAATATTCGTTGACAGCCCTAGTGTGGGTGTCCTGAAGCCTGATGAACAGTGTGTGCTGACAGGTCTTCAACCTCTCCTCTCTGTGCTAGTGTTGACTAGGCGCGGTCTGTTCTCCGGAGGAACGTCTCACACACAGCCGAGAGCGTCTGGAGGACACCAGCTCGCACTTCGGGAGTTCCTGTTACTCCTCACTCTCAACATGTGCTACACGCACCTGATGTGCTTCAGTCCAGAGAAGAGGTTAGACACAAAGAGCCGCTTCACTGGGAGACTGGTAGAGCAGCTGGGGAACGTCCACCTCCTCCAGCTGCTACACGCCACCGAGACGCTTCAGTCGCGGCACTGAGGGAAACACTGTTAACACACAACTGCTGCTCCTGTCAATCAGACCACATGCCCATCACAGCACTGATGGACACACAAGAAACTCAACCAAACACTGGTGCAGCCCAGACAGCTGTACACTACTGCACTACACACACATTTTTTTTTTTTAAAAAGCCTTGGTGAACATAGCGGGTTTTTATTTCTCATCTCCATAAATATATCTAGTAGCCTAGTAAAGCTAATGCAAGGGCTAGAAATCAATTAATCCTTTGCTGTTACATCCTCGTCATCATCATCATAGAGAGCACAGTTCATGGTTGCATAGCAACGACAGACGCCACGGGAGCGCAAGCGCTTGTGGAAAGGAGAAAGCGGCGCGGCCGTGCTTTTCCATTCACGTGCTTTTACAACCCCCCCAATCCCCCCGCCCGACGGCAAACCCCACCTTAACTAACAAGGGTTTCCTGCAGAAAATTGACACTCCTACACAAGAGGAGCACATGACGCCTGTAACTGACTCACCACGACCATCACAACACTGCTGCTAGTGAGAGACCACTTATTCAACACACAGACACAAAATACAAGAAACTAGAATTAAAGAGTGAAAGAGTGAGCCGATAGGCCTCTGTGACCCTGATGAAAATCCTACAATGCATGCAGGAAAATATACACTAATTATAAAAATACCGACACAAATTCGATAAGCATTTAAAACCCGGTTCCTTTCCTGTCTGGTCCAAGCTAACATCCAGCGACCGCCGTCACACTGGCGCTCTGGGCTAGAGCCACTGTTGGCCGATGCGTCAGCCCGAGATCGCCAGCACACACACACACACGGCGGGTGCATAGCTTACTGATTTACTCTTAATTACTTCGTTTTATCACAAGAAATGAGAATCATTGTCTATCATTTTACAAACAAAGATGGAGTTGGTGATAAAGAACAGAAAAGGCACGTCATATTGTCAAAAAAAAAGAAAGGCACGTTCCAGAGACGACGAGAGCTGAATCTTGCGGTCCATACATTAATGATAGTGAAAAAACATAGCATCAAATCTTCTTGTTTAATAAGTTAAGTCAGTGTTTTCAACTGCTTTTGATTTTCCCAGATGACTGGTTATTGTGCAGTGTTCGAACCTATTAAAGATGTATTATATATAATATATTTAAAAATGTGTTATAGCGTTGTCATCAGCGACGCACAATATCATCAGCACGAAACCGGAATCGGCCAACAAACGCTTAATGTAATAATCGGAATGATACGAAAAAACGATGCCTATATGCCTAGCTGATAAGATAAATTGATTTTATAACATCAACAAAGATTAATAAATACTGTAACAAATGTATTGCTCATTGCTAGTTCATGTCAGTTAATGCATTAACTACTGTTTAATAAATGAACCTTATTGTAAAGTGTTACCTTTTGATGTTTAGGTAAAAATTAATGAAATTAAATAGTCTAATGTTAATAAAATTATACACAAAAAAAAAAAAAAAAAAGTTTTAAAAAACGAGTAATTTTTGGTCAAGTACATCCAGAATTAATGGTTTTTGCCAAGAAATTCTCCTTTTGGTGCATCTCAAAGTACAGGTCAATGCGATCTGACCCCAGAGACACCCTGACCAGACACAACCTCCCGTGCCCAGTGTTGTTTTTAACAAACAAAGTTTCTACAATTGTTTGTGTATTTGTAAGCAAATATTCCCATGCCCATAAAACACAAATATATAGTTACAGAGAAATGAGATTGAAGTGTGAATGAAGTGTCTCACGTGTGCTGCAGCTGCTCGTGCGCGCTCCCGATCTGGCCCAGCTCGATCTGCAGCCTCGCGCGCTCCCGCGCCGTGTGGTCCAGCGCCGTGCGCGCGTCCGCCAGCTCTGTCTCGTAGAGCGTCTTGACCCCGCAGATCTCGCGTGCACGCTCCTCCTCGCGCGCGCGGATCTGCAGCTGCAGCGCGCTGTTCTCGGTCTCCAGGCCGCGCACCGTGTCGATGTACACCGCCAGCCGGTCGTTGAGCTGCTGCAGGTCCTCCTTCTCCCGCAGCCTGGAGATCCGCGCGGGGCTCAGAGGAGTCGCGCTGCCGCTGCGGGGCAACGGCTGCGGCCCGGCCGGGGTACACGCCGCGCTCGCCATTCTTCAGCTGCAATTACCACACAACAAGAGTCCGCGTGAAAGATCAATGTCTGGTCACTCCTCGGCTAAGCGAGCAGAAGAACATGTTCAACTTGAGTTACAAACACCCGATCAACGCTAATGAATATGAGCATGACAAAAACGGTTTTACTGTTAAGTTACCTTCTGAATGAAAGTATAGAAAGAACGCTCCGAGCGAACAGGGTGTAACTCTACAAGAGCTGCTTTAAACACGGCAGTGTCCTAGATCGACATCACTGTAAAATATGTAATAATAAAAATATATATATGTGTGTGTGTGAGCGTCTTACCGTGAGCCCGGTCGCGTGAAAGAATGAACTGGCCTAATATGGCCGCTCATCAGAACCACGCTGACACGTGACCACGGACACCCAATCAGCAACCGCTACGTCATCAAGGGTTCAACGGTGCAGTTGAGACCAAATTTAAACTGCACAAAAACGCGCTGAAAGTAACATCACTTGCACGTGCTCGTCCTTCCAGTTATAACGACTGTAAACAACGCAACAATCAATAAACATTTCTAGTCTGACTTTTCTTTTGTGATCATACTTGAACAGCAAATCAAATATTCATGATCAGACGATACACACAATTATGACTGACACTTCGCTGTTTGTTTCAGATTTAAATGATTATTTTCTACTTTAGTATTAGTTTTTCGCAATTGCTAATACACTGAACCCCATTCTCTGAACCAAATTCTCACTATAGCCTAAACCAATTTGTCGAATAAATCACTCTTTCTGCAAAACCAAAACAAGTTAAGACAGTTAGACTATCTGCAAATCTCATGCACTCTTTTTGCAAAACTCAAAACACAAGAGGCAAAAGTTAAACACAAATAAAGCACAGTTGACATCATTTACACACAACTATTCAAAATTGTACGCTCTTGTTTCTAATGTTGTGATTAAACCAACTATAAAATATGAGCCAGTTCAGGTGCACTGAATGATGATACGAACAACAGTCTGAGAGGGAGAAGAGGAGGAGTGCCTATGCCAGGTGGTGGATGATGGGGACGAGGAAGAGCAGGTGTAGAGAGTGTAATCAAGGCTGGATCTGTCAGACTAGGGGGATTTCTCTTCGCCAGGCGAGAGTGGATGAAGTCCTCAGGCCAGAGCCAGCAGGAGGACGGGATGCTGAAGCAGAATCAATCTCTCATTGACCTAGATTTTACCGTTGCACAACTTACAGTATTTGAGTGTATACTGTAACATGCTTTTCATTAAGAGTTTGGGCTTTTGCATTTGGACTGCAGTATTTTTACAGTAGGCTATGCAAGAGCTGTATATACAGACATTCAGTAGCCTACAATTCAATATTCAGTACAATACTATTCTTGCAGGACATACAGTACACAATATATTGATTGACAAAAACCGGCCTTACTCATGTCTTACTCAATTGAAATTACTATAGTTTATGTAATTGAAAAAAAATTACTTTATACATGTTCTCCATTTTTTTATGTAGTGTCTAATAAATGATCTGTAATGCTTATATTATTGACTCGTGTGTCTGAAAGCATTCTTTGATTTTGAGTACAGGTTAAACGGTTTTGAAGCGATTGTTTGAATTTGCCAGAAAGAGTCAAGGGTTTTGTGAGTTTAGTTTGAAAATTTGGATTTGCTTTTTTATGTTGTGAGAAAATGGGTGAAGGTTTCAAGAAATGTGCTAAGAAGCAATGCTAAGAAATGCTAAGAAGAAATTGTGAAAAACTGTAATCAAGGCTTATGACAACAACTGAGACAGATCACTGTGCGTGTCGGTTTCTGGGAAAATAATTCCCCCCCCCCCCCCCCCCCCCCCCCCCCCGAGCTTCTCAGATTCATTATCAGTTTGTAAAGCTTTTGAAATGGTAAATACTCAATGTACACTATTGCCAAAAGTTTTGGGACGTCTGCCTTTACATGCACATGAACTTTAATGACATCCCATCAGGGTTTAATATGGAGTTGTTCCACCATTTGCAGCTTCAACTCTCCTGGGAAGGCTTTCCACAAGCTTTAGGAGTGTGTTTATGGGAATTTTACCATTCTTCTAGAAGCGCATTTGAGAGGTCAGGCACTGATGTTGGACGAGAAGGCCTTGCTTACAGTCTCCGCTCTAATTCATCCCAAAGCTGTTCTATCTAAGCTGGGGGGGTGGATTGGGGGGTTAGGCTCATGCTGTAAGAGGTAGGCTCATGCTGTTGGGGGGTTAGGTACTCTACGTGTTAAGTGTATTATTTACATTGCAATACCCATAAATGAAAACAAAACTTAATTTATTAATATTTTTTTATTTGTAATTTTATTACAACAAAACATCAGTTTTTAACACTGGTACGACTACATAACACTACAAACTCACTTAAAACATTTTATTCCCAGTTCATTCCTTGAGCATCAATAACTGTGTCTATCTTGTAAACATAAGTACAGTATGTTGTGTAAACATGAATATGTGCTCACATTTTTTTTTGAAGTGTTGTAATTGTATGTGGCAGATTTAGCTGCTCTCAATGCCCTCTTGAAGGAGTGTATTTTGAAACCAAACCGGTGTGGTTTATTTTGCAGGATAGGAGAGAGCAAATAGTGCTGTTCCGTCATGCTCATGCGATTTTCTGCGCTACCAACATTGCCATCTTCAATTCGGCTTGCATCACGTTTTCTGCCTCTGTCTGTCCTTTCGTGATGAAGGATGAGATCGCCTGTGTGCCCTTACTTGCCTCTTCTGCGCGATGGTGCCGCTGTGTTTTAATGTGCTGGCTAATGTCATTTTTCCCGCCGTGGCCTACATTAAAATCAATGCGACACACCTTACAAAAAGCGTGGAGGTTGTCGATATGACTTGGTAAGATGCATGTAAATTGTTGCATCCAACATTGTTGAAATTTACAATTGTACTTCAATTTCTTTGCGGGAAAATTGAACCGCCTTCAATGCCATCATGTCTATCGGCTCGCTTTCGGGTTAAACTTTCCGCGACTGCGCAACTGGGTTATAGGTTGCCAGGTTGAGGTGACAAACTGGTTGAAATCGTAAATGGTGTGTGGATTGTGTGAATATAATGCATTTAATACAATCTGGCAACATTAGACAAAAAATATTGGTCCGGTTATTCATAAAGGAGTTTGGGTCATGCAAATCACGGGAGTTTCCCGGGAGAAATAACAAACCGGGAGGGGTCCGGGAGATAGGGCTAAAAAACAGGAGAAACCCGGGAGAAACGGGAGTGTTGACAGGTATGCCCTCCTCCACTAAACAACCCCACACCATAATCCCCCTCCACCAAACAACCCCACACCATAACCCCCCCTCCACCAAACAACCCCACACCATAATCCCCCCTCCACCAAACAACCCCACACCATAATCCCCCCTCCACTAAACAACCCCACACCATAATCCCCCTCCACCAAACAACCCCACACCATAACCCCCCCTCCACCAAACAACCCCACACCATAATCCCCCTCCACCAAACAACCCCACACCATAATCCCCCCTCCACCAAACAACCCCACACCATAATCCCCCCTCCACCAAACAACCCCACACCATAATCCCCCCTCCACCAAACAACCCCACACCATAATCCCCCCTCCACCAAACAACCCCACACCATAATCCCCCCTCCACCAAACAACCCCACACCATAATCCCCCCTCCACCAAACAACCCCACACCATAATCCCCCTCCACCAAACAACCCCACACCATAATCCCCCCTCCACTAAACAACCCCACACCATAATCCCCCTCCACCAAACAACCCCACACCATAATCCCCCTCCACCAAACAACCCCACACCATAATCCCCCCTCCACTAAACAACCCCACACCATAATCCCCCTCCACCAAACAACCCCACACCATAATCCCCCCTCCACCAAACAACCCCACACCATAATCCCCCCTCCACTAAACAACCCCACACCATAATCCCCCTCCACCAAACAACCCCACACCATAATCCCCCCTCCACTAAACAACCCCACACCATAATCCCCCTCCACCAAACAACCCCACACCATAACCCCCCCTCCACCAAACAACCCCACACCATAATCCCCCTCCACCAAACAACCCCACACCATAATCCCCCCTCCACCAAACAACCCCACACCATAATCCCCCCTCCACCAAACAACCCCACACCATAATCCCCCCTCCACCAAACAACCCCACACCATAATCCCCCCTCCACTAAACAACCCCACACCATAATCCCCCTCCACCAAACAACCCCACACCATAACCCCCCCTCCACCAAACAACCCCACACCATAATCCCCCTCCACCAAACAACCCCACACCATAATCCCCCCTCCACCAAACAACCCCACACCATAATCCCCCCTCCACCAAACAACCCCACACCATAATCCCCCCTCCACCAAACAACCCCACACCATAATCCCCCCTCCACCAAACAACCCCACACCATAATCCCCCCTCCACCAAACAACCCCACACCATAATCCCCCTCCACCAAACAACCCCACACCATAATCCCCCTCCACCAAACAACCCCACACCATAATCCCCCCTCCACTAAACAACCCCACACCATAATCCCCCTCCACCAAACAACCCCACACCATAATCCCCCTCCACCAAACAACCCCACACCATAATCCCCCCTCCACTAAACAACCCCACACCATAATCCCCCTCCACCAAACAACCCCACACCATAATCCCCCCTCCACTAAACAACCCCACACCATAATCCCCCTCCACCAAACAACCCCACACCATAATCCCCCCTCCACCAAACAACCCCACACCATAATCCCCCCTCCACCAACCTTTAGACTTGGCACAGTGCATCAGGCAAGTACCGTTCTTCTGGCAACCGCCAAACCCAGACTCGTCCATCGTATTGCCAGACAGAGAAGTGTGATCAATTCACTTCAATTCAATTCAAATTTATTTGTATAGCGCTTTTCACAATACATATTGTTTCAAAGCAGCTTTACAGAAAGTGCATTTCAGAAATGTACATAGAAAAATACAGTTAGTTAATCATCATGTATTAATTTAGGGCATAACATATCGCCGGCGTTGAGTCGTCTCTTCACAGGCGTCGAGTCGTCTCATCGCAGGTGTTGGGGCATCTGAAGTCTCCGTGAGAGGCTGGATACAAACTGGAGCTGACGAACCCTATTCACCTCAGGACTAGCGTCCCGAGATAACAGCAGAAAAGTAGAAATAATTAGCATAGCTACTGTTCATAATATTAATGCATTCAATCTGATTTAACAGTGGTGTAAAAGGTAAGCATTATGTGAATGCTTGGCTGAAGAGATGCGTCTTTAATCTAGTTTTGAACTGGGAGAGCGAGTCTGAGCAACGAACAGTATCAGGAAGGCTATTCCAGAGTTTAGGAGCTAAATGTGAGAACGCCCTCCCTCCTTTGGTGGACTTAGATATCCTAGGAATGACCAGAAGCCTTGAATTTAGGGATCTTAAAGAACGCGATGGATTGTAGGGCGATAGAAGGTCCATTAAATACACAGGAGCTAAACCATTTAGGGCTTTATAGGTCAGTAGTAGTACTTTGTAATTGATAAGGAACTTAATAGGTAACCAGTGTAGAGATGATAAAATTGGTGTTATATGATCATATTTTCTTGACCTAGTAAGAACTCTAGCGGCTGCATTTTGCACTAACTGTAGCTTGTTTATTGAGGATGCAGGACAACCAGCTAATAAAGCATTACAGTAATCTAGTCTCGAGGTCATGAATGCATGAACTAACTTTTCTGCATCAGAAACAGATAGCATGTTACGTAATTTAGCAATGTTTCTAAGGTGGAAAAAGGCCGTTCTTGTAACATATGAAATATGACTTTCGAAAGACAAGTTGTGGTCTAGTATAACACCCAGGTCTTTTACTGTAGTGGATAAAGTAACAGGACAACCTTCTAAATTAAAGTTGTATTGTAAGAGATTTTGTGGGTAGTTTTTTGGACCAATAAGTAATATCTAAGTATCTAATATCTAATATAAGTTAGTGTTTTCATCTGGTCGTGATGAAATATATAATTGAGTGTCATCAGCATAGCAGTCAAGTCAAGTCATCTTTATTTATATAGCGCTTTTAACAATGGAGATTGTTTCAAAGCAGCTTTACAGAGATAAACATACAATTTACGGTAACAGAGATTGTTTTGGCTTTATAGCGATTTTTGAATAATGTTATTTCCGGCTAAAGTTGGTTTTGATTGATTCACTTCCAGCAAAATTATCATTTGTTATTACATTAGGGGCCACTAAGACGACGGCGTTCTCTCTAAACAGACTTTAAATGCGAACCTGTGACCTGATGGCGTTCACATGCGCATTAAAAATTGATTCTATAGTTATATTCGTTTGAATATGTGTGCGCAGGTTTGTAATTTCCCAACAAACCATGCCTAAACAAACTACTTGTCTTGCTTATAAATTTGATAGAGAAATTTATTTTATCACTTCGGGGTACGCGAACCGGATTTTCAACAACGCTTTATCTGTAGAGTGGGAAAGGGAGAGGATAGTTGATACTTCAGCACTGCATTGTCATCGGGTCCAGGCGAATCTCCTCCGTCAGATCTGGATACGGCCTGGATCCGGCAGGCTGCAGGAAAACCTCGGGATAAACAAAGACACTAAAGGTAGCGTAGATGCCATTCTTCTTATGATGTAACGAGTACATCAAGATTTAAGGGAAGTGTTCCCAGTTCCGGTTGACCTAATCTATGCAGCCTAACATTGAATTATTGAAGTCTATAATGTATTATGTGTATGCTAGGTCAAAGAGATGTGTTTTTAGTCTAGCTTTGAACTGACAGAGTGTGTCTGCTTCCCGGACAATAGTAGGAAGACTGTTCCAAAGTTTTGGTGCTAAATAGGAAAAGGATCTACCGACAGCAGTCGATTCTAGGTATTATCAACTGGCCGGAATTTTGAGATCGCAATAGACGTGAAGGACTATAATGTTTTAAAAGTTCACTCAAGTACTGCGGAGCTAAGCCATTTAGTGCTTTGTAAGTAATCAACAATATTTTAAAATTTATACGATGTTTAATAGGCAGCCAATGCAGTGTTGACAGAACCGGGCTAATATGGTCATATTTCCTGGTTCTGGTAAGAACTCGAGCTGCTGCGTTTTGAACTAGCTGTAGTTTATTTATTAAGTGTGCAGGGCAACCACCCACTAGAGCATTACAATAATCTAGCCTTGATGTCATGAACGCATGAACTAATTGTTCTGCATTTGTTAATGAGAGCATATGGCGTAATTTAGATATGTTTTTAAGATGGAAAAATGCGGTTTTACAGATACTAGACACGTGACTTTCAAATGAGAGATTGGTATCAAATAGCACACCCAGGTTCCTAACCGACGACGAAGACTTAACAGAGCAGCCATCAAGTGTTAGACAGTATTCTAGGTTACGTGTGGAAGTTTTTTGTCCAATAATTAGAATCTCTGTTTTTTCAGAATTTAGTAGTAGGAAATTACTAGTCATCCAATTTTTTATATCGGCTATGCATTCCGTTAATTTTGTGAATTGGTAAGTTTCGTCGGGGCATGAAGAAATATACAGCTGAGTATCATCGGCATAACAGTGAAAGCTAACTCCATGTTCCCTAATGATATCTCCTAATGGTAGCATGTACAGAGTGAACAGCAACGGTCCTAGTACTGAGCCTTGTGGTACGCCATACTGAACTTGTGATCGATAAGACATATCTTCATTTATTGCTACAAACTGATGACGGTCAGATAAGTATGATTTAAACCATGCTAGTGCAATTCCACTAATGCCAACATAATTTTCGAGTCTATTTAAAAGAATGTTGTGGTCAATAGTATCAAATGCAGCACTAAGATCAAGTAACACTAATAGAGAGATACAACCACGATCGGATGATAAGAGCAAATCATTTGTGACTCTGATGAGAGCGGTCTCAGTACTATGGTACGGTCTAAATCCGGACTGAAAATCCTCGCAGATATCATTTCTTTCTAGAAAGGAGCACAGTTGTGAGGATACTGCTTTTTCTAATATCTTTGACAGAAAAGGCAGATTCGAGATCGGCCTGTAATTGACTAATTTTGTATGATCAAGTTGCGTTTTTTTAACAAGTGGTTTTATCATAGCCAGCTTAAAGGTTTTTGGTACGTATCCTAGAGACAAAGACGAATTAATGATAGTAAGAAGAGGATCTATGACCTCTGGAAACATCTCTTTCAGTAGCTTAGTCGGTATAGGATCTAACATACATGTTGTCGATTTAGATGATTTAACGAGTTTAGAAAATTTGTCCTCTCCTATGGCAACAAATGAATCAAATTTTTCCTCAGGGAGACTACAATGCACTCCCTGATGCGATACTGTGGTAGACGGTTGCATAGTTATAATTTTGTCCCTGATATTATCAATCTTATAAGTAAAGAAGTTCATAAAGTCATCACTGCTGTGTTGCTTGGACACTTCTAGGGTTGAAGCTTTCTTTTTCGTTAGTTTAGCTACTGTTTCAAATAAATACCTAGGATTATGTTTATTTTCTTCTAATAGGGTTGAAAAATAAGCAGATCTAGCAGCTTTTAAAGCCTCTCTGTAAGCAATCGAGCTCTCTTTCCATGAAATGCGAAATACCTCTAGTTTAGTTTTCTTCCAGTTGTGCTCCATTTTTCTGGCTGCTCTCTTAAGGGCCTGGGTGTGCTCGTTGTACCACGGTGTTGGACTATTTTCTTTAATCTTCTTTAAGCGCAATGGAGCAACTGCGTCTAAAGTGCTGGAAAAGAGAGAGTTAAAAGTTTCTGTTGCAATATCGAGTTCTTCTAAGCTATCTGGGATGCTGAGATGATGAAACTGATTTGGAAGATTATTGATAAAGCAATCTTTAGCGGCAGAAGTGATAGGTCTAACGTATTTTTAACACGGAGTCGGCTTTGCAGCCTTGGCTAAATGTAATTTACATGAGACTAGATAATGATCTGAGATGTCATCGCTCTCCTGCAGAATTTCAACGGCATCAATATCTATTCCATGTGATAATATTAGATCTAGAGTATGATTACGACAATGAGTAGGTCCCGACACGTGTTGTCTAACTCCAATTGAGTTTACAATATCTTTAAATGCCAATCCCAATGCATCTTTTTCATTATCTACATGTATATTAAAATCACCAACAATTAGTACTTTATCTGCAGCCAATACTAATTCTGATAGAAAGTCCGCAAATTCTTTGATAAAATCTTTATGGTGCCCTGGTGGCCTGTACACAGTAGCCAGCAGAATTCTCAAATGTGATTTATCGTTTACACTATATATTTTTACATTAAGAACCAACACTTCAAAAGAAGTATATTTAAAACTAGATTTCTTAGTGGTTTTGAAAATATTACTATAAATTACAGCAACACCTCCCCCTTTGGCTTTCAGACGAGGTTCATGTTTATAACTGTAATCTTGTGGGGTTGACTCATTTAAAGTAATATAATCATTTGGTTTTAACCAGGTTTCTGTCAAACAGCACATCTAGTTTATAATCTGAAATGTGAGTGATTTTGGAGTAAGGGATCGAATATTCAGCAACCCAAGCTTTATCATTTGCTCATCTGTATTATATCTGTTTTTTATTTGTTGAACATCAATTACATTTTTAACCTGACGTTTTTTGGATTTCCAAATTCGGGGAACAGACACAGTCTCTATATGATGATATCTAGGTGAAAGGGCTCTATGTGATGGGATTTATCTGACCTTGGAGACGTGAGGCCGCTAGCAGACGGTCGGTTTAGCCAGGCTGTCTGCTTCCTGACCTGAGCCCCAGATTGTCATGTTTTAGCTCTAAGACTATGAGCCAAATTAATAGAGAGAAGAGCAGCACCAGCCCAGGAGGGATGGATACCATCTCTTTTCAACAGATCAGGCTTGCCCCAAAAACTTTTCCAATTGTCTATGAATTCTACATAATTTTGCGGACACCACTCAGACAGCCAACGATTCAGTGAAGCCAATCTACTTACTATCTCATCACTCCTGCGAACAGGAAGGGGGCCAGAGCAAATTACAGTGCCTGACATCATACTTGCGAGTTCACACACCTCTTTAATATTAACTTTGGTGATCTCCGACTGGCGGAGTCGAACATCATTAGTGCCGACATGAATAATGATCTTAGAGAATTTACGATTAGCATTAGCCAGCACTTTTAAATTTGCTTTGATGTCAGGCGCTCTGGCTCCCGGCAAACATGTGACTATGGTGGCTGGTGTCTCTATTTTCACGTTCCGTGTGATCGAATCACCAATTACCAGGGCACAATCAACAGAATTCTCAGTGGGTGTTTCACTGAGTGGGGCAAATCGATTTGTTATGGGAATCGGAACGGAAGAGTGGTTCTTTGATCCGCGATCCGCGACTAGAACGATCTCTGACAGTCACCCATCTGCCCTGCTGCACGAGCTCTACTTCAGCCGGAACCGAATCATGTAAAGAGTTCACTATGCTAGGCGCATCCAAAACACTATCTAAAGATCTAGCATTCTTACCATCCTCAATTAAAGTTTGGATGCGTGTCTCTAGTTCTGAAATCTTCTCCGTCAGCCTGACTGTCTCCTTGCATTTATCACATATAAATGCCAGGAGACAGACACATATAAACACAGTGGAAATTAATTCCATGTTTTCTTATAATATTACCAAGTGGCAGCATATATATTGAGAATACCAGAGGGCCTAGCACAGATCCTTGCGGCACTCCATAGTCTACTGACGTTATCTTCGATTTTTCCCCATTTAAACAGACAAAATGGTAACGGTCTGATAAGTACGATCTAAACCAGCTTAATGCCTGTCCCTGAACACCAGTGTAGTTTTGTCGTCGATCCAAGAGTGTTTTATGATCGATAGTGTCGAACGCAGCACTAAGATCGAGTAGAACTAGTATTGAGATACAGCCTTGGTCAGAAGCTAAAAGTAAATCATTTGTAATTTTAACTAGCGCAGTTTCTGTGCTATGATGAGGTCTGAATCCTGACTGAAATTTTTCATATATCTCATTTTCTTGCAAGAAAGAGCACAATTGAGCGGACACAGTTTTTTCTAGTATTTTAGACATAAATGGAAGATTTAAAATGGGTCTGTAATTTGCTAGGTTATTTGGATCTAATTGCGGTTTCTTAATAAGAGGTTTTATTACTGCCAGCTTGAATATTTTTGGAACATGACCTAAAAATAAAGACGAGTTAATAATATTGAGAAGAGGCTCTTCCACTACAGGTAACACTTCTTTCAGTAGTTTAGTGGGTATTGGATCTAATAAACATGTTGTTGGTTTAGATGCAATGATAAGTTTATTTAGCTCTTCCTGTCCTATAGTTGTAAAGCGGTGTAGTTGTTCTTGAGGGGCGATAATTGAGGCTGAATCATAAGACACCATAGAGGATTGTACATTTACAATTGTGTTTCGGATGCTTTCTATTTTCTCATTGAAGTAATTCATAAAATCATTACAACTATACTGTAACGGAATATTTTGCTCTGGTGATGTCTGTTTATTTGTTAGTCTAGCCACGGTGTTAAATAAAAACCTTGGATTATTTTGGTGATTTTCTATTAGTTTGCGGAGATGCTCAGCCCTGGCTGCTTTTAGAGCCTTTTTATAACGTGACATACTGTCTTTCCACGCGATTCTAAAGACCTCTAAATTAGTTTGTTTCCATTTACGCTCCAAGTTACGAGTTTCTCTCTTGATAACATGTGTAGTACTGTTGTACCATGGTGAAAAGTTAACCTGATCACAGAAGCTACCAGAGTGTATCGATCACAAAAATAAAGGGTTTACCTTTTAATGAGAGCACATACTGAAGCGTAAAACTAAATCTGTTCAAGAATGTTCACACCTTGCCCTCAGACCTAAATAAGATACAGTGAAAGTAAAATCTTTTTAAAAAGACAGACGTTTTAATCAATCACAGAAATTGAGCCAATATGACAACTGACATGCTGCCAAAGCAAAACTTTTTGAATCATACATCATCAAACATGTACTGGATTAGCAAACATTTAGAGCGTTTCCAATGTCTAAAACACAAGTTCCTTTGAAATAAGTACATTTATTTTATGTTCTTACTGCTATCCCCTATTATTTTGATAATGTATCAAAACATTCAGACAGAAAAAGGATTACAATTTATCATCATTCTAAACCAGCCAAGATAGAAAATCTGTACAACCTTTGGCTACTTCCGATGGTCTTCTAACAAGCTAAAGAGTTTAAGATGTAGGGAACTCAAGTGCTATTCGTGAACATTAGGACAAAATCAAAACAGTCTTCCACAGTCACTCTGACTATTTAAATGTTTTCTTTCATCCTGAGAGTTAGTGGTGGTGCACTGGAGCGCAGCAGGCCTGCCGGGCATCAGAACACCTCCAGGTCACAGGTGTTGTAGACCACATGGCTGTCCTCTGTGCCCAGCGCCGGCTCCTCCAGGGACCCCAGCGCCTCTTCAGTGTCACTCGCGAAGGTTTCCCGCGAGACGTCGTCCTCTTCCTGCAGATTGAGCGTGTTGATGGCTTGCTTCATCTTCTTTGCTACAATTTGCTTCCGTCGCTTCTTAGCAGCCTTTTTGCTGTTGTTCTCTTTCTGGTTCTCCTCATAAAAGATCTCCTGTGTGAAGGGAACGTGCAAACAAAGCATTTCTGAGATTTGCATGTAAAGAGAGAATTAAATGTGTACATAAATGCTAGTGTGAGATTCAGACAGCAGGCCTTGAGGTCGACACACACGACAGCGGTTTCCAGCGGCCTCAGCCCGGAAGTTACGCCAGCTGCCGAGCGCCTGACTAAACACAGGACACAGATCTTCCATACTGGTTTTCATGTTTCCATATTTTTGCCATCGGGGCAGGAACCCTGGCTGTAGCATCTCAGCAGCGTGAAGCGCACATGAACTGAGAGGAAAAATGTAATGGCGGTCTGTTTTGTAAGTGGGATTTTTCCATACAATAAAATAAAAACCATGAACAGTAAACATTTCCTTTGTAATCTCTTTTACTTTAAATTAAAAAACTATCATTTATTAGTTTTTGATAGAAACGTTGAAAACAGCTGCTGTCTTCTACGCACTGCTCTGCACTGCAGCCGGTAACGTGACAGATGTGCTTTCGCGCGTTGGCTGGCGCTGAGCCAGTGCTGTCATTTATCACAACCATTGAGTGTTTTCAACCACATGTTTATTTTAGGTTTCAGACATTTAAATACACATAAGTACTAGCAAAACAATGATTTTGATTTTGCTGATTTCTATGGAAGCGGCAATATTAATCCTTTTCATTATAATAAGACAACACGTTTTATTCATATCAGATACACATTGGGTACGTAGCTTCACATTTTACCCTATTCTTCTCCCAGTTCACCGGCCTCTTACTTACATGTATTTCGTGAGAAGTGGAGGAATTGACGTCACGTGTTGTAAATCCAACAGATCCGATTCTCTGAACTGTGGCACAAACTAACGATCGTTATGAAGGAAGATCGTTTGAACAATAAAACATGTCCACTTGCACATATTTGACAATCGGAATGTCAGTGTTTAATGCTATAGCTAATACATTTGTGAATATTTTTGATAAAAAAGGAAAAATGACATAAAAGCAGATCATCATTCATTCAGCGCTGTGTTGTGGTTGCGCTGTGTCACGTGACAAGGAATGATGCGTCACCATGGAAACATTAAAGTGACAAGTTCTAAAAACCGTAACGGTCGCCTTGAAAAACTCACGCTGGGGGGTCAGTTAGAATATTTTAAACTTACGTGTGAAAGGGTTAAAAGTGGAAGCTTGTGCGTAGCTTTGTTGCAATATATTGAAACTTTGTTGATGTTGTTATTGTCATGCGTGTTCTGGTTATTAGCGCATGATTAAACATGAGTCTCTATAGGGCGATAAAACAAAGCTTTGTTGCATTTTTTTTTTTTTTAAGTGGGGATTGGGGGTGCGCCAACCCGGTTGGGACATAGAAGGGGGTGCGCAGGAAAAAAAGTTTGGTAACCGCTGAGTTATAGAATGCAAAAACTGGAAATTGTAACGCATGAGCACGCAAAAAAATGCTTCTTGTGTGCACGTGAATGTCTGTTTTGTTTTTTGCAAAGGTCGCTTTAGGGGCTCTGTAGTTTGCTACCAAGGGTTGGCTTTCCTACATCTTGAAACTTTTAGTTTTACAAATGAGGAAAATCTTTGAAGGATGAACACAATGTTTTTGGTCATCACATTAAATATTATCCAAATGTTGACCAATGTGATAGAGCTTTGAAGTGCTGGAAAAGTGTAAAGCATTTGAAAGTCGTTGAAAAGTGCTTGAATGTAACTCTTAAAAGGTTATACGAACCCTGAACTGAATAATGTAAAAAAACAACTCACTATTTCAGCCACAATACCATGGTTACAGTGAGCGTTACTACATTAAATCCATGGTGTATGTTGGTGAATTGCGGATTGAATAGCCTTCTATAACTTGTGTGTTCGTGGCACAATGTCAGCGTGGTTTATTCCAGGACTTATTCCTGCTCCGCTCACATGCGCTGACAGCACTAACCCTCAAGCTCTCGCTGACTGAGGTGCGGAGACTGCAGGCCTGTGCAGCTGAGGGCTCTGCGGACGGAGGCGGGGTTTGGAGGACAAGCGATTGTGGACAGTCACTGTTGGAATTATTTGAGTTTTATATTTGAGAGTTGATGAACACACAGCTACTTTATATTGGTCCTCCCAAACACTTGAGTGATGACTGACCTTCACCTGCCCGTCAGAGATGCTGGGTGTGTTCTTCAGCAAGTTCAGATATACTCCACCAGGTGTCCGTCTCCTACTGCCATCCTGCAGGAAACAACAAAACACTGAGTAATATTAATCCAATATCGTTTTGATTAAATTCAACAGGATCAACATGTTTGAAAATATAGTGGCAAGAAAAAGAGCGCAAACCCCTTGAAATTAACTGGTTTTCTGCAGTAATTTGCCATAAAATGTGATCAGATCCACAACAATAGACAAACACAATCTGCTTAAGCTGGTAACACAAACAATTATAAAAAAAATTTTTTACTTGGTCTTTATTGAACACACCCATTAAGCATTCACAGTGCTGGAGGAATAAGTGAGTGGACCCTTGACAGCTGGTCGAGCCTCCTCTGGCAGCAGTGACGTCAGCCGGCTCTGGATCAGACCTCGGGTCAGGAGCAAGTCTTGACCATTCCTCCTCTGGGAACTGCTTCAGCTCAGACAGGTCTGTAGGACGTCTGGAGTGAACATCTCGAGGCCACAGCATCTCTATGGGTTAAGGTCTGGGCTCCAAAGGAGCAGTTTCTTCTTCTGAAGCCAGTCTGTGGGGGATTAACGTCGATGTTTAGGGCCGATGTTTACGGCCACTTCTACTAAGCTTCAGCTGGCCGACAGCCACACTGAAATTATCCTCTTAGCATATTTTGGTAAACTTGGGAATTCATTTCTCCGTCGATGATGGCAAGTGGTCCATGGTTCCTCCACCATACTTCACCGTTGGTATGAGGTTTTGATGCTGCCAAGCTGTGCCATTCTGAGTGCTGAGTTTTCTTCCTAAACGATTCAACTTTTGTTTTATCAGTCCATAAAACATTTTCCCAGTAGCATTGTGGTGCTCTTTGGCAAGCTCCAGGCGGCTCCTCCGTGGTGTTCTGCCATGGACACCTGCGTCTGGTGGACTCATGAACATGGGTGTTTGCCAGACCCAGTGACGTCTCCAAGCCTTGAGCCTTTACTCGTGGCCTCTTTAACTCATTGAGGATTCTGCGTTGTGCCTTAGGAGTCATCGACTGGGCGCCCACTTCTAGGAAGAGTAGCCACAGTACTAAACACTCTCCATTTATTAACTATTTGTTGCTTTGTATCCCTTTCCAGCCTAATGGAGATCCACTACTCTTGATCGCATGTCTTCAGAGAGATCATTTTTGTGAGGCATGGTTCACATCAGTTGATGCTTCTTTCTTACCAACGAATATTGAGATGTTTAAGTGTCTTATTAAAAATAAGTTATTAAATTAAGTGTTGCCGATTAAAAAAAAATATATTTAATGTTATCGTGTTATATTTCATCTGCGATAATGTGGACTTTTATAAAGATCCGTTTGGCCATTAACTTTTAAATGCATCATTATGCCTGAATATGAGGAGTCTCTGCAGGACTGCAGCTCAACGTGCTTCTGCGTTTCTCTCCGATATGGCAGGAGATTAAATGAAATGGAGGATTTTAACGGTGACAAGATGATTGACAGGCCAGTGACAGAGAGCAACCGTTAAAGACGTAATTGTATGACGAATTGAGATGCAGCAATACTTCTCCCTCCAGCAATGTGAATGTTTAATGGGTGTTCAATAGAGACACGAGGAATTAGGATTGTGTGCGTGTTATCAGCTTCAGCACAGTGGGCCTCGTTTATCAATCTAACGTAGAAACGGGGGCAGAAATCCTCTAACGACACAGTTCACGGTGATTCATGAAACATTCGTATGCTTCCAATCCTATCATACGAATGATCAGACGTTGGAAAATGTGGCGTCTGAAAACAATCATTTGAATATCACGCCCCCAAACATTCGGTTTAGATCCTCGTCCCCAGAGATTACGACACGGAGAGACGAAACCCGGCCAAAAACAGGAAGTAATCTCATGGAAGAGAAAATTATTTTACTTTGAAAATCACCTGTAATTGCAAGCAACTATATTAATGTATATTAAATACCGGTATATAAAATGAAACATTTACAAACATTATAAATAGGGATGCACCGATACCACTTTTTGCAGAATGAATCCGATACTTTCAGTGTTGGTGCATGCCGATACCGAGTACAGACACCCATGTTTTCACTGCATTTGTCATTTTTAAATGTATTTTGGATAGAGAAACAAAAAGAATATGAATCATATTAGTTGGCTTAATTTGTTCAGCAAATATATATTTCCCTCAGTTATTTTCATGCTTAATTAAGCCTGTTAAAATGTATTTTACGAGTTTGTTACTTTTACTGTTGGTTCTATTGCTCTGATATATTATCTTCAGTTCATCAGCACATGTTTAGCGGCGCTCCAGCAGAGCTCAGCGCTGACGACTGGGTCCGGGCGCAGACAGAGTCAGAGACTAGCCAAATCAGCAGTTCTTTATTACAATTTATATACTACAGCAAACCTACTAGCTAGGCATGTAACGATTCACTCATCTACTTGAGTGAAGTGGAAAATTATAATTCACCAGTAAAATTAATCAAAAGTGCAAAACGTGATTATTATCTGTCCACGATGAATGAAAATTTAAATAATCCTACAAAGTTTTGGAAAGTAGTCAAGTCTACTACAGTCCCAAATCAGTCATCTAAATTCCCAGATAATCTAAATGTTAATCAGACTTTAGTTAAGGGCAGAAAAGTTATTGCAGATACTTTTAATAAATATTTTATTTCCGTTGGCTCCACTTCCGAGGCTATTCATTCGGGTGCTAATACCTTAATTGCTGAACCTACTCAGTATTGTCCGTCAGAATCCTTTAATTTCGTTCCCATAACCACTGCACAGGTTGATAACGCCCTAACGAAACTAGATACAAAAAAAAGGGCTGGAATTGATCAAATTGAGCCCTATTTTCTCAAATTGGCAGCTGATCTTGTAGCAGAGCCTATAGCCTCTATATTTAACTTAAGCATCATCTCAAATGTCATACCAAAAATGTGGAAATCAGCAATGGTTACTCCATTACTAAAGGGCGGAGATCCCTCGGATCCAAATAATTACCGTCCTATTTCTAGATTGCCAGTTATAGCGAAAGTTTGTGAATCACTGATAAATGACCAATTAAAACACTTTCTGTCGGTTAATAACATCCTTCACGATTATCAGTCAGGCTTTAGAACAGGACATTCTACCATTACAGCAGCTATGTTAATCTCAAATGTTATTATAACCTCTTTAGACAAAAAAAAGTCATGTGCTGCGCTATTCGTTGATCTATCAAAGGCTTTCGATTCTGTAGATCACAAATTACTGTTACAGAGACTCAAGTTTATAGGCCTTAGTGAAGCGGCTCCAAATTGGTTTGAAAACTACCTCACAGAACGCACTCAGCTGTCAGTCAGTGGAAAATTATAATTCACCTTTCCTTCAAGTAAATATCGGGGTTCCTCAAGGTTCTGTTTTAGCCCCTCTTTTATTTTCTATTTTTATCAATGATTTAGATCATGGAATAGATTCAGCTAAATTACACTTATATGCAGACGATACAATTATTTACACAACAGCATCTTCTTTAAATCAAGCTTTGCAGCAATTGCAGAATGCTTTTCAAGTACTGGAGCGCTCATTGTCGCAGTTAAAATTAGTCTTAAACTCAAAAAAGACAAAATACATAATTTTTAGTCGAGGTCGTTCTAAGGAAACTGAAATGTCAATTAAAACTTTAAATGGTACACTTTTAGAAAGAGTTAGTTCCTACAAGTACCAAGGCGTATGGTTGGACGAAAGATTATCATTTGACATACATATTGATAGGTTGTTGAAGAAGCTTAGGCCAAGATTAGGTTTCTTCTATCGCTTAAATAATTGTTTTCCATATGAGGCCCGAAATAAAATAGTAGAGAGTGCATTCTTATCGGTTATTGATTATGGTGATCTTTTATACATGCACGCAGCTACTTCACTACTTAGGAAATTAGACACTGTGTATCATGCTGCTTTACGCTTTGTTGCTGGTGCAGAGTCACGGACGCATCACTGTATTTTGTATGATACTTTAGCTTGGTCATCTTTGCATCAAAGGAGAAAGCTACATATGTATTTATTTATTGTAAAAGCTCTTTTAGGTAAATAACCTTCTTATATATCAAGTCTTTTAATTTATTATACAAATAGTTACCACACCAGGTCTGGCTCTTATATTCGGCTAAAAGTCCCAAGGGTATTGTCAGAATCTGGTAAAGGTGCTTTTTCTTTTTATGCTCCTTGGGCTTGGAATGAGTTGCAAAATGTACTTAAGTTAGATCCACTTCCAACTCTGACCACTTTTAAACGTCTCTTGCATACTGCTTTGAAGGAGACTTGTAATTGTCTTTCTTGATTCAATTTTATCTGCTTTGTTCAGAAACATGTTAAATGTGGAATTGTTATACTGTGATTCTGTGTGAAACTTAATGTGCTGCCGTCTTGACCAGGTCTCTCTGGAAGAAGAGATAGTGATATCTCAATGTGATTCTCCTGGATTAATAAAGGAAATAATCTCACGATGCGATACGATTCACGATACTCGTTTCACGATACTATTTTCTCACCATTTTTTTAACAAATGAGATTTAAGACAAAAGTGTCCCTTTTATTATTTCTCAGACAAAATGCTGCACATTTCTTTTTAATTTAAAATATATTTGTCAAAAATTAAAACTACATTAAAAAAATTCCCTTCAAGGTTGTTTCAACTCAGTCTTTCTGTCTGTTTGGTCAAGAGGCTGGACACTGGTACCTTCACACACTATGTAAAATTAGTACCAGATTGACAGGGATTTTACATTGTAATAAATGCAAGAATCTAATTTTGTTATAATTTGTATCATTGATATTTTGTATCATTTCTGTTATAATTTGAATCAAGACTTAAAAAAAACACATTTAGAGAAAGAGTAAAATAAATACAACACCTGGTTGCCACGGAAACACTGATGCACCTTGTGATCTCCGTGGCTCTCGCAATTGACCGTTCGCAAAAGCCACGCCCCCTAGTTATTGTTACTACGCCCGTCAAACAAATGGTCAAACACGACCAGCGCGACAGATTGCCATGACGGGAAGAGGTATACCCGTGCGTGTCACTGACCTTTTTTGGAGCAATACCTCAGCGATATCCTCCAGGTTGAGGCACAAGGGGTTACAGTATGCAGTGGAGGGATATATTCAAAATATAAAAATACGCAATGAAGGAGACACGACTACTAGAGGCTAATGCTTACCGGTCTCAAGCGAAATCTGAGAAACCCCATGACCTTTACCTCAAATACAACCAGCACAGCCTTGAAGATGATTTTATAAGCTGGTTCAGTGGCTAATGTTTGGAGTTAGAAATATATAACTCGTCTCGCACTGCATATTTAGTAATTTTGCCTCAGATACATTCGCTTTAACAAGCAGGTTGTTCATTACCATGGCAACCGCTTGCGTGTCATACTGCATGCGATTTTTGTGTTTAAAAAGTAACTATACATTAGAGACGGAAAGATGCAGATAACCATACATTATTTAAGGTTATTTCTAATCGTTACGATATTGATATATGAACTGATGTTGTCAAGTAAGCTTCATGCTTTCCCCGTTGCGAGCGTGCACTCCTCTAAACTGTAGTCTATGGTGCTGCACTGCTAGTGACTGCTGCTCATTTCCCCCCCGAGAATATCATGTTAATAACAACAACCCTTTAGAAAACGTAATTCCTTTGTGGATCCTCTTGATCTGCTTTCTCCATGTTTCTTTGACTAATCTCAGTGTCTCAGTCTCACGCACGCTGCACGCGAGTTAACCATGTTCGACACATGTAACTGGGAGTGGGGCCGTCCACACTGTTTGATCCATTGTAGGCACCGCTCACGTTGTGTTTTCGGCTTTGGAAACGGAAAGAACAACTCCTCCAGACAATCTCTCGGGGTACCTAGTGTCCGATTTACAAACGCCGTGGGCGCACCGCTTCACCATCTTGCTTGGAGTCAATGTTTGACGGACCTGCTCACATAGTAACGGTTGCTATGATGTGTGATTGGACAATGGCCGTTTTGTGGGAGGGGCCTGCGAACGGTCAATTGTCATATTAATGACTTTTACATGAAAACGGAGGTGACTGGTGCTTCTCAAGGTGGTGATTATTATTAGTCTACAGAAAGTCAAAATGCCGTCACACCTCCGATTTGAATGAGTCAACATCTTGAATGAGTCAACATCAAAAGGCACACACTGGCGCGGCGCGAGCGGAGCAAACCGAGCGTTTTCAGTTCATTCCTATGGAAGTTGAGCTTGGCTCACACAAGATCAAGTTCCATGAATGAAGTGAAAACACTCGCTAGCTTCACGTCAGTGTGTGCTCGCTGCTATTGTGCCTGTAAAGCGAGGTTCACAACTTCACAGTAGGCTATACAGTAAACGCGCCCTGCTGTTTAAAACGTGTATCGCGATTCGTTTAACATTTCAACCGACTTGAATCGTCACACATTTTTATCGATTTTCAACCGGTTGCGAGTGAATCGTTACATCCCTACTACTAGCCTAATTAATGTGAATTTAAAACATTAAGGACAAGTAGACAGTCAGTAATACAATTAGAACAAATTAACAAATTGGAAACGACAGCACAAATACAATAGAATAAAGAGACTAATGAAATAAACATGGATTTAAGGTGTGTTTTAAGTCTAACAGTATTTAGGCAAGAAATACTACAGAAATGAAAGTAATCAAATATGAAATAATGCTGGATAATCTTCACTGTAAAAAACTTAAATCCAGATTAGTGCTTACAATTAAAGTTACAAAAGTTACTCAGGCAAGAGCAGCGAGTGGTTTTCTCTTTCGTTCTTTGATTCACATGATAGACTGAAACACTTTCCGAGCTTATGCACAGATCATCCAATACACTAGACATGTTTCCATCACCCTGTTTTTATGCAGCACATTTTGATGCATTGCATCAGAAACGAGTGATGGAAACACCAAATTTCAGGGGGAAAAAATCCCTTATCGCAAAAAAGTTTACATGCTCACTTGAGGTGGCTTCTGACTTGTAAAAAAAAAAAAAAAAGAATTCATGCAAATAATGGGAGACGGAAACGCATTTGTCGAATAAATTGACGTAGCGAACATTGAACCCACGTGACTAATTTGCTGTTTCCGCTGAGAGTTTTATTTACGGTTGGTTCTAGTTTACCAATACCACCGGCACACGCTCGAACAACTTGATGGAAATGCACCAAATTCGCTTTTGTTTGTGCAACTAGAGCTGCACAATTCTGGATAAATTTGTTTAAAATAGAGATGCCAATTCTCACATGATTCTGAATAGACAACTAAACTATTTACTAGCAGTTCTGACAAAATATTTAATTAAATTATTATTTTAAAAATAGGTTTAAATGAATGATTCAATGACTAACTCCAAGACATTACTTGCTTCATTCCTGGAGGAATCAGCGTTTTTGATCGATTCTCTTGAACGAATAATGTAAGTCCCTTGTCCCCACCTACTGGTGTAAGAACATAAATGATACGGTCTCTACTTGAGTTACTCTATTCTGATGGTACCGTAGTCACCAGTGTTTATATGAGTTGTGAATTATTACACAGAAATAAAGATGTGATAGAAGAGGTTGTTTGTGGAGTGGTTTCATACCTAAGCTGTACATGATAACTGCTCTCTCTGGATCAGTGCAAACACAGCTGTGATCGCAGCTACTCCTCAAAGGTTAGGAGACATAGCAGAATCGTTGTCATTTAGGAATAAGATTGTGTGTGTTTGAAACGAGATCGATTAATCGTGCAGCTCTATTGACAACTTTTTCTAAAAAAAAAAAATAGCTGACAAAATGAACAGTAGTTTCAAACTGCAATCTGATGCACTGAACTGGATGAAATGTGCGTGACAGTTTTGTGCATACCACAGTGTAGAGACCTCCAGTTTGCTCAATTGTTGCCGTCTCCGACAGAAGCTCGATGGCTTTCTTTTTCCCGATAACTCTCACCACACGCTCCATTAGATCCTTCTTTGGCTCCATGAGTCTTTAACAGAGAGCAGACAAAAGCATGGTCACTTAAAAGGTTTACAGTAAAGGCATATGAAGATAATGGCCATTTTTCATCCAACCTTCTTAAAATATTGTAAAAATTATAGAAACCATTTATGAAATAAATTCTAATTTAGATTTATGTAAAGGTTTATACACATGCACAGTTCATTTGTTGAACATAAATATTGATTTTTTTTTAGGTATCACCTGATTCACAAAATGTGAAACTGAATGTACACAAATGCCTGTTTTAGGGCTGGGCATTGACACAAATCTCACGATTCAATCTCGATTCGCAAGCTTGTGATTCGATTCATTATCACTCGATATTGATTAATTGGAGTATGTGTCAGGAACAGTACATGGAAAATTCTCTCAAGAAAACTAACGAACGCCTGTTTTCAAACGCTCCCATGTGTATTTCAGTAACGACTTGGTACTGAAGTCGGCACCTATGACATCACTGCATCTGACTACATGTTTTCTGACCTGTGTGCGATCTCATCAATCACTTTCTCGTCAGGGTCGTCCTCCGTGATCTCGTATCGCCCCTTGATGTCCATCTCAGCCCGTGTGCCCAGCCTCTCCTTGGCCGAACGCTTCCTCTTCAGACACTCCTCTCTCGGTGCGCCTCCTCTCTGCATGTACCCCTCCAGCTCCTCGTCCAGCATGCTCTTCAAGCCCTCCTCCTCCTCTCCACGCTCCTTCTCCATCATCTTACGGGCCAGGACGTAGTTATAGGTCTCGCTCTGGCGACTGCTCATGCTGACGCCCGCCTCCATGCCCAGGATGCCCAGCTCCGCTGCGACCGCCTCCTGGCTCTGCTCCTGCACCACCGAGCCCCAGATGTTGTTGACCCTGCGAGCGGCGCCGGCCTGGACCGGGACCGGGACCGGGACTGGGAGACTCGAACACTTGAGCCGCTTCTGCCTCCAGCGCACGGCCTCGTCCTCAGAGTCGGAGTCGGACTCGCTGGAGCCGGGGTTCTTGCAGTTGCGGTATCCCGTGACGGAGGCGGTGCTCGAAGATGGACCTCTGCTCTGAAAAGATGAGACCTGCAAATATAGTCAACATCAAAAGAGCATGAAGAACTGATTGAGTGGTGTCGGTGGATGGTGTCAGTGGGATGGTGTCGGTGGATAGTGTCGGTGGATAGTGTCGGTGGATAGTGTCGGTGGATAGTGTCGGTGGATAGTGTCGGTGGATAGTGTCAGTGGGATGGTGTCAGAGGGATGGTGTCAGAGGGATGGTGTCAGAGGGGTGGTGTCAGAGGGGTGGTGTCAGAGGGATGGTGTCGGTGGATGGTGTCAGTGGGATGGTGTCGGTGGATAGTGTCGGTGGATAGTGTCGGTGGATAGTGTCGGTGGATAGTGTCAGTGGGATGGTGTCAGAGGGATGGTGTCAGAGGGGTGGTGTCAGAGGGGTGGTGTCAGAGGGGTGGTGTCAGAGGGATGGTGTCAGTGGGTGGTGTCAGAGGGATGGTGTCAGAGGGATGGTGTCAGAGGGATGGTGTCAGAGGGATGGTGTCGTGGGTGGTGTCAGAGGGATAGTGTCAGTGGGATGGTGTCAGTGGGATGGTGTCAGAGGGGTGGTGTCAGTGGGATGGTGTCAGAGGGGTGGTGTCAGAGGGATGGTGTCAGAGGGGTGGTGTCAGAGGGGTGGTGTCAGAGGGGTGGTGTCAGTGGGATGGTGTCAGAGGGATGGTGTCAGAGGGATGGTGTCAGAGGGATGGTGTCGTGGGTGGTGTCAGTGGGATGGTGTCAGATGGGTGGTGTCAGAGGGATGGTGTCAGAGGAATGGTGTCAGAGGAATGGTGTCAGAGGAATGGTGTCAGTGGGTGGTGTCAGAGGAATGGTGTCAGTGGGTGGTGTCAGCGGGTGGTGTCAGAGGGATGGCGTCAGTGGATGGCGTCAGTGGGTGGTGTCAGTGGGTGGTGTCAGTGGGTGGTGTCAGAGGGATGTGTCAGTGGGTGGTGTCAAAGGAATGGTGTCAGTGGGTGGTGTCAGTGGGATGGTGTCAGCGGGTGGTGTCAGAGGGATGGTGTCAGTGGATGGCGTCAGAGGAATGGCGTCAGTGGAATGGCGTCAGTGGGTGGTGTCAGTGGGTGGTGTCAGAGGGATGGTGTCAGTGGGTGGTGTCAGTGGGTGGTGTCAGTGGGTGGTGTCAGAGGGATGGTGTCAGTGGGTGGTGTCAGAGGAATGGTGTCAGTGGGTGGTGTCAGTGGGTGGTGTCAGAGGGATGGTGTCAGAGGGATGGTGTCAGTGGATGGCGTCAGTGGGATGGTGTCAGAGGGGTGGTGTCAGTGGGTGGTGTCAGTGGGTGGTGTCAGAGGGATGTGTCAGTGGGTGGTGTCAAAGGAATGGTGTCAGTGGGTGGTGTCAGCGGGTGGTGTCAGCGGGTGGTGTCAGCGGGTGGTGTCAGCGGGTGGTGTCAGTGGGTGGTGTCAGAGGAATGGTGTCAGTGGGATGGTGTCAGAGGAATGGTGTCAGTGGGTGGTGTCAGCGGGTGGTGTCAGCGGGTGGTGTCAGCGGGTGGTGTCAGAGGGATGGTGTCAGTGGATGGCGTCAGAGGGATGGTGCCAAAGGGATGGTGTCAGTGGGTGGTGTCAGTGGGTGGTGTCAGTGGGTGGTGTCAGTGGTTGTGTCAAAGGAATGGTGTCAGTGGGTGGTGTCAGTGGGATGGTGTCAGCGGGTGGTGTCAGAGGGATGGTGTCAGTGGATGGCGTCAGAGGGATGGCGTCAGAGGAATGGCGTCAGTGGAATGGCGTCAGTGGGATGGCGTCAGTGGGATGTGTCAGTGGATGGTGTCAGTGGGTGGTGTCAGAGGGATAGTGTCAGTGGGTGGTGTCAGTGGGATGGTGTCAGCGGGTGGTGTCAGAGGGATGGTGTCAGTGGATGGCGTCAGAGGGATGGCGTCAGAGGGATGGCGTCAGAGGGATGGCGTCAGTGGGATGGCGTCAGAGGGATGGTGTCAGAGGGATGGTGTCAGTGGGTGGTGTCAGAGGGATGGTGTCAGTGGGTGGTGTCAGAGGAATGGTGTCAGTGGGTGGTGTCAGTGGGTGGTGTCAGAGGGATGGCGTCAGAGGAATGGCGTCAGTGGGATGGTGTCAGAGGGATGGTGTCAGTGGGTGGTGTCAGAGGGGTGTGTCAGTGGGTGGTGTCAGTGGGTGGTGTCAGTGGGATGGTGTCAGCGGGTGGTGTCAGAGGGATGGTGTCAGTGGATGGCGTCAGAGGGATGGCGTCAGTGGAATGGCGTCAGTGGGATGGCGTCAGAGGGATGTCGTCAGAGGGATGTCGTCAGAGGGATGGTGTCAGTGGGTGGTGTCAGAGGGATGGTGTCAGTGGGTGGCGTCAGAGGGATGGCGTCAGAGGAATGGCGTCAGTGGAATGGCGTCAGTGAGTGGTGTCAGTGGGATGATGTCAGTGGATGGTGTCGGAGGGATGGCGTCGGAGGGATGGCGTCAGAGGGATGGCGTCAGTGGGTGGTGTCAGAGGAATGGTGTCAGTGGGTGGTGTCAGTGGGATGGTGTCAGCGGGTGGTGTCAGAGGGATGTGTCAGTGGGTGGTGTCAGAGGAATGGTGTCAGTGGGTGGTGTCAGTGGGATGGTGTCAGCGGGATGGTGTCAGCGGGATGGTGTCAGAGGGATGGTGTCAGAGGGATGGTGTCAGTGGGTGGTGTCAGAGGGATGGTGTCAGAGGGATGGCGTCAGAGGGATGGCGTCAGACGGATGGCGTCAGACGGATGGCGTCAGTGGATGGCGTCAGAGGGATGGTGTCAGAGGGGTGGTGTCAGAGGGGTGGTGTCAGAGGAATGGTGTCAGAGGGATGGTGTCAGAGGGGTGGTGTCAGAGGGGTGGTGTCAGAGGGGTGGTGTCAGAGGGTTGGTGTCAGTGGGATGGTGTCAGAGGGATGGCGTCAGAGGAATGGCGTCAGAGGGATGTGTCAGAGGGGTGGTGTCAGAGGGGTGGTGTCAGAGGGATGGTGTCAGAGGGATGGTGTCAGTGGGGTGGTGTCAGAGGGGTGGTGTCAGAGGGATGGTGTCAGAGGGATGGTGTCAGAGGGGTGGTGTCAGAGGGGTGGTGTCAGTGGGATGGTGTCAGAGGGGTGGTGTCAGAGGGGTGGTGTCAGTGGGATGGTGTCAGTGGGATGGTGTCAGAGGGATGGTGTCAGAGGGATGGTGTCAGAGGGATGGTGTCAGAGGGATGGTGTCAGAGGGATGGTGTCGTGGGTGGTGTCAGACGGATGGTGTCAGAGGGATGGTGTCAGTGGGTGGTGTCAGAGGGGTGGTGTCAGAGGGATGGTGTCAGAGGGATGGTGTCAGAGGGATGGTGTCAGAGGGATGGTGTCAGTGGGATGGTGTCAGAGGGGTGGTGTCAGTGGGATGGTGTCAGTGGGATGGTGTCAGAGGGGTGGTGTCAGAGGGGTGGTGTCAGTGGGATGGTGTCAGTGGGATGGTGTCAGAGGGATGGTGTCAGAGGGATGGTGTCGTGGGTGGTGTCAGACGGATGGTGTCAGAGGGATGGTGTCAGTGGGATGGTGTCAGAGGGATGGTGTCAGAGGGATGGTGTCAGTGGGATGTGTCAGAGGGGTGGTGTCAGAGGGGTGGTGTCAGAGGGGTGGTGTCAGAGGGGTGGTGTCAGAGGGGTGGTGTCAGAGGGGTGGTGTCAGTGGGATGTGAGCTGACTGCATAATGAGAGGCTGCATGACATCAGCTTATATTGGATTCAGAACCAAAGCAAGTTTGATTATAAAGACTAACATTTTCCTTGACAACATGCACTGAGTAATCGATCACAATAAGACCAGGAACATGCATTACGGACGTGCATTAAGCCATGTTCAACCCTTGAATAAGCAGCAGTTTACATCTGAAAGGCGTTTAGGATTTGATGATATATATAACATTGATATGAGTGATCACCCGGCTGTAGACCTATATTGTATTTATATGAAGCATTCACAGGAAAATTTCCTTTATGTATTTCCCCAGCGTTAAAATCAGGCTCATATAAATGTCTGATTCCTGGCTGCATGTCAATATATCCATGGACCACTGAATCTTTGGTAAGTTGTAAGGAAAACTATATAGAGTCCAGCCTTTAGTTTAACCGATAATCGTTTGTTTTACTCGTGTTTTTGCAGTTTCCACTATTAACTCCAGCCACACTCAGCTCTTCTGCCACTCAGTCCGGCTGAGGGAGTGTGTTCCTGCAGGAAAGTGACGTCAATGCATAACCTCTGCCAAAAGTTTTAGGTGCCATGCTTTTTCAGTATGAATCAATGCAGGAGAAAGTATGAAACAAGATTACCCAGCATTTAAAATGAACAAGGGTTAACATTTTCAAGCGTAAAGGTCCATACAGAAAGCCTCCACACTTGCAGTCTATCACAGGGGTTACCAAACACACATTTTGCCGGTCTCCTCAGTCAAACACACTGATTCAGGGCAGCAGCTCATTAGTAGAGACTCGAGGATCTGAAATGGGTGTCACAGTGTGAGCACCAGGGACGTCTAGCAGACTATGAAGTAAGAATGCTTCAAACGTGAAATATCACGTGCAAAGCTGGAAACGGGTGAGGGGAAAAACAGAACTAACGTTACCTACGACTGGCCTAGACAGGTTCATCTGACTGCACAACAGTGTTAGTGTCTATGATGCATTAGCGAACACTGGAAGCTGGTGTTTAAACGGCTGCAGATTCATCACTGATTCGCACAGAAATCTCAACATACAGTCAATCAGTCGATATGAACACAGCAAGAGCGTGTTGTGCAGATAGAACAGTCTTCACCTGCACTCGCTCCTCTGCAGCATCCCGCATATCAGACTCGTGATCAGACTCCAGCTCTCCATCCTCGAGATCCGCCATTCTGGCTCCGTCACCCGCCATTTCTCTCGGCCGGAAGTGACGAGCCGTATTTAGTGTAAGCGTCATCGACGACGTGAGCTCTCATTGGCGCATTTTCCTGTGGGACGTTCCTCTGGTGATATTTTGGCGATCGGCATTATAGAAGGTGCATTTCCGCCACCTACTGGACCACAGTGTGAAACACACAGCGCTGTGTTTCTACAGTTTGTTTTTTACACTCATTTCTCAATTCTTAGGTACACATACATTTATAAAAACTCTTCACACACTGAGCACGACAGCACTCTATGTGGGCTAAACTGTGGATCATGTATCATTGCTTTGGCACAAAATGACAACATCTTTCAAATTACAGTAATTCTTTTCTCACTTCGACACAGCAACCGCCAAAACTCAATGAACCTACAGGCCAGTTTGCGCATGCTCACATAGCTCACTGTTTTTTCACAACAATAACATAATACAAAACTGAATAAGACTTGCTACATTTCTACAGTAATATTGTAAAGAAATGTATTCTGAATCCAAAAAATCAAATACTATCAAAGCAATTAGATGAAACTGGACAGCATTAATCTTTCAATTTCATTACCATCCATTCAAAAGGGGAAACTTAGGAATAATTTTGTACTGTAATGTAAACAAGGACCATGTCATACTGCAGTGAATTATAAACAGTAGAGAGTGTCATGCTTGCTTTGTAAAGAAATTTTACAAAATAAAACATTCTTTATTACTACCTGATGTTAGTGTTTTTTAGGTCTGTAATATTGTCTCATTAAAAAAAAACGTTGTATGTACAAATCTACAGTGAATGACAGCTGTGTGCGGTCTCCCAGTGGCTTACGGCAGTTTAGTGTTAGTGATTCATTTACAGCAAAACAAAAGATAACATCTTTGATTTCATGTCCGAAAACATTATTTTGGTCTTACATTTCATAATAAACTCAGACGAGCTCGGCACCAACTTGTTTTCCCTCAGTTTATTTTTGTGAATAGGAATGTGTGCAAATTGTGTGCAAAGGATTGTGGATGATTTACGGCAGAGAAGGATGCATACATCCAATGCATCCTTTAAAACAGGCCGGGTAAATAAAGGTCTTCTGAAGCAAACAATGCCTTTGTGTAAGAAAAATGTTCATATTTAACACGTTACAAAGTAAAATTCTAGCCTCCGGCCAAATGGCCATACGCAGTCTCGATCTATACTAACGCCTAAAACGCAACTTGTGACGTCAGAAGTAGCGAAGTGTCAGCAGTGGCATAGCGTAAATATCAGTAGTGCGTCGCATTACTCGCATAAGTTGCGCTTTAGACTTAAGTGGAATCCGTATGTTCGTTTGGCCGGAAGCTAGTTATTTTACTTTATAAAGTTTTAAATATGGGTATGTTTCTCATCGCTTTGCTTCAAAAGGCCTTTATTAACCCCCTGGATTACTTTCCTGATGGACAGATGCACTTTTATGGACTTCAAAACAGAAACAGCCATTCACTGCCATTATAAAGCTTGGAAAAGCCAGGACATTTTGTATTATATCTCTGATTGTATTCGTCTGGAAGAAGTATGTCATATATACACCTAGGACGACTTGAGGGTGAGTAAATCATGGGGTAATTTTAATTTAAAAGTGAACTATCCCTTTAACCAGATGAAGGGGGTGAGTCGCGACTGACCAATCAGAAATGCCGTACACACGTGATCGCGGGCGCGCATGAGCGTTGGTTCCGCTGCTGCTCGCCGACAGTAGTTTATGATGCAGCGCGTGCTGACGTTGAGACTCGCGCCGCTCCGCGTCTTGAGGAGGAAGCCCTCGCTGAGCGTCAGACCCGCGGCCAGCATGTCCAGCTTGCTCATCACCCAGCCCCAGTACAGCTGGCTGAAGGAGCTGGGCCTCCACGAGGACAACGCCGGCGTGTATAACGGCGCGTGGGGGGGTCAGGGAGAGGTAAGAGGAGCTCGCGAGCGTCACGCGCGCTAAATATAGTAAAGCCGAAGCGGTCTCATTCTTTCATGCTGGAATATACTACAATCACTTGAGTTTATTGTGTGATGGTTGAATGATCTGCTCTGGTCAAGTTTGTGAACCTGCTTTCTCATGAAGTAGTTCTGTACAATTAAGCTAAGTTACACCAAGGTTCAGAAGTGAAAAGAGTCAATCTATTCAAACTGTTATTGTAAGTTAACTGAAATTAGACATCAACTCATCTGGCAAAACATTTACAGTCTGTGGGGAATAAACGCTGATGGTTGAATCATGTGTGAAAGAAAGAAAAGAAAATAGAAGAGGGCACAAAAAGAAAAAGAAAACATTAAGGGAGAATATTAAACATGGCACATTCTGGATGTTTTCATTCCTTTCTTGTTAACAGAAGTTGAAATTGTATTTAAATACATCTTCAAATCTTCTTTGAAAAGCTAAAGTGGGGTTTACTTTTCATATATTTACATTTATGGATATGAAACTTTCCAATATATAAAAGAAGGTTTATACAAAAACATGCATTAATTAGATTCTTGTCTTTGACATAAAACCCAAAAAGAATGTGTCTATATGATAAAGAAAAGTTACAAAAAACCTTTTGGACAATCAGAGCATCATTATTGTTCCAGAAAGACAGAGTAAAAGGACATTCCCAAAACAAATGATCAACAGTTTCAGAGGAGGCTTCACGAAAAGAGCAGGAAGTAATTTCTAAATTTCTTTAAAAAGTATTTAACTGGATAAAATCTTTGAATAATTTTATAGGATATTTCTTTAGCTTTATTTGTTCGAAAGAACTTCTGAGGAAGTGACCAAACATATGACCATTTAATATCATCAAAAAGGTTATTCCAATAAGAAATGGAGGAAGGAATTGAAGTAACAGGGTCCAAAAATAATGACCTAATTTTATAATTGGATTTATGTATTGAAAAACAAATAGAACCAACCACAGTGGATTCAGGGCTAGGGGGAGAAACAGAAGTCACTGTGGCACTATTATTGATTCTAAACAGCATACACATTTCCAAAGAGATGGCCTTGAAAGCTATATTAAATTCTTTACTAGATACTGGGAATTGGTATCCTGAAACAAAATCGGAATAATTAAATAAATTACCTTCACTATCAAATAGCTGGTTTACTAACATCACTCCATTATTGAACCAGTTTTCAAGAAATAAAGATTTCCTCTTATGAAGAATATTACAGTTGTTCCAAATGAACAAATTGTGTGGTGAGAAATTATGCTTGTAAATAAGTTTCCAAGCCATAAGCATCTGCTGATGATAATTGGAAAGTTTGACAGAAAGTTTACTAATTGAATAATTGCACATTAAAAGAAAATGTATACCTCCTAATTGAGAAAAAATATATCACCAAATAGAAGATTGATTGTGAAAGAAACGTTTAAGCCAATTCATTTTTAAGGTATTGTTAAGAGAATCAAAATCAATGAAATTTAAGCCACCTTTAATATAAGAATTAAAAATAACTGATTTTCTAATATGAGTTTTATTTTTCCAAAGAAATTTGAGCAACATTACATCAATCAACTTGCAAGTAGATTTATCCACAAATAAAGACTGAGCAGCGTAGGATAAGCGAGAAATCCCTTCTGCTCTGGTAAGCAGAGTTCTGCCTTTCAAAGATAGATCTCTTAAACAACCAAAGGTTACATTTTTTTGTGTGTTTTCTCCACAACTGAACTCAAATTCATCTGACATCTTAATTTAGTATCTTTTATTATTTTTATTCCTAAATAGGTGACACTTTCTTTGATGGGAATGTTTGAGATTGAGGTTGCAGCACATTTTTTTATCGGGAGTAATTCGCATTTATTAATATATAGAAAAAGTATATATATATATATTTTTTTTTTTATGTCTGGTGCAAGGGGCGGCTCTGTGAGCACACAAAAAATTTCGTTGTACTTCGACAGTGCAATGACAATAAAGGCTATTCTATCTCTTAGAAACAATGCTGTATCATCTGCCAGTTGGCTAATAAACAATTCCGTACCTGCAATAGAAATTCCCTTCACAGGGCTCTCTTTAATATGTAAATTTAAAAATTGTGTAGCTATTCGAAAAAGATATGGGGAAATGGGCCAACCTTGTCTTACACCACGCTTTAAAAAATAAACCTAGGAGAGGTGCCATTATTGAGTCGGATAGAGCTATTACCATTACAGTAAAGCATTTTATTAAATCTGCAAAACAAATGACCGAAACCCAATCTGTGCAGAGCTTGTAACATAAATTCGTGTTCTAAGCAATCAAATGCTTTATAATAGTCAAGAAAGAGGATAAAACTATCAGTAGAAATAAGGTCTGAATAATCCAACAAGTCAAAAATCAAGCGTAGGCCTATATTATTAGAAATATGTCTCTGATGCATAAAACCTGATTGGCACTCATCTATTATATTATTAAGAATAAGTTTTAGCCTCTTTTGCTAAAACTAAGGCAATCATTTTATAATCGGTATTCAAAAAAAGAGATCGGGCGCCAATTATCTAATAGAAGGGGATCTTTATTGGGCTTGGGAATCAAGGTTATTAGCCCTTGACATAAAGAGGGAGGAAGCGTGGTTTTCTCAATACTCTCTAAAAACATTTGATGTAAAAAAGGTGCTAATTTTTGACTAAATGCTTTATAAAGCTCTGCAGAAAGCCCATCAGTACCTGGGGATTTGTTACTTTTTAAATTATTTATGGAATCAAGAATTTTTGAAAGACTAATGGGTGCATCACACAGACTACAATCTTCATTATTAATTTGTTTTATGTGAGATAAGGACTCAAAAAATGTCGTGGTGGACTGCTGGCAAAATTTAGAAGAATATAAATCATTATAAAATTTAGCACAAAAGTCTGCAATTATCTTAAAGTCAACAGTTACTTTCCCATCAATACATAGTTGCTGAATATAATTTTTAACTCGCTGGCTTTCTAACCTAAAAATATAGGCAGAACTCTGCTCACCCTCCTCTAGCCAATTCCGGCGAGATCTGATGAAGGCGCCTTTCAGCCTTCCGTTTATGTATATCCTCTAAATTATGTTTTTGATCAACAAGCTCAATTTTTTCGGAGTCTGTAAGATCACCTACATTTTTACATGATAATGACGAAAAAAGCTCTTTTGTTCTCTTTACGGGCCTTTTCAACTATGGGCCAAAGCGTAATCCTCCTCGCTCTATCGGCCGGTGACAGATCTTCCGTGATTTTCAGTCGGTTCTCAATCAGAAACTCCGCGTCCTTGGCCAGACAGCATCTCGGTAAAAACGCGAGGTGAATTGGAAGATGATTTCACGAGCTTTATTATTTGAATTAACACGGCCAAGTCGGTGTGCCACATCAACTACTTCAGGGAATTTATCTTTAAATTGTGGTAGAAGACGTTGGCACACGTTGATAACCTCATGGCGGACGTTTTCTCTTTCTTTCTCTGGAATTCCGTGGATTCTCAGGTGTCATCTGCGGGTGTAGGCTTCTAGATGAGCCAGGCGATTTTCTCGCTCACTGGAGTTAATTTCTTCTTTCTTCATGCGGGAATAAATAGAATCAACTCTTTTTTTCAAACTTTTAACCTCGCTGCAAACAAACTCAATGGTTTCCATCATTCCAGAGATTCGTTCCGTATTCCTACAGATCTCTTCCTTCATGTCTTTAATCACCCGCGAGTTTTCGCCAATCAACTTTTCCAAACCGTCTGATCTGTTTTTCACCAACAGAGAGCTCAGAGAGTTGTGTGGAAATAATTGCCGCATTAACGTTATCAGTTCTTCGAAGTTTAATGGCCGGGGAACTGCACGGGGTGTCGGGAAGCGGTGGAATCACCTCCTCCGCCAGCATAATTTCAGACTCAGCAATTTGTTCACAATAATCATGCAAACTGTCTTTCAATACCCCGGATGCAGGATAAACTGCTTGTTTATCGTCACCTGTGCTAGCAGATCTAGCAGGAGTATCCGACACTGTTTTTCTTGACTTCTTCGCACCTTTCCTCTTTTCAGACCCTCCCATTATTGTTGTTCCAAGAATTCAAAACATAAATTTACGGAAATTCTCAACAAAAAAAATCTCTTAAGTTCGTTATAAACTACTATAAAACAGTTTGGGATTGCTGACCTCACAAACGTACATGTGATCAGGGCGCCATCTTGCACGCTCCCCCCTTCAGCAGAGAGCTTGACTAAATGCCACATATATTTGCTAAACAAAGTATTACAAAAGAAAATAAAGTATTAAACCAAATATCAATAGATTAATGTTTGTCTACATTGATAATGTAAACATGATCAAGATTAACATGAATCCCCCCCCCCCCCCATATAAACCTATTATTTAAAATAACACTTTACTTAAGCTTTCATTGTAATAATTGCTGTAATGTCATCATATCTGATACTTATTATTAATTGTTATATATACGGTTTTACTGTCGCTATTCCAGGGTATTAACAAGTCATCAAAAGACGAAAGCTTTAGGGGCACTATTAATTTTGCACCTACAATATTCTAAGATTAGAGTAAACTTTATAGTTACCTACACAATGTGATGACAAGGCTCAAGCTCAACCCTCTACGCACACTGTGGCAATAGAATCCCTGCTGGCTCGTACATTTTTTAGTTTTAGCAGGGTTCCCGCGGGGTCTTAAAAAGCCTTAAAAGCATTGAATTTATGAATTTGGAAATAATACCTTAAAGTAACACCAGGTAACTTTTCAACCTTCATAATATACTTCCAAGTCTCCTGTGATGGTACATCGACTTACAATAGGTTGAATGACACGTCTGCCATAGCCTGACGGGGTCTGTGGCGTTTTTAATCGTACTTTTAAACTTCGGGTTTCGGGTAGTAACCGGCGAACAAAGAGAACTACAAAATTCGACTGCTTTACGGCATATACGTCACTTCCACCGGGGGCAGGGGGCAGAAGTTGACCCCTTAAGACACAGCCCCTCCTCATTTGCATAATGAGGCAGAAATGCATACAGAAATGTAAAAACGACAGGCAGAAATAAATGGCATTGAAGAAATAAATAGGGTAAAAAAATACAAAGGAAGAATAAAACAGACAAAAATATTATAACATGCACATAAATAAATACTTAAAAAAATAAGTAATTAATAAGTAATTAATAAATAAAGTTGAAGATTATAACGGACAATAAATAAATAAGGTAATTATTACAAAGGTGAATAAATAAAGAAGCTAATTAAAAGAGATATATACATTTATGTCTCACTGTATAATTTAATTTCTACCTACATTTATTTGTTTATTGTATTTTTTGGGGCAATTAATTGTATGCTTATTTATTTATTGAGCATTTATTTATTTCTGTACTTATTTTTAAATATGGTAGAGTTGGTCCTCCATAGTCAGTGTATTTCATTGACGAATATAATGACGAAAACTTTTCTTCAATGACATTCTTCACTGACGAAAACGAGACGCTAGTAAATAAACCTAGTTTTGAATGACAAAAACAATGACGAAAATCATTGAGTTTTTCAATCGTTGACATTTTCGTCAACGAATAAAAACTAGATGAAAATGTTAGATCGTGTCGATCTGGGAAGCGATCCAGTCAGAACTGATGTCCTGCGTGTGTGCTAAATGCACACATTTGTACTGTAACGTGCTGATCTACCCCGTGGTCTCATAAAATGTTAAAAATGTAAACCAACCAACCCGAAGCGTGGAGCCATGCACATAGACACCATACAGCGCGCGAGTACTGAACTGATGAGCTCTCTTTCGTGTCTGAATGGACAAATACACACAACATTATGTCTAAATGTCCGGTTTGGACAGTATTCATGTAAACTATGTCGGTTATGTTAAACAGTTGTATCGGGTGTGCATCAGTGCAATCGTATCCGCATTGGACATGTCTTAAAGTCCAAAGTCCCATTGGCCGATGTCTTAAAGTGACAGTGGCAATAAACATAATGCGGTCTGTGTCATTAATTTTGATCAAGCAACAAAATAAAAAGAGAAAAGCATTCACTGTTTGTTAATAGCTTTAATAAGGATTAATTATATTTAATTCATACAAATAATTGTCTACTTGAAAGAATAAAGTATGATGTATGTAAGTTGTTATAAAGAATGCATATATCATTAATTGAAAAGAAGACTGTTTTACTTCAGGAAAAGTGGTTTTATTTATTTTTAAGATATTTTTTTAAGTCACAGTAGTTAAATCTGTATTGCATGTTCAAACTTAAAAATCATTCATATTAATAGGTTAACAAATGTTTTTAGGATGCTGTTTAATGAGTTATGTTTAATGAGTTATGTTTAATGAGTTATGTTTAATGAGTTATGTTTAATGAGTTATGTTTAATGAGTTATGTTTAATGAGTTATGTTTAATGAGTTATGTTTAATGAGTTATGTTTCATACAGGTGATCACTTCATACTGTCCAGCCAACAATGAGCCCATTGCCAGAGTGCGTCAGGTAACGTAAACTGCTTTTTTTTTTCATAAGACAATGCATTACTGAATAAACGCATATTAAGAGGCATGATTCGTTCCCTGAATGAATGTTGTCTTTATGCAGGCGACCGTAGCAGAATATGAGGAAACGGTCCAGAAAGCACAAGACGCGTGGAAAGTGTGGGCAGACGTAAGATTTCGTATTATCAAGCATTGAGTAGGGCTGGGTAATTCAAGCTAGGGGTGGGCGATATGGCAAAAATATCATATCACGATTTTTTTCAGGAAAATCACGATTCACGATTTTATCACGATTCTTGGTTTTACTATTTTGTGACTGAGCATTACAGCCAAACTAATGTCCATATTTTAAAAACAAAGCCTTAGGTAACAAAATATAAAATAAAAAAGAATGGCAGACAGGGGTGAAGATAAAACATTTTTCATTATTTTCTTTGTTATTAAATATTAAGATCAAAGATACACATACAAATTAAATAAACAGTGCTTTATGTTTTCAGCTACAGTAGGTGTATTTAACAGTAGCATTGAAGAAAGTAATTAAATAAACATAAAACAAAACATAGAATTCACTGTATAAATTATACATAATACTTATTAAAGCTACTATTAAAAGTTATCAGTCAAGAGGAGTAAGTGATTTTCTCTTTGCATTTTGTTGTTTTATTAACATTTAAGGGATAGTTCTCCTAAAAATATATAATTGTCATAATTTACTCTCTCAACTTCTTTTAAACTCGAATAAGTTATTTCTTCTGTTGAAAATAAAAGTTATTTGGAAGACTGTGGGTAACCAAACAGTTGATGTACCCCAGTGACTTCCATAGTATATTTTTCTCCTATGGAAGTCAATGGGGACGAGCTACTGTTTGGATAGCCACATTCTTCAAAATATTAATATTAGAAAAATATTAGAAGGAAATTAATACAGGTTTGGAACAACATTAGTAAATAATGAGATAAATTTTTTGGGGGGGGGGTGAACTATCTCTTTAAGGACAAGCGGTAGCATGTTTACTATTGCTACTGTCTCTTTAAGAGCTGTGCGCGCCGCGTCTAATATACACGCATTTGACAAGCAGATTTTCTCTCAATTTTCTCAAGTTTGCTTTCACTTAGACATAACTGACTTTGTTTGTGTAAACCTCTACTGTATTTGACAGTATTAGCACAATAAGACTCGAAAGATAACTTAGTCCAGTATCCAGGCGCTGGTAGACAGGCTTTTAGTGCATGTGAGCTTCACATGTACGCGCTGAGAAACGCACACGTTAGAACAGCGCATCAGCACGCGAATAAATGTTTAACCGACAAGGCATTAAAGCACATGCAAATCATGAACTTTTGTGAACTGCAGTGTCTCGTTCCGCTGCGTTAACATTTTATGTGAATATACGTCGCGTTGTTCAGCATGTTGGGCCAGAGGCGCCAGAACAGCAACTGATAGAATGCATGATACTACGATATTTCTTCAAAAGCAGATCGTGGAGACATTTTAATCGTCCACGATCAAAAATCGTCATATCGCACACCCCTAATACAAGCTACGTGATGATGTGGTGAACATCATAATGCGCACAACTGACGTATGCCAGTAATTTCATTACAGGATTTCCATATACAGTTTGTAACTTTCCCAAACCACTGTCTATAAACATTTAACTTGTGTTGGGGAAATGGTAGAGCAAAGCCTCTGCTCCTCATTTAGGGTCACACTCACACTCTTGTGTAAATTTTTTTTTTATTTTTTATTTTTTTTTTTTATAAACTTTACTCTACTATATTCCTCTCCACCGCCTCTAAGACGCAAAAGCGATGCCTGATTTGTGAACGAACTGATTCTTTCCAATGAACCGGCTAAATTGGTTCGCAAAGTGCAATGGTCTCCACGATCAGCTTAGCTCAGTGCTTGTTTATGTATGCATGAGATGTGTAATTCTTGATAAAAGTGGTCCACAGATATACATCTGGTCTGAACCCTTGTCCACGCGTGTCATTCAGGTTCCTGCTCCGAAGAGAGGTGAAATCGTTCGACAGATTGGAGACGCTCTCAGAAGGAAGATCACCGCTCTCGGCAGCTTGGTGAGATGTCATGTCGATGCCTGTACAGATGCCGTAGATGAGTGGCTAAGCGCTGACATGAGCTGTGTACAGGTGTCTCTGGAGATGGGCAAGATCTACGTGGAGGGTGTGGGCGAGGTGCAGGAGTACGTGGATGTGTGTGACTATGCCGTAGGACTGTCCCGTATGATCGGCGGACCCATTTTACCCTCTGAAAGTGAGTTTGCTTCACATTAAGCTTTCCTGTAGCTCAAACAGTTGAGTATTAGCGCATGCAACACCAATGGCATGGGTTTGATTCCCAGGGAAAGCAAGAATTGATAAGAATGTAAACGTGTACCTATGGATGGTTCTACTTCAGAACCGGTGCCCAGTGAAACAATTCCTTGGAACCGTTAGTATGCCTGCTTAACGATTCCGCTTATCGGCTCCGCTCGTTGCAAATGTGTCATTACGTCACACACGCGCTGCGTTGTTTTAGTTCAGAACGCAGCAAACATGGCATCGAGGCACAAGCGAACAAAAAAAAACTCTAAAGTTTGGTTATATTTCAAGGACGACAATATATGAGGCGCCATCTAGGGCTTAAATCAAACGTCATTCACGCACACATATATGAAACACTTGCATACACATACTAAGTAGTCAAACATACATGTATACTGCTGAATGCTCAAACAAATACATATGAAATGCACAACGACACAAAGTCGCTCACGCACATACACGCAAACTCTACACACACGAGATGCACGGAATTCTCCAGGCACATACTCATATGAGACGCACGCCGCGCACACACAAACTCTCCACGCACATGCTCATATGAGACGCGCGCACACACAAACTCTCCACGCAGGCACGCACATACTCATGAGACGCACGCCGCGCATACACAAACTCTCCACGCACATGCTCATATGAGACGCGCGCACACACACAAACTCTCCACGCAGGCACGCACATACTCATATGAGACGCACGCCGCGCACACACAAACTCTCCACGCACATGCTCATATGAGACGCGCGCACACACACAAACTCTCCACGCAGGCACGCACATACTCATATGAGACGCGAGCACACACACAAACTCGTGCAAATACTCGATGAGAAACGTAACCCGAATCTACAGCCGTAACACACACGCGCGCATGCACACATCACTTTTGAAGTAAAAGTGAAATTAAGGATGCAGTGCATCGAGATATCGAATTGAACTGAATCGATGACATGATAATCGCAATCGAACCGAACCGTGAGACCAGTGTAGGTTCACACCCCTAATACCCTTATAACCCTGTATTTATTTCCTCACCCAATGAGAATCGATAAGGAATCGAATCGATAAGCAATATCGATAATGGAATCGGAATCGTTAAATTCTTATCAATTCCCATCCCTACGCGTATCTTGAAATGCAATGTAAGTCGCTTTGGATAAAAGCGTTTGCCAAATGCATAAATGTACATTATACATGCATGTAAACTGGGCTGTGGTTGTATTTAAATCAATTGAGGCACTGAATGTTTTTTGGCTGTTTTGAGGGCCGGGCCACGCACTGATCGAGCAGTGGAATCCTGTCGGCTTGGTAGGAATCATCACTGCCTTCAACTTTCCTGTGGCCGTGTATGGCTGGAACAACGCCATCGCTCTCATCTGCGGAAATGTCTGCCTCTGGTTAGACTCGCTTTTCTCCTCGGGTGTCAACTGGATGCAGAGTAATAGCATTCAATATGCAGTTAATGACTTATAATTATTTTCACAGGAAAGGAGCTCCGACGACACCCCTCACAAGTGTTGCCGTTACCAAGTACGTCATTTACATGTATTTGCCCCCCCCCCCATTGTTATTTCACATTTATTACTGAGCGAAACGGCTTCTCAAATAAGAAAAAAGGCAGGACTTGCTTTTATGTATTGGTCAGGATTGAGTGTATTGTGGGAAGGGTTGCTGAAATGAAGGCGCACCTGAGAGCCACTGGCTGAACTGCAGCCTTGCATACGTCAGCATATCTCATGAAGAGCAAGCTAAGGCATTGTGAATAGATTGCAAGGTCAAAATAATTGTTCTTAATAAAACCAGTTAAGTGCATTATGACAATAACTAGTAAATGTTGCTTTCTTGCTGCCCCTCAAAGAGAAACTGTTAATCAGTGCGCTTAAAGATCATGTAAGATTTTTTTTTTTTAAAATACTGTACAATCTTAATCTTGATTATTGTTCATTGACTGCTATTAGCATGCCATTATGGGTTTGAAAACCCACGGTTCGGATCATATTACAGGTTTTGAGTTTTCAGTTTAAAAAAACCCTTTTCTTTCCATTTATTACTTAAAGAACACTAAGTACTTTTTCGATGCCACACAAAAACCACTTGCCTAGTCATGGTAAGGGCTGTTACATCTCCGAAACACGCTCTAAAGTTGTAGACCAATCATAGCAGACTGATTCCAGCTGACCAATCAGAGCAAACTGGGCTTTTCGGAAGGCGGGTTTTAAAGAAACCGAAACTAAAAAAGAGCATTCAGAAAGAGGGTAAAAAACTGGTGGTGAAACCATCTAAATGATTAGAAAAATTTGTTAAAATGATCTATGTAAACATTAAATTATGTACAAATATTTTAGTTGACCCCCTAATCAAAATTATGAACCTGTAAGTGAGCATTATAGGGGCACTTTAAAATAGGCAGAAACTGTTATAAATTCAATATTGTATGATACATTTTAAAAACACTGATAACAGAGAATGTATTGTGTATCTCTAATTTTGATAAGTTACGGTCTCGAGTTTCAGCTCTTGAGTTTGTAGTGTTTTCTCTCTTATATCCGGACCCTGATTTTGATTTTCTTTCTTCTTTTGTTCATGTTCTTGTGTAGGATTGTAGCGGAGGTGTTGGAGCACAATCATCTTCCCGGTGCGATCTGCTCTATGACGTGCGGTGGTGCGGACATCGGGTATGTGACAAATACACAAATTTGAAATAAAGCACATTAATACTCTGAATAGTTTAGCACTTGTCACACTAGAACATTTTGACTGTTATTCTGATACCATACTCTTACTGTACAGAGAAAAAGCATTTAGTGTGTGTATGTGTGTGCGCAGCACGGCCATGGCAAAAGATGAGCGAGTGGGTCTACTGTCCTTCACAGGCAGTACTCATGTGGGCCAACAGGTGGCCATGATGGTACAAGAGCGGTTCGGTGGGTTTTATTCTCTATATCACATATCAAATCATACAACATTATGCACTCGCATGGAACAGGACAGGCAAAGAGCCTCGAGCCGGGCTCAAGCTTAAGCTGTGCCATATGCTATTGCTCCAAGACATGCCTTTAGCTTTAATCACTGCAATAAAGGATTACGTTTTGTGTTGACAAACAAACAAACAATGTCTGTTAGATATGTCAGAAAGCACAAATCTGTTGTTCTCCATCTACATTCTCTTTTCAATCTTGCTGCTTTTAGGTTACAGGTGGCTAGAGATCTACAGAAGGAAATAATTGCTTTTCTTAGTACAGTCACAGCAATCATTAATCATTAATAATACAGTAAATGGATTTTCTTATAATATAGAAATATTCAAATAGACAATAATATGCTCTTAAACAAACTATGTGAAAACAATATAACTAAGGAACAAGCTTCATATGAATCATATAAACAGTAATGACAACAACAGTAAATAATCCTCCTCATTAGGGATGCACAGATATCGGTATCGGGCTGGTACTGCGCTCATGTTCTCGGACTCATTAAAGTGCTCAAAACATCGGAAAACTGTCTGACATCGGAAACTTTTCCTGACATCAGGAAAACCTAGAGCTTCACGATTAATCGTTAAAAGATGGTGATCTCAATCCAAACACCCATACGATCTTATTCCTAAATGACAACGATTTGACTGTCTATTAAACCTTTGACAAAATCACACCGGATCAGTGAAATCTGTGTTGGCGCTGCTGCTGATCCAGAGAGGGTAGTTATGATGTACCGTATAGGTGTGAAACGGCTTCACCAACACTGTTTTCAATCACACAGTATCATTATTTCTGTCTTAAAAATAAGTAAATCACCTTTTGAAAGTCACTTGGTGCTTTAAAGGGGCATTATGCAGAAATCCCGTTTTTGTCAAACAGCGACCCCTAGAGTTACTGTGGAGTGCTTGAATTTAACGTTACTGTCGTAAATACCACTCACTCAGAGCGTGACATGGCCTGTTACATAGATAGTATACAATAGTACATTGTGTTTAATTTGTCGTTTAATGAGATATAATATATGTTGTTAGTGGTGAGAATTTTCACGTGATTAAATACATAGATCCGACAATTTTAATGGTCCAGAGGCAGAACTTTTGCAAGTGTGTCAGAGGTTCTGGGTTCTAGTCGGTACTAGTAGTATAGTTTATTTTCCTCATCAAAACCGATTGTTTATTAGTGGTTGTATTTCAAGCAGGGACATGTTTTTTGTGCATTAGGTTTTGTGATTTTACCATAACAAAATATAGAGAGTATCTCAGTCCCCGCAACGGATTCAGGCGCGCGTCACAACAGAACACTGTAACTTATCTGCACCACTGATCGCAGAGGCAACGAGCACTTTGGTCACTTGATTTCAAAAATAACACATTTTAGATCGCCTCTTATTTAACAAACAGACGAAATGAATGCTCTACTAGAGTTACCTGGAGATGTTTTATTTGTTTGTAATGGTATCGTTACATCCGTGCCGCGAGAAGTTTCAATGGGGACATAACACACCCGCAAATTATGCCTATGCTCGTGTCCGACTCCTCGCTCGGTCAGTCTGCCGTTTCCTCTTTCTCTGTTCCTCCGACAATGCTTTCCTAGCTTTCTGCATCTTATATGCCGGCTCAGCCATGACGATAGTGTGACAAACTCCATCCATCTACCTTGTTCCTGTGTGTATGTGTGCAGTTGCCGTAAAGGAATATGTTACATCGCGAGAGCTGATATCACGCGATACTTCCTGACGCGGCCCGCCGCACCAAAGTTGCAAGTGGGATTTTTTCGCTCACAGGCACCAGGGGGGGTCGAGACGCCCACCATTCAACCCGAAAGAAGTTATATAAACATTTCAATAACTCTGAAGCTGTTCAGTTAAGCTAAAAAAGCTGCATAGTGTCCCTTTAAATAAAGATTGTATTGACTACATCATTACACCAGTAGGTGGCGACAAGTGAAATGTATTTGTCATTGAATAATTCAAGAGATTTGTTCATAAACGCTGATTCATCCAGTTATGAAACAAGTGAAGTATTTATGAATCATTCATTTAAACTATTTTAAAAAATCATTCAAATTATTTAAACATTTAAAACAGGCTTTTGTCCAAACTTCTAGTAAGTTGCATGTTATTTTGTTTAGTTGGTTGTTCAGAATTGTGAGAATCGTGATATATATTTGAAACAAAACAAAAAAATGTATCCAGAATCGTGCAGCTCTAGGAAAACCCTAAGACATTGGCTTGGTTCCTGATTTGACACATGATTTTTTTTACAGGTCGTCAGCTACTGGAGTTGGGAGGAAATAACGCCATCATAGGTTTGTTGCATTTAATTCATTGAAAAGGGTTTGGTTGGAATAAGCTATATAAAGGCCCTTTCACACCAAGGACGATAACTATAATGATAATGATATAGTTCTATACAATTGTTATAAAATAAATATAAAGAAACAGCAGAGTTCACACCACAGCTATAAGGATATCGTTGGAATCCCTTTCAGAAAGATGTTTTCCAACTGATGAACAATAAAAAATACCGACAGCCAATCAGAATCTATTCCACTTTAAAGAGCTCGAGCATTCAAAACAACAGACGACAAAACTGCAGTGCACACTTATAATAAACAGTGTTATCATTTGTTGGTGTGGACGCTAATATAGTTATGGTTATCCTTATAGTTATTGTTCTTGGTGTGAACGGGCCTTTAGTCTTTTGAGTAATGATAATTGAATAAACTGTAGGGCTGCAACAACTAGTTAATATAATCGATAATGAAAATAATTGACGACAAATTTTATTATTCAATCACAGAGGAAGCCTGTCAGTGATGTGGCTTTACAGTAATGAACTACGCATTTCTAATCAGAAAACATGCTTGAAAACCTGTGCGGGCCACAGAGTGCAGTAGCGGAGCGGCGTGAGCCCTGTCCACAGCAGGAGCACCGCTTTACACTCTACAGCTGCCAGACAGCTAGCTCTTGTGCTGGATATTACATTTAGCTTCTAAATTGACAATAATTACTTAATCTTACTGATATAGCAAGTAATGATATTTACATGAGAACAGTAACTGTAATGGGATTGAAGTATAAAACATTTACTGTATAACAAACATTTACTATACTTAAATGACAGTAATATGTACTATAATCAGAAGTGAATGAGTGGTCAATCTACCTCTTACGGCAAACCATTTGTTTGTACTTTTTTATCATCGATAATTTATTGATTTATATTGTCCTGCTGCATTCATACATTTGAATCTGTTTTCAAAGGCTCCACCTCCCGTTTGCACATTGTTTTTGGAGGATAAGCTTTGGACATGTGTAATTTCTTTTCTTTATTTTGTCCGATTAATTGAAGAAATAATTGGCAGATTTATCAGTTGTCAACTGTTAGTTGCAGCCCTAATGAATTGTCCTGTAGTTAGTCAACATTTGAAGTGGATCAAAACCTTTCATCAAAGTTATACTTGAATTTTTAACAATACCCGTTTTTGTCTTAGGACAACTTTGATTATTTTTTTGATCCACTTTAAATGTTGACCACTGTTTAATTAAAAAACTGTGATTGCCATTTAGAAATACATTAGTGCAGTTGGCGTGTTCTAGCTAGAGCTGTAAGATGAGCCAGCCGATGCATTAGTAGAGGGTTATTCCGCTGTGTGGAGGAGTCTTGAACCTCATCAGAACCGAGCTCGACTAGCCAGGACTTCCACACTGGGGGAAAACAGTCAGATGTACTGTAGAAATATGAAGGAATTTTCCATATTGGTTATTTTTTACAGGTGTTTTACCTGTATTTTGAATTATGCATTGTATTGTGTATGTTTTAGGATTAACAGAAATTTACGTAAAATTACTGGATAATGTCCTGGCAGAAAATTACCAGTATGTTTTCCAATTTATTTATTTTTTACTGTGTAGACAGTGGATAAGAGCGTTTTAGTGGATAAGCTGGTAGATCAAACAAGTTCTTTTTTTTTTTTTTTTTTAAAGCAAGAGAACAACAACAACAAAAAAAACATCTACAAAACACAATCAAAACAGACAAAAAAAAAATATATATATTACTCAGTATAGAGAAACAGACATTATAAGTGTAGTATACTAAGATTATCACAAAAAGGTTATTCTTTGTTACATTAAAGTATTGAATCACTTGAACCCAAGGAATATATTCGTATACATTTGAAGAATAGATCATATACAATACCTATATGAGTATAAAAAAAAGAACCACTACTGCAACACATTGACCCAATTCTTGTAGAATGTCTGCCCAAGGTCACTAAATCGCAACTGTCTTTATTTTATTCAGTTAATTCAAGAGAACTTCAGTCTTAGAGCATAAGTTAGCTTCTCCATTGTAAAGATATCATGTACTATGTTCTTCCAGTCTTCGAGAGTGGGCAAAGTTGGTTGCAGCCACTTTCTTGTAATTGCTTTCTTGCTTGCTATTGTTTGGATTCTGAACAGGTATTTGTTTGGAAAATCACTGCTAATCAAACCCAAATACATCACCTCAAAACTGAGAGGAATTTGAATCTTAAGAATTATTTCTAAACAATTATGTATCTCATACCAATATTGATTTATTAATCAATATTGGTATGAGATACAAAATTGTTTAGAAATAATTCTTAAGATTCAAGGAGGACAACTCCAGAAAATGTGAAAGTGATTTGCCTTGTCAACCCCACAACTTCTCCAACAATTGGATGATTGTTGCTTGATCTGGGCAGGTGTGGAGAAAAACCTAGAAACACCCTTCCACGCAAACTCTCTCCAGAACAAAGAATGTGTAGTTTTCCATTGTGACTCGCATATGCTTTCCCACTCCTCTACCGAAAGACTCAGATTACCTTCTCGCTCCCATCTGCTCTTTATGTATAATGTGTCTACCTGCTTAGCTTGTTGTAGCCCACCATACAGCTTTGAGATTGTTTTTACAGACATCTGATTGATAGGCTAAAAAAAAAACCTTTAATAAGCCATTTTCTCCTTTCCTTAACACATCTTCTTTAGCATGTTCTAAATAGTGGCGCAGTTGTAGATATCTATAAAAGTCTTGGTTCTCCAGCCCGTGATTTCCTTTAAGCATTTGAAAGCTCTGGAGTTTCCCCTTGTTCATAAATGTCCAATAGGCAGTTAAGCCTTTAGTCGTCCACCTTTTGAACCTGGTATCTGTTTTATTAGGAACGAACTCCGTATCATAGGCACACCAGCGCAGCAATACCATAGAATCTGTCACATTACATAATTTCACTATTTTCTTCCAAATGTTTAAGGATACATTTAACCAAGGATTATCTATAGTTAATAATTTATTTATCAGTCCAATATCGCCCAATGCTGCCTGAACTGGAACATCCTGAGATATGGCACTTTCTATTTCCTTCCATCTAGATTGGTATGCCGGATTACATAAATACACCAAAGGTTTGATCTGGGCAGCATAATAATAATCACTCAAACAAGGTAGTGCCATTCCCCCCTTTCCCTTCGATAGCTGTAGTGTTTTAAATCTAATTCTGGGTTTCTTCCCTTTCCAGATAAATCTTGAAAACAGTTTATCCCATTCTATGAACTGCTTTATTGGTATATTCACTGGCAGAGAATGAAATAAATATAAGTCTCGGTAGAATGTTCATCTTGACTGATTCGACCCTTGAGCTCATGCTTAAAAAGGGGAGAAGATTCCATCTAGATATTTCAGTTTTAATTTTTGTAATTAGAGGTGCAAAATTAGCTTGAAATAATCGTGATATATCTTTTGATAAAATTACTCCCAAATATGTCATTGAAACTGAATCCCAGTTGAGACAAAAACTCCTGGTAATGAAACCAGGTGGCTTATAATTAAAAGTGAGAACCTGGGTTTTCTGTATGTTCACCTTATAGCCTGAAAATGAACCATTTGTCTCAAGAAGTGACATCAATTCTAAAAAAAAGACTGAGTTGGCTGTTTTAAGTAAACTAAAATGTCATCTGCAAAGGCAGCTACCTTGTGCACTCCTGTCCCCATTTCTATACCTATAATTTTGTCATTTTGCCTAATCCACTGGTTAAGGGGCTCTATGAATAGGGCAAATAAAATAGGGCTAATTGGACAGCCCTGACGTGTTCCTCGTTCTAGAGTAATCTGATTAGAAAGATCACCATTCACCTTGATTCTCGCTAGTGGTTTATCATATAATGCTTGAATAACATTAATAATAGATTGGTGAAACCCAAATCGTTTCATAACCATAAAGAGGTACTTCCACCTAACAGAGTCGAATGCCTTTTCCGCATCTAATCCTACTAATAAAGCTTCAACATTGTGTTTAGTTATATGGCTCATAATATGTAGAGAACTCCTAATATTATCTTGAGTTTGTCTCAGCCTGACAAACCCAGTCTGATCTGGATGAATAAGTTCTGGAATAATTACATCTAATCTTCTAGCCAGAATTAGATGTAAATAGTTTGTAATCCACATTTAAGACACTGATAGGTCGGAAATTTCCACACTCAGTTTTATCCTTACCTTCCTTCGGTATAACTGAAATAATGGCTTTCCTCCATGAGGGAGGGACCACCCCACCTTTTAATATCCAATTGAAGGTGGCAAGTAAGATAGGGGACAATGGCTCTCTAAGGGATTTATACCATTCTGAGATGAATCCATCGGTGCCTGGAGACTTGTTTACTTTCAACCTCCTAATAGCTATGTTCAACTCCTCTTCCTTTATTTCAGATAATAGTCTCTTGTTATTTTCTGCAGAGACTGTAGATAGATTTAAAGAATCAAGAATTTTTGTCCCCTGAGAATCTTCATCTATTTTCCTCTGGGAGTATAGATTCTTATAAAATAATTCAAAATTTTTACGAATTTCATCCGAGCCATTTTCTATTTTTTTGGTAGTAGGATAAGGATTACGGATCCTGTAGCTCGAATTTTCCGCCTGTTGTTTCAAAATCTTTATGCGAAGAGTTTAATAGATTTGCCTCCCACTTCGTAGTATTTTTGCTTAGTAAATATAAACTTTCTCTGTACTTCTTGCATGTACAAATCATTCATTTCTTCCTGAGTCTTTTTAATCTCTTTTTTCACCTTGGAGTCCAAATTCCTCATGTGTTGTCTTTGTAACTGCTCTAGATGTTTCTGTAATTTATTAAGTTTCTCCTGCCTGGTCTTTTTGAGTAGCGAAGTGATGGCAATAATTTTCCCCCTCATCACCGCATTACATGCATCCCAGAGGATAGGTGGCGAAACCTCCTCATTGTCATTATTTTCTAAGTATGTGTTAATTTCTTTTTGTCCATTTAAAATACTAGAGTTTAATCTCCAGAGCGTAGTCCTTGCTTTATTATTCAATTCGAAAGTCAAATAGACAGGACTGTGGTCAGAGAGATCTATTGTTCCTATCTCGCAGCTCTTTATCCTGTTTCTGTCTTTACTAAAGATAAAGAAGTAGTCAATTCTAGAATAAACTAAATGTGGAGAAGAAAAATGGGAATATACCTGCCTAGAGGGATTAAGATATCTCCACAAATCTGTTACTCCCAGCTCTTTTATGATCACATTCATTTTCTTACTTATAGGTTTAGATTGACTTGGATAAACTTCCAGAAGAATCTAATCTAGGATTTAACCTAACATTGAAGTCCCCTCCACAAATTGTATTCCCCTGTGCATTAGTAGCCATTAAATCAAATATATGTTTATAAAAAGACCAATCTTATCCTGGAGGAGCATACACATTGAGAAGAGTAACTAAGGAGCCCTCTAAATTTCCTGTAGTCATGACATATCTACCCTCTTTGTCCGTGATAGTAGATATAAGTTCCAAATTTACTTGTTTTGATATTAGTATTGCCACTCCTCTCTTATGGCCAGATTTATAAGAGGATGAAAAAACATGTTTAAAGCCTGACCTCTTCAGCTTGCTGTGTTCTACCTGTGTAAGATGTGTCTCTTGTAAGAGAGCAATTTGAACATTCTCTTTTTTGAGTTTTGAGAAGATTTTGCTTCTTTTAATTGGATTGAGTACCCCATTCACATTGAAAGATATCACCTTAATATTATTTAACATCTTTTCCCTTTAACATACAACTTATCCTGCAACCCTTCCTATGATTCTGCAAATGAGCAGACACCCCCCTTACTGCAGTGCACAGCAGTTGAACACTCAAAACAAAATGAGAACAATGAAGAACCATTAACAAAACAAAAACTTTAAAGACTTCCAATAAAGAGGTCTCTTTTCTGACCTCGTGTGAGCCGAAACAGAACGGCCCTGAGGGAAAACCTTCACAGTTCAATGGGGAAGGGCCCGCTATACTGATCACATTGGCAATACAGCTTGCACTCATGTGTCAGTTCAACAGCTGTCCTCCGACATTCGTTATTACTTTCCTTGTAGGTGAAAACACTAGCGTCACAAAACTGTTAAAACGGCTCAATCTATTTCGGAAAACAACAACAACAGTAAAACCAACTTAATAGAATCAATGATCGGAGTACCGTTTAAAAGACTGGAGCTTTTCCTTGTAGCTTGGCTTGTCTCTGGTGCGGGCTCGTTCCGCTTTTTTACCAGCCGTGCGCCAGGTGAGACGTTGAATTCGCTCCATCAGTATGTCTCCATCAGTGTCCCAGACAGTGATGGGAAATCCCCTGTCAGCTAAATCCTTCATCGCTTCTTCCGCAGTGTTGTATACCGGGATCGCATCTGGAAAAAAACCCCGTAGCTTGGCCGGGAAGGGGGTTTGGAACTTGATCATCTTCTCCTTAAGTAGCTTCTTTGCTTCATTATATTCCTTACGCTTTCTAAGTACTTCTGGGGCATAATCATGATCAATGTTCACTTTCCTGTCCTGCCAGACAAAGCTCTTCTTCCTCCACGCAGTTCGCAAAATTTCCTCCTTCATTTTATAACTGAGAAAGTTCACCACGATTGATCTCGGTGGTGCGTTTTCTGGCGGCCGTGGAGCTAGCGCGTGATGTGCTCTCTCAATCTGAAGGGATAACGATGTTTCCAATTCCAGTTTCTCCCTCAGCATATCCTCGATGAAAGCAATCATCGATGGCGAATTGCCCTCTGCCCCTTCCACGACCCCGTAAATCCTGATATTGTTCCGTCGCGAGCGGCGTTCTTGATCTGTTATCCTCTCCTCTAACTGCGTCTGAAGTTTCAAAACCTCCTCCATTACGCTTTCGGTGTTTTGCGATCTCTCCTCCAAACCGACGATTCGTTCCTCCTGAGGTTGGTTTTTTGGATGTCCTCTTTGATGTCTTTTAGCTGATCAGAATTGTCTCTCCTAAAATCACGCAACTCGTGGAGAATCATAGCCAGGCTGACGGTCTCCTCGGGTTCGCTGGCGCCTCCTCGCTCCAGTACAGTATCCTCCGGACAGACATTTAATGGCGACTCGGCATTTTGCCCCCGTGCATCTCGCTCTAATTTTCCAGATTGCTGTTGCTTTTTTTGTTTTCGCCTAGTGTGTACTTGAGCCCCCTCTTCCATGACTACAATAATGGTAATTCGAGTTTGTTTCTCGTGTTTCGGGGCTAAATTCTATCGCTTAGTCGGAGAGCTAACTTTTCAAGCTGCCATCAGTTAGATGACGTCACCGGAAGCCCCAGATCAAACAAGTTCAAGATGCATAGAGGGTACCTAATGACATTTACATTTAGTCATTTAGCAGACGCTTTTATCCAAAGTGACTTACATCTGAGGACTAAAGCAAGCGAGTCATCGTGAAGAGGGAAGAACGTCGCAAGAAGTGCTCAAAATACAAAGTTCAGGCATTGCTCAGAGTAGCAAAAGCCAGACAAGGGAAGATTTAAAAGAGGAGAAATTTTTTTTTGGATTATTTTTCTCTTTTTTTATGTTAAGTACACACGGAAGAGATGAGTTTTCAGTTGTCTTTTGAATGCTGTCAGGGATTCTGCATTACGGACGAGGGTGGGGAGATCATTCCACCAGCATGGAACCGTGAATGAGAATGTTCTGGAGAGTGATTTAGGCTTGTAGGCTGTAGGGACGTAGACTTGTTGGGAGTGAAAGTAGGACGGAGCTGAGTCTGTGGTAGATCTGTAAGCAAGCGTCAAAGCTTTGAATTTGATGCGAGCAGCGAGTGGTAGCCAATGCAGGGAGATGAACAGCGGAGTGACGTGGGCCCTTTTGGGCTCGTTGAAGACAAGGCGGGCTGCAGCATTCTGGATCATTTGTAGAGGTTTAGTAACACATGATGGAAGTCCAGCCAGTAGAGCATTGCAGTAATCAAGCCTAGAAATAACCAGGGCCTGGACGAGAAGTTGTGTTGCATGCTCAGTTAGGAAAGGCCTGATCTTCCTGATGTTGTGCATTACAAACCTGCATGATCGAGCTGTCTTTGTAATGTGGTCTGTGAAGGTCAGCTGGTCATCAAATATTACTCCAAGATTTCTGACTGACCTTGATGGGGTGATTGAGGAAGAATCTAGCTGGATAGTGAAGTCGTGCTGTGGAGACAGATTAGCAGGGAGGACGAGAAGCTCAGTCTTTGCCAGGTTGAGCTGCAGGTGATGTTCCTTCAGCCATGCCGAGATGTCCGCCAGACAGCTTGAGATCCGTGCAGCTACTGTGGGATCATCTGGTTGAAATGAGAGGTGGAGCTGTGAGAAACCATGTGCCTGTATGATGGGTCCCAATGATGTGGTGTAGATGGAGAAGAGGAGTGGTCCAAGAACTGAACCCTGAGGAACCCCTGTGTTCAGTTGATGTGCTTTGGATACCTCGCCTCTCCATGTAACCCTGAAGGACCTACCTGTGAGATAGGACTCAAACCAGTGGAGGGAAGTTCCTTTGATGCCCAGTGATGAGAGGGTGGACAGAAGGATCTGATGATTCACAGTGTCGAAGGCAGCAGAAATATCCAGCAGAATGAGAACTGAAGATTTGGAAGCAGCTTTTGCGATCCGCAGGGCTTCTGTGACCGACAGCAATGCAGTCTCAGTTGAATGGCCTTTCTTGAAGCCAGATTGGTTGACATCCAGCTGGTTGGTCAGAGACAGGAAAGATGACACTTGGTTGAAAGCAACTCGTTCAAGTGTTTTCGCAATGAATGGTAGGAGAGAGACAGGTCTGTAATTCTCTAAAAGTGATGCGTCTAATGTTGTTTTTTTAAGCAGAGGAGTTACCCGAGCCTGCTTGAATGCTGTAGGGAAAATGCCAGTGTGGAGGGATGAGTTGATGAAGTGTGGGAGAGATGGCTTGTAGAAGGTGAGAGGGGATAGGGTCTAGAGGGCAGGTGGTAGGATGACTGGAGAGAAGTTTAGATACTACTTCCTCGGTTAGCAGAGAGAAGGTAAAGGTTTCTGGTAGTGGGAGAGGATGGTTTGGGTTCCTGTGTGTGTGGAGTTGAGAACTGACTGCTGATAGAGGTTGTTTTGTTGGTGAAGAAGTTAGCAAAGTCATCAGCAGTTAAAGAGGAGGTGGGTGATTGTGGAGGTGGACAGAGGCAGGGTTTCCGTTGTCCGGTAATTACCGGACATTAGCCGGGGAAAAAACGAAATGTCCGACAAAATTAAATCTCTCCGGTCAAATTGTCCGATTAAAATTGCGTAATAATCCCGCCCCCCTAACACAATATGAATTTGAAAATAAGCCTAAAATGTATAAAGAAAAAATACACCGACCTTTGGCTATGTTATGAAGGAACAGGCTCTACCGTTTGAAAGTTGTTAAACAACATCGCATGCTGCATTTCAAATAAAGCGCACGCCTATAACGGCTGTAATATAGACCTAAACAACGAACGATTGAGTGAGACGTTTCAAATATGGCCAGGTCCATTGATATTATTGATAAACTGATAAAGTTGACGATGCAGACTCGCCATCTTCGCAGTAGTGAACGCGCCTATAGAGAGAAGTGTGCACGCGCCGACGCCTCCGTGTCCTGATTAGCCTATATTGTCCACTATATTTGCTTCTTATTTAATAATCCAGGCAAATTTGTTGATGAAACATTGATTAAAATTAATATACAATTTATACAAAACGAAATTTTCAAGCAAAAATAATATTCGAAGATCGTTGGGTTGATTATTATTCAAAAATCGCACCCCTCCACCACATGCACGCACACATGCATTAGACTACACACCAGAGCATGTGAGCAAAGCGGAGCAGTGTGACGCTTATTATAAGTTAAAAACTTAAATATACGTTTCATTTTTATAAATAATATAATGTTTTTTTTTTTTTTTTTTCATCTATGTTGATTAGGCTATATGAAAAGGGAACCGCATGAGATGAGTAAGATAGGATCATAAGATGACCAATAGGCCTATATATCGGAAAACATTTGGAATTGGTCAGACATGATTTTTGACCACTTAGGCCTATTTAGTTTTTTTTGTAGAAAGCCTTTCTTTAAAGTTTATTTCGTTTTGTATAAATTGTATCTTCATTTTAATCAATGTTTCATCAACAAATTTGCCTGGATTAAAAAATAAGAATTTATTCATATGAAGTGTGCATTTCTCTCTCTATGCGCGTTCACTACTGCGAAGATGGGGAGTCTGCATCGTCAACTTTATCAATTTATCAACAATTTAAATGTTTCATGCATAATCATTACTTTCGCCGGTTCTTTGTGGCAAGCTTTATTTCAGGTGTTGCGTGATATCTCTGCGCCCAAGTAGCAGTGCTTCGCCTGTGTAGAGTCTCCGCAACGGCGATAGATTGAAACGCGCGTCCGAGTGAAGATTGCGCAACTCGCGCAGCGTGTCGTCCATGCAACTGATAGCAGCGGACACGAGCGCTCAGCTTGATTTAAAAAACAACTGATTTTAGCGCTAGATCTCTTATTTAATAGCGAACTAAATGAATGATCTGCTAGTTAACTGGAGATGTTTTATTTATTTGTATTAGGTACATCCGTGCCTCAATGTTTCAAAAAGTGAATGTGTGTGAAACCATAGTAAAAAACAATTGGTATTAAATTGACGCCAATCGGACGTTCATGTTTTTTCCGTCTATTTGAAAGTTAGGCTAATAATAACATGTTGCATTCTATACGGCCTGATTATGTCATTTTTTAAGTTACATAGCCTGCCTCCAGTTTTCCTCAACTTGACTAATTAAGAGGCGATATTTGACCGGCATATCATCAAAATGTCCGTTAAACAAAACCTCTGCCGGTCACTTTGACCGGCACCATTTTTTTCTAGCGGAAACTCTGAGAGGAGAGAGTTAAATGTCTTAAAGTGTTCGTGTGTTAGAGGCGCTGTTGATCTTGCTGTGGAAATATGAAGATTTTGCAGCGTGAACATCAGCAGAAAAGGAAGAGAGCAGAGATTGATACATACTCAGGTCAGACGTGTCTTGATTTGCGCCATTTCATCTCCGCTGCCCTGAGTTTGGTCCGGTGTTCACGAAGAACCTCAGATAACCAGGGGTTAGAGGGAGTAGCGCGTGCTGGCCTGGAGGAGAGAGGGCAGATATTGTCTAAAGATGAAGTTAAAGTGTAGCATAAAGTATCTGTTGCGGTATTCACATCTAGAGATGAGAATTGTGAGGGTGAGGGAAGTGAAGATGACACAGCAGAGGAAAGATGGGAAGCACATGTTGAGAAAGGGAAATACGATAGAAGTGGGAAAGGAAAAGGAGAGAAGACGATACTTAAGTGCCTTGCCGGAGTCCTTGCCCGGTGAGGTCGCACAGGTAGTGTCGATGGTCTTCACACGAGGAGGCTGATACGCTTCCGCGACAGCGCGCGCACTACATAGATATAATGCGTACTAACGCCTGAGTGAGGACAGCTGTTTCTGCCCAGCAATTAACACAGCAAACGCAAATTACCCGAATAATGGGAGAAATCGAAACTAGCTGTTGGACAGCGCTCACTTAAGTGCTATAAAATTTAAACTGCAATACTATTCAGAGCGGCTGTTATATAAAGTGGGAACGCGTCTAATTCAAATACAAATTTGTGAGAAGGCAAAAAAAGAAAATAACCAGAGAATCGAAAACAACCTTACCTTGTGGTAGATACTACACTGAAACAACAGGAGAAATGTGATTTTTCTTACTAGTCTTTCAGTTTATTGTATTAGCAGGCTGAATACGTCCTGAGGTAAATTACATCGCATCACTGGAACCTGAGCAAACGCGGTGCCAGTCATAGAGCTGATCAGTTAAAGCTTATTAGCTGTATAAAGTACATTATCATCCAACGTCAGTTACGTCACATCAGACTTAATATAAATGTTTACATATTCTGGTAGTGGAGAACCGACCTCTCTCCCCGTGTCCCGCATTGGCCCACACAGGTGGTCACGCTAGTCTGAGGTTGTGTCATCACACTTATTCGTTCAAGGAAGTCTTTCCATGTTTATGTAGTCCATAAAGTCATTGCTCAGTGTTTTTGTCGCAGTGTTTGAGGACGCGGATCTTAATCTGGTTGTGCCGTCTGCTGTCTTTGCCTCTGTGGGAACGGCTGGCCAGCGGTGCACTACTACCAGAAGACTGGTTAGTATAGTGTGCTAAAGAGAAGCACTTGTTTAACCATGGTTTGTTGTAGTTTCTAATTTATTCCATCCCTTCGTTTGATTGGTTTTCAATCTGCTGTCCTGCTGAATTAGATGCTGCATGAAAGTGTACATGACGAGGTTGTGGAGAGGATCGCTAAAGCTTACAAGCAGATCCGCATCGGTGACCCCTGGGACCGTAAGTTCAGTACAGAATAATGGGTCTCGTTCACTAATAATTGTGTAGTGCATGAGACCCACTGTGTTATCTGTCTGTTTGAAATACAAACATGCATTAATTCTTCTGCATTTGGTAACAGCAAGCACTCTCTACGGACCTCTGCACACGACACAGGCTGTTCAACAGTATCTGGCGGCCGTCGAGCAGGCCAAGCAGCAGGGCGGCACCCTGGTGTGCGGGGGAAAGGTAACGGCATTCAGTGCCTATAGCAGCAGCATGATCGTCATTACTACACCAGAAACAGGGTGTCTTCGGACACTTACTGTTGATGTTGATATGATGTTCCTTCTAGGTCAGTGCTTCTCAGTCAGGATGCCTTTTTTAGCCCTTTAAACATATTCAGTTTACATTTAGGCCTTTAGCCGATGCTCTAATCCAGGACGATGTTTTTTTAGCATCACATAGGAGGCAAATTCCCACTGCATTCTTGCATTCACTGCAGGAACCCAATATCACGCATCAGCAAGAACCAATGACAGTGTGTGTTTGAGTCCTGAACAATGTGGCAAACACAGGCAATGTGATGATCAAATGACAGGTTGCTATTAAACCTACAGTAACGTCCATAAGCACTGTTCTAGCACGATATACTGCGCACCAACGGGATACTCCTCTGTTTCATATTGCTGCTTTGAGATTTGTACATTTTGTCTCTTGTATTTAAGCATGTTTGTGAAGTTAAAGCATTTGCACCTTGTAACTTCATGACCTGGATGATGCATTTAACTTGAGCTCTGACATCTGATCGGCAGATTATGGATCGCCCAGGTAACTATGTGGAACCCACTATCATCACCGGACTGCGGCACGACGCTCCCATAGTTCACACAGAGACCTTCGTGCCTATCCTTTACGTGCTTAAATTCAAGGTGGGATATTATATTTTATTCTATTTTGCATACTTTAAAATATTATATGATTAATATTTTTCTTGTAACATATTTTTCGGTTTTAGACAGAGGACGAGGCATTTGCCTGGAATAATGAAGTGAAACAAGGGCTCTCTAGCAGCATCTTCACTAAAGACATGGGCAGGGTCTTCCGCTGGATAGGGTATGTCTGCCAAGTGGCTCTTTAGTTCCTTGACAATGGCTGCTTTTCAATGTAAGCACATTTTTCTTTTAATCATATGAAATTAAACTTTTTTTTGTCAAAATTATGATAGTTTTTCTCATATGAAACGGTAAAATGCTCAGAGCGGCTCTGGAGATGAAGTTTATGTGTTTGTCCTCATAGTGAGGCGGCAGAGGCTGAAAACACAGAGTGAATTCCGTTTTATGACTGGATTCTGTGGTTCCGTCCACTTTTTCTGCATTGCGTAAATCATACGGCCTAGCATAGATGGACTGTTATGGAAGTGTCTTTATATAAAACTTGGTGAGTTCATGAATGTATAAGAGTTGTTTGTCTAACTATAGGCCCAAAGGCTCTGACTGTGGCATTGTGAACGTCAACATTCCCACCAGCGGCGCTGAGATCGGAGGAGCGTTTGGTGCGTATCAGTGCACCAGTACCACACCAGTACCACACCACTCTGTGCACCAGTACCACACCAGTACCACACCACTCTGTGCACCACTCTCACACCACTCTGTGCACCAGTACCACACCACTCTGTGCACCAGTACCACACCAGTACCGCACCAGTACCACACCACTCTGTGCACCAGTACCACACCACTCTGTGCACCACTCTCACACCACTCTGTGCACCACTCTCACACCACTCTATGCACCACTCTCACACCACTCTGTGCACCAGTACCACACCACTCTGTGCACCACTCTCACACCACTCTATGCACCAGTACCACATCACTCTGTGCACCAGTACCACACCACTCTGTGCACCACTCTCACACCACTCTGTGCACCAGTACCACACCACTCTGTGCACCAGTACCACACCACTCTGTGCACCACTCTCACACCACTCTATGCACCAGTACCACATCACTCTGTGCACCAGTACCACACCACTCTGTGCACCAGTACCACACCACTCTGTGCACCACTCTCACACCACTGTGCACCAGTACCACACCACTCACACCACTCTGTGCACCAGTACCACACCACTCTGTGCACCAGTACCGCACCAGTTCCACACCACTCTGTGCACCAGTACCGCACCAGTTCCACACCACTCTGTGCACCGCAGCAACATGAGCATTGGCCATGGGGTATAGGGATCAACCTTAGTGCAGTTGGCCATGCTGAAAGTACCGTAGACGTTCGGAAACTCCACCAATTGAAGAAATGCAAAATGTGATAAATATTTGTATCAATAGTTTGCGTGAAAATAACATTAAGCTCAAGTCATTGCTTTTCCTTTTCTTATTCCTTCCCCATTGATATCCCATTGGTCAGAGTCAGGCAAATCCTACAAGTTTGACACTTGACAGAACCAGGAATGACTGTGTGTGTGTGTGTGTGTGTGTGTGTGTGTGTGTGTGTGTGCGTGCGTGTGTGTGCAGGCGGTGAGAAGCACACGGGAGGCGGACGTGAGTCGGGCAGTGATTCCTGGAAGCAGTACATGAGGAGGTCCACATGGTGAGTGTCAGTCTTCAACACAACCTCAGCAAGTCGGCCAGCATGCTTGAAGTGAAATATAGCGTTAGCATGTAAATTGGAGACAATGACTTTTCCTGTTGACATTTGACCTTGGCCCTGAGACTGTCCTCCTCCTCTTGCAGCACGATCAACTACAGCAAGGACCTGCCGCTGGCCCAGGGGATCAAGTTCGAATGAGCTGTGATGTTGCCTAGTTAGCAGTGGGAAACGGCATTTATGATAGTTTTATGTATATCTGTTTGTACTGCCAGATAAAATAATCCAAAACAGCTCATCGATCATTGCAATGCATTTTGTAGCGCTTATCCATGCTGTCCTTACAGACTCAACACTGTTTATTACCAATAAACCATGAGTCTATAAACCCAAACTCGCTTGCAGTGCTTTTGGGAACGCTGCCCTGGACATGTTGAATTGAGAAGCACTGGAAAGGAGGATTATTGACCATTCAAATAACAAAAAAACTCATTAAGATTGTAACTGAGAAAAATGTAATGCCTTTAATACAAAGGAGAAGATATTTCCTCCGGTCTGCATGAGCATTAGAGCTGCGTTGTGTGCATGACAGAAGACCAACGCATGCTTCCTAACAGTGCCAGTCAAAGAAAGCAAATACAAGCTAGCTTGATGATCGTCATTCCACACGTTTCTGTCATCATATGTGCTTCATTTGTCTTTTCTCTCACCAACTTTGAGCTTTAACTAAGAGCAATGTGTGAGGGACGGAAACAAGCTGACAGAAGCTGGAGCCCAGAGGACATCTTCCACAAACTATACGAGAGTGTGTTTCATCTGTGCATGGAACTTGTTGTCTACCTTTTTCTTAAAGAAAAAAACTTCCAACAGTAATGCGCTCGAGTGGTTCTGAACTGCCATGAACGGAGGGAGTAAAAGCACTTCTATGGGCAAGCACACGTGCACACACCACAATCCGCATTCACTCCCATGGTATACTGCCGTATTCAGGGATAGATTTAAGTGACAGGATGAGAGTTTTCGTGATTATTTCTCCTAGACCAATGCACAATAAGGCAAACTAGAGGGAAACAAACAACAGATCTATTTCGCTCTAACCAGTTGTATACATCCATCCAAAAGATCTTTTGAATTACAATGAAAAGATTAATGTTCCAGTGTTTTTGTGTCGATTAAGATGTCCATAGAAGCTTCTGGTCAATGTGGAAAAAGTCAGTTAAACATTTTTAAACTATTGGATACTGGCCAAATACATAGGCTAGTATGTGGTGTATTTATAGTTTCTAGAAATAGTTGATAAAACTGTTTGTTTTTGGTTTTTAAATATATTCCATACACATACGTTTACCAGTCCTTCCAGAAAAACGCGGAGTTTTTTTGTGACTGTTGCGGGCAAAAATCCTTGATTACGCGGCCTGTTTTCTTTAAAAATGCGATGGAATATGCGGGATATTTATGCAATTTTTTGCGATGAAATTGCGGGAACTTGCAAAATTTGCGGGAACTTGCAAAATTTGCGGGAACTTGCAAAAATTGCGGGAACTTGCAAAAATTGCGGGAACTTGCAAAAACTGCGGTTTGATGAAAAAGAGGAAAAAAAAGTGATTCCCCCAACACCCTGTTCTCACCAGGCTACTACCTTAATGTAAAGAGTCCTTTCTTATTACTTCCTATGATAAGCAAGCATACTACATCACAGAAAGTGCTGGAAATATTTAATTTCTCATCTTGTTTTATTTCAGACTGTAACGAGTGGAAATAAGGTGTGGCCCCTTTAAGAGCTGCGCGCTCCCTGTCTAACTGTCTGCAGTATTATATGTGCCATGCGCCTCGAACACCCCATGTGTGCGGGTAATTTCTGTTTGATGCTACTTCTTTTATCTTATTTTGTTTATTAAGTAACGACGTGGACGGTAGAACGTGTGACAGACAGTTACGAGTTCGATTTGCGAATAAAGTGCGAGTTGTGAGATGCCAATTGCCTCCGTGAGTCTGTCTGGCCTCTGCAATCACTTCAGCTGTGAGCTATCCCTATTTTTCTTCCTGACACAACGCGTTACAAGACCTTAATAAACACATCAAACTTACAAAACATTGCTGAGTCAAACAAGTTCTGTAGCTTTACTAGAGGAATATGCTACAACTTCAGTAAAAATGAATAAATGAAATATTTTAAAATAAAGTGTGCTCCTGTTTTACAGCTTTTCAATGATGTTCACGTCGCGTAATTACGTCACTTCATAGCGTTCCCATGGCAACAGGGGGAAGTGGCTGCTCTTGTGTGAAGCAAACGCAACATTTTCCAACTTTCTGCTAAGATATATGTGACTTTTTTGCGACGAAAATGCGGGGATTATGAAATCATGCAAGCCCCACATATTTTGCGCGGAAATCAGCAATTTATGCGGCGAAATTGCGGAGTATTTGAAAAAAATGCGACCCCCGCATAAATATGCGGACTTTGGCTGATTTTGCATTGAATTCAGCGATCGCATAATCGCGTTTTTCTGGAGGGACTGGTTTACTGCTATAGCTTATAGTAAAAAATATATATACAGGTCCTTCTCAAAAAATTAGCATATTGTGATAAAGTTCATTATTTTCCATAATGTAATGATTAAAATTAAACTTTCATATATTTTAGATTCATTGCACACCAACTGAAATATTTCAGGTCTTTTTATTGTTTTAATACTGATGATTTTGGCATACAGCTCATGAAAACCTAAAATTCCTGTCTCAAAAAATTAGCATTTCATGAAAAGGGTCTCTAAACGAGCTATTAACCTAATCATCTGAATCAACTAATTAACTCTAAACACCTGCAAAAGATTCCTGAGGCTTTTAAAAACTCCCAGCCTGTTTCATTACACAAAACCGCAATCATGGGTAAGACTGCCGACCTGACTGCTGTCCAGAAGGCCATCATTGACACCCTCAAGCAAGAGGGTAAGACACAGAAAGAAATTTCTGAACAAATAGGCTGTTCCCAGAGTGCTGTATCAAGGCACCTCAGTGGGAAGTCTGTGGGAAGGAAAAAGTGTGGCAAAAAACGCTGCACAACGAGAAGTGACCGGACCCTGAGGAAGATTGTGGAGAAGGACCGATTCCAGACCTTGGGGGACCTGCGGAAGTAGTGGACTGAGTCTGGAGTAGAAACATCCAGAGCCACCGTGCACAGGCGTGTGCAGGAAATGGGCTACAGGTGCCGCATTCCCCAGGTCAAGCCACTTTTGAACCAGAAACAGCGGCAGAAGCGCCTGACCTGGGCTATAGAGAAGCAGCACTGGACTGTTGCTCAGTTTTGCATGTCATTCGGAAATCAAGGTGCCAGAGTCTGGAGGAAGACTGGGGAGAAGGAAATGCCAAAATTCCTGAAGTCCAGTGTCAAGTACCCACAGTCAGTGATGGTCTGGGGTTCCATGTCAGCTGCTGGTGTTGGTGCACTGTTTTTTATCAAGGGCAGGGTCAATGCAGCTAGCTATCAGGAGATTTTGGAGCACTTCATGCTTTCATCTGCTGAAAAGCTTTATGGAGATGAAGATTTCATTTTTCAGCACGACCTGGCACCTGCTCACAGTGCCAAAACCACTGGTAAATGGTTTACTGACCATGGTATTACTGTGCTCAATTGGCCTGCCAACTCTCCTGACCTGAATCCCATAGAGAATCTGTGGGATATTGTGGAGAGAAAGTTGAGAGACGCAAGACAACACTCTGGATGAGCTTAAGGCCGCTATCGAAGCATCCTGGGCCTCCATAACACCTCAGCAGTGCCACAGGCTGATTGCCTCCATGCCACGCCGCATTGAAGCAGTCATTTCTGCAAAAGGATTCCCGACCAAGTATTGACTATTGAGTGCATAACTGAACATAATTATTTCAAGGTTGACTTTTTTTTTTTTTTTATTAAAAACACTTCTTTTATTGGTCGGATGAAATATGCTAATTTTTTGAGACAGGAATTTTGGGTTTTCATGAGCTGTATGCCAAAATCATCAGTATTAAAACAATAAAAGACCTGAAATATTTCAGTTGGTGTGCAATGAATCTAAAATATATGAAAGTTTAATTTTTATCATTACATTATGGAAAATAATGAAATTTATCACAATATGCACATTTTTTGAGAAGGACCTGTATATATTGTTCCAGAAAGTCACAGGCTAATAGGTAGGCTAAATGCTGATTTTCTGTTTATATGCACAAATTTGTAGCGAGCTGAAGAGAGATTTTTTTTGAAGGGGCAAGTGAAAGAGTTTTGTGCCGGATTAAAACAAACCGGTCGAGTCAAAGATTCAATCACCCATTCATAGACAACTGCCTCATTCCTGATCAAATCACCGGTGTGAACGAGTCGTTTGAATGAGTGACTCACTCTTGAAGTCGGTCATTGCCGACGCCTACTGGCGGCATATTTCATGTTTAAAGGTTTCTTTCTTTACAACGTTCTTTATTTGTATATTGAAAATATATTTAAAACAATCTCATAACAAACATTATTTAATGCGGTTATAATTTTCAGTGTAAATGATTAATTTGGTTGGGAATAGCCCTATAGTGTCTTATTCTAATTGAATTTATTGGTCAAATTTAAGAATTTAAAATGAAAGAAGTATAGCCTACATTAAAAAGATTAGGGGAAAATGCCCTGTTTTAAAGGTAAAAAAAAATGCCCTCAGGGTAAATATCACAAATATGCAGATTTAAATGTGTCAAAGCTGATGAGAATATTACACGAATAAATAATATTTTGGCGACAACAACAAGATGCTGTGTTTTCCAGACAAGCAACTTTTTTACTCTGACAATTCGTCATCGTAACACAAAAATAAAATGGTGTCAAAGTGAGCGGATTATATGGACCAGGATCTGGATACCGCAGGAGTTCTGATGCCCGCCGCCACTGGAGCACTTCAGCAGCAGAGATGAGGCTCGCCGAAGGGACGTCCGTTGCTGACAGAATAATAAATAAATATACGAAGACATGTAAAAAAATAAATATGTACATAGTTAATATACAAAGAAGTGGGATAAAAAATTTGTTATGTATAATTGTGTTTTTTCCACTTATTTATTTCTACTTTTTATTTTCACATTTATTTAAGTATATTTGTATTTGTCTACATTTATTTATTTCTCCATTTCTTCCTCTGTATGCTAATGAGGGGGGCGTGTTTTACCTCAGACATCAGTAATGGAGCTCAGAGTGGCAGTGCTGAAGCTTTGAGGCCACAGTGACGCCATGTGGCGAGACCAAACCATCCATCCATCCATCCATCCATCTTCTTCCGCTTATCCGGGGCCGGGTCGCGGGGGCAGCAGTCTAAGCAGAGATGCCCAGACTTCCCTCTCCCTGGACACTTCCTCCAGCTCTTCCGGGGGGACACCGAGGCATTCCCAGGCCAGCCGGGAGACATAGTCTCTCCAGCGTGTCCTAGGTCTTCCCCGGGGTCTCCCAGTGGGACGTGCCCGGAACACCTCCCCGGGAAGGCGTCCAGGAGGCATCCGAAACAGATGCCCGAGCCACCTCAGCTGACCCCTCTCGATGTGGAGGAGCAGCGGCTCTACTCTGAGCTCCTCCCGAGTGACTGAGCTTCTCACCCTATCTCTAAGGGATCGCCCAGCCACCCTGCGGAGAAAGCTCATTTCGGCCGCCTGTATCCGGGATCTTGTCCTTTCGGTCATGACCCAAAGCTCATGACCATAGGTGAGAGTAGGAACGTAGATTGACCGGTAAATCGAGAGCTTTGCCTTACGGCTCAGCTCTTTCTTCACCACAACAGACCGGTACATCGACCGCATTACTGCAGAAGCTGCACCGATCCGTCTGTCAATCTCCCGTTCCATCCTTCCCTCACTCGTGAACAAAACCCCAAGATACTTAAACTCCTCCACTTGAGGAAGGATCTCTCCACCAACCTGAAGTGAGCAAGCCGCCCTTTTCCGACTGAGGACCATGGCCTCGGATTTGGAGGCGCTGATTCTCATCCCAGCCGCTTCACACTCGGCTGCAAACCGTCCCAGTGCATGCTGAAGGTCCTGGTGTGAGGGGGCCAACACGACAACATCATCCGCAAAGAGCAGAGACGAAATCGCGTGGTCCCCAAACCTGACACCCTCCGGCCCCTGGCTGCGCCTAGAAATTCTGTCCATAAAAATTATGAACAGAACCGGCGACAAAGGGCAGCCCTGCCGGAGTCCAACATGCACCGGGAAGAAGTCTGACTTACTACCGGCAATGCGAACCAAGCTCCTGCTTCGGTCATTCAGGGACCGGACAGCCCTTAGCAAAGGACCCGGGACCCCATACTCCCGGAGCACCCTCCACAGGCCGCCTCGGGGGACACAGTCGAATGCCTTCTCCAAATCCACAAAGCACATGTGGACTGGTTGGGCAAACTCCCATGAACCCTCCAGCACCCTGTAGAGGGTATAGAGCTGGTCCAGTGTTCCACGGCCTGGACGAAAACCGCACTGTTCCTCCTGAATCCGAGGTTCCACTATCGGCCGTATTCTCCTCTCCAGTACCCTGGCATAGACTTTCCCAGGGAGGCTGAGAAGTGTGATCCCCCTGTAGTTGGAACACACCCTCCGGTCCCCCTTCTTAAAAAGAGGGACCACCACCCCGGTCTGCCATCCCAGAGGCACTGTCCCCGACCGCCACGCGATGCTGCAGAGGCGCGTCAGCCAAGACAGCCCCACAACATCCAGAGACTTGAGGTACTCAGGGCGGATCTCATCCACCCCCGGTGCCTTGCCACCGAGGAGTTTCTTGACTACCTCGGTGACCTCAGCTAGGGTGATGGACGAGTCCACCTCTGAGCCCCCAGCCTCTGCTTCCTCAATAGAAGACGTGACGGCGGGATTGAGGAGATCCTCGAAGTATTCCTTCCACCGTCCGACGACATCCCCAGTTGAGGTCAACAGCTGCCCACCTCCACTGTAAACAGCGTTGGTAGGGCACTGTTTCCCTCTCCTGAGGCGCCGGACAGTTTGCCAGAATCTCTTCGAGGCCAGCCGATAGTCCTTCTCCATGGCCTCACCGAACTCCTCCCAGGCCCGAGTTTTTGCCTCCACAACCACCCGGGCTGCAGTCCGCTTGGCCTGCCGGTACCTGTCAGCTGCCTCAGGAGTCCCACAAGCCAACCAGGCCCGATAGGACTCCTTCAGCTTGACGGCATCCTTTACTTCCGGTGTCCACCACCGGGTTCGGGGATTGCCGCCTCGACAGGCACCAGAGACCTTACGGCCACAGCTCCGAGCCGCCGCTTCGACAATGGAGGCGGAGAACATGGTCCACTCAGACTCAATATCTCCAGCCTCCCTCGGGATCCGGTCGTGGCTCTGCCGGAGGTGGGAGTTGAAGATCTCTCTGACAGGAGATTCGGCCAAACGTTCAAAGCAAACCCTTACAGTACGCTTGGGTCTGCCGTGTCTGTCCAGCTTCCTCCCCCGCCATCGGATCCAACTCACCACCAGGTGGTGATCAGTTGACAGCTCCGCCCCTCTCTTCACCCGAGTGTCCAAGACATACGGCCGCAGGTCAGATGAAACGACCACAAAGTCGATCATCGACCTACGACCTAGGGCGTCCTGGTGCCACGTGCACTGATGGACACCCTTATGCTTGAACATGGTGTTCGTTATGGACAAACTGTAACTAGCACAGAAGTCCAATAACTGAACACCGCTCGGGTTCAGGTCGGGGGGGCCGTTCCTCCCAATCACGCCCCTCCAGGTGTCACTGTCGCTGCCCACGTGAGCGTTGAAGTCCCCCAGTAGAACGACGGAGTCCCCAGTCGGAGCACTTTCCAGCACTCCTCCCAGAGACCCCAAGAAGGCCGGGTACTCTGCACTGCCGTTCGGCCCGTAGGCACACACGACAGTGAGAGACCTATCCCCGACCCGTAGGCGCAGGGAAACGACCCTCTCGTTCACCGGGGTAAACTCCAGCACATGGCGGCTGAGCTGGGGGGCTATAAGCAAACCCACACCAGCCCGTCACCTCTCACCATGGGCAACTCCAGAGTGGTGAAGAGTCCATCCTCTCTCAAGGAGTGTGGTTCCAGAGCCCAAGCCATGCGTAGAGGTGATCCCGACTATCTCTAGTCGGAACCTCTCAACCTCACGCACGATCTCAGGCTCCTTCCCCGCCAGCGAGGTGATGTTCCACGTCCCTAAGGCTAGTTTCCGTGTCCAGGGATCGGGTCGTCGAGGCCCCCGCCTTCGACTGCCGCCCGATCCTCTCTGCACCGGCCCCTTACGGCTCTTCCTGCAGGTGGTGAGCCCACGGGAAGGCGGTCCCAAGTCGCTCCTTCGGGCTGAGCCCGGCCGGACCCCCCAACCCCGGGCCTGGCTCCAGGGTGGGGCCCCGGCTGCGCCATACCGGGCGACGTCACAGTCCTTTTATTGTTGTGCATCATAAGGGGTTTTTGAACCGCTCTTAGTCTGACCCGTCGCCTAGGACCTGTTTGCCTTGGGAGACCCTACCAGGGGCATATAGCCCCAGACAACATAGCTCCTGGGGTCATTCGGGTACTCAAACCCCTCCACCACGTTAAGGTGGCAGTTCAAGGAGGGGCCAAACCAAGCCTTTGCAAGTCACACGGGGAATGAAGGACTTCGAGATGGGCACTATTGCCAATCTTATATCACAAAGTCATTTAATATCACCCTAACTAACTGTATGTATATTGGGTGACCACCCTTACGAAAATAAAATATATTTCCCTAAATGAATGATCAATATATTAAATGATTTAACAGTTTATTTGAACATATACATAATAATATATTGTGTCAATATATTACAATATATTGAATAATACCTTACATACTTAAACCTACCCATCTCCGCCCCCTGAGCCCTAACCCCACCTCTAAACCTACCCATCTCCACCCCCTGATCCCTAACCCCACCCCTAATCCTACCCATCTCCACCCCCTGATCCCTAACCCCACCCCTAATCCTACCCATCTCTGCCCCCTGATCCCTAACCCCACCCCTAATCCTACCCATCTCCACCCCCTGATCCCTAACCCCACCCCTAATCCTACCAATCTCCACCCCCTGATCCCTAACCCCACCCCTAATCCTACCCATCTCCGCCCCCTGAGCCCTTACCCCACCCCTAATCCTACCCATCTCCGCCCCCTGAGCCCTAACCCCACCCCTAATCCTACCCATCTCCACCCCCTGATCCCTAAACCTACCCATCTCCACCCCCTGATCCCTAACCCCTCCCCTAAACCTACCCATCTCCACCCCCTGATCCCTAACCCCACTCCTAAACCTACCCATCTCCACCCCCTGATCCCTAACCCCTCCCCTAAACCTACCCATCTCCACCCCCTTATCCCTAACCCCACCCCTAATCCTACCCATCTCCACCCCCTTATCCCTAACCCCACCCCTAAACCTACCCATCTCCGCCCCCTGATCCCTAACCCCACCCTTAAACCTACCCATCTCCGCCCCCTGATCCCTAACCCCACCCCTAAACCTACCCATCTCCACCCCCTGATCCCTAACCCCACCCCTAATCATACCCATCTCCACCCCTTAGATCTGGATCCAACTCCGCCCCCTGGATCTCGTGTACTGCAATGAGGTGCTACTGAAGGAATTGCCGCTTTTCATATAGCTATTGAAAATATGTGAAAATATATTTACTAATATGCATGTAATTGTATACTAGTAATCACTTCATAGGCTAATATATAGATGTATTATGTGATTAGATATGATTCTGCTTCATGTGTAATATATTGCAGATATATTTACTCATGCAGCATAAACATTACAACACTACATATTGTAAAATATTTATTATATTTTTTAGTTTTTCACATTATTAAAGTTTCATATTTATAAGTTGACTAAAGCACATCAGCATGTACTAAAGCATTTAACCAAGAGACTATCACTGTGCTGAGGATTGCACAGCCAATAATATTAAAATACAGTAATTACAGTGTTGACGGTGTTTGGCCAATCCTCAACGCTGACACACACTCACACACACCAGAACACCTCTTCAGCTCCTAAATAATATATTACATGATACATTAACCTAACCTGGAAAAGACAAAGGGGAGAGGGAGAGAGAAAGGGGGGAAAGATCTCAGCGAGTGTTGTCCTTGGTTGGATAGGACAGTCTTTCCGCTTCGAGGACGCCGGTATGCCACTTGCTTCTGTGTGCTGGTGCTGCGGTGTGCAGCACATGGTGCGTCATGGGCATACACTGGTATGACCCCCCTTTTGCACTGTGGCACCACAAGCTTTGGCGCAGCGATGTCACCAGGTGCATAACACGGAATGTTGTCCTGCGCACACAGCATGTGCTTGTTGACTTCAGTCGTCTGGGGCACCGGTTGTCGGTGGGTGCGGACGGCAGTCGTGGGTGATTGGAGGGGAATGAGAGGTGGTTTCTCATAGTGTCCATTGGTTTGTCATAATCTTTGGTAAGCTGGAAGGTTGAGGTCAGGTTAAGCCGAGGCTCTGTGACATTTTGGCACACTTGTGGTGAGAGGCTAATGCATGACCCTAAAAGTTCAGAACCACTGTTTAATGGGTTCGCTAGATATGTAGCCTAAAGCTAGGTGTTTCATGTGTATCTAGCTAGTGTCGTGTGTCTTGTATCCTTATCATCTTAGCTGTGGATGTTAGGAGGCTAAGACTTGTGTGGTTCCGAGAGTATTCCCTGGAAAGGGCATAGCCGAGATGAAATAAATGACTTAAGATGGTTCTTATGACTAAATTATTTCTCTGGACTTAACTGGTGGTTCACTACGGCTTGACGAAGTGAAGGATAGGAGGAAAAAGGACAGCTTTCCGATTCAAATTATGCTTATTATCAATCCTCAGCACTATAGTTATGCCCTAGTAATTGTTGAAATTACTTGTGTTGCAGGGTCACAAAAATAAGTGCACTTGTTGAAAATAAACAAAATCACAAATAAAGGTGTCTCTGTTTCCTTTCTGGGCCCTATGGGAAATGGAACCACATTCGAACAAGAGAGGAAATGGAATTAAATCATATAGATGACCGAATAGACAAGGGAATGGCTGACTGCTGTTATTATCAGAGTGAAAAAATATATATAAATAAATAAAGTAAGTGATCAAAACAGCGGGAATGATCTGAATGTGAGAATAATCAGTAGCACTAGTGACTAAACTTTGGATTTGCCTGGACCAACACTCCATAGTGGGTTACAGCGGTTGCGTGTTCAAGACCAAAAATGGTCTGTAATCGCATTAAATATAGTCTCAGTAACTTTAGACACATTCGCCATCAAATGTCCACACAGGCAGCAAAAATGTACATGCACTCTATGATTTTCTCACACATCACATACTGTTTACCCATTTGGGCACAAGCTAGTATTACATCTTTGAAACCTCTGCAATCACTTTACAAACGAACTGTTAAAATTCTGGATAAGAAACCATGTATTTCTCATCATTGGCCAATATTACAAAAATATAGATTACTCAGTTGGGATAATATGGTTAAATATTCAAATTAATGTCTTATTTATAAAATTATTCATGGTATATCTTCCCCTCCTCTCCATCAGTTTGTCAACAGTTGATTACTGCAGGACCAGAGGTGCAGCGAGGGGAGATTGTATCATTCCCTTTAGAAAAAGTGTATTTGGTCATACTGCTTTTTCTGTTCAAGCTGCTGCTGAGTGGAACCTCACCCCAATATAACCATCAGAAATATAAACACGTATAGTTCATTTAAGATTCAGTTGAGGAAATGGCTTATTGATCATCAGAGCTGTCAACATTAACCTATTACTAAACCTGCTCTTGCTGCACACTGTTGGCTCTTCTCCTTATGTGTGTGTCATGTTTTTACGTGATGTTTGTCCGATTGATGTTTTGATGTGTTTAGATTATAAATTCTAATGTAATAGATATTTTTACTAAATGTATTTAAATTTTTTTAGTGCAATGTAATATGTAATCTCTTTTAGGGTGACTTTTACCATCTGTTTAGGGACTGCAGATGAAAAATAGCCTTTAGGCTAATTCTGGCATATTGACAGTAATGTTTATGAATATGCACTGTCCCTGTAATAAAAAAAAAAAAAAAAAAAAAAAGACCACACCGTGTGTGTCCCTCCAAAGGTTTAGTCAACATGCTGATGAAAATTCTCATTACTATACGAATTCTTCTCTAGCTACACAGTTTACATGTAATTAAACTTACGTTTAATTGACAGGGCATCTGTGAATTTAGCCTACAGCGCTCAGCAAGGACTAAAACTAGTGAAGGTGAACTTTAGCTGAAAAGAATTGAAAGTACGGAAAGTGAAGAATTAGAAACCCTAACTGGGTTAAAGAAAGTATTCTACAATACTTTGCACTGTGTAAACAAAAGCTGTAATTAAGGCTTTAAGTGAATGATGCTAACTGCTAACTGTAGAAGCAGGGCTGCCAACTTTTGAGTTCAGCTTAGAGTGAGATTTTGGGGGGCGGGGCTCGGGTTATGTGGGAGGGGCTTGGTGTGGGAAAAATACAAACACAAAATCCTTGCATTAGCAGAAGTGTATTAAGTATATATTGATTGTCAAAGTATTTGGTATCTGTACAGAATTTCTTGGGAGATTTACATTACATTTAATTTTACATTTAACATTTTAATTGACATTCTGTTCTTAGAAAACAATAATTAACATTAACTACTAGGCATGTCCAGATATTTGTCATCTGGAAATGCTTTTGTACTGTTTTTTTATGATAAAGTTATGTAAAATAACTGCTCAATGCTGCAAAACAAACAACTCTGCTAATCCTAACTTAATTCTATATAAACTATATAACAGGCCTATTAGTTACTAGCCTAAACTGGATGGAGACAAGGAGCGCCCTGTAACTCACTGACCTGCCTGCGTTCACAATTCACACGGTGCAGATGGGAGGGAGAACGGCTGACTACACAGTTTATGGGAATAAATATCCGTCACAATTGTCACAAAAAACTCACACTGTCTGTCTGGTCTCCAGAGCCGGTCCGATCCTTTTGGGGGCCCTAAGCAGAATTTGATTTGGGGGCCCCCTCCCACTACGCGAAGTCCCCTGTGCTTGACGATTATTGACACAAATGTCACGCAATAATGATACATTATGAATGAATGCAGTAAGGTTATGTATTAATACAAAATAAATAGGCCTACTTAATAAAAAAATAGATGCCTACTTAAATAAAAAAGTTTTAACTTTTACTTTACTCTTTTACTAACTCTTTAAAACTTCTTAAAACAAACTGTCTCAAAACATATAAAATAAATTATTTGCTAAAATAATGACAAAACTGAGAAATCAGAAATACAATAAGAGCAAGGGTTCAACAATGACAATTATTGTTGAAAACTGTAAAAATATTATTATTTCTCAACTGTCTCAATACAGTGTAACTGTCCACTGGGTTGTGTTGCGAAAAGTTTGTATTTGTATCTCATCTGGTTCAAAAGCTATAGCCGAATCCCTTTCAGGCAGAGGCCATATTGGATTTGGTCGCCATCTTGGTCTCAGGGACCATTGGCTTTGGTGCCCTGGCTAAATCATGCCCTCAGCTATATCTGTGCCAAATTTGGTGCTTGTAGATGAATTTATGCTAACAATGGGGCATAAGGCCCCATCCTAAGCCCAAACTGCTTTTTTGGACAGCGGCCATATTGGAATTGGAGGATCAAGGGGTCCATATATACTGGGTCATAAATATAAACATTCCTATGTGTTTCTCATGATCAATTAAGCTGAAAAACATATCAAGTTTGTATTTGTAACTCATGTGGTTCAAAAGTTATAGCCGGAACCCTTTTCGGGCAGCGGCCATATTGGATTTGGCGGCCATCTTGGCCCCGAGGGTCGCTAGCTCCGGCGCCCTAGCTAAATCATTTTGGTATAACCTGAGCTACATCTGTGCCAAATTTGGCGCTTTTAGATGAATTTGCGCGAAAATGTGCTTAAGGCCCCCAACTATACGCTTTAATGCTGAACTTACTGATACCAGTTGGAAATCTAAGACTCTTTCACTTACAGTAGAGATGTCAATTCCAGCTATCGTTTTATCTGCATTTAGACAAGCCAGCAACCAGTGATCAAAATGCGTATCGCATGTTGTGTTCCAGTTGGATCGCAATGATCAAATGCACGCCTGTAGGTTAACAGTAGTTTAAAGCTCAGGTGGTTTTCCTACACTCTGGCATCAAGGTGACGTATGCCCTATTTGGAGCTAGTGTTTCCTGTAACCCTTCATTGTCATTGCCAATTCAACCAGCATGTAGCAAATGTTTGTTTCAAAAGAGTCGTGCATAGTCTGTTGGCAGGTGAGGCTTACACGTCCATTCAAGATTTTCTTTATATCAGTTAAATTCTAATTTTACTAATGCAGAGTCTTGCTGCTCTTTGAGCACACATTTTCATCTACTTTAAAAGTTTTATGTCCTATGCTGATCAGGGACCTTTTAGCAGAGTCTTGCATTGTGTTCATGCTGTGTGCCTTCTGGTTTTGCAGTTCAGAATCAATGGTGTCTTAGGAACCCTTTCTGAGGAGGCCTTCTGTGTTAGAGGCCTTCTGCATCAGGTCCCGCATCGTTGAGTGGGCATTGCGTGGGCATTGCGTGGGCATTGCGTGCCCCCCCCTCCCCTCCCCCTTTTTGTGCAGGGCTGGGGAGCTTGCGATGCTGATGTGAAAGTCAGCAGGGTGCATCTTTCTTGTGTGGTCCATTTGCAGTGGGTTGGACTGTTGCAGCTCTCTTTGGACCACATGGAGTGCGTCCATAACGTTACAGCATCGCTAAGTCAGTGTTCGGACTTCAGCTGCACATTGATGGCTTTAGCTCTCTTTGAGTTCAACCATTTTTTTTTATTTTTTTTTAGTTCTTTGAGTGAAACAGTTCTTCGTTTGCAGGTGCTCAGAGCTGTCGTCCGCCTGAAAACTGATGATCTCTTTCAGTTGCTCTGCTCTGTCAGGATCATTGCATCTGTCTTATGTCCTCTCACGCTGAGCAGGGTTTGTTCTCTGTGGAATTCTGTGGCTGGTGGCATTAGTTCATTTACCTCCTGTTTGAGGCCTGCGGGAGCGCGGCAAGGAGAAGATGATTCAGGTCAGCTCTTGGTGGTTCAGGCCGGACGTCCGCTTTCGTTGTCGTCTAACTGTTCCTTTCTCTGCCGTGGCAGGTCGTTGCCTGCTTCAGCCTGAAGGATGTCCATGACACTGCTCTGCCGGGTCTCCAGGGGGTCCTGGTGGGAGGCAGGGCTGGATGTCTGAGGCCTACTGGCACACTTGTGGGACACGAGATAGAGAGGGCAAAGGCAAATGCAAGTTTCTACTGAGGTGGTGAGCTATGTGGGAGAACGGCTATGTGGATCAGCTAAATTTTAGTGTTGGTGAGCACACACCACAAAAAGGTTTTGAGTATCCTAGTTGACGTGCTTTAATAATAATAATAATAATGTTTATTTTATATAGCGCCTTTCAGAGTACTCAAGGTCGCTTTACAATAAAGTACAAATAAACCTGGCAGAAACATGACACAGAACAAAAAATAAATTGAGATAGTGGTACATAAACATAGAAATCAAGGGAAACAAGTAGCAAAAAGATACGTTTTTAGGTGAGTTTTAAAATCGTGTAATGATGAAAGGTCGCGGATGTGTTGGGGAATAGAATTCCAGAGAGTTGGGGCAGCAGTACAAAAAGCCCTTCCACCAAATGATGATAGTTTGTGCCGTGGGATCGTTAAAAGACCGGTATCGGAGGATCTAAGTGTGCGAACTGGGGAGTAGGTATGGATGAGATCAGAAATATAGGTGGGGGCAAGACCATGGAGTGCTTTGAATGTGATAAGGAGTATCTTGTAGTTAATACGAAAACGTACTGGTAGCCAATGAAGTCTGTGTAAAATCGGAGTAATGTGGGAAGATTTCTTTGTGTATGTAAGGACCTTTGCTGCGGAGTTCTGAATATATTGGATTTTATTTATAGATGAGTTGGGTAAGCCATAGAAAAGAGAATTGCAGTAATCAAGCCGTGATGTGATGAAAGCATGAACCAAGGTTTCAGCATCGCTGGTGTTCAGAAATGGACGTAAGCGTGCGATATTACGAAGGTGAAAGAAGGCAGACTTAGTGAGAGAGGAAATGTGTGGAAGGACGGAAAGAGATGAATCAAAGATTATACCAAGGTTTTTGACAGTAGTGGAAGGTTGAACCGAAACTCCAGAAATGTGAACATTGTCAACACAGAAACAGGATGTAAATCGAGGTGAGCCAATAAGAAGTAGATCTGTTTTATCAGTGTTGAGTTTGAGAAAATTACTGGTCATCCAAGCATTTACATCATCAATACAGGCTGATATGGAATTTGTGGGAAAAGGAGCATTGCGTTGTGAATGGATGTATAGTTGGGTGTCATCTGCGTAGCAATGGAATTTAAAGTCATGTTGACGGATGATGTTACCTAATGGGAGCATGTAGATGATGAAGAGAAGAGGCCCAAGAACAGAACCCTGGTGAACACCGTGTGGGACAGAGGCAGTAGTGGACTTAAGCAGTGTAAGCAGTAAGGTGAACAGTCAAACCGGTTTTCCTGTAAAGGCGTTCAAGACGACGACCAGCTGTTTTTAGATTGCGAAGAGCAGGGGTATACCAGGGAGATGTGTGTGTAGAAGGTACAACTCTACTTTTAAGAGGGGCATGTGTATCAAGGGCAGTGGAAATACAGGCATTATATTTGGTAAGGATATCAAGAGAGCTAGTGTGTTCAGTAATATCAGAGAGATGAGTTTGTACAGATTCAGAAAACAGTAATGGATTAACAGAATTGAGGTTACGGAAGGTTATAGTAGATTTCACCCTGAGGCGGGGAAGAGGCATTTCACAGTTTAGTTCAACGAGGTGGTGATCAGACAGTCCAATTTGAGAACTAAGCACGGAAACATTATGTAGACCAGTAGTGCAGACAAGATCAAGTGTGTGACCTTTTGAGTGTGTAGCAAAATCGACATGTTGTACAAGATTGAAACATTCAAATAATGACAAGAGTTCACGCGATTCTGCACAATCAGTATCAACATGTATGTTAAAATCACCAAGTAATATAACACAAGAGGATAAGGCAAAGGAAAGGGTTAACAGTTCATGCAGTTCACTGAAGACATTTGAGATGGACGATACAGGAGAATCAAGATCATTGGAGATGTACCAGAAACTTTGAGAACTAAATATAAGCAGTGTCGACTGATGACTGGGCTTTTACATGTCATACCTATCACTCAAAAATGCTGATGGTTCTTCTCACATGTTAACAAATAAACAAACAAAAAAACAAAAACAAAAAATAGGATGAAACCAGAAAGGAAGAGGAAGAGAGGAGTGTTTTACCAATTTAAATTTAGCTAGGAGACATAGGTAAATCAGTGTCACTTATGGGTAAGCTGCTGTTTAGACTAAACTAGCAGGGACACATCAAACATCAAGTTCAACAGAAGAAGAAACAACGGGAAGTGTTTCCAGTTCTGTCGGGGGCCTACTGTGCGTTTGTGTTAGCCGTACTTCATACTTAGCTTGGTGCTAAGGAGTGAGGAGGGGTAAAACACAGACAGGAAGTAGGATGTTAATGACCTGTGTAACTCGCTAAGGAAACAACAGTCGCTAGATATTGTAATCCTATAGAGAGAGAGAGAAGATGAGGATAGTGACTAGTGATCTAAAATAAGGTAAAGGTAAAGTTAGAACATCCTTATAGCTCTGAGAAACTAAAAGGAAAGGGAAGCAAGTAATTTAATTACATTTCAAATTTAGTTAAGCTTTATTAAGCTGATTATAGGAATTCAGGTTGAAACAAAGGTAACTAAATTGAAATAAAATAAAAATAAAAAGGTAAACATCGAGTGTTCTCATAGCTCTGGTAACTAGAGTGGAAATTGAATAAGCAAATTGATTTAATTAAATCCCAAATTTAATTAAATTCAACTTAACCGAATAGGAATATTCGGGCTCAACAGGTGTGAAGAATACGAAAGGGGTAGGTTTCAATCGAAATAAAAGAAACACAAATGAAAACCAAAGTATCTGGGTTTCAATCTGAAAGTAAAACCAAGGGGAAGGGGTCGAGAGAGAGAGAGAAGAGAGTGCTTTAACCCTCTTATGAGACGTGCTTCATAAAGCTCTGACACCAGGGTGAATCATTCGTCTCAAATCATTCAGAGTGTGTATCACTGCTAAGGTCACGTGATTTTAGTAAACGGGGCTTCGTTACACGTCATAGCCATTTCGAAATTGTTTTAAATTTCAACGGTTCGTGAACCAGTGTGTCTATGTGATCTCGTATCACTTTATAGATTCGTGAGGTTGCCCACCTGGGAGACTCCAGAATCTCTACAATACTCATAGACTCCTTCTGTTGCATCAGCCATGTAGTCATCCATTTGACCTAATAAATATATATTTTTGGCCAAAGGGTCCTCAAGTTATTTTGCTATTCTTATAGATGTCACAGTCTGTCTTGTCTCCGCCTCTTCACTACACTTCCCAGCATCCCTCATGTTTTCGCACCTGCCTGTCGTCATCGTTGTCACCTGTGCGTAGTTAATCACCTTCATTTGTGTCACCTGGTTTCTGTTCATTAGTGTCTGTATTTAGTTCATTCCTGTTCAGTCTGTCCTTGTCGGTTGTTAGTTGTATTCAACGTGTGTGTTATCCTGCCCGTCATCCTGCCTGCCTGTACCTGTACCTGTGATTAGTGATGGCCAAATGAAGCGTTTCGAAGCATTATTGCTGTGTCGAAAATGGTTCATTACTCGAAGCTTCATTCAGATAGAAATTGCAGCACCATCTCCTGGTGAAGTAAATGTCATGCAACAAAGCTGACAACCATAAAATGCTAGTAGCCGTATATGTTAACGCCCTGTTTATTACGTGTTTACCGAGGCGATCAAAGCTGAAACAGTGTTAGTGCTGTGAAACTCATTTATGTAGGGGAATTTTACAGATACTGATGAATTTCATGTTCACCTTGATAATAAAACATTAAGCATGATGTGTGTGTAATTATTTCTTTAGATAAGGACAGAAGATCAGACCAGCTAAAAAAAAGTTGGAAACCATCACAGAAATTCTAATGGTTTCTATTAAAATACCAATAGGAACCATTGGCTTTTACCATTTAAACCACTACAGAATTATTTTTTGTAGTGTGTTTGACATATTTTAGCAGGGCAGTATCATGTGTGAAAGCTTTATCTTGTTTAGCTGTGACCACACTGTAGTTGCAGCAGTCGTGTGTGCTGACGCGCCGAGTACACTGCAAGCGTTAACGCCGGACAGAAGGGGAGTCACACCACCATATGGAAAGAAGCGTAAATGGGTGAAGCATAGTTTACTGTAAAGCTACGTCTTAGTGTTGCTTATCTTGGCGAAAGCCGAGTACAAATCAGCATGAAGTTTTAACATCTACTCTCGTGTAATGGAAATCATGAAGATCTGGATACGTCCAGTGACTGCGGTGAAAAGTGCTGCTGGCAACCAGGGAAAGACCTTGTGACAGCCTGGAGAGACAGCTGACAGGAGGAAAGAGACCCCAATGGGGCTGGTCTACGGCAGTATCCAGCTCCGTGTTTACAGGATGCTGGAGACACCCGCCCAAGGCTTCTGAGAAATTAAAGAGAAAAATACCCCTAGAGTCTGCGAGAGCGGGGGCGGAAGATGACTCAATGTTGGACAACATGGTTAACGACTTAGGAATGGAAACAGATATGAGTATGGAGAGTAAGACTAGTTCAAGATCTGCAGTTAGTAAAGTCATTGAACTCCAAGTTTGTGTCTGTGGCTGGAGCAAGGCGACAACGGTCAGGGGTTTGAAGGTTCATCAAGGGAAAATGAAATGCTTGAGGGAGAAGGGACAAGGGCCTCGCATTGATCAGTACTTCTTACGAAGTCAGTCAAGTCAATCGAATGAAATCCAGCGACAGGAAGCAAACCACAGCTCGCAGGATATCAGCACCCCTGTCATTGAGGAGAGGAGGGCTTGCACAGTTAGTGATGGACAAATTCATACTTGTGAACCCGGTCAGACTAAACCGCATAAGAGAGAAAAGAACCTCAACGGGCATAGGCCTGGAGTTAGATGGCCAAGAGCTTGTGAGAAAACTGCATGGGACACGGTAAACACAGATCTATGCTTTGCATTGGAAAGATTAACTGGTACAGTTGAAAAGAATCTGGATAAATTTGGGGACATCATTTACGCATATGGAAGTGAGAGGTTTGGTGTGGAAAAAAGGAAGGAAAAAGTACAGACTACTCCTGGAATGTCTAGACGGCAGCAGAAAATTGAAGGGTTAGTTAGAGAAAGGAGACAGCTGAGGAAGCAATGGAAAAGAGCAGAACAAAGTCAGAAGGAGGGACTCAATCTCTTACAAAGGGCCATAAAAGATAAGCTGGCAACATTATGCAGAGCTGAGCGTCTACGGAAACGCTACAAAAAGAAGGAATGTGCGAGGGCTAATTTCTATAAAGACCCATTCAAATCCGTAAAGAAGTTATTCACCAGGGAGAAGAATGGCACTTTAAAAGCATCTAGGGTTGAGCTAGAGAGATATTTGGAGGAAACCGCATGACAATGCTTAGAGGTTGGAATAATGGCAGGATGCACCATTTCTCCACTGGCTTTTACCATGGCAATGGAAGTAATCATTAGGGCATCAAGATGGGTTCTGGGCGCTTGGCTTCTGGGATGCGACTACCACCAATCAGAGCATACATGGATGACATGACAACCATGACTACAACAGTAGCCTGCCCTGATCGGTTATTGGGGAAGTTAACAGATAATATTGAATGGGCACGAATGCAATTTAAGCCCTCTAAATCAAGGAGCATCTCGATAGTTAAAGGAAAGGTAGTAGATAAAACATTCTTCATTAATGGTGAGGCAATACCAACAGTTTCTGAGAAGCCAGTGAAGAGTCTTGGGAGATGGTGCGATGGGGATCTAAAGGACACAGTTCGAGTGGGAGAAGTTAGACGACAAGCAGTGGAAGGGTTGAAGAGCATAAACAGCTGTGCTCTACCAGGCAAACTAAAACTCTGGTGCTTTCAGTTTGGTCTACTGCCAAGGTTGCTGTGGCCACTGACCGTGTACGAGGTTTCTTTGACAACAGTGGATAAGCTGGAAAGGTTGATAAGTTCATACATCAGGAAATGGTTGGGAGTTCCACGCTGCCTCAGCAGAGTGGGACTTTATAGTAAAGGAGTATTGCAGCTGCCAGTCTCTGCTTTAACCGAGGAGTTTAAGTGTGCCAAGGTCAGACTGGAAATGACTTTAGTAGAGTCACGCGACAAATGTGTAAGGGAGGCAGCCCCTGTGTTAAAAACTGGTAGAAAGTGGTCAGCAAAGAAATCTGTAGTAGAGGCAAAGGCTGACCTTCAAATTGGGGATATCGTGGGACAGGTACAGCATGGAAGAGGGGGTTTTGGGCTCAGTTTAGCTCCTCCTAAATGGCACAAGGCAGGCCCAGCTCAAAGGAGGAAGCTGGTAGTCAACGAGGTGCGAAAGCAGGAGGAGAGGATGAGATGTATAAAGGCCATTTCCCAGGCCAAGCAGGGAGAGTGGATGAGATGGGAGAGTGTGGAACAACGAAAAATGGGCTGGCAAGACCTTTGGTCAATGGAAGAGAGTAGGATCAATTCCTCCGCCCAGGCGAGCAACCACCAAGAAAAGGTGCTAACACCAATTCTCGCCCAGGACAACTGGAAGCTGCTGGGGACTGGAAGATGCTGGCTGATCTTGATCAACGGCTTATTTTTCCACCTGAGATTGCCACCACTAACCTACGACCAGATATTGTTTTGTGGTCTGGATCAGCACGCATTGTTCAACTGATAGAGTTAACAGTGCCATGGGAGGATGCGGTAGATGAGGCATATGAGAGGAAGAAACTGCGGTATGCTCATCTGGCCACTGAAGCAGAACAGCGAGGATGGAGAGTCCAGGTTTATCCAGTGGAAGTGGGTTGTCGAGGTTTTGTGGCACACTCTACAACCCCGTTCCTCAGAGACGTCGGATTCAGTGGCCAAGAGTTGCGTCGCACAGTAAAGAACTTATCTGAAGCAGCAGAAAGGAGCAGCAACTGGCTGTGGTTGAGACGGAAAGATTCTTGCTGGCTGTGTACAGGCCACCACGCTACGGTTTCGTAGAATTCTTGAAAACTTGAAGAGTCTGTTGGTTTATTTGTATACGTTCCTGTGGATATTGTGTGAATGACGGGTGGTTGGGCAGATATTGTGTTTTGCGGTAGGTGGTATGCGATACGGAACCGTTGACACTGAAACTGCATATTAACGCACCAGTGGGGCTCGACAGCCTTAATCAAACGGGTTGGGGCGTATGGTTGGGTTGCGGAGAGATTGTGAGATTGTGGTTAGGTCTCAGCAGCAGGAGGGATGTAGAAGTCAGTAAGCTGGGCTGAGTTGAGTGGGGGACGGAGGGGGGGTGACTCTGGGACGCCAGAGTCACTGTCGAGCCCTCTTGAGGTGTCGTGGGCTAGTCGACGAAACACTGAGGATGGAAGGTGCCCACTTGAAGACCCTAGAGATGTCCCCTACTTTGCTCAATCCAGACGGTTGTCGTGCTGGTCCACTAGGGAGACCACACTGTAGTTGCAGCCGTTGTGTGTGCTGACGCGCCAAGTACACTGCAAGCGTTAACGCCGGACAGAAGGGGAGTCACACCACCATATGGAAAGAAGCGTAAATGGGTGAAGCATAGTTTACTGTAAAGCTACGTCTTAGTGTTGCTTATCTTGGCGAAAGCCGAGTACAATCAGCATCAGCGAAGTTTTAACATCTACTCTCGTGTAATGGAAATCATGGGAAGCAGAACTCTATAACTTGTTAACTGGTGGGACTGATATTTTTGTATGTTGAAAGGGATGTAACTGGTTGTAGCCTACTTGTATAATGTAGCTGAGGGTTTTTGAAGTTTCTGTCTTTCTCCATATCATTCACTACATAAAAATATTTGTATGCAGAAATGTCAAAGAACTAACCTTATTCTGGGAAATAAGTTGAAAGTGTTCCCAAACTTAGAAACAACTCTTTCTCGGTGGCTCCATCACAACACTGAAATAAACTCAATCCACTCTCCTCAACAATAACCAATCCAGACACCGACTACTACAACCCACGGTGTTGCCATGGTTTGGCTTCACTTTTATAAGAAATACAGCCGCCAGGTTTCAAACCTGTCAACACTGGATTGGGCTGTCAAAGCAGTCAGGTGGTTCACTACAGGAGTGAACCAGTGTGTTTGCTTCAGAAGTCCTTTTTCACGTGACTAGTGACATAATGATACAAGCTCCGAAGCAGTGGTTCATTGCAAGGACCGTTCGAGTTTGAAGCAAGCTTGATGTCAGACGTAACATCACTACCTGTGATTTATATTAGTAAAACTGTCTGGTTTGGAGCCTTTTGACTTTGAGTCTTCTTCTGCCCGCTACACACCCGTTATGATAGACTCCTCCTGATGTTAAATCAGCAAAATAGTCTATATATGAGCAACTGAACATAATTCTGGCCAAAGAGTCCCCCACATTCCTGAACATTCTTTTCCCTCTAATTCCCAGAGCCCAGCTCAACAGAACGTAAATTATTCTGCATTTTGATAAACATAGCCTACCTTTTTAAACTCCTACACCATTTGTCCACAACACCAAATGTTGTATGTATCATCTAGAGACCCTGGAGAGAAAAAGTTATCAAAAAAATTTGGATTCATCAAATGGTCTAGATAGAATATATAGTTTAATGAGTGTGGAGCCATTGCTACAAAATTTATGGGCTTATATCTTCTAATAATAATATATTTTGATAACTTTTTGTCATGTGTCTATAGATGATACATGCAAAATGTCATGTGAATCAGTCTAGTGTTTTAGGAGGAGTCAGAAAAAGACATTTTTGCCAACTCAAAATTGCTGATGGACATGTTGTAAAAATATTGTCCACTAGAGGGAACCCGAGGATCAGACATCCTTCTGAGGAGAATTCAGCCATGAGTTAGTCGGTATCTGACGTATTGAACATTTTTCTTGCCAAAGAGTGCTTGATCTTGGCCTTTTCTATAGATACTCATAGACTCCTCATGTTACAACAGCCAGACAGTAGTCCATATTTGACCTACTAAACATATTTCTGGCCCATGAGTGCTCGATCATGATCATGACTCAGGAATGAGTTAGTTATTGTATGCATTGTAAAGCAATAGCCTATGTAATGTTTTCTCTTCAATACTCAAATTGATGTTATTTCTGGTATGCATTGCAATGCAACAAGTGTTATAGCCTTCTATGTTATTCTTCAATACACAAAGTTAGATCATGTCTGAAATGTAATGCAACAGTAAAAATTGTACCTCTTCATTGCACAATGGAATAAGTTCATTCTTGAATGCAGTGCAATGCAGCAGCTACGCGAAGATTTCCCTTCAATATACAAATGAATAGTTCATTGTTTAATATAATGCGAAAGCACATATGTTGTGTGTTTTCTATTAAATGCACAAAGGAACAAGTTAGATCATGTATGCATTGCAATGGAACAGCACAAATGTTACCTGTTCAATGCACAACGGAATGAGTTAGTTCTGGTATGCATTGCAATAAAAGAAGTGAACTTATTTGTTATGCTTCAATGCACAACGTTAGATTGTGTGTGCAATGCAGTGCAACAACACATATGTTCTCTCTTCGTTGTACATTGTGAATGAGTAAGTTATTGTATGCAATGGAATGGAACATCTAATGCAATGAGTTCCCTTCAATACACAAATGAAAATTAGTTGTAGTTATGCAATGCAATGTGAAACTACGTATGTTATGTGTTTTCTTTTCATTGGACAGAGTAATTATATATTTAATGCATTGCAATGCAAGAGAAAAAAATATATATCTTTAATGCACATCGAAATGAGTTAATTCTTGAATGCATTGCATTGCAACAAGTAAATTGCTTATATGTTATTCTTCAATGTACAACGTTAGGTCGTGTGTGCAATGCAATACAACAGCGCAAAGTGTTACCTCTTCAATGCACATCAGATTAAGTTAATTCTTGGATGCATTGCAATGCAACAAGTGCATAGTTAGATCCTGTGTGCAATGAAATGCAACAGCACATATGCTATCTCTTCGTTGCATATTTGATGAGTTAGTAATTGTATGCAATGTAATGGAACAACTAATGCAATGCATTGCAATGCATCCAATAATTAATCCGACGTGCATTCAAGAATTAACTCATTCCAATGTTTATTGAAGAGATACATTTTTTCTGTTGCATTGCATTGCATAAAAGACCTTATTCCTCTGTGCAATGAAAAGAAAACACATAACATATGTAGTTTCGCATTGCATTGCATTCTTCAACTAACATCGGAATGAGTTAATTCTTGAATGCATTAAAATGCAACAACTGCCTAGTTTATGTGTGCTTATAGCTTACTTAAATGCACAACTTTAGATCGTGTATATGCAATGTAATATAACAGCACAAATGATACCTCTTCAATGCACATCGGAATGGGTTAGTTCTGGTATGGATTGCAGTGCAACCAAGTGCATTGTTAAGTGCAAGTGGAATGTTAGACCGTGTCTGCAATGCAATGCAGCAGAACATATCTCTTCAATGCACAATGGAACGAGTTAGTTATTTTGCATCGTAATAAAACAAGTGCATAGCTTATATGTTATATTCAATGCACAACGTTAGATCATGTGTTCAAAGCAAAGAAACAGCACAAATTGTGTGTGTATATACCTCTTCAATGTACATTTGAATGAATTAGTTATTGTATGCAATGTAATGGAACAGATAATGCAATGATTTCCATTCAATACACAAATGAAAAATGAGTTGTAGTATGCAAGAGATAAATAATACGGAACTACAAATGTTATATGGTATTCTTTCATTGCGCAGAGGATATGCATTGCAACGCAAAAGAGAAAAAAATATTATCCTTTAATGCACAACGTAATGAGTATGCATTTTAATGCAACAATTGCATAGATGCATATGTTGTTCTTAAATGTGATCGTGTCAGCAATGCTATGCAGCAGAACATATCTCTTCAATGCACAACGTCAGATCCTGTGTGCAATGCAATGCACCAGCATATATGTTCTCTTCGTTGCACAACGGAATGAGGAAGTTCTTCAGTACATTGTAATCCAATAGCTAATGCAATGATTTCCCTTCATACACAAATTAATAGTTTGTAGTATGCAAATCAACGCGAAAGCACATATGTTATGTTTTATTTTCATTGCACAGAGGAATAAGATATTTTATGCAAAGCAATGCAACATCTCATATGTTGTCTCCGTTTACAACAGAAAGAATATATCTATAAATAGTCATAGACTTCTTCTTTCGTTACAGCAGCCAAAATTAAAATTTGTTATGTGTAGTCTGCAATGCAGAACAGAATAAGTTAGATCCTGTATGCAATCCAATGCAACAGCAAATATGTTATCTCTTCAATACACAACGGAATGAATAATTAATGTATGCAATTTCAATGCAACAAGCGCATGCTTAGGTTATTCTTCAATACACAATGTTAGATCGTCTGTGCAATGCATATGTTTAATCTCTTAGTTGCACATCTTAATGAGTTAGTTATTGTTTGCGTTGTAAAACATCAGGTCATATAATGTTTTCTCTTTAACACTGTAATGTTTTCTCTTCAACACTCAAATGAAGTTAATTGTTGTATGCAACGCGAAAACAAACATGTTATCTCTTTAATGCACATCAGAATGGCTTAATTCTTGTATGTGTTGCAGTGCAACAAGCAACAAGCGCACAGCTTATATGTTATTCTTTAATGCACGTTTCATTGTGTGTGCAATAAAATGCAACCGCACAAATGCTATCTTTTTAATGAACAACGGAATGAGTTAGTTCTGACATGCATTATAATGCAACGTCTAATGCGATGATTTCCCTTCAAAACACAAATGAATGAGTTAGTTGTATTATTAAATGTATTGCGAAAGCACATATATTCATGTTTTCTTTTCATTGCACAGAGGAATGTTAGATCTTTAATGCCGTCTGTAACAGGCAAAAATGTTATCTCTTCAATGCACATCGGAGTGAGTTAGTTCTGGCATGCATTGTAATGCAACGTGATTTGTTTATGTTTATTCTTCAAGGCTAATCGTTAGATCGTGTGTGCAATACAACGCCACTCTTGTTATCTCTCACAATGGAATGGGGTAGTTATTATGTGCACTGTAATGCAACAGCTAATGCAAGAATCTCCCTTCAAAACACAAATTAACAAGTTATTATGCAATGAATTGCGAAAACACAAATGTAAGTTTGATCTTTTATGCATTGCAACTGAAACTTGTGTCTCTTCGATGCAAATCGGCGTGTGTCAATTTTTGTGCATTGCAATGAACAATAAATTATTCTTCAATAACCAAGTTCGACCATAAGTGCAATAAAATACAACAGCATATGTTATCTCTTCGTTACACAACGGAATTAGTTAGTTATTGTGTGTGCATTGTAATGGAATCTACTACAATAATTTCCCTTCAATAAAAAATGAATAGTTGTAATGCGAAAGCACATATGTTATATATTTTCATGGCACAGAAGTTAGATCTTTTTTGCAATACAATACAACTGTAAAAATGCTATATCTTTAATGCACATCGCACTGCAACAAGTGCATAGCTTATATGTTAATTCTTAAATGTTTGATCATGTGTGCAGTGAAATACAAAAGCGTTCATGTTGTCTCACTGCACAACGGAATGAGTTGGAATGCAAGTACATAGCTTCATCAATTCATCAATGCACAACAGCAATCCAACAACAGCACTCATGTTATCTTTTTAATGCACAACGGAATTAGTTAGTTCTGGCATGCATTGTAATGCAACATTTGATTTGCTTATATGCTATTCTTTAACGCTAATCGTCTCTGCAATGCCACACTTGTTATCTCTTCGTTGCACAATGGAATTGGGTAGTCATTATATGCATTGTAAAGCAACAGCTAATACAATAATTTTTCATCAAACCACAAATCAACAAGTTAGTTTTAAAATGCAATGAATTGCGAAAGCACATATCTTGTGTGTTTTCTTTTCATTGCACAGAGGAATAAGTTTCCTTTCTTAGTAGAATAAGTTCTTTTGCAATGATTTCCCTTCAATACAAAAATGGATAGCTTAGTATGTAATGTGAAAGCACATATGTTATGTGTTTTTATTGCACAGAGCAATGTTAGTTATTTGTTAGTTATTTAGGTATTTTGTTAGTTATTTGCGTTTTATTTTCACTGCACAGAGGAATAAATAAAATATTGAGAATGCAATGCATTGTGTAACAGCAAAAATGTTATCTCTTCAATGCATATCGGAATGACTTAGTTCGTGTGTGCAATGCAACACTATATCTCTTCATTTTACAATGGAATGGGGTAGTTATTATATGCATTGTAATGCAACAACTAATGCAATAATCTCCCTTCAAAACACAAATGAACAAATGTTCGAAAGCACATATGTTGTGTGTTTTCTTTTCATTGATAAGTTAGATCTTTCTTGTAATGCAATGCAACTGTAAAAATGTTATTACTTCAATGCGATTCGGAATGAGTTAGTTATTGTATGCATTGCACTGCAACAAGTGTATAGCTTATATGTTATTCTCAATGCAAAACGTTTGATCGTGTGTGCAGTGCAACATGTGAAATAGTTGAAATAAAATGTGAAATGAAATAGTTCCCCTTCAATAAATAAATGAATCATTTAGTTGTAGCATGCAATGAGAAAGCGTATGTTTTGTGTTTTCATTTCATTTTTATCTAAGATCTAAGTTAGTCAATACAACAGCAAAAACGTTATCTCTTCGATGCACATCAGAATAAGCGAGTTCTTGTATGCATTGCAAAAGCACATATGTTATGTGTTTTTATTGCACAGAGCAATAAGTTAGATATTTTATGCAATCATATGTAACATTAAGATGTTATCTGCACTTCGGAGTGAGTTAGTTCTGGCATGCATTGTAATGCAACAAGCGCATAGCTTATATGATGTTCTTCAATGTTGCAACGTTACATCGTGTATGCAATGCAATATAACCGCACTCATTTTATCTCTTTAATGCACAACGGAATGAGTTAGTTCTGGCATGCATTGTAATGCAACATGTGATTTGCTTATGTATTTTTCTTCAACGCTAATCGTTAGATCGTGTGTGCAATGCAATACAACCGCACTCATGTTATCTCTTTAACGCACAACGGAATGAGTTTGTTATTGTGTGTCCATTATAATGGAATGTCTTTTGCAATAATTTCCCTTCAATAGAAAAATGGATTGCTTAGTATCTAATGCGAAAGCACATATGTTATGTGTTTTTATTGCACAGAGCAATGTTAGTTATTTTATGCAATCAAATGCAACAGTAGAGATGTTATCTCTTCGGAGTGAGTTAGTTCTGGCACTCACTGTAATGCAACAAGCGCATAGCTTATATGATATTCTTCAACAACGTTACATCGTGTAGGCCTATGCAATGCAATATAACCGCAATCATGTTATCTCTTTAAAGCATATCGGAATGAGTAAGTACTGGCATGCATTGTAATGCAACATGTGATTTGCTCCTGTGTTTTTCTTCAACGCTAATTGTTAGATCGTGTGTGCATTTAGTGAAGGGGTATTTATTCTATGCATTGTAATGCAAAAGCTAATGCAAAAATTTCCCTTCAAAACACAAATTAACAAGTTAGTTGCAATGCAATTGCGAGACATATATTTGCGTTTTATTTTCATTGCACGGAATAAGTTAAATATTGAGAATGCAATGCATTGTGTAACAGCAAAAATGTTATCTCTTCAATGCATAACGGAATGACTTAGTTCTTGGATGCATTGTACTGCAACAAGTACATTCCTAATATGTTATTCTCAATGCAAAAACGTTTGATCGTGTGTGTAATGCAGTACAAAAAGCGTTCATGTTATCTTTTAATGCACAAGGGAATTAGTTTGTTCTTGTAGGCTTGCGCAAGTTATCAGTGTTGCAGTGCAATGCCTACAATAACTAACTCATTCCGAATTGCATTGAAGAAATAACATTTTTACAGTTGCATTGCATTGCAAGAAAGATGTAACCTATCAATGAAAAGAAAACACACAACATATGTGCTTTCGAACATTTGTGTTTTGAAGGTAGATTATTGCATTAGCTGTTGCATTACAATGCATATAATAACTATTATATGCATTGTAATGCGACAGCTAATGCAATAATCTACCTTCAAAACACAAATGAACAAATGTTCGAAAGCACATATGTTGGGTGCTTTCTTTTCATTGATAGGTTAGATCTTTCTTGCAATGCAATGCAACTGTAAAAATGTTATTTCTTCAATGCAATTCGGAATGAGTTAGTTATTGTAGGCATTGCACTGCAACAAGTGCAAAGCTTATGTTATTCTTTAATGCACAACGGTAGATCATGTGTGCAATGCAAGCAACAGCATATATTGTTTCTTCGTTGAAGAACAGAATGAGTTAGTTGTTTTCAGTGTTTATTGCACAGAGCAGTAAGTTAGATCTTTTATGCAATAAAATGCAACAGTAGAGATGTTATCTTATCGGAGTGAGTTAGTTCTGGCACTCACTGTAATGCAACAAGCGCATAGCTTATATGATATTCTTCAATGTACAACGTTGCATCGTGTATGCTATGCAATATAACCGCACTCATGTTATCTCTTTAAAGCACATCGGAATGAGTAAGATCTGGCATGCATTGTAATGCACCATGTGATTTGCTTATATGTTTTCTTCAACGCTAATCGTTAGATCGTGTGTGCAATGCAATCCAAATTGCATTTAGTCCTGCTAATGCAATAATTTTCATTCAAAACACAAATTAACAAGTTAGTTGTATTATGCATAACCTATATTTGTGTTTTCTTTTCATTGCACAACTTAATCTGAAACATACGGAGCCCGGGAAGTCACCTGTGGGGGAAAAAAAAACAATCCGAGGCGACGGTTTTGCAATCCGTCCCCTCAGTTTATAAACTGTTCTCATGAATTCTTAAACTGTTCCCTCGGTTTAACAATTCGTGCCCACGGATTAATAAACCGTACCCACGAGTTCCTAATCCGTGCTCTCAGATTTGTAAACCGTGCCCTCAGTTTTTGCAATCTGTACCCACAAATTCATAAACCGTGCCCACGCTTTCGCAATCCGTACTCACGGGTTTGTAATCCGTACTCACGGGTTAGTCCCCCAGAGTGTGCCGCGTGATTCAACCAGGCCTCCTGTTTAGATGCGGGATGCATTGTTTTTAAAAGGACTTCACATACAATATATATACATATAAATAAATATATATATATATATATATATATATATATATATATAGGCCTAACACAAACACAAAGTTATAGGCCTATAAAAATAAAATATTCATAAATTGTTTTATGATTAACATATTCCTGTCTTAAGTGAACTCATTTAAAGTTATAAACGCAAATAATAGGCCTAATAATAATAATTAGGCTATTATTATTACATTTAGGCTACATATTTAGATATAAGACGCTTTTATCAAAAAAAGAAACACAGCAATTCGTCAAATGTCAGTCATAATACAGGTTAGACAATAATACAGGGCTGAGATTATCATAAATAAACACAAGATTTTGACGCATATCCAAGTGTTTGTGCACAAAAAAGAAATACCAGTGACTTTTTGCCTTTATTAAACATTTAAAATTTTCGCAAATTAATATGGAAAAAAAATAGATTTTACTTTCTAAAAACTATATTTTGCCCGCAGTGCTAAATGAGAAGAACATCTCTGGAACCATAAAGAGAGATGATTTATAGGTGATTTATAGGCTAATCATAATAAATGTTTCTGAAAAATAACGATGGATTTTTATTGTTTAAATGAACAGTTTTCTAGTGACGGGCTAAACATATCTCCATCTCCGCTGTAAAGGATGCACCTTTAGAGAAATGCAACTTTCGGATTGTAGGCTATAATCAGACGGTATTTGCTTTCGATTCGAATTTGTTCGTTTAAAAGTGGACATTTCAAGCTTTATATAGGCTTTTGTTTCAGTTCATTTATGAGACGCGCTCCGGAGATCATGAAAGCGCGCCTGATTGTTTTATTTTATTTTACAAATAGGCTACACAACTTTTCATGTTATTGTGAGTTTACACAATTAAAAGTAGTTGCAAATAATGTATTATGTATAATGTATTTTTTCTGTATGACCAGAAATGCTAGATTATTTTAAGTTGTTCCACTGTTGATAGGAACATGCAAGTGTTTGCGGCCGCGGCTCAGTGACGTGCAGTGCGCTCTCCACACAAACACTTGGATATGCGTTAAAAACCTGTGTTTGTTTGTTATAATCTTAGCCCATTATTATTGTCTAAGACTGACATTTGACGAATTGCTTTGTTCTTTTTTTTTTCTTTTGTTTGTGTGGATAAAAGCGTCTTCTAAATAGGCCTATGTAGCCTGAATGGATTTGATAGCTAATTATTATTTGCGTTTATTACTATGAATGAGTTCACCGAAGACAGTAATATGTTTAGCCTAACATAAAATAATTTATAACTTATAACCAAATCTTTTACAGTTTTTGAACTGTGTGTTATTATTATTTTATTTTATTTTTTTGCTTAATTATTATACTGAGCTTTTTCCTCTAAAAAATGGACTTTAAAGATAAAAGTAGCCTACAGGCTAAACTCATTTATAAATGCAGTTTTCTTTAGAAAATGCAAGAAATTATCCATTTAAAAAAATGGTTTTAAAAACAATGCAATGCATCCCGCATCTAAACAAGAGGCCTGCTTGAATCACGCGGCACACTCTGGGGGACGAGCCACAAACCCGTGAGTACGGATTACAAACCCGTGAGTACGGATTACAAACCCGTGAGTACGGATTGCGAAAGCGTGGGCACGGTTTATGAATTTGTGGGTACAGATTGCAAAAACTGAGGGCACTGTTTACAAATCTGAGAGCACGGATTAGGAACTCGTGGGTACGGTTTATTAATCCGTGGGCACGAATTGTTAAACCGAGGGAACAGTTTAAGAATTCGTGAGTACAGTTTATAAACTGAGGGGACGGATTGCAAAACCGTCGCCTCGGATTGTTTTTTCCCCCCCACAGGTGACTTCCCGGGCTCCGTAGTAACAACAAAAGAAATGTTTGTGTCTAAGATCAGTTGTATATTGACAAAGTAATTTCTAAGGTTTTTCTCTGTGCTTTTTTTCACCGATATGTACAGTTTATTATTTTTGTTTATAAGTGAGATATTCAATTAAATGTCACAACAAATGTTATCTTATGCATGTTATCTCTTCAATAAACATCGGAATAACTTAGTTCTTCGCTTTGCTTAAATGTTATTTTTGTGTGCAATAATACACTTATCTCTTCGTTACACATAGGAGTATTATAATTAGGTAGTTATTCTATGCATTGTAATGGAACAGCTCTTATCTCTTCAATTCAAAATGGAATCAATTAGCTGTTAGCTGAACACATTACTGGCTAAAGAATCCTTGAACATTAACTGCATATATACATACAGATTGACTTCTTGAGATGATATATCCTCCAGACAGGAGTTAACATTTGACCTACTGAACAAATTTCTGGCCCAAGAGTACTTGATTTTGAACTTTCTATACATACTCATTGACTCCTTCTGATGCTACAGAGGCAAGTGTCCTCAAAAGTTTTTAAATAATATAAACTGACAGACTCCTTTTCATGTTAAATCAGCCGTACCGAGCTCCCTTTTGACCTACTGAACAATTTCAGTCCCAAGAGTACTTGATCTTGAATTGAATACATACTCATAGACTCCTTATGCTTCATAGGATATATAGAAGTCCATTTCTCACCTATTGAACTTTTTTTCTGGCCAAAGGGTCCTCAAAAGTTTAAAAACCATATAAACTTATTGACTCCGTCTGCTGTTATATCAGCCACAGACAGGTCCCTTTTTGACCTGCTGAACATATTTTTGGCCAAAGAGCTCTTGTACATAAAGATTTACTTGTTGAGATGATGTATCAGCCAGACATTTCACATTTGACCTACTGAACATATTTCTGGCCCAAGAGAACTTTATCTTGAAATTTCTATACATACTCATTGACTCTTCCTGATGCTTCAGAGGCCATATAGAAGTCTATTGCTGACATATAGAATTTTTTTCTGGTCAAAGGGTCCTCAAAAGATTTTAAACAATATAAACTTGTTACCTCTTTTTGATGTTAAATCAGAAATACAGATGTCCCTTTTTGACCTACTGAACATATTTCTGGCCCTAGAGTACTTGATCTTGAAACTTCTATACATACTCATAGACTCCTTCTGATGCTTCAGTGGCCATTATAGAAGTCCATATCTCACCTATTGAACTTATTTATGGTCAAAGGGTCCTCAAAAGGTTTAAACAATATAAACTTATAAACTTCTTCTGATGTTAAATCAGCCATATAGAGGTCCCTTTTTGACCCACTGAACAAATTTCTCGCTAAAGAATCCTTGAACATTAACTGCATATACATACAGATATTTTTGGCCAAAAAGCTCTTGAACTTTAACTGACTCAACATACATATTGACTTCTTGAAATGATATAATAGCCAGACAGGAGTTCACATTTGACCTACTGAACATATTTCTGGCCAAAGAGTACTTGATCTTGAACTTTCCATACACTTCTATAACTTATCTATGGTCAAAGGGTCCTCAAAAGGTTTAAACAATATAAACTTATGGACTCCTTTCGATGTTAAATAAGCGATACAGAGGACTCTTTTTGACCTAGAGAACACATTTCTGGCCCAAGAGTACTTGATCTTGAAATTTCTATACACACTCAAAGACTTCTTCTGATGCTTCAGATGCCATATAGAAGTCCATATCTCACCTATTGAACTTTTTTCAGGTCAAAGGGTCCTCAAAAGTTTAAAAACCATATAGAATCCGTCTGCTGTTAAATCACCCATAGAGAGGTCCGTTTATTGACCTACTGAACATATATCTGGCAAAGGAGTCCTTGAACATGAAGTTACCATACATACAGATTTACTTTTTAAAATGTTATTTTAGCCAGAGAGAAATTTGATCTGCTGAACATATTTTTGGCCAAATAGCTCTTTAACATCAACTGACAGTACATACAAATTGACTTGTTGAGATGATATATCAGCCAGACATTTCACATTTGACCTACTGAACATATTTCTGGCCCAAGAGTACTTGATCTTGAACTTTCTATACATACTCATAGACTCCTTCTGATGCTTCAGTTGCCATATAGAAGTCCATATCTCACCTCTTGAACTTATTTCTGTTCAAATGGTCCTCAAAAATTTTAAACAATATAAACTTCTTCTGATGTTAAATCAGCCATACAGAGGTCCCTTTTTGACCCATTGAACATATTATTTTGGCCCAAGAATATTTGATCTTGAAATTTCTATACAAACTCATAGACCACTTCTGATGCTTCAGATGCCATATAGAAGTCCATATCTCACCTATTGAACTTATTTCTGATCAAATGGTCCTCAAAATGTTCAAACAATATAAACTTATAAACTTATTCTGATGTTAAATCAGCCATACAGAGGTCCCTTTTCGACCCTCTAAACATATTTTTGGTCAAAGAGCTTTTGAACATCAACTGACTGTATATATAGATTGACTTCTTGATATGATATGTGTTGGGGAATTTCATTTGTCTCATATATGGGTCTGAATATAAAATTCTGTAATGCTAGAGAAAACCAGGTCTGAATGCTGTAATGCCAAGCAGAAAAACTAGGTCTGGATGTGAGGATAGGGCACATGAGGACATGGACGAGAGAGTGGAAAAGTACCCAAAAGACTTGTAGCACAGATGCAGGTGTTGGGAAGCACTGGAAGAGAAACATATTGTATACAATGTAACGATGTGCCACCAATAAGAAAAAGGCATTGATGCGGTTGAACTTTCTGTCAAAATGATGGATGGTGACCTTTGATCTTCCGCCCCTTGCGGTTAAACTTTCTGTCAAAATGATGGTAACAGTTAGTTTAATTGTTTGAAGTTAGTTTTATCAAGAAAAAGGGGAGTATGACAGTTAGTTTGATCCTTTTGAAGTTCGTGTGATCAAGAAAAAAGGGAGTATAACAGTTAGTTTGATCGTTTTAAGTTAGTTTGGCGACAGACCAAGGAGGAGTAAGTAGCAAAAGATAACTGTATGAGCGCTATTCGGACACCTGATAAGAAAAAGGTATAAGACCTGAGCGCTGGCCCTTGTGGAGTCAGATGTCCAGCTGGCTTCTCACTTTGTTGAACTGCTCAATAAAGTTATTCTTCTGAGACCTGAAACTTCGACTCTGAAGAATTGAACCAAAGATCGAGAATTTGCCACAACAATATCAGCCAGACAGGAGTTCACATTTGACCTACTGAACATATTTCTGGCCCAAGAGAACTTTATCTTGAAATTTCTATACATACTCATTGACTCTTCCTGATGCTTCAGAGGCCATATAGAAGTCTATTGCTGACATATAGAATTTTTTTGGTCAAAGGGTCCTCAAAAGATTTTGAAACAATATAAACTTGTAGACTCCTTTTGATGTTAAATCAGCCATACAGAGGTCCCTTTTTGACCTACTGAACATATTTCTGGCCCTAGAGTACTTGATCTTGAACCTTCTATACATACTCATTGACTCCTGATGCTTCAGATGCCATATCGAAATCCATATCTCAAATATTGAACTTATCTCTGGTCAAAGGGTCCTCAAAAGGTTTAAACAATATAAACTTATGGACTCCTTTCGATGTTAAATAAGCCATACAGAGGACCCTTTTTGACCTACCGAACAAATTTCTGGCCCAAGAGTACTTGATCTTGAACCTTCTATACATACTCATAGACTCCTTCTGATGCTTCAGTGGACATTATAGAAGTCCATATCTCACCTATTGAACTTATTTCTGGTCAAAGGGTCCTCAAAAGGTTTAAACAATATAAACTTATAAACTTCTTCTGATGTTAAATCAGCCATATAGAGGTCCCTTTTTGACCTACTGAACAAATTTCTCGCTAAAGAATCCTTGAACATTACCTGCATATACATATAGATATTTTTGGCCAAAAAGCTCTTTAACATCAACTGACTGCACAGACAGATTGACTTCTTGAGATGATATATGAGCCAGACAGGAGTTCACATTTGACCTACTGAACATATTTCTGGCCAAAGAGTACTTGATCTTGAACTTTCTATACATACTCATTGACTCCTTCTGATGCTTCAGATGCCATATCGAAATCCATATGTCAAATATTGAACTTATCTCTGGTCAAAGGGTCCTCAAAAGGTTTAAACAATATACACTTATGGACTCCTTTCGATGTTAAATAAGCCATACAGAGGACCCTTTTTGACCTACCGAACAAATTTCTGGCCCAAGAGTACTTAATCTTGAAATTTCTATACACACTCAAAGACTTCTTCTGATGCTTCAGATGTCATATAGAAGTCCATTTCTCACCTATTGAACTTATTTCTAGTCAAAGGGTCCTCAAAAGGTTTAAACAATATAAACTCATGGACTCGACGTTAAACATTTTGAGGACTCTTTGACCAGAAATAAGTTCAATAGGTGAGATATGGACTTCTTTATGGCATCTGAAGCATCAGAAGGAGTCTTTGAGTATGTATAGAAATTTCAAGATAATGTTCTCTTGGGCCAGAAATTTGTTCAGTAGGTCAAAAAAGGGACCTCTCTATGGCTGATTTAACATCAGAAGAAGTTTATACATTTATATTGTTTAAACCTTTGACCCTTTGACCAGAAATAAGTTCAATAGGTGAGATATGGACTTCTATATGGCATCTGAAACATCAGAAGTCTATGAGTGTGTATAGAAATTTCAAGATCAAGTATTCTTTGGCCAGAAATATGTTCAGTAGGTCAAATTTCTGTCTGGCTAAAATAACATCATAAGAAGTAAATCTGTATGTACAGTCAGTTGATGTACAAAAAGGGACCTCTCTGTGGCTGATATAACAGCCGACGGAGTCTATCAGTTTATTTGTTTTTTAAACTTTTGAGGACCCTTTGACCAGAAAAAAGTTCAATAGGTACGAGATGGACTACTGTCTGGCGGATTTAACATTGAAAAGAGTCTATGAGGCTAAAAAGTTTCAATTTGAGGACCCTTTTATAGCAAAAAAAAGATCAATAGGAGAGATATGGACTTTCATATGGCCTCTGAAGCATCAGAAGGAGTCTATGAGTATGTATAGAATGTTCAAGATCAAGTATTCTTGGGCCAGAAATTTGTTCAGTAGGTCAAAAAGGGTCCTCTGTATGGCTTATTTAACATCGAAAGGAGTCCATAAGTTTATATTGTTTAAACCTTTTGAGGACCCTTTGACTAGAAATAAGTTCAATAGGTGAGATATGGACTTCTATATGGCATCTGAAGCATCAGAAGAAGTCTTTGAGTGTGTATATAAATTTCAAGATCAAGTACTCTTGGGCCAGAAATTTGTTCAGTAGGTCAAAAAGGGTCCTCTGTGTATGGCTGATTCAACATCAGAAGAAGTTTATAAGTTTATATTGTTTAAACATTTTGAGGACCCTTTGACCAGAAATAAGTTCAATAGGTAAGATTTGGACTTCTATACGGCATCTGAAGCATCAGAAGGAGTCTATGATTATGTATAGAAATTTCAAGATAATGTTCTCTTGGGCCAGAAATTTGTTCAGTAGGTCAAAAAGGGTCCTCTGTATGGCTGATTTAACATCAGAAGAAGTTTAAACGTTTATATTGTTTAAACATTTTCAGGACCCTTTGACCAGAAAAAAATTCTATATGTCAGCAATAGACTTTTATATGGCCTCTAGAGCATCAGGAGGAGTCAATGAGTATGTATAGAAATTTCAAGATAATGTTCTCTTGGGCCAGAAATTTGTTCAGTAGGTCAAAAAGGGGCCTCTGTATGGCTGATTTAACATCAGAAGAAGTTTATACGTTTATATTGTTTAAACATTTTGAGGACCCTTTGACCAGAAATAAGTTCAACAGGTGAGATATGGGCTTCTATATGGCATCTGAAGCATCAGAAGGAGTCTATGAGTATGTATAGAAATTTAAAGATAATGTTCTCTTGGGCCAGAAATTTGTTCAGTAGGTCAAAAAAGGGACCTCTCTATGGCTGATTTAACATCAGAAGAAGTTTATACGTTTATATTGTTTAAACCTTTTGAGGACCCTTTGACCAGAAATAAATTCTATATGTCAGCAATAGACTTCTATATGGCATCTGAAGCATCAGAAGAAGTCTATGAGTGTGTATAGAAATTTCAAGATCAAGTATTCTTGGGCCAGAAATATGTTCAGTAGGTCAAATTTCTGTCTGGCTTTAATAACATCATAAGAAGTAAATCTTTATGTACAGTCAGTTGATGTACAAGAGCTCTTTGGCCAAAAATATGTTCAGCAGGTCAAAAAGGGACCTCTCTGTGGCTGATATAACAGCAGACGGAGTCTATGAGTTTATTTGTATTTTAAACTTTTGAGGACCCTTTGACCAGAAAAAAGTTCAATAGGTCCGATATGGACTACTGTCTGGCAGATTTAACATTAGAAAGAGTGTATGAGGATATAAAGTTACAATTTGAGGACCCTTTTATAGCAGAAAAAAGATCAATAGGAGTGATATGGACTTTCATATGGCCTCTGAAGCATCAGAAGGAGTCTATGAGTATGTATAGAATGTTCAAGATCAAGTACTCTTGGGCAAGAAATTTTTTCATTAGGTCAAAAAGGGTCCTCTGTATGGCTTATTTAACATTGAAAGGAGTCCATAAGTTCATATTGTTTAAACCTTTTGAGGACCCTTTGACTAGAAATAAGTTCAATAGGTGAGATATGGACTTCTATATGGCATCTGAAGCATCAGAAGAAGTCTTTGAGTGTGTATAGAAATTTCAAGATTAAGTACTCTTGGGCCAGAAATTTGTTCAGTAGGTCAAAAAGGGTCCTCTTATTTAACATCGAAAGGAGTCCATGAGTTTATATTGTTTAAACCTTTTGAGGACCCTTTGACCAGAGATAAGTTCAATTTTTGAGATATGGATTTCGATATGGCATCTGAAGCATCAGGAGTCAATGAGTATGTATAGAAAGTTCAAGATCAAGTACTCTTTGGCCAGAAATATGTTCAGTAGGTCAAAAAGGGACCTCTATATGGCTGATTTAACATCAGAAGAAGTTTATAAGTTTATATTGTTTAAACCTTTTGAGGACCCTTTGACCAGAAATTAAGTTCAATAGGTGAGATTTGGACTTCTATAATGGCCACTGAAGCATCAGAAGGAGTCTATGAGTATGTATAGAAGGTTCAAGATCAAGTACTCTTGGGCCAGAAATTTGTTCAGTAGGTCAAAAAGGAACCTGTGTATGGCTCATTTAACATCAGGAGTCTATAAGTTTATATTGTTTAAAACCTTTTCAGGACCCTTTGACCAGAGATAAGTTCAATAGGTGAGATATGGACTTCGATATGGCATCTGAAGAATCAGAAGGGGTCAATGAGTATATTTAGAAAGTTCAAGATCAGGTACGCTTGGGCCAGAAATATGTTCAGTAGGTCAAATGTGAACTCCTGTCTGGCTGATATATCATCTCAAGAAGTCAATCTGTATGTATATGCAGTTAATGTTCAAGGGTTTTTTAGCCAGAAATGTGTTAATTAGGTCAAAAAGGGTCCTCTGTATGGCTTATTTAACATCGAAAGGAGTCCATAAGTTTATATTGTTTAAACCTTTTGAGGACCCTTTGACTAGAAATAAGTTCAATGGGTGAGAAATGGACTTCTATATGGCATCTGAAGCATCAGAAGGAGTCTATGAGTATGTATAGAAATTTCAAGATAATGTTCTCTTGGGCCAGAAATTTGTTCAGTAGGTCAAAAAGGGACCTCTCTATGGCTGATTTAACATCAGGAGAAGTTTATAAGTTTATATTGTTTAAACCTTTTGAGGACCCTTTGACCAGAAATAAATTCTATATGTCAGCAATAGGCTTCTATATGGCATCTGAAGCATCAGAAGAAGTCTATGAGTGTGTATAGAAATTTCAAGATCAAGTATTCTTGGGCCAGAAATATGTTCAGTGGGTCAAATTTCTGTCTGGCTTTAATAACATCATAAGAAGTAAATCTTTATGTACAGTCAGTTGATGTACAAGAGCTCTTTGGCCAAAAATATGTTCAGCAGGTCAAAAAGGGACCTCTCTGTGGCTGATATAACAGCAGACGGAGTCTATGAGTTTATTTGTTTTGTTTTTTACTTTTGAGGACCCTTTGACCAGAAAAAAGTTCAATAGGTCCGATATGGACTACTGTCTGGCAGATTTAACATTAGAGTCTTTGAGGATATAAAGTTACAATTTGAGGACCCTTTTATAGCAGAAAAAAGATCAATAGGAGAGATATGGACTTTCATATGGCCTCTGAAGCATCAGAAGGAGTCTATGAGTATGTATAGAATGTTCAAGATCAAGTACTCTTCGGCCAGAAATATGTTCGCTAGGTCAAATGTGAAATGTCTGGCTGATATATCATCTCAACAAGTCAATCTGTATGTACTGTCAGTTGATGTTCAAGAGCTCTTTGGCCAAAAATATGTTCAGCAGATCAAATTTCTCTCTGGCTAAAATAATATTTTAAGAAGTAAATCTGTATGTATGGTAACTTCATGTTCAAGGACTCCTTTGCCAGATATATGTTCAGTAGGTAAAAAAACGGACCTCTCTATGGCTGATTTAACAGCAGACGGAGTCTATATGGTTTTTAAACTTTTGAGGACCCTTTGACCAGAAAAAAGTTCAATAGGTGAGATATGGACTTCTATATGGCATCTGAAGCATCAGAAGAAGTCTTTGAGTGTGTATAGAAATTTCAAGATCAAGTACTCTTGGGCCAGAAATTTGTTCAGTACGTCAAAAAGGGTCCTCTGTATGGCTTATTTAACATCGAAAGGAGTCCATAAGTTTATATTGTTTAAACCTTTTGAGGACCCTTTGACCAGAAATAAATTCTATATGTCAGCAATAGGCTTCTATATGGCATCTGAAGCATCAGAAGAAGTCTATGAGTGTGTATAGAAATTTCAAGATCAAGTATTCTTGGGCCAGAAATATGTTCAGTGGGTCAAATTTCTGTCTGGCTTTAATAACATCATAAGAAGTAAATCTTTATGTACAGTCAGTTGATGTACAAGAGCTCTTTGGCCAAAAATATGTTCAGCAGGTCAAAAAGGGACCTCTCTGTGGCTGATATAACAGCAGACGGAGTCTATGAGTTTATTTGTTTTGTTTTTTACTTTTGAGGACCCTTTGACCAGAAAAAAGTTCAATAGGTCCGATATGGACTACTGTCTGGCAGATTTAACATTAGAAAGAGTCTTTGAGGATATAAAGTTACAATTTGAGGACCCTTTTATAGCAGAAAAAAGATCAATAGGAGAGATATGGACTTTCATATGGCCTCTGAAGCATCAGAAGGAGTCTATGAGTATGTATAGAATGTTCAAGATCAAGTACTCTTGGGCCAGAAATATGTTCGCTAGGTCAAATGTGAAATGTCTGGCTGATATATCATCTCAACAAGTCAATCTGTATGTACTGTCAGTTGATGTTCAAGAGCTCTTTGGCCAAAAATATGTTCAGCAGATAAAATTTCTCTCTGGCTAAAATAACATTTTAAGAAGTAAATCTGTATGTATGGTAACTTCATGTTCAAGGACTCCTTTGCCAGATATATGTTCAGTACGTAAAAAAACGGACCTCTCTATGGCTGATTTAACAGCAGACGGAGTCTATATGGTTTTTAAACTTTTGAGGACCCTTTGACCAGAAAAAAGTTCAATAGTTGAGATATGGCATCTGAAGCATCAGAAGTCTTTGAGTGTGTATAGAAATTTCAAGATCAAGTACTCTTGGGCCAGAAATTTGTTCAGTAGGTCAAAAAGGGTCCTCTGTATGGCTTATTTAACATCGAAAGGAGTCCATAAGTTTATATTGTTTAAACCTTTTGAGGACCCTTTGACTAGAAATAAGTTCAATGGGTGAGAAATGGACTTCTATATGGCATCTGAAGCATCAGAAGGAGTCTATGAGTATGTATAGAAATTTCAAGATAATGTTCTCTTGGGCCAGAAATTTGTTCAGTAGGTCAAAAAGGGACCTCTCTATGGCTGATTTAACATCAGGAGAAGTTTATAAGTTTATATTGTTTAAACCTTTTGAGGACCCTTTGACCAGAAATAAATTCTATATGTCAGCAATAGGCTTCTATATGGCATCTGAAGCATCAGAAGAAGTCTATGAGTGTGTATAGAAATTTCAAGATCAAGTATTCTTGGGCCAGAAATATGTTCAGTGGGTCAAATTTCTGTCTGGCTTTAATAACATCATAAGAAGTAAATCTTTATGTACAGTCAGTTGATGTACAAGAGCTCTTTGGCCAAAAATATGTTCAGCAGGTCAAAAAGGGACCTCTCTGTGGCTGATATAACAGCAGACGGAGTCTATGAGTTTATTTGTTTTTTAACTTTTGAGGACCCTTTGACCAGAAAAAAGATTTAACATTAGAAAGAGTCTATGAGGATATAAAGTTACAATTTGAGGAACCTTTTATAGCAGAAAAAAGATCAATAGGAGAGATATGGACTTTCATATGGCCTCTGAAGCATCAGAAGGAGTCTATGAGCATGTATGGAATGTTCAAGATCAAGTACTCTTGAACAAGAAATTTTTTCATTAGGTCAAAAAGGGTCCTCTGTATGGCTTATTTAACATCGAAAGGAGTCCATAAGTTTATATTGTTTAAACCTTTTGAGGACCCTTTGACTAGAAATAAGTTCAATAGGTGAGATATGGACTTCTATATGGCATCTGAAGCATCAGAAGGAGTCTATGAGTATGTATAGAAATTTCAAGATAATGTTCTCTTGGGCCAGAAATTTGTTCAGTAGGTCAAAAAGGGACCTCTCTATGGCTGATTTAACATCATGAGAAGTTTATAAGTTTATATTGTTTAAACCTTTTGAGGACCCTTTGACCAGAAATAAATTCTATATGTCAGCAATAGACTTCTATATGGCATCTGAAGCATCAGAAGAAGTCTTTGAGTGTGTATAGAAATTTCAAGATCAAGTACTCTTGGCCCAGAAATTTGTTCAGTAGGTCAAAAAGGGTCCTCTGTGTATGGCTGATTTAACATCAGAAGAAGTTTATAAGTTTATATTGTTTAAACCTTTTGAGGACCCTTTGACCAGAAATAAAATCTATATGTCAGCAATAGACTTCTATATGGCATCTGAAGCATCAGAAGAAGTCTATGAGTGTGTATAGAAATTTCAAGATCAAGTATTCTTGGGCCAGAAATATGTTCAGTAGGTCAAATTTCTGTCTGGCTTTAATAACATCATAAGAAGTAAATCTTTATGTACAGTCAGTTGATGTACAAGAGCTCTTTGGCCAAAAATATGTTCAGCAGGTCAAAAAGGGACCTCTCTGTGGCTGATATATAACAGCAGACGGAGTCTATGAGTTTATTTGTTTTTTAAACTTTTGAGGACCCTTTGACCAGAAAAAAGTTCAATAGGTCCGATATGGACTTCTGTCTGGCAGATTTAACATTAGAAAGAGTCTATGAGGATATAAAGTTACAATTTGAGGACCCTTTTATAGCAGAAAAAAGATCAATAGGAGAGATATGGACTTTCATATGGCCTCTGAAGCATCAGAAGGAGTCTATGAGTGTGTATAGAAATTTCAAGATTAAGTACTCTTGGGCCAGAAATTTGTTCAGTAGGTCAAAAAGGGTCCTCTGTATGGCTTATTTAACATCGAAAGGAGTCCATAAGTTTATATTGTTTAAACCTTTTGAGGACCCTTTGACCAGAGATAAGTTCAATATTTGAGATATGGATTTCGATATGGCATCTGAAGAATCAGGAGTCAATGAGTATGTATAGAAAGTTCAAGATCAAGTACTCTTTGGCCAGAAATATGTTCAGTAGGTCAAATGTGAACTCCTGTCTGGCTCATATATCATCTCAAGAAGTCAATCTGTATGTACAGTCAGTTGATGTTCAAGAGCTTTTTGGCCAAAAATATCTGTATGTATATGCAGTTAATGTTCAAGGATACTTTAGCCAGAAATTTAGCCAAGATCAAGTACTCTTGGGCAAGAAATTTTTTCATTAGGTCAAAAAGGGTCCTCTGTATGGCTTATTTAACATCGAAAGGAGTCCATAAGTTTATATTGTTTAAACCTTTTGAGGACCCTTTGACTAGAAATAAGTTCAATAGGTGAGATATGGACTTCTATATGGCATCTGAAGCATCAGAACAAGTCTTTGAGTGTGTATAGAAATTTCAAGAATAAGTACTCTTGGGCCAGAAATTTGTTCAGTGGGTCAAAAAGGGTCCTCTGTATGGCTTATTTAACATCGAAAGGAGTCCATAAGTTTATATTTAAACCTTTTGAGGACCCTTTGACCAGAGATAAGTTCAATATTTGAGATATGGATTTCGATATGGCATCTGAAGCATCAGGGGTCAATGAGTATGTATAGAAAGTTCAAGATCAAGTACTCTTTGGCCAGAAATGTGTGCAGTAGGTCAAAAAGGGACCTCTATATGGCTGATTTAACATCAGAAGAAGTTTATAAGTTTATATTGTTTAAACCTTTTGAGGACCCTTTGACCAGAAATAAGTTCAATAGGTGAGATATGAACTTCTATAATGGCCACTGAAGCATCAGAAGGAGTCTATGAGTATGTATAGAAGGTTCAAGATCAAGTACTCTTGGGCCAGAAATTTGTTTAGTAGGTCAAAAAGGAACCTGTGTATGGCTGATTTAACATCAGGAGTCTATAAGTTTATATTGTTTAAAACCTTTTCAGGACCCTTTGACCAGTGATAAGTTCAATAGGTGAGATATGGAGTTCGATATGGCATCTGAAGAATCAGAAGGAGTCAATGAGTATATTTAGAAAGTTCAAGATCAGGCACGCTTGGGCCAGAAATATGTTCAGTAGGTCAAATGTGAACTCCTGTCTGGCTGATATATCATCTCAAGAAGTCAATCTGTATGTATATGCAGTTAATGTTCAAGGGTTTTTTTAGCCAGAAATGTGTTAATTAGGTCAAAAAGGGACCTCTGTATGGCTGATTTAACATCAGAATAAGTTTATAAGTTTTTATTGTTTAAACATGTTGAGGACCTTTTGACCAGAAATAAGTTCAATAGGTGAGATATGGACTTCTATATGGCATCTGAAGCATCAAAAGAAGTCTATGAGTTTGTATAGAAATTTCAAGATCAAATATTCTTGGGCCAGAAATTTGTTCAGTAGGTCAAAAAGGGTCCTCTGTATGGCTTATTAAACATCGAAAGGAGTCCATAAGTTTATATTGTTTAAACCTTTTGAAGACCCTTTGACTAGAAATAAGTTCAATAGGTGAGATATGGACTTCTATATGGCATCTGAAGCATCAGAAGAAGTCTTTGAGTGTGTATAGAAATTTCAAGATCAAGTACTCTTGGGCCAGAAATTTGTTCAGTAGGTCAAAAAGGGTCCTCTGTGTATGGCTGATTTAACATCAGAAGAAGTTTAGAAGTTCATATTGTTTAAACATTTTGAGGACCCTTTGACCAGAAATAAGTTCAATAGGTGAGATATGGACTTCTATATGGCATCTGACGCATCAGAAGGAGTCTATGAGTATGTATAGAAATTTCAAGATAATGTTCTCTTGGGCCAGAAATTTGTTCAGTAGGTCAAAAAGGGACCTCTCTATGGCTGATTGAACATCAGGAGAAGTTTATAAGTTTATATTGTTTAAACCTTTTGAGGACCCTTTGACCAGAAATAAATTCTATATGTCAGCAATAGACTTCTATACGGCATCTGAAGCATCAGAAGAAGTCTATGAGTGTGTATAGAAATTTCAAGATCAAGTATTCTTGGGCCAGAAATATGTTCGGTAGGTCAAATTTCTGTTTGGCTTTAATAACATCATAAGAAGTAAATCTTTATGTACAGTCAGTTGATGTACAGGAGCTCTTTGACCAAAAATATGTTCAGCAGGTCAAAAAGGGACCTCTCTGTGGCTGATATAACAGCAGACGGAGTCTATCAGTTTATTTGATTTTTAAACTTTTGAGGACCCTTTAACCAGGAAAAAGTTCAATAGGTCCGGTATGGACTACTGACTGGCAGATTTAACATTAGAAAGAGTCTATGAGGATATAAAGTTACAATTTGAGGACCCTTTTATAGCAGAAAAAAGATCAACAGGAGAGATATGTACTTTCATATGGCCTCTGAAGCATCAGAAGGAGTCTATGAGTATGTATAGAATGTTCAAGATCAAGTACTCTTGGGCCAGAAATTTGTTCAGTAGGTCAAAAAGGGTCCTCTGTATGGCTGATTTAACATCAGGAGTCTATAAGTTTATATTGTTTAAAACCTTTTCAGGACCCTTTGACCAGAGATAAGCTCAATAGGTGAGATATGGACTTCTTATGGCAACTGAAGCCATCAGAAGGAGTCTATGAGTTGTGTATAGAAATTTCAAGATCAAGTACTCTTGGGCCAGAAATATGTTCAGTAGGTCAAATTTATGTCTGGCTTTAATAACATAATAAGTTAATCTTTATGTACAGTCAGTTGATGTACAAGAGCTCTTTGGCCAAAAATATGTTCAGCAGGTCAAAAAGGGACCTCTCTGTGGCTGATATAATTGTAGACGGAGTCTATGAGTTTATTTGTTTTTTTAACTTTTGAGGACCCTTTGACCAGAAAAAAGTTCAATAGGTCCGATATGGACTACTTTCTGGCGGATTTAAGATCAGAAAGAGTCTATGAGGCTATAAAGTTACAATTTGAGGACCCTTTTATAGCAGAAAAAATATCAATAGGAGAGATATGGACTTTCATATGGCCTCTGAAGCATCAGACGGAGTCTATGAGTATGTATAGAATGTTCAAGATCAAGTATTCTTGGGCCAGAGATTTGTTCAGTATGTCAAAAAGGGTCCTCTCTATGGCTTATTTAACATCGAAAGGAGTCCATAAGTTTATATTTAAACCTTTTGAGGACCCTTTGACCAGAAAAAAGTTCAATAGGTGAGATATGGACTTCTATATGGCATCTGAAGCATCACAAGAAGTCTTTGAGTGTGTATAGAAATTTCAAGATCAAGTACTCTTAGGCCAGAAATTTGTTCAGTAGATCAAAAAGGAACCTGTGTATGGCTGATTTAACATCAGGAGTCTATAAGTTTATATTGTTTAAAACCTTTTCAGGACCCTTTGACCAGAGATAAGTTCAATAGGTGAGACATGGACTTCTATATGGCAACTGAAGCCTTCAGAAGGAGTCTATGAGTGTGTATAGAAATTTCAAGATCAAGTACTCTTGGGCCAGAAATATGTTCAGTAGGTCAAATGTGAAATGTCTGGCTGATTTATCATCTCAACAAGTCAATCTGTATGTACAGTTGATGTTCAAGAGCTCTTTGGCCAAAAATATGTTCAGCAGATCAAATTTCTCTCTGGCTAAAATAACATTTTAAGAAGTAAATCTGTATGTATGGTAACTTCATGCTCAAGGACTCCTTTGCCAGATATATGTTCAGTAGGTCAATAAACGGACCTCTCTATGGGTGATTTAACAGCAGACGGAGTCTATATGGTTTTTAAACTTTTGAGGACCCTTTGACCAGAAAAAAGTTCAATAGGTGAGATATGGACTTCTATATGACATCTGAAGCATCAGAAGAAGTCTTTGAGTGTGTATAGAAATTTCAAGATCAAGTACTCTTGGGCCAGAAATTTGTTCAGTAGGTCAAAAAGGGTCCTCTGTATGGATGATTTAACATCAGAAGAAGTTTGTAATGGATTAGAAAAGTTTGTAATGCAATGCAATGTAATGGAACAGATAATGCAATGATTTCCCTTCAATACACAAATGAAAAATTAGTTTTAGTATGCAAGAGATAAATAATACGGAACTACAAATGTTATGTGGTATCTTTTCATTGCGCAGAGGATATGCATTGCAACGCAAAAGAGAAAAAAATATTATCCTTTAATGCACAACGTAATGAGTATGCATTTATAATGCAACAATTGCATAGATGCATATGTTGTTCTTAAATGTGATCGTGTCAGCAATGCTATGCAGCAGAACATATCTCTTCAATGCACAACGTCAGATCCTGTGTGCAATGCAATGCACCAGCATATATGTTCTCTTCGTTGCACAACGGAATGAGGAAGTTCTTCAGTACATTGTAAAAGCTAATGCAATGATTTCCCTTCATATACAAATTAATAGTTTGTAGTATGCAATTCAGTCCGAAAGCACATATGTTATGTTTTATTTTCATTGCACAGAGGAATAAGATATTTTATGCAAAGCAATGCAACATCTCATATGTTTTCTCCGTTTACAACGGAAAGAATATATCTATAAATAGTCATAGACTTCTTCTTTCGTTACAGCAGCCAAAATTTAAATTTGTTATGTGTAGTCTGCAATGCAGAACGGAATAAGTTAGATCCTGTATGCAATCCAATGCAACAGCAAATATGTTATCTCTTCAATACACAACGGAATGAATAATTAATGTATGCAATTTCAATGCAACAAGCGCATGCTTAGGTTATTCTTCAATGCACAATGTTAGATCGTCTGTGCAATGCATATGTTTAATCTCTTAGTTGCACATCTTAATGAGTTAGTTATTGTTTGCGTTGTAAAACATCAGGTCATATAATGTTTTCTCTTCAACACTGTAATGTTTTCTCTTCAACACTCAAATGAAGTTAATTGTTGTATGCAACGCGAAAACAAACATGTTATCTCTTTAATGCACATCAGAATGGCTTAATTCTTGTATGTGTTGCAGTGCAACAAGCAACAAGCGCACAGCTTATATGTTATTCTTTAATGCACGTTTCATTGTGTGTGCAATAAAATGCAACCGCACAAATGCTATCTTTTTAATGAACAACGGAATGAGTCAGTTCTTGCATGCATTATAATGCAACGTCTAATGCGATGATTTCCCTTCAAAAAACAAATGAATGAGTTAGTTGTATTATTGAATGAATTGGGAAAAGCACATATATTCATGTTTTCTTTTCATTGCACAGAGAATGTTAGATCTTTAATGCCGTCTGTAACAGGCAAAAATGTTATCTCTTCAATGCACAACGGAGTGAGTTAGTTCTGGCATGCATTGTAATGCAACATGTGATTTGTTTATGTTATTCTTCAAGGCTAATCGTTAGATCGTGTGCGCAATACAACGCCACTCTTGTTATCTCTCACAATGGAATATAGTATATAGTATATAGTTATTATGTGCATTGTAATGCAACAGCTAATGCAAGAATCTCCCTTCAAAACACAAATGAACAAGTTATTATGCAATGAATTGCGAAAACACAAATGTAAGTTTGATCTTTTATGCATTGCAACTGAAACTTGTGTCTCTTCGATGCAAATCGGCGTGTGTCAATTTTTGTGCATTGCAATGAACAATAAATTATTCTTCAATAACCAAGTTCGACCATAAGTGCAATAAAATACAACAGCATATGTTATCTCTTCGTTACACAACGGAATTAGTTAGTTATTGTGTGTGCATTGTAATGGAATCTACTACAATAATTTCCCTTCAATAAAAAATGAATAGTTGTAATGCGAAAGCACATATGTTCTATGTTTTCATGGCACTGAAGTTAGATCTTTTTTGCAATACAATACAACTGTAAAAATGCTATATCTTTAATGCACATCGCACTGCAACAAGTGCATAGCTTATATGTTATTCTTTAATGTTTGATCGTGTGTGCAGTGAAATACAAAAGCGTATGCACAACGGAATGAGTTGGAATGCAAGTACATAGCTTCATCAATTCATCAATGCACAACAGCAATCCAACAACAGCACTCATGTTATATTTTTAATGCACAACGGAATGAGTTAGTTCTGGCATGCATTGTAATGCAACATTTGATTTGCTTATATGCTATTCTTTAACGCTAATCGTCTCTGCAATGCAATGCCACACTTGTTATCTCTTCGTTGCACAATGGAATTGGGTAGTCATTATATGCATTGTAAAGCAACAGCTAATACAATAATTTTCCATCAAACCACAAATCAACAAGTTAGAATTGCGAAAGCACATATCTTGTGTGTTTTCTTTTCATTGCACAGAGGAATAAGTTTCCTTTCTTAGTAGAATAAGTTCTTTTGCAATGATTTCCCTTCAATACAAAAATGGATAGCTTAGTATGTAATGTGAAAGCACATATGTTATGTGTTTTTATTGCACAGAGCAATGTTAGTTATTTGTTAGTTATTTAGGTATTTTGTTAGTTATTTGCGTTTTATTTTCACTGCACAGAGGAATAAATAAAATATTGAGAATGCAATGCATTGTGTAACAGCAAAAATGTTATCTCTTCAATGCATATCGGAATGACTTAGTTCTTGGATGCCATGCACTGGAACAAGTACATTCCTTATATGTTATTCTCAATGCAAAATCGTTTGATCGTGTGTGTAATGCAGTACAAAAAGCGTTCATGTTATCTTTTAATGCACAACGAAATTAGTTTGTTCTTTTAGGCTTGCACAAGTGTATTGCACACACAATCTAACGTTGTGCATTGAAGAATAACATATAAGCTATGTTATCCTTCAATGCACAACGTTAACAGCACTCATGTTATCTTTTCAATACACATCGGAATGAGTTAGTAATGCATTTTAATGCAAGATTTGATTCGCTTATATGTTATTCTTCAACTCTACTCGTTAGATCGTGTGTGCAATGCAATGCAACACTATATCTCTTCATTTTACAATGGAATGGGGTAGTTATTATATGCATTGTAATGCAACAACTAATGCAATAATCTCCCTTCAAAACACAAATGAACAAATGTTCGAAAGCACATATGTTGTGTGTTTTCTTTTCATTGATAAGTTAGATCTTTCTTGTAATGCAATGCAACTGTAAAAATGTTATTACTTCAATGCAATTCGGAATGAGTTAGTTATTGTATGCATTGCACTGCATCAAGTGTATAGCTTATATGTTATTCTCAATGCAAAACGTTTGATCGTGTGTGCAGTGCAACATGTGAAATAGTTGAAATAAAATGTGAAATGAAATAGTTCCCCTTCAATAAATAAATTAATCATTTAGTTGTAGCATGCAATGAGAAAGCGTATGTTATGTGTTTTCATTTCATTGTTATCTAAGATCTAAGTTAGTCAATACAACAGCAAAAACGTTATCTCTTCGATGCACATCGGAATAAGCGAGTTCTTGTATGCATTGCAAAAGCACATATGTTATGTGTTTTTATTGCACAGAGCAATAAGTTAGATCTTTTATGCAATCATATGTATCATTAAGATGTTATCTGCACTTCGGAGTGAGTTAGTTCTGGCATGCATTGTAATGCAACAAGCGCATAGCTTATATGATGTTCTTCAATGTTACAACGTTACATCGTGTATGCAATGCAATATAACCGCACTCATTTTATCTCTTTAATGCACAACGGAATGAGTTAGTTCTGGCATGCATTGTAATGCAACATGTGATTTGCTTATGTATTTTTCTTCAACGCTAATCGTTAGATCGTGTGTGCAATGCAATACAACCGCACTCATGTTATCTCTTTAACGCACAACGGAATGAGTTTGTTATTGTGTGTCCATTATAATGGAATGTCTTTTGCAATAATTTCCCTTCAATAGAAAAATGGATAGCTTAGTATGTAATGCGAAAGCACATATGTTATGTGTTTTTATTGCACAGAGCAATGTTAGTTATTTTATGCAATCAAATGCAACAGTAGAGATGTTATCTCTTCGGAGTGAGTTAGTTCTGGCACTCACTGTAATGCAACAAGCGCATAGCTTATATGATATTCTTCAACAACGTTACATCGTGTAGGCCTATGCAATGCAATATAACCGCAATCATGTTATCTCTTTAAAGCATATCGGAATGAGTAAGTACTGGCATGCATTGTAATGCAACATGTGATTTGCTCCTGTGTTTTTCTTCAACGCTAATTGTTAGATCGTGTGTGCATTTAGTGAAGGGGTATTTATTCTATGCATTGTAATGCAAAAGCTAATGCAAAAATTTCCCTTCAAAACACAAATTAACAAGTTAGTTGCAATGCAATTGCGAGACATATATTTGCGTTTTATTTTCATTGCACGGAATAAGTTAAATATTGAGAATGCAATGCATTGTGTAACAGCAAAAATGTTATCTCTTCAATGCATAACGGAATGACTTAGTTCTTGGATGCATTGTACTGCAACAAGTACATTCCTAATATGTTATTCTCAATGCAAAAACGTTTGATCGTGTGTGTAATGCAGTACAAAAAGCGTTCATGTTATCTTTTAATGCACAAGGGAATTAGTTTGTTCTTGTAGGCTTGCACAAGTGTATAGCTTATAAGCTATTATTCAATGCACAACGTCAGATTTTGTGTGCAATGCAATGAAACAGCACTCATGTTATCTTTTTAATGCACAACGGAATGAGCTAGTCATGCATTTTAATGCAACATTTGATTTGCTTATGTTATTCTTCAACGCTACTCGTTAGATCGTGTGTGCAATGCAATGCAACACTTTATATCTCTTCATTGCACAATGGAATGGGGTAACTACCCCGCATATAATGTAGGCATTGTAGTGCAATGCCTACAATAACTAACTCATTCCGAATTGCATTGAAGAAATAACATTTTTACAGTTGCATTGCATTACAAGAAAGATCTAACCTATCAATGAAACGAAAACACACAACATATGTGCTTTCGAACATTTGTGTTTTGAAGGTAGATTATTGCATTAGCTGTTGCATTACAATGCATATAACAATGCATATAATAGTTAATGCAACTAATGCAATAACAGCTAATGCAATAATCTACCTTCAAAACACAAATGAACAAATGTTCGAAAGCACATATGTTGTGTGCTTTCTTTTCATTGATAGGTTAGATCTTTCTTGCAATGCAATGCAACTGTAAAAATGTTATTTCTTCAATGCAATTCGGAATGAGTTAGTTATTGTAGGCATTGCACTGCAACAAGTGCAAAGCTTATATGTTATTCTTTAATGCACAACGGTAGATCATGTGTCCAATGCAAGCAACAGCATATATTGTTTCTTCGTTGAAGAACAGAATGAGTTGGTTGTTTTCAGTTTTTATTGCACAGAGCAGTAAGTTAGATCTTTTATGCAATAAAATGCAACAGTAGAGATGTTATCTTATCGGAGTGAGTTAGTTCTGGCACTCACTGTAATGCAACAAGCGCATAGCTTATATGATATTCTTCAATGTACAACGGTACATCGTGTATGCTATGCAATATAACCGCACTCATGTTATCTCTTTAAAGCACATCGGAATGAGTAAGATCTGGCATGCATTGTAATGCACCATGTGATTTGCTTATATGTTTTGTTCAACGCTAATCGTTAGATCGTGTGTGCAATGCAATCCAAATTGCATTTAGTCCTGCTAATGCAATAATTTTCATTCAAAACACAAATTAACAAGTTAGTTGTATTATGCATAACCTATATTTGTGTTTTCTTTTCATTGCACAACTTAATCTGAAACAACAAAATAAATGTTTGTGTCTAAGATCAGTTGTATATTGACAAAGTAATTTCTAAGGTTTTTCTCTGTGCTTTTTTTCACCGATATGTACAGTTTATTATTTTTGTTTATAAGTGAGATATTCAATTAAATGTCACAACAAATGTTATCTTATGCATGTTATCTCTTCAATGAACATCGGAATAACTTAGTTCTTCGCTTTGCTTAAATGTTATTTTTGTGTGCAATAATACACTTATCTCTTCGTTACACATAGGAGTATTGTAATTAGGTAGTTATTCTATGCATTGTAATGGAACAGCTCTTATCTCTTCAATTCAAAATGGAATCAATTAGCTGTTAGCTGAACACATTACTGGCTAAAGAATCCTTGAACATTAACTGCATATATACATACAGATTGACTTCTTGAGATGATATATCCTCCAGACAGGAGTTAACATTTGACCTACTGAACAAATTTCTGGCCCAAGAGTACTTGATTTTGAACTTTCTATACATTCTCATTGACTCCTTCTGATGCTACAGAGGCAATATAGAAGTATATTTCTGACATATAGAATTTATTTCTGGTCAAAGTGTCCTCAAAAGTTTTTAAATAATATAAACTGACAGACTCCTTTTCATGTTAAATCAGCCGTACCGAGCTCCCTTTTGACCTACTGAACAATTTCAGTCCCAAGAGTACTTGATCTTGAATTGAATACATACTCATAGACTCCTTCTCATGCTTCATAGGATATATAGAAGTCCATTTCTCACCTATTGAACTTTTTTTCTGGCCAAAGGGTCCTCAAAAGTTTAAAAACCATATAAACTTATTGACTCCGTCTGCTGTTATATCAGCCACAGACAGGTCCCTTTTTGACCTGCTGAACATATTTTTGGCCAAAGAGCTCTTGTACATAAAGATTTACTTGTTGAGATGATGTATCAGCCAGACATTTCACATTTGACCTACTGAACATATTTCTGGCCCAAGAGAACTTTATCATGAAATTTCTATACATACTCATTGACTCTTCCTGATGCTTCAGAGGCCATATAGAAGTCTATTGCTGACATATAGAATTTTTTTCTGGTCAAAGGGTCCTCAAAAGATTTTAAACAATATAAACTTGTTACCTCTTTTTGATGTTAAATCAGCCATATAGATGTCCCTTTTTGACCTACTGAACATATTTCTGGCCCTAGAGTACTTGATCTTGAAACTTCTATACATACTCATAGACTCCTTCTGATGCTTCAGTGGCCATTATAGAAGTCCATATCTCACCTATATTGATCTTATTTCTGGTCAAAGGGTCCTCAAAAGGTTTAAACAATATAAACTTATAAACTTCTTCTGATGTTAAATCAGCCATATAGAGGTCCCTTTTTGACCCACTGAACAAATTTCTCGCTAAAGAATCCTTGAACATTAACTGCATATACATACAGATATTTTTGGCCAAAAAGCTCTTGAACTTTAACTGACTCAACATACATATTGACTTCTTGAAATGTTATTATAGCCAGACAGGAGTTCACATTTGACCTACTGAACATATTTCTGGCCAAAGAGTACTTGATCTTGAACTTTCTATACACTTCTATAACTTATCTATGGTCAAAGGGTCCTCAAAAGGTTTAAACAATATAAACTTTATGGACTCCTTTCGATGTTAAATAAGCCATACAGAGGACTCTTTTTGACCTAGAGAACACATTTCTGGCCCAAGAGTATTTGATCTTGAAATTTCTATACACACTCAAAGACTTCTTCTGATGCTTCAGATGCCATATAGAAGTCCATATCTCACCTATTGAACTTTTTTCTGGTCAAAGGGTCCTCAAAAGTTTAAAAACCATATAGAATCCGTCTGCTGTTAAATCACCCATAGAGAGGTCCGTTTATTGACCTACTGAACATATATCTGGCAAAGGAGTCCTTGAACATGAAGTTACCATACATACAGATTTACTTTTTAAAATGTTATTTTAGCCAGAGAGAAATTTGATCTGCTGAACATATTTTTGGCCAAATAGCTCTTTAACATCAACTGACAGTACATACAAATTGACTTGTTGAGATGATATATCAGCCAGACATTTCACATTTGACCTACTGAACATATTTCTGGCCCAAGAGTACTTGATCTTGAACTTTCTATACATACTCATAGACTCCATCTGATGCTTCAGTTGCCATATAGAAGTCCATATCTCACCTATTGAACTTATTTCTGTTCAAATGGTCCTCAAAAAGTTTAAACAATATAAACTTCTTCTGATGTTAAATCAGCCATACAGAGGTCCCTTTTTGACCCATTGAACATATTATTTTGGCCCAAGAATATTTGATCTTGAAATTTCTATACAAACTCATAGACCACATATAGAAGTCCATATCTCACCTATTGAACTTATTTCTGATCAAATGGTCCTCAAAATGTTCAAACAATATAAACTTATAAACTTATTCTGATGTTAAATCAGCCATACAGAGGTCCCTTTTTGACCTACTGAACAAATTTCTCGCTAAAGAATCCTTGAACATTACCTGCATATACATATAGATATTTTTGGCCAAAAAGCTCTTTAACATCAACTGACTGCACATGCAGATTGACTTCTTGAGATGATATATGAGCCAGACAGGAGTTCACATTTGACCTACTGAACATATTTCTGGCCAAAGAGTACTTGATCTTGAACTTTCTATACATACTCATTGACTCCTTCTGATGCTTCAGATGCCATATCGAAATCCATATGTCAAATATTGAACTTATCTCTGGTCAAAGGGTCCTCAAAAGGTTTAAACAATATACACTTATATCTAGTCAAAGGGTCCTCAAAAGGTTTAAACAATATAAACTCATGGACTCCTTTCGATGTTAAACATTTTGAGGACTCTTTGACCAGAAATAAGTTCAATATGTGAGATATGGACCTCTTTATGGCATCTGAAGCATCAGAAGGAGTCTTTGAGTATGTATAGAAATTTCAAGATAATGTTCTCTTGGGCCAGAAATTTGTTCAGTAGGTCAAAAAAGGGACCTCTCTATGATTGATTTAACATCAGAAGAAGTTTATACGTTTATATTGTTTAAACCTTTGACCCTTTGACCAGAAATAAGTTCAGTAGGTGAGATATGGACTTCTATATGGCATCTGAAACATCAGAAGTCTATGAGTGTGTATAGAAATTTCAAGATCAAGTATTCTTTGGCCAGAAATATGTTCAGTAGGTCAAATTTCTGTCTGGCTAAAATAACATCATAAGAAGTAAATCTGTATGTACAGTCAGTTGATGTACAAAAAGGGACCTCTCTGGCTGATATAACAGCAGACGGAGTCTATGAGTTTATTTGTTTTTTTAACTTTTGAGGACCCTTTGACCAGAAAAAAGTTCAATAGGTCCGATATGGACTACTGTCTGTCAGATTTAACATTAGAAAGAGTCTATGAGGCTAAAAAGTTTCAATTTGAGGACCCTTTTATAGCAAAAAAAAGATCAATAGGAGAGATATGGACCTTCATATGGCCTCTGAAGCATCAGGAGTATGTATAGAATGTTCAAGATCAAGTATTCTTGGGCCAGAAATTTGTTCAGTAGGTCAAAAAGGGTCCTCTGTATGGCTTATTTAACATCGAAAGGAGTCCATAAGTTTATATTGTTTAAACCTTTTGAGGACCCTTTGACTAGAAATAAGTTCAATAGGTGAGATATGGACTTCTATATGGCATCTGAAGCATCAGAAGAAGTCTTTGAGTGTGTATTGTGTATTGGTCCATTTCGTTTTTTGTGTGATTTATGATTATGAGCATGTGTGGGAAAATAAATATCCCTTGCGAACTGACCTTTTTTCTGGGATTATTATTATAATTTGTTGTGTAACAGGTGGTTACCTTTTCTGCTATCCTGGGTTAAGTTAATTGTTTGACAGGTTTAATCCTTAATCCTGTCTGGCGCCCGAACTTTCCTTAAAGACATTTATTTGTATTAGGGCGGCTGCCACCGTTACAGAGTGGCGCCCGAACAGGGAGATGAAACCAAACACTTGGACACTTGAAACTTGAGCATTTGATTTTGAAAATCCCTGTGAACCATTGAACATTTGAGAAAAAAAAACTCTGGAACATAGTGATTTGTAAACTTTATTTTCTGATGGAAAACTAGTGAAACAATGAAATTGACTGACTTAATCTTATAAATTGTTTATATTTCTGAAATTAGTTTTTTGTGTGTGTAAACTGTGAACGTTAAGTGAATAATTAGTGTAAGGAGTCACAATAATTGAGATAATTGAAGGTGATTTACTTTGAATGCTTTTTGTTTTTGACTTAATGTTTTTTTTTTGTGTGTGTTGAAAATATTGATTGAACATTTGTGAAAAGTTGTATTTTGTTGTTTTGGAAAAATTTGGGGGGACAAACAAACTGACACACATCTCATTTACTGATACATTTATTTAAATTTTTTTTTTACACCCAACATTCTTACACTCCAACACTCATGGCAAATACCCCTCCTTCCCAATCTACTTTTGTGGAAATGGAGCCTCCACCAGACATCTCAACTCCAGTAAGGCCGCCTGTACTGCGACCTCCGATGTCTCTGGTACCACCTCCAAGTGTTCCTGCCTTCTACCATACCCCCATTCCACTCAGCCCTGTTCATCCTGGAACCCATGTGCACACGTCTTTTCCTGCTCTGGCTGGCAGCACTCCAGTGCAAACCCTCACCTGGGCACCACAAGTAGATAACATGCAACTTTGCACCTCATCTGAAGGTGGAACTCCTTCTTCAGTGGCACAACATGACCTGCCCCACATTCTACCAACTCCTGGAAGGGAAATACAAGAAGTCACTGCCCGCGTACAAGGGAATTGGGATACCTTGTTTGATTTAATGGCAAGACAAGAAATAAGAGTGAATGAACTTACCAAGGAAGTGAAAGATACCTCTTCTCATCACCAGAGCCAGATGGCTAATCTTGCTGCAAAAGTGGAGGATAACAAAAATCAAGTTTTAACTCTGTTTACTACCACTAAGCAACAAGAAGAGTCTGAAGCAGACAATCTGACTAAAGCAATGAAGTTGATGATCACAGGAGAACTTCAAAAGGTGGAATCTACCTTGGTATCTGAACTACGTTTCATGATTGATCAGCTCCAGTCAGAGGTTCAGCAGGACATCAAAGCTGTTCAAAACGTATTCCAAACAAGCCATGATAAGATAAATTCACAACTCCAACAATGTGTTACACAAACTGATCAATGTCTCACCAGTTTCAAAGAATTGAAAAGTGAAGTGGAGAAAGGATTTCAAAGTGTCAAAGAAAGTGGGGATCAACGAAAGTTAAGTGTATTGACACCACCAGATCCTAGCACCACCACTTCATCTCTGCCATCTGTTTCTGCTCCAGTGACATCATCTTCTTCAACCCCTCTTTCAACATCTGTGGTTAAGAGTGACCATATAAGATTAACGAAAGAGGAAGATTAAGATTAACGTTCCCCACATTTGGAAGGCCTTCAGACGATGCAGACCCCTTACTGTACTTAACCAAATGTCAGGATTTTTTGGCTCTACATCCCCTGACAGATGCAGACATCTTGGCTACCTTCCGTACTGTTTTATACGGAACAGCACGTGACTGGTGGGAAGTCAGACGGTCCAACATAACCACCTGGAATGAGTTTGAGGCTGCATTTTTATCTGCTTTCCTTTCTGAGGATTATGAGGACGAACTGGCAGAACGTGTCCGACTGTCCGTACTCGAATTCAGAGAGAGACAGAATCTATTAGAGATTTTGCGTTTTCTTATAGAGCTCTCTGTAAAAGATGGAAGGCAGATTTTACAGAGGGTGAAATTGTGAAGATGATACTCAAGAATATCAAGAATACCTTGCCAGCCAATTGCGTAGTCGGGTGAATACTGTGGAAGAGCTGGTAAAATTAGGACATCAACTGGAAAAAGATTATGAGCAACAGCTTCGTTATGATTGTGGTCGAATGGGCCCTAAACATCTATCCACATCACAAAGACCCTCCTTAAACCAACCTACTGAGAAAATCCCAGTCCAGTGTTGGAGATGTAGAGGACAGCATCCACCCGGAAAATGTCCACACTATACCTCTCCCCAGTCATCCCAAGCACCTGGTCCACAGTATTCTATCAGCGGCAAACAACCTTATCACCCCAAGTCAGGTGGTCACCCGTCCAACAACTCTGTTGCTGCATTGAGAATTCATAAGTCACAATCAGCAACCAAGAAAACCTCCTCCTCATCCACAAGCTCTAATGAACGTGTAGCGGTACCTCAACAACTAGTTGTCCCACTTTGTATCGATGCCTGGTCAGGAAAGGCCATTGTGGACACTGGTGCAAGCTACACACTCATCAATGATCTGAATCTCATGAGGCAACTTACATCCCCGGACCAGCTGCAACCGTGGTGCCGTGGTCCTCTTTATCTGGCAAATGTAAAAGCAGAGATTCCATTAGGATGGCTGAACACCACAATCCATTTAGACGACCAATCATTTACCTTAACTACCTGCTGTACTTTCCTCCCAAGCTCTAGCCTATGCTGTAGTCTTGGGGTTGGACTTTATTTTCTTCAGTGGCCTGCAACTCAATGTCATTGATCAGAAATACTCTTTCAAGCTTGATCCTTCAAAGGAGTACCCCTTTCAACCAGGAAATCCAAGTGTGCCGAATGCAAGTCCCCAAAAAGAGAGGTGTCAATTTAAGGAAGCCACACAAAACCTTTCCTTATTAACTTCTGTTGCCTCTGTGCTGTGGATGCTACTCATTTACCCTTTGAAGGTAAGCTACAGTTACTCCAAATCTTGAAAGGCAGCCCTCAGGTGTGTACTCTCCGTACTGGACGTACTGAGGTACTCCAACACCGCATCTATTCCACCAGCCAAGTACCCATCAAACAACGACCATACCGTTTGTCTCCCATCAAGCAACTTGCACTGGATGAGCAACTTGATAAAATGTTGAGACAAGGAATAGTTGAACCCTCCCACTCTGGTTGGGCATCACCGGTGGTCTTGGTGCCTAAAAAAGACGGCAAATTCAGATTCTGTGTGGATTATAGAAAAGTTAATTCTGTAACAGAAAGTGACGCTTATCCTCTTCCCAATATAACAGAAATTCTGGAATCACTCTCTGGGGCAGCCATCTTCTCTACGATTGATCTAAACAGTGGATATTGGCAGGTGACCATGGACCCCAATAGCAAAACCCAGACAGCCTTCATCACTCCTGTAGGTCTCTAACAATTTAATGTTATGCCGTTTGGGCTTGTGGTGGCAATTTTATGATATTCATTGATCTTTAGTAAAATATAGATGATTCAAAGAATGTCACATGTGTGTCTCTCACTTGTAGTGAGAGAAGATTCTGTTTATGTACCTGGGGAGGCAGAAGAGGGAGACACTCCAGAGAACAGACGAACAAGGACCTCTGACCTAGATGTCAGAAGGCCATTTGGTGCAGGGGAGCTTAGTGGGCCAACTAGTGACGTCTATGGAAAACTACTGGGAGGAAGGCTCTGGGGGGAAGAAGGCCTTGAAACTAAGATAAAAGCTAGTTCAGTCTGTCTGGGGGTGTGTCACTCTTCTGCACAGGGTAACAACTGTGTATTAGACTGCTCCTATTTTTGCAAGAATAAATACTTCTATTTTATATAATTTGACTCTGAGTGTCTCTTATGCAGTGATGTTTGTTTGAGATTAATTTTTGCCACAACAGATTGGTGTCAGAATAGTGGGATTCCTTGGAAGTGCCTTCTGGACCTGAGAGCGGACGGTGTTTGGCCACCTGGACTGAGCAGTTCCAGCTCTACCTCGTAAATTTCAGAGAGAGGGGCCGACCGCTATCAGGGCCAGGAGAAACTCCACTGGAATCAATTGAAAGTACCCGGTGGCAACAGAAGCATCTCTGGTAAGAGACAGTTCAATTTATTTTCTTTTGGGTAAGTTAATTAAATTCAGTTTAATTGGGGAGAAGAGTGAAATTGAACCATATTGGCTGAAGGCTGTTTCTGTGGTACGTAATCTGAGATTAATTGAGATCTATATAGATCAAGAAATTTCAAACAGATACGAGGGAAAATGATCTGAGATTAATTGAGGTCTGTAACAGAACAAGAAATTTCAAGCAGATAAATAATCTGGGATTAAGTGAGAACTGTGACAGATCAAGAGATTTCAAACAGATAGGTAACTTGAAAATTAGGTGTTCCACGACGGAGCAAATTGTTTTTAGGTACTGAGGCTAATTTGGGGGAACCAGAACAGTTTTTGGTAAACCTTAATTAGGAGGGCACTAATAGTGCAACCCGACCGATTTGGGTTAAAAGAAAGAATCGGGTCTGTTGGGGACGCCTAACAGATTAGAGAAAACGCGCGTTGAAGAGAAATCCACAGGGAACAGAAAACAGCCAGTATGGGAAAATCTCAGAGTAGGCATGCCAAATTTGATACACCGGTTTTCTGTAGAACTAGGAAAGTATGGGGGAAAATGTATGTTTTAGATATTGAAAAAACTGAGAACTGGAACACTGAGCACAAATAGACTAAGAGTGTGCGAGAATCAGTGGAACAGGGCAGCGGGACAAAAGGTTGTTGTGGCTGCGTTCAACATGTGTGTAAAAAATGTGAACAGATAATGGATTGTTGGCTTGAAGATAAAATGTCGAACTGCCAGGAGAAATAATGTTTTTTACTTCTTCATCCAGTAAATGGATGCATGACATTAGATGTCTATAGAACTTAAATTTATATGACAAGGATTGAAGTAGCAAGAAGCAATAAGGCTGTCTGTGTGAAATAGAGGGAACTGTAAGGGAGACTTGGTGGAAGAGGGAAGTGAAAAAACAAAAAGGTTGGTGTGTGTGGGGATTGTGCAAACAATCATGTACTGGTTAGATAATGAAGGAACTGGCATGTTTGAGAAAAGAAAGGAGAGGATAATGAAGGAACTGGCATGTAGGGAAAAGAAAGGAGAAATATAGTAGAAAACTATATGTGATGAAAATAGACATGGTCTGACAGAATTTATGGAAGTCAAATTAACTGTTTAAATGATATGAAAAGTTTTAGAATAAAATAACTTAAGGCATTGTATGATTGACAGGGATTAACATGATATGAAGAATGTTTTAAGCAGAATGGGGAACAATTCTAGATTTTGATAAAATAATGATTGAAATGATGATATATCTGCTTTATTTTATTAATGTTAAGAAAATAAGGGTATTGAAGCAAGTAGCTATAATGGTTGTCTGTGTAATTTACGGACTGAGTAATATAATCTGTTTTGGAGAAACAGTAGAGATAAGACTGAGACAATAATGATAATATTAAGTTGAATCTGCAGACTACCGGTAACCATGTGATGGAAGGAAAAAGGCTTCAAACCAGTTGTAATTAAAAAATAATGATGTACAAATTGTTACACTTTATGAAGAGTAACGGAACAGTCCAGGAAAATAAATAAATAAATAAATAAATAAATAGTGAGACAGAAGAGAGCAAATGCTGTAAACAGCTCTGCTCTGAAGATCTCACTTTGAAGAGATTTGCAGATGATGTTTTGTAAAAGATAAGCTGGGATAACAGCAACAGTGCTTGCTTATTCGCCCGGCTTCCGGATGTTAGACATGTAATTGTAATTGGTGTTGTTGATGATAATACCAAATTAGTAAGGTAAAGACAGAAAACAAATTCGAATATTTTGAGCATTTTCTGTGCTGCTCATGAAATTATGTTCTGCTAATAATAATGATGAAGAGTATGATTTGGCTATTGTGATTGAATCCGCCATTGGTGCATGGTCAAAGGAATACAGAGAACTGCTTATCAGTAGGTCTGTTTACATTCCTGAATGGGACACACACTGCTTCAAGGGTGTGCAGTTAGTTGGAGCCGTTTGCAAGCTCACAGTGATCAAACTATAGTCAAGGACAGGTGTCTGATGCTGAAGTTGAGGCTGAAACAAATTCACTAGATGACAGAGAGTGTTTTAATGGTGGTCATCAGGACCATTTAATAGGTAACTGTTAAGAGGAGAAGGTGTTAAAAATGTGATAAAATGACAACACATTTCTGGTAATAATATTGGTTTGAAAATAGATCAGTGTTTAAATGACGACAGTGACAATTTTTGGTCTGAGAAATAAGAGATAAAAAACAAGGTCAAAAGATTGAAGTCTTAAAGTGAATCCTTTTGTGACTCCAACAAATGTGAGTTGCAAAATATGTAAAGGTAATATAGAGAGACAGATCTCAAAGATGATTTATAATAACTGCAAAAGATGCAGAGTAGCCTTGTCAAAGTTAGTGTGAATCCTGATTGGAGACTGATAAACTCCTAGAAGAGAAAACTTTGAAGTCAGAGATTAAACTATGGTAATTGAGATTGAGAAATGTGAAACGTTATTGAGAACTAGAATAATTACCATTATGTAAGAACAAATAAGCAGAAGCAGTAGGCTACTGAATTAACAGTTGCTAAATGTAAAATGTCTTGAAAGGCATCTGATTAAACAAACAGCTTGAAAAGTTGACCATGAAAGAACTAGAAGCTGATGTTTTTGCTTTCAAAAGATAAGTTTGTTATTGGCTGTAATGAAACAGTTTGCTTATCTAAAATCTGATGTGTGCTGTGCCTGAAACTGCCAGTGCGACAGAGACTCAATCTGAGAGGAAATTTGTGATGTCTAAATTCCCTGAGGTGGGCAAAAGACAAATATAAATAATATGTTTATTTGAAACCGTATGTAATTTCTGGCAAAGATGCCTTAAGCTGGGATAGAGTTAAAAGATGATAGATAAAAGTTTGATGTTAGAAGTATATGAGAGAGCAGTGTACCATCCAATAGAGTCTCAGAGTCTCTCTCATTCAATGAGTCAGCTAAAAGCTGTTATCTGTGATAATAAGTAAAGCACAGTGTTTCAGTTGAAGATCATAGACACAGAGATGTTTTTAAAATAAAACTGATTGACTTTAAAGAAGTATTTAAAATAATAATACAGATAGAGATGACATTTTGATTAGCTTATTTTAGGACCAGTAACTTCTGTGTCTCATTTAGTCTCCACCATTCAGGACCGATGGCTCCGGCTACAGATGAAGTACACTGAATGTACGGTTGTGATCTAAATTCACTGAGTATAATCTAAGCAGCTAGGTTTCTGCTTTTAAGATGGTTAATGGATTTAAGTGATTAAATACTGCTGTTATTAACCTGTCTCCCTGTGTGAACACTATTAGGCAATCGGAATGGCTCTGGTGACTCTTGAACGTGCCTTTCCTAAGCTCCAGAAAACAGCTGAGTTCTGTTGAAGAGAACTGATTGTGTGATGGGAAAGAGCGGTCACCAGTGGGCACGAGTGACCATCTCTATGACGGGTAAGACCTTCTTTGGCCAGACAGGGGGCAACCTAAGGCAGAGGGGTCACGTAAAGTCATTGGGCATCTCCTGAATGGAGGTGTGTTATGTGAGACAGGTATGAGGGTTGAGCAGGAGCTGTGAGGCCAGCAGCGTCCTTATGCCGTTACAGGGAGATGAAGCTGTGACGAGTCACGGCATGTCTCCCCAATAAAGCAAAGCTCCTCTATATACCACTCGCCAGAAGAAACCGCATTAGTTGTATGGCTTGTTTTTTATTGTGACAAGCGTCTGCAAATATGCCAGGGGAAAACACCCTGATGGAGATTATAGATAAAGGGCTAACAGGAGTGGGCTTTCAAGAGCCAGCTGAGGCCATGAAGTGATTCCCATTAGTTGTTGTGGAGACAGTAGCAAAACTTTTTATGTACTGGTTGCCTTATGGGCAAGGAAAATCATAGTGTTGATTTTGAACTAATAGGTCTATGACATAGTTTTAACTCTTGAAGGTCGTTAGACATGGTGGTGGCTAAAGATGAAGACAGCTTTTGATTAAGGACAGTCTGGATGACAAAGGTGAATGGTCAAAGGTTATTGTAATGAATACAAATTTTGTCTAAGTTACAGCCTTAGGAGGCTGGTGGAAAAATTATTTGTTTATAGTGAGAGAGACTGCCTGAGTTGGAGGAAGGGATGGTAACTGTGTCTGTCTTTCTGTTATCGGCCTGCCTGAGCAAGCTGAAGAAAAATAATGATAATGAATCAAAACAACCCAGCTGACTTGTCTAAAAATCAAATGAATAATGAACAAGACATGCTTTGAAAGTGGTTAAGAGACCATGTAAAATTAGATAGAAGCTACAGGAAAATGGAAAGGTTAAAATCTTATTTAAAATTTTAATCTTTTAGCAATAATATAAAGAAAAGTGAACATTGAGAATGAGCAGTTAACATATGTGTGTCTAGTATGAGTGTGTGTGATGGTGACATCACTTTATGTCTTGCATGTATTAGTTTGGGGCACTAATATTGCGCCTGAATGGTGTGTATATTGCGTCATTAACCTCTGGAATGAGTTTATCATTACAGATGGGTTAAGGCAAATGACAAATTTTAAAGAAGCTGATAATTCTGATGAAAAGACATTACAGAACATGGGACAAGCTTTAAGTTGATTGGCCATCAAGCTCTGTCTGGTAGTAATACTTTTGTCATACATAATGTAGATTTGAAGATCAGTTTAAGTAAATTGGAATTGTGTAGTTGTAGATCACCATCTGGCATGGGCTGAGATAAATGAAAATGTTGTAGATTTGAGGGAAACAACAAAGTGACATATTGGCTAAGTCAACATGAAATTATCAAGAGAGCCCCTCACATTTATGATTATTGTGAACAAAGTGGGAGAAATGATTGACTGACATTGACCAAGTCTGTACAGCACGACCTGACCTGATAGGGAAAATTGATGACTTTGGAAATGTTTGTAGATGACTGACTTGAGAGACCAAACAACAGGCCTGAAAAGCAGGATACGCTGTGAGACTGAGGGCCGTTGCCTTTCAAATACTTCGATAAGAAGATGAGATTGTGGCTTTAAGTGAAGAATGTAATATTTTTGTTTCAGAGGCAGAGAAAGATGTCTGGAGGAAATTTGTCTGAAGGACAACGTTTGGGTTAGTGTTGATGGCAAACTTTATAAAAAAACACTATGTTAAATGTTATGTTAAATTGATGCTCGAGTTGTGTCGTGCATCAAGAGGGAGATGGTATAACAATTGCCAAATTTGGTTTATTAAGGGGTTCACATTTGCTGAAGAAATGTTGGGAGAACACTAGGGGTAATTGGATAAAAGCCCTGAAAGAAGCCATTTTTCTGACTAACAAAATTGATGTCTGTGAGTGTGCCGCACACACCAATAACAAAGATTGTTTCAACAGGAAACGCCAGGGCATCGAAGGCCACGGGAGAACAGTAGACAAAAGAAACTACGTACTTTACTATCTGACAATAACCTCTAAATTTGTTTCTCTTTACAGAGAGCATGCAGGATTGGGAGACAGGGCAAAATGTGCCCAATAAAATGATGGCTATGGATGAATTTGGCTAACTATCCTGGCCTGGGTTATTATTGTAGCAGAAAGGTGCTACACCTGCGCAGCGCATAACTTAAAATTTTCCTTTTACAGAATGTCAGGATGGATTGGATCAAACAGAACTAATTCTGTTCCAAATGTATAAATATTGTGTGGACATGAGCAAAGTGGGTTGAGTGTTTTTCAGGGTAAAAGGACCCCGAGTGCTATTAAGTGAGCAAGAAATTATCCGGAGATAATGTTTCAGTTTGTAAACAGATGGTGAAAATTCCACAGGTCACACCAAAAGGGACGAGGGAAAGACAAGCGGCCACTAACAAAATACTTAAGGTCTCCATTCACAGGTGACAGTTCACTCCAGTGGGGGTGCGGTCGTGATTTAAGGGAAAACCTTATAAGGATCAGAAAATGGTTGGAGAGTGTGACACCTGGGTCCAAGCCTCTCACCTACACCAACAGGCCACAACCATCCCATAGTCCATGGGGCGAACGAGATTATCAACACGCCTGGAGGAGGATGTGAACCAACTAATGGTTTAAGAATGTGGTTTTGTGATTATTTTGAGGATTTTATTTGATTAAATCAAAATAGGGCTTAGTATTGATATACAGTAGATCAAAAGATTTGATTGGTTACTTATTCATTAGGAAATATTTAAGGAAAATGTTTTTGGGAAGAGAAGATCTATTAATTAATGTAAATTATAGGCATAATTGTTGAAGCTTATTAAGTAGAACCACAGCATGTTTGAATTAAAAGTTAAAGGTAAAAGAACACGGAACGTCCGTGGGGCAAACGAGATGATCAACACAACTGATGGTTTAAGTTTAACAGAAGAATCTGTTTTTGTGATGATTTTGTTTGATTGAATCAAACTAGGTATTGACTTGATTGTAAATGTAGAAAATATATTGAGTGTGTCCGTTATGGAAATATTAGAGTTAATATTGAACAACTGCATTGGTTAGAAGAATGGATAAAATTATAAGACTTCTCTGGTTAGATTTTGTTAAATATGGCATTAAATAGAGCTTACTAAATTGAATTAGAAGTGAACAAAATATGGTTGGGAAAACCGAGGTGAAATATGGAGATGGGCGTAGATTAATGGAAAAGGCTTAATGATAGCAGTTAGGATTGTTATTCTAATAATTTTGTTATTCATGGGGGAATACGATTACAGTGACAGGTGAAACATGCTGTCTGTTCAATTGGTGAAAATGACAGTCTATCCCAAGGATGAACAAAATTATGTGACGATACAGGTAGTGGGAGCTACAGTGAGATATGTGTTAAATGTATGTTCTGTTTGTTTTTCTTCTATTTGTTTATTTTCTGAGAATGATTAAGGGCAAAAGATTTAAAGAAGGTTACAAACAGCGGTCATACGTGTTACGAGGTGGCGTACAAGGACAGGGTTTGAAATGAGGGATTTTTTTCTACTTTTATTCATTATGTTTGGATTGATGGTTTTCCTACTAATCTGTAAACTATTTCTTGTTTATTCTGAGGTGACTGAGGGTCTGATCTAGGTCAGGAGTGCAATAACAGTGCTTATTCATTCAGCCCGGCTTCAGATAAAATCTTTACTTGCTTGCTAATACTTAAGGGACTATCCCCACAAAACAGCCTAAGCTTTTTACTTTTCCAAAATGTTCTTTCACAAATGTTTAAGAAGAGTGATCAGTTATGTGGAAACCAGAGATGAAGAGTAGTGTGATGATATGACTTAAAATTTGTCTTTTTGTTTATTATTGTGATTATGGGTAATCAGAATGATAAAAAGTGAGGAGTTGTGGTGGCAATTTTATGATATTCATTGATCTTTAGTAAAATATAGATGATTCAAAGAATGTCACATGTGTGTCTCTCACTTGTAGTGAGAGAAGATTCTGTTTATGTACCTGGGGAGGCAGAATAGGGAGACACTCCAGAGAACAGACGAACAAGGACCTCTGACCTAGATGTCAGAAGGCCATTTGGTGCAGGGGAGCTTAGTGGGCCAACTAGTGATGTCTATGGAAAACTACTGGGAGGAAGGCTCTGGGGGGAAGAAGGCCTTGAAACTAAGATAAAAGCTAGTTCAGTCTGTCTGGGGGTGTGTCACTCTTCTGCACAGGGTAACAACTGTGTATTAGACTGCTCCTATTTTTGCAAGAATAAATACTTCTATTTTATATAATTTGACTCTGAGTGTCTCTTATGCAGTGATGTTTGTTTGAGATGAATTTTTGCCACAACAGGCTCAAAAATGCTCCCGCAACTTTTCAGAGGCTCATGGAGACAGTTCTGGGAGAACTAAGGAGGAAAATATGCTTTGTGTACATCGACGACATCATTGTGTACTCGCCTTCCGTAACCCAACATTTCCATGACCTCCAAACTGTCCTCCATAGACTCGAAACTGCTGGTCTCACCATTAATTTAAAGAAAAGTCAATTCTGTCTTCAAGAACTCACTTTCCTAGGACATGTTGTAAGTGTACAAGGCACTTCAGCAGACCCATGTAAAACACAAGCCATTCATGCCTACCCTGTGCCTGCGAACGTAAAGGAAGTGCAGCGTTTCCTCGGGTTAGCGGGGTGGTATCACAGGTTTGTTCCAAATTTTTCTAAGATTTCTGAACCCCTCAACGCACTGAAAAAAAAGGGACATAGTTACAAAATGGACAACCCAGTGTCAACAAGCGTTTGACCAACTCAAGACTTGCCTCACCTCACCACCTATTCTTGGCCATCCCGATCTTCAGCGTCCATTCATCGTGTACACCGATGCCAGTGACACCGGTCTGGGTGCCATATTAGGACAACGGAGGGATGCTGGCAGAGAGGAGGTTATCGCCTATGCAAGCCGAACCTTAACTGGGGCCGAACTCAATTATACTGCAACAGAGAAAGAACGATTTGCAGTCATCTGGGCCCTGGAAAGGTGGCAACATTACTTGGAGCACAAGCTTTTTACAGTTGTTACCGACCATGCTGCACTGCAATGGGTCATGAACTCCACTAAAACCACCAGCCGCCTCATTCGTTGGGTTCTGCGATTGCAGAAATTCGATTTTATTGAGTACAGAAAAGGGAAGCTAAATGTAGCTCCGGATGCTCTATCCAGGTCTTCGTATACCCCAGTGTGTAACTTATACACCAGCGGAAAAGACCCAGCACTGCCTGTATCAGATGTTGTCCTGTGGGAAGAACAGCACAACCACCCCGAAGTTTCAAAATTATTGCAATCAGTTGCAGATAATTGTGCCAGTCTGAGTGACCAGTACGAAATCATTGAGGACAAATTGTATCACAAAACATACCTGACAAATAACCAACTGCATTACAGAATCTACATTCCCAGCAGTCTCAGATCCACCCTTCTTCAGTACTATCACTCCACTCCCATCTGTGGCCATGGAGGAATCTACAAGACCTATAAGCGTCTTCAGGAAGTAGTATTTTGGCCAGGAATGTGGTCAGCGGTGAAACAGCATGTGAGAACCTGTGTTAAATGTCAAACTCTGAAAAGTGATAACCGGAAGCCTGCTGGAAAATTACAGCAAATCACAACAAGCCGCCCAAACCAAATGCTGGGAGCCGACCTCATGGGTCCGTTGCCACGTAGCACAAATCAAAATGAATACCTGCTTGTCTATGTTGATTATTATTCTCGATGGGTTGAGTTGTTTCCCATTCGGAGTGCCACAGCGAAGAATGTTGCCTCCATCTTCAGAAAAGACATCCTGACACGATGGGGCGTACCAGACTTCATTCTCTCAGACAGAGGCGCTCAGTTTGTTTAATCTGTTTTCAGAGAGTTATGTGAGAACTGGAGTGTTACTCCTAGATTAACTACAGCCTATCACCCCTAAACCAACATGACAGAAAGAGTTAATCGGACTCTCAAGAGCATGATGGCAGCCTATGTGGATGACAACCATCAGAGGTGGGACCAGTTCTTACCTGAATTTAGATTCGCCCCTTAATTCAGCTGTTCAAGAGACCACTCAATCCAGTGATTAACACCAGCAGAACTCCAGCTGGGTAGGAAACTCCAAAGTCCAATGGACAAAATGCTCTCTGGACCTAATCTAACCCCAGACGCTGCCTCGTATGATGTAGTTCATCATCTTTATCATCTGCAAACTCAAGCCAAAGAAAACAGCAAGAGAGCCAAAATGAGACAACTGAGAAACTATAATAAAAATAGAAGTGATGTAACATTCAAAAGCAAGGATCGAGTATGGTTGCGTAACTATCCACAGTCTGATGCACAGCTTAAATTTAGTGCAAAACCAGCCCAAAAATGGAAAGGTCCTTACCGTATTCTCAAACAGCTGGGTCCGTTGAACTATCAAATAGCCCTTGAAGACAGTGGAGAAGATGTACGTACAGCTCACGTTTGTAACATAAAAATGTGTTATCCAACGGCTGCGGAATGGGAGTTACAGGAAAAGAAAAAACTCCTGGATATGTTTCAAGAACCCTCTGATGAAGAAGATTTTCTAGGATTTTAATCTGCGTTTTCTCCCTTCTAAACAACCATAGGTTGGGTCCATTTCGTTTTTTGTGTGATTTATGATTATGAAAATGTTAAGAAAAATAAATATCCCTTGCGAACTGACCTTTTTTCTGGGATTATTATTATAATTTGCTGTGTAACAGGTGGTTACCTTTTCTGCTATCCTGGGTTAAGTTAATTGTTTGACAGGTTTAATCCTGTCTGAAGCCCGAACTTTCCTTTAAAGACATTTATTTGTATTAGGGCGGCTGCCACCATTACAGTATAGAAATTTCAAGATCAAGTACTCTTTGACCAAAAATATGTTCAGTGGGTCAAAAAGGGACCTCTGTATGGCTGATTTAACATCAGAATAAGTTTATAAGTTTTTATTGTTTAAACATTTTGAGGACCATTTGACCAGAAATAAGTTCAATAGGTGAGATATGGACTTCTATATGGCATCTGAAGCATCAGAAGAAGTCTATGAGTTTGTATAGAAATTTCAAGATCAAATATTCTTGGGCCAGAAATTTGTTCAGTAGGTCAAAAAGGGTTCTCTGTATGGCTTATTTAACATCGAAAGGAGTCCATAAGTTTATATTGTTTAAACCTTTTGAGGACCCTTTGACTAGAAATAAGTTCAATAGGTGAGATATGGACTTCTATATGGCATCTGAAGCATCAGAAGAAGTCTTTCAGTGTGTATAGAAATTTCAAGATTAAGTACTCTTGGGCCAGAAATATGTTCAGTAGGTCAAAAAGGGTCCTCTGTATGGCTTATTTAACATCGAAAGGAGTCCATAAGTTTATATTGTTTAAACCTTTTGAGGACCCTTTGACTAGAAATAAGTTCAATAGGTGAGATATGGACTTCTATATGGCATCTGAAGCATCAAAAGGAGTCTATGAGTATGTATAGAAATTTCAAGATAATGTTCTCTTGGGCCAGAAATTTGTTCAGTAGGTCAAAAAGGGACCTCTCTATGGCTGATTTAACATCAGGAGAAGTTTATAATTTTATATTGTTTAAACCTTTTGAGGACCCTTTGACCAAAAATAAATTCTATATGTCAGCAATAGACTTCTATATGGCATCTGAAGCATCAGAAGAAGTCTATGAGTGTGTATAGAAATTTCAAGATCAAGTATTCTTGGGCCAGAAATATGTTCAGTAGGTCAAATTTCTGTCTGGCTTTAATAACATCATAAGAAGTAAATCTTAATGTACAGTCAGTTGATGTACAAGAGCTCTTTGACCAAAAATATGTTCAGCAGGTCAAAAAGGGACCTCTCTGTGGCTGATATAACAGCAGACGGAGTCTATGAGTTTATTTGTTTTTTAAACTTTTGAGGACCCTTTGACCAGAAAAAAGTTCAATAGGTCCGATATGGACTACTGTCTGGCAGATTTAACATTAGAAAGAGTCTATGAGGATATAAAGTTACAATTTGAGGACCCTTTTATAGCAGAAAAAAGATCAATAGGAGAGATATGTACTTTCATATGGCCTCTGAAGCATCAGAAGGAGTCTATGAGTGTGTATAGAAATTTCAAGATGAAGTACTCTTGGGCCAGAAATTTGTTCAGGAGGTCAAAAAGGGTCCTCTGTATGGCTTATTTAACATCTAAAGGAGTCCATAAGTTTATATTGTTTAAACCTTTTGAGGACCCTTTGACCAGAGATAAGTTCAATATTTGAGATATGGATTTCGATATGGCATCTGAAGCATCAGGAGTCAATGAGTATGTATAGAAAGTTCAAGATCAACTACTCTTTGGCCAGAAATATCTTCAGTAGGTCAAATGTGAACTCCTGTCTGGCTCATATATCATCTCAAGAAGTCAATCTGTATGTACAGTCAGTTGATGTTCAAGAGCTTTTTGGCCAAAAATATCTGTATGTATATGCAGTTAATGTTCAAGGATACTTTAGCCAGAAATTTGTTCAGTAGGTCAAAAAGGGTCCTCTGTATGGCTTATTTAACATCGAAAGGAGTTCAATAGGTGAGATATGGACTTCTATAATGGCCACTGAAGCATCAGAAGGAGTCTATGAGTATGTATAGAAGGTTCAAGATCAAGTACTCTTGGGCCAAAAATTTGTTCAGTAGGTCAAAAAGGGACCTCTGTACGGCTGATTTAACATCAAAAGGAGTCTACAAGTTTATATTGTTTAAAATCTTTTGAGGACCCTTTGACCAGAAAAAAATTCTATATGTCAGCAATAGACTTTTATATGGCCTCTGGAGCATCAGGAGGAGTCAATGAGTATGTATAGAGAACTTTCTATACATACTCATTGACTCCTGATGCTTCAGATGCCATATCGAAATCCATATCTCAAAAATTGAACTTATCTCTGGTCAAAGGGTCCTCAAAAGGTTTAAACAATATAAACTTATGGACTCCTTTCGATGAAATTTCATCCTTTCGATGAAATTTCAAGATCAAGTATCCTTGGGCCAGAAATATGTTCAGTAGGTCAAATTTCTGTCTGGCTTTAATAACATCATAAGAAGTAAATCTTTATGTACAGTCAGTTGATGTACAAGAGCTCTTTGGCCAAAAATATGTTCAGCAGGTCAAAAAGGGACCTCTCTGTGGCTGATATAACAGCAGACGGAGTCTATGAGTTTATTTGTTTTTTAAACTTTTGAGGACCCTTTGACCAGAAAAAAGTTCAATAGGTCCGATATGGACTACTGTCTGTCAGATTTAACATTAGAAAGAGTGTATGAGGATTTAAAGTTACAATTTGAGGACCCTTTTATAGCAGAAAAAAGATCAATAGGAGTGATATGGACTTTCATATGGCCTCTGAAGCATCAGAAGGAGTCTATGAGTATGTATAGAATGTTCAAGATCAAGTACTCTTGGGCAAGAAATTTTTTCATTAGGTCAAAAAGGGTCCTCTGTATGGCTTATTTAACATTGAAAGGAGTCCATAAGTTTATATTGTTTAAACTTTTTGAGGACCCTTTGACTAGAAATAAGTTCAATAGGTGAGATATGGACTTCTATATGGCATCTGAAGCATCAGAAGAAGTCTTTGAGTGTGTATAGAAATTTCAAGATTAAGTACTCTTGGGCCAGAAATTTGTTCAGTAGGTCAAAAAGGGTCCTCTGTATGGCTTATTTAACATCGAAAGGAGTCCATAAGTTTATATTGTTTAAACCTTTTGAGGACCCTTTGACCAGAGATAAGTTCAATATTTGAGATATGGATTTCGATATGGCATCTGAAGCATCAGGAGTCAATGAGTATGTATAGAAAGTTCAAGATCAAGTACTCTTTGGCCAGAAATATGTTCAGTAGGTCAAAAAGGGACCTCTATATGGCTGATTTAACATCAGAAGAAGTTTATAAGTTTATATTGTTTAAACCTTTTGAGGACCCTTTGACCAGAAATAAGTTCAATAGGTGAGATTTGGACTTCTATAATGGCCACTGAAGCATCAGAAGGAGTCTATGAGTATGTATAGAAGGTTCAAGATCAAGTACTCTTGGGCCAGAAATTTGTTCAGTAGGTCAAAAAGGAACCTGTGTATGGCTGATTTAACATCAGGAGTCTATAAGTTTATATTGTTTAAAACCTTTTCAGGACCCTTTGACCAGAGATAAGTTCAATAGGTGAGATATGGACTTCGATATGGCATCTGAAGAATCAGAAGGAGTCAATGAGTATATTTAGAAAGTTCAAGATCAGGTACGCTTGGGCCAGAAATATGTTCAGTAGGTCAAATGTGAACTCCTGTCTGGCTGATATATCATCTCAAGAAGTCAATCTGTATGTATATGCAGTTAATGTTCAAGGGTTTTTTAGCCAGAAATGTGTTAATTAGGTCAAAAAGGGACCTCTGTATGGCTGATTTAACATCAGAAGAAGTTTATATTGTTTAAACTTTTTTGAGGACCATTTGAACAGAAATAAGTTCAATAGGTGAGATATGGACTTCTACATGGCAACTGAAGCCATCAGAAGGAGTCTATGAGTATGTATAGAAAGTTCAAGATCAAGTACTCTTGGGCCAGAAATATGTTCAGTAGGTCAAATGTGAAATGTCTGGCTGATTTATCATCTCAACAAGTCAATCTGTTTGTACTGTCAGTTGATGTTCAAGAGCTCTTTGGCCAAAAATATGTTCAGCAGATCAAATTTCTCTCTGGCTAAAATAACATTTTAAGAAGTAAATCTGTATTTATGGTAACTTCATGTTCAAGGACTCCTTTGCCAGATATATGTTCAGTAGGTCAAAAACGGACCTCTCTATGGCTGATTTAACAGCAGACGGAGTCTATATGGTTTTTAAACTTTTGAGGACCCTTTGACCAGAAAAAAGTTCAATAGGTGAGATATGGACTTCTATATGGCATCTGAAGCATCAGAAGAAGTCTTTGAGTGTGTATAGAAATTTCAAGGTCAAGTACTCTTGGGCCAGAAATTTGTTCAGTAGTTCAAAAAGGGTCCTCTGTATGGATGATTTAACATCAGAAGAAGTTTAAACGTTTATATTGTTTAAACCTTTTGAGGACCCTTTGACCAGAAAAAAGTTCAATAGGTGAGATATGGACTTCTATATGGCATCTGAAGCATTAGAAGAAGTCTTTGAGTGTGTATAGAAATTTCAAGATCAAGTACTCTTGGGCCAGAAATTTGTTCAGTAGGTCAAAAAGGGCCCTCTGTATGGCTTATTTAACATCGAAAGGAGTCCATAAGTTTATATTGTTTAAGCCTTTTGAGGACCCTTTGACTAGAAATAAGTTCAATAGGTGAGATATGGACTTCTATATGGCATCTGAAGCATCAGAAGAAGTCTTTGAGTGTGTATAGAAATTTCAAGATCAAGTACTCTTGGGCCAGAAATTTGTTCAGTAGGTCAAAAAGGGTCCTCTGTGTATGGCTGATTCAACATCAGAAGCAGTTTATAAGTTTATATTGTTTAAACATTTTGAGGACCCTTTGACCAGAAATAAGTTCAATAGGTGAGATATGGACTTCTATATGGCATCTGAAGCATTAGAAGGAGTCTATGAGTATGTATAGAAATTTCAAGATAATGTTCTCTTGGGCCAGAAATTTGTTCAGTAGGTCAAAAAGGGACCTCTCTATGGCTGATTTAACATCAGGAGAAGTTTATAATTTTATACTGTTTAAACCTTTTGAAGACCCTTTGACCAGAAATAAATTCTATATGTCAGCAATAGACTTCTATATGGCATCTGAAGCATCAGAAGAAGTCTATGAGTGTGTATAGAAATTTCAAGATCAAGTACTCTTGGGCCAGAAATTTGTTCAGTAGTTCAAAAAGGGTCCTCTGTATGGATGATTTAACATCAGAAGAAGTTTATACGTTTATATTGTTTAAACCTTTTGAGGACCCTTTGACCAGAAAAAAGTTCAATAGGTCCGATATGGACTACTGTCTGGCAGATTTAACATTAGAAAGAGTCTATGAGGATATAAAGTTACAATTTGAGGACCCTTTTATAGCAGAAAAAAGATCAATAGGAGAGATATGTACTTTCATATGGCCTCTGAAGCATCAGAAGGAGTCTATGAGTGTGTATAGAAATTTCAAGATGAAGTACTCTTGGGCCAGAAATTTGTTCAGTAGGTCAAAAAGGGTCCTCTGTATGGCTTATTTAACATCTAAAGGAGTCCATAAGTTTATATTGTTTAAACCTTTTGAGGACCCTTTGACCAGAGATAAGTTCAATATTTGAGATATGGATTTCGATATGGCATCTGAAGCATCAGGAGTCAATGAGTATGTATAGAAAGTTCAAGATCAACTACTCTTTGGCCAGAAATGTCTTCAGTAGGTCAAATGTGAACTCCTGTCTGGCTCATATATCATCTCAAGAAGTCAATCTGTATGTACAGTCAGTTGATGTTCAAGAGCTTTTTGGCCAAAAATATCTGTATGTATATGCAGTTAATGTTCAAGGATACTTTAGCCAGAAATTTGTTCAGTAGGTCAAAAAGGGTCCTCTGTATGGCTTATTTAAAATCGAAAGGAGTTCAATAGGTGAGATATGGACTTCTATAATGGCCACTGAAGCATCAGAAGGAGTCTATGAGTATGTATAGAAGGTTCAAGATCAAGTCCTCTTGGGCCAGAAATTTGTTCAGTAGGTCAAAAAGGGACCTCTGTATGGCTGATTTAACATCAAAAGGAGTCTACAAGTTTATATTGTTTAAAATCTTTTGAGGACCCTTTGACCAGAAAAAAATTATATATGTCAGCAATAGACTTTTATATGGCCTCTGGAGCATCAGGAGGAGTCAATGAGTATGTATAGAGAACTTTCTATACATACTCATTGACTCCTGATGCTTCAGATGCCATATCGAAATCCATATCTCAAATATTGAACTTATCTCTGGTCAAAGGGTCCTCAAAAGGTTTAAACAATATAAACTTATGGACTCCTTTCGATGAAATTTCATCCTTTCGATGAAATTTCAAGATCAAGTATTCTTGGGCCAGAAATATGTTCAGTAGGTCAAATTTCTGTCTGGCTTTAATAACATCATAAGAAGTAAATCTTTATGTACAGTCAGTTGATGTACAAGAGCTCTTTGGCCAAAAATATGTTCAGCAGGTCAAAAAGGGACCTCTCTGTGGCTGATATAACAGCAGACGGAGTCTATGAGTTTATTTGTTTTTTAAACTTTTGAGGACCCTTTGACCAGAAAAAAGTTCAATAGGTCCGATATGGACTACTGTCTGTCAGATTTAACATTAGAAAGAGTGTATGAGGATATAAAGTTACAATTTGAGGACCCTTTTATAGCAGAAAAAAGATCAATAGGAGTGATGTGGACTTTCATATGGCCTCTGAAGCATCAGAAGGAGTCTATGAGTATGTATAGAATGTTCAAGATCAAGTACTCTTGGGCAAGACATTTTTTCATTAGGTCAAAAAGGGTCCTCTGTATGGCTTATCAAAAGCTCATTGAAAGGAGTCCATAAGTTTATATTGTTTAAACCTTTTGAGGACCCTTTGACTAGAAATAAGTTCAATAGGTGAGATATGGACTTCTATATGGCATCTGAAGCATCAGAAGAAGTCTTTGAGTGTGTATAGAAATTTCAAGATTAAGTACTCTTGGGCCAGAAATTTGTTCAGTAGGTCAAAAAGGGTCCTCTGTATGGCTTATTTAACATCGAAAGGAGTCCATAAGTTTATATTGTTTAAACCTTTTGAGGACCCTTTGACCAGAGATAAGTTCAATATTTGAGATATGGATTTCGATATGGCATCTGAAGCATCAGGAGTCAATGAGTATGTATAGAAAGTTCAAGATCAAGTACTCTTTGGCCAGAAATATGTTCAGTAGGTCAAAAAGGGACCTCTATATGGCTGATTTAACATCAGAAGAAGTTTATAAGTTTATATTGTTTAAACCTTTTGAGGACCCTTTGACCAGAAATAAGTTCAATAGGTGAGATTTGGACTTCTATAATGGCCACTGAAGCATCAGAAGGAGTCTATGAGTATGTATAGAAGGTTCAAGATCAAGAACTCTTGGGCCAGAAATTTGTTCAGTAGGTCAAAAAGGAACCTGTGTATGGCTGATTTAACATCAGGAGTCTATAAGTTTATATTGTTTAAAACCTTTTCAGGACCCTTTGACCAGAGATAAGTTCAATAGGTGAGATATGGACTTCGATATGGCATCTGAAGAATCAGAAGGAGTCAATGAGTATATTTAGAAAGTTCAAGATCAGGTACGCTTGGGCCAGAAATATGTTCAGTAGGTCAAATGTGAAGTCCTGTCTGGCTGATATATCATCTCAAGAAGTCAATCTGTATGTATATGCAGTTAATGTTCAAGGGTTTTTTAGCCAGAAATGTGTTAATTAGGTCAAAAAGGGACCTCTGTATGGCTGATTTAACATCAGAAGAAGTTTATATTGTTTAAACTTTTTTGAGGACCATTTGAACAGAAATAAGTTCAATAGGTGAGATATGGACTTCTACATGGCAACTGAAGCCATCAGAAGGAGTCTATGAGTATGTATAGTGAAGGGTTGGTCAAAATCCCTTGCCTCTTCAAATACATATATAATCATATATCATTTTGAATGGTTATATACTTCCTTTATAAAAATCAATAATCAAATATATTCATTATCACATAATAATTTTTATATTCTTGTGCTTGTGAAATTATATTTTCTTAAATGCATGGATGCAAGTAACCAGTTTCTTTTAGGTGCATTCCAATCTTACTTTGAGATTGCACTTAGTACACGCAGGACACGAAGGCCACGTAACCCACAAGGCCGTTTGTCTCTTTCTCTGGGATCAGTAGAAAGGTTAGAGGGTCCTAAAGGCAGCGTGGGCACATATGATTCTTCGTTGGACATATGGTCAAGCTATATTGAGCGTTACTATCAAACTTTAATTGTTGTATTAAAATGTATTCTTTCCAGTATATTTCCTTCCTTGGGAGTAAATGCCAGTGATCTGTTTTTCTCCCAAACGAGTGAATGTTTTAGCAGTATGTTTTGGTATACTTAACTGATAATAAGGAGCTCAGACTCTCTTCAGCCTTGATGGGAGCTGTTATTTGCTAGTGTCTGTTATTTGTGTGTGTGCGTATGACATTCTATGTAGGTTTTGGACGGTCGGACCAGACACCCCGGCGCCCTTCTCTAACCTGCGAGGCCACCACAGGCCTAAATCCAATGAGTGGACGACAACTATCTTTACTAATGGCGATAGGCACCCCTATCTCCTCACATGTGTTAAATTGTTTAGGCTTTAATGTTTCTTAGCCAATGAGAATCATTCAACCTGTAAGCAATGACGTAGCTTAGACCTTGGAAATGGTATAACTGCTGTGATCTTTGTAACTGTAAGGGGGGCGGCCTACGAACTCCTGTGTGAGTCTTGAAGCTGACTTCTGCTGATGAAAATGCAAACTATCTTCAGTAAAACTTTTCTTTAATTTTTTATAATTCTGACTCCGGGTCTTCATTCTTCATATCTGGTTCTGGGTCTTTGACTGTACACCCCTTACAGTTATGGTGGAGGATGCGCAGGCAATTATTCTCGGTGACACCCCTGGCAAATCAACAAACAAGGTAGTAAGCTTTTGTTAATTGTTAGGGCTGTCTGACTGGAGGAGATTTTGAAGGAGAGCGGGAGAGCTTCACTCCGATGAGGCGAGTGAAGCTTCACTCCGATGAGGCGAGTGAAGGAGTAAGTTAATTATACTGCTGAGAGTATAAGAAGTCGCTGAGAGCGTCGTTAAGGGTAACGGCAGCAGACAGCGCAAGCGAAGCGTGCTCTGTGGGGGCCCCGCTGGGCATTACTGGTGTAGCACCACCCCAGCAGAGCACGTCCCTGGGCTAGAGGTCCAGTGGCACCGTAAACCTGCTCAATCTCTTCCACCTCAGATAGGGGATCCCCGAACTTAGTGAAGTGAATCAGGCAGTTAGGGATACTAACAATAATAGGGTTGTTTGCCAGGGATGCATCAGGAACAATTCCGAGAGAAAAATTTAAAAAGTTGTGACCCAAATTGGCATGGACCAGTATATGTAACTGTGATTTTGGAGTATACTTTGCAGTTTCATCACGCAGGAGCCAAGCTGTGTTGTTCAAAGATCGCCGCCTCCATTTCTGCAATAACTTCAGGTGAGTATGAACCATGATTAGGATATGGCAGAAAAATGTAATAACTTAATCAGTAACCTGAAGAGTCCTGAAACAAATAGTGAGTCAGGAAAAGCAAACGCTGTAAGCAGCTGTGCTCTAAAGCCCTCACTTTAAATAAATTTGCAGAAATGATTAAGTAAATGGTAGTCAGGATTTTGATTCTGATTGGAAATTTAAAAAACTTGACTGGCTACAAACAAACAAAGAAACTGAAAAATTAAAATGTTTAGCCTCGTATTGCTTACGATGATTACAAGAAGCAAGTGAAAGAAATTCTGGGTCAGGGATAATTTCCCTGGACAAGCGACTAAAGTTAAACAGACACTTTGTGAAAACAATATTTTGCAGCTTATGAAAATTAATGTTCTGCCAATAATAATGATGAAGATTATGATTGGGTTATTATGATTAAATCAGCCACTGGTGGACTGTAAAAGAATACAGAGAACTGCTTAATCAGTAGCTCTGTTTGCATTCCTGAATGGGACACACTGCTTCAAGGGTGTGATACTGTAGTTGAGGCTGAAACAAATTCACCAGATGACAGAGAGTGTTTTAATGGTGGTCATCAGGACCATTTAATACGTAACTCTAAATTCCCACCGAGAAGGTGTTTAAAAATGTGATAGAATGACAACACGTTTCTGGTAATAATGTGAGTTTGAAAGTAGATCAGTGTTTAAATGACGATATTAAAGTTGTCGTCTGAGAAAGAACAAGAGATAAAACAAGGTCAAAAGATTGAAGTCTTAAAGTGAATCCTTTTGAAGAAAAGATCTATAATAGTAATTTTTATAAGTTGATGTAAAATTAATGACTCCAACAAATGTGAGTTGCAGAATATATCAAAGTAACTTAAAGGATGATTGTGTTGCAATTAAAATTTTTAAAAAGATTTTAGATGATATAGAGAGACTAATCTCACAGATGATTTACAATAACTGCAAAAGTATCACAAGCAGAGAGTGCTTGCCTCAAACTTAGTGTGAATCCTAATTGGAGATTGATAAACTCCAAGAGAAAACTTAAGTCAAATATTAAGTTATGGTAATTGAGAACTTGACAACTAAAATTGAGATTGAGAAATGTGAAACGTTATTGAGAACTAAAATAATTATTTTTATGTAAGAACAAATAAGCAAAAGCAGTACTGGATTAACAGTTGCTAAATGCTGATTAAACAAACAGCTTGAAAAGTTGACCATGAAAGAACTAGAAGCTGATGTTTTGCTTTCAAAAGATAAGTTTGTTATTGGCTGTAATGAAACAGTTTGCTTATCTGAATCTGATGTGTGCTGTGGCTGAAACTGCCAGTGCAACAGACTCAATCTGAGTGGAAATTTGTAATGCCTAAATTTCCTGATGTGTGGGCAAAAGACAAATATAAATAATATGTTTATTTGAAACCGTATGTAATATCTGGCAAAGATGCCTTAAGCTGGAATAGAGTTAAAAGATGGTAGATAAAGTTAGACGTTCAGAGTGCAGTGTACCAGTCCCTCCCTCATTCAATGTCTCTCTCTCAGTCAATGTCAGCTAAAAGCTGTTACCTGAGTCGGTGTCATAAGTGATAATAAGCTATTTGTAGTGACATCTTTGATTAGGTTATTTTAGGACCCGTAACTTCTTTGTCTGATCTTAGTCCCCACCATGAAACGGGGGAGGGGCCGACGGAAATGTACACTGAATGTACAGTTGTGATCTGAATTCACTGAGTATAATCCAAGTAGCTAGGTTGCTGCTTTTAAGATAGTTAATGGATTTAAGTGATTAAATACTGTTGTTTTTGACCTGTCTCCCTATGTGAACACTATTAGGCAATCGGAATGGCTCTGGTGACTCTTGAACGTGCCTTTCCTAAGCTCTAGAAAACAGCTGAGTTCTGTTGAAGCAAACAGCCTGTGATGGGAAAGAGCGGTCACCAGTGGGCACGAGTGGCCATCTCGATGACGGGTAAGACCTTCTATTGGCCAGACAGGGGGCAACCCAAGCCAGAGTGGATCACGTAAAGTCACTGGGCATCTCAAGATGGAGGTGTTTATGTGAGAAAGGTATGAGAGTGGAGCGGATGACTGTGAGGCCAGCAGCATCCTTTATCGTTAGGGCGGATGAGCTGTGAGGAGTTACAGGCAGTCTGACCCAGAAACGTGATGTTCCTCTAATACCAATCACCAGAAACCGCATTCATTGTATGGCTTGTTTTTTTTATTGTTACAAGCGTCTGCAAATATGCCAGGGGAAAACACCCTGATGGAGATTATAGATAAAGGGCTAACAGGAGTGGGCTTTCAAGAGCCAGCTGAGGCCATTAAGTGATTCCCATTAGTTGTTGTGGAGACAGTAGCAAAACTTTTTATGTACTGGTTTGCCTTATGGGCAAGGAAAATCATAGTGTTGATTTTGAACTAATAGGTCTATGACATAGTTTTAACTCCTGAAGGTCGTTAGACATGGTGGTGGCTAAAGATGAAGACAGCTTTTGATTTAAGAAAAGTCTGGATAACAAAGGTGAATGGTCAAAGATTATTGTAACGAATTTAATATTACATTTTATATAAGTTACAGTCTTAGAAATTTATTTATAGTGAGAGAGACTGCTTGAGCAGAGGAAGGGATGGTAACTGTGTCTGTCTTTCCATTATCGGCCTGCTAGAGCAAGCTGAAGCAAAATAATGATAATGAAACAAAACAACCCAGCTGACCTTGTTAAATTCTAATGAATAATGAACAAGACATGCTTTGAAACTGGTTGGGAGACCATGTAAAATTAGGTAGAAGCTACCGGAAAATGGGAAGTTTAAAATCTTATTTAAAATTTAAATCTTTTAGCAATAATATAAAGAAAAATTAATATTGAAAATGAACAGTTAACATATGTGTGTCTAGTATGAGTGCGTATGATGGTGACAGCACTTTATGTCTTGTATGTATTAGTTTGGGGTACTATTATTTCCTGATTTTGAGGATATTGTGTCATTAACCTCTGGAATTAGTGTTTTATCATTACAGATGGGTTAAGTGAAATGACCAACTTTAAAAAAGTTGATAATTCTAAGACAATCTGATGAAAAGACAATGCAGAACATGGGACGAGCTTTAATTGGAGTGGTTTTCCAGCTCTGTCTGCTATTGGTAATTATGAATGCTTTTGTCATTTATGATATTGAACTGAATTACTCTCTGGATTAGTATTTTATATAAATTGGAATTGTAAAGAAGATTGCCGTCCATTCTGGGGTAAAACTCTTGTCTAAATTCAACTGAGGGTCTAAATTTAAATAGACAACTAGGTGGGATCATAAGGTTAAACGTAGGGAAAAAAAAATATATATATATATAGACTTGACGGCAGAGAGACAAAGTGGCACATTGGCTAAGTCACTATCCAAATTATCCAGAGTGAGCTCCCTCATTTTTATTGAAAGGCCGGAGGGCGAACAAAGGAGGAGTGAATATAACTTCTAAAAAGAAAAGGTTTTATTTCTCAATCCCTTAAATGTATGTATGACATTAGATGTCTAAGAAAACTACAATTTAATAAAGGTAAAAAGAGAAAGCAGCTATATGGCTGTGGGCTGGGATCTGAGTAACATAATATTTTGGTTTCTGTAAAACTGTAAAGATAAGTGGAACTGAGACAAATACTGTGAGAAGTAGTTATAATGAAAAATAAAGTTGAAGTTAATGATAAGAAAACAAGAGTATTGAAGAATTAATAAAATACCATGATTTCCCTAACGAGGGAACTTTAAGTGTCACTAGGCTGACAGTGGTGAGAGACTCGGATGCAGAAGGAACTGGCATGTAGGGCAAGATGGAAGAAATATAGTAGAAGAAAATGTATGTTATGAAAATACAATTTCTGATAGGATTTATGGAAGTCAAATTAAGTTTAAATGGTATGAAAAAGGTTAGGGTTAGACATTGTATGATTGACAGGGATTCAAGTGATATAAGGATAAGGAATGAACAAAAGCTTTATTAAGCAGAATGGGGAACGATCCTATATTTTAGTGGTAAAATAATGACTGAAATGATGATGTGAATTTGTTTTATTTTATTTCTATTTTTGAAACAAACAAAAAAGCGTATAAGATGTTATACAATTAAAATGGTACATGCTATGTGACTGTAAACTGAAGGATGATTTCAGTAAAGACTTAAAGTGCTTACATCGATTATTATGGGTCTTAATTATTAATATTTTATTGTTTGTTGTTTATTTTTAGTTAGACAACCATTGTGTTTTAAACCTAAAGGGTCTATAAAAGGGGTAGTGAAAATAATGGATTAACCATCCAACTTTGTTTATAATAAAAGGATTTGGAAATCATAATTTTATAAAAAAATAAAAAAACTAGTGCATATATTCTGGTATTCATGATTATAGACAATGTCTTTATTTAGGATCTGAGTAGTGACTGTGGATCTAGCCCATGCTAGTAGGAATACAGCAATAGTGCTTGCTTATTTAGCCTGGCTTCCAAAGAAAAAATATGTACTTGTTTCGTAATCAGTTATGTGTTTTATAAAAATTTTAACCTGACTGATAAACTGAGGAAGAATGACATTGATGTCCTGTTGTGAGTGGAAGGTGGGAGAGCCTCTTAATGGGGACTGGAATTTTTAGTATCCAGCATGTCCATGACGAGGTGAAGAGACAAGTGTGACCCGTCAGGGGAGCATGCGTCACCACTCCTCCCTTCCGTAGTGACCTCACTGGTTAGACCAGACGTGGCGGTATTGGACCCCACATTGGTCTAAAACGGGGGACTGAAGGGTTGGTCAAAATCCCTTGCCTCTTCAAATACATATATAATCATATATCATTTTGAATGGTTATATACTTCCTTTATAAAAATCAATAATCAAATATATTCATTATCACATAATAATTTTTATATTCTTGTGCTTGTGAAATTATATTTTCTTAAATGCATGGATGCAAGTAACCAGTTTCTTTTAGGTGCATTCCAATCTTACTTTGAGATTGCACTTAGTACACGCAGGACACGAAGGCCACGTAACCCACAAGGCCGTTTGTCTCTTTCTCTGGGATCAGTAGAAAGGTTAGAGGGTCCTAAAGGCAGCGTGGGCACATATGATTCTTCGTTGGACATATGGTCAAGCTATATTGAGCGTTACTATCAAACTTTAATTGTTGTATTAAAATGTATTCTTTCCAGTATATTTCCTTCCTTGGGAGTAAATGCCAGTGATCTGTTTTTCTCCCAAACGAGTGAATGTTTTAGCAGTATGTTTTGGTATACTTAACTGATAATAAGGAGCTCAGACTCTCTTCAGCCTTGATGGGAGCTGTTATTTGCTAGTGTCTGTTATTTGTGTGTGTGCGTATGACATTCTATGTAGGTTTTGGACGGTCGGACCAGACACCCCGGCGCCCTTCTCTAACCTGCGAGGCCACCACAGGCCTAAATCCAATGAGTGGACGACAACTATCTTTACTAATGGCGATAGGCACCCCTATCTCCTCACATGTGTTAAATTGTTTAGGCTTTAATGTTTCTTAGCCAATGAGAATCATTCAACCTGTAAGCAATGACGTAGCTTAGACCTTGGAAATGGTATAACTGCTGTGATCTTTGTAACTGTAAGGGGGGCGGCCTACGAACTCCTGTGTGAGTCTTGAAGCTGACTTCTGCTGATGAAAATGCAAACTATCTTCAGTAAAACTTTTCTTTAATTTTTTATAATTCTGACTCCGGGTCTTCATTCTTCATATCTGGTTCTGGGTCTTTGACTGTACACCCCTTACAATAGAAAGTTCAAGATCAAGTACTCTTGGGCCAGAAATATGTTCAGTAGGTCAAATGTGAAATGTCTGGCTGATTTATCATCTCAACAAGTCAATCTGTTTGTACTGTCAGTTGATGTTCAAGAGCTCTTTGGCCAAAAATATGTTCAGCAGATCAAATTTCTCTCTGGCTAAAATAACATTTTAAGAAGTAAATCTGTATTTATGGTAACTTCATGTTCAAGGACTCCTTTGCCAGATATATGTTCAGTAGGTCAAAAACGGACCTCTCTATGGCTGATTTAACAGCAGACGGAGTCTATATGGTTTTTAAACTTTTGAGGACCCTTTGACCAGAAAAAAGTTCAATAGGTGAGATATGGACTTCTATATGGCATCTGAAGCATCAGAAGAAGTCTTTGAGTGTGTATAGAAATTTCAAGGTCAAGTACTCTTGGGCCAGAAATTTGTTCAGTAGTTCAAAAAGGGTCCTCTGTATGGATGATTTAACATCAGAAGAAGTTTATACGTTTATATTGTTTAAACCTTTTGAGGACCCTTTGACCAGAAAAAAGTTCAATAGGTGAGATATGGACTTCTATATGGCATCTGAAGCATTAGAAGAAGTCTTTGAGTGTGTATAGAAATTTCAAGATCAAGTACTCTTGGGCCAGAAATTTGTTCAGTAGGTCAAAAAGGGCCCTCTGTATGGCTTATTTAACATCGAAAGGAGTCCATAAGTTTATATTGTTTAAGCCTTTTGAGGACCCTTTGACTAGAAATAAGTTCAATAGGTGAGATATGGACTTCTATATGGCATCTGAAGCATCAGAAGAAGTCTTTGAGTGTGTATAGAAATTTCAAGATCAAGTACTCTTGGGCCAGAAATTTGTTCAGTAGGTCAAAAAGGGTCCTCTGTGTATGGCTGATTCAACATCAGAAGAAGTTTATAAGTTTATATTGTTTAAACATTTTGAGGACCCTTTGACCAGAAATAAGTTCAATAGGTGAGATATGGACTTCTATATGGCATCTGAAGCATCAGAAGGAGTCTATGAGTATGTATAGAAATTTCAAGATAATGTTCTCTTGGGCCAGAAATTTGTTCAGTAGGTCAAAAAGGGACCTCTCTATGGCTGATTTAACATCAGGAGAAGTTTATAATTTTATATTGTTTAAACCTTTTGAAGACCCTTTGACCAGAAATAAATTCTATATGTCAGCAATAGACTTCTATATGGCATCTGAAGCATCAGAAGAAGTCTATGAGTGTGTATAGAAATTTCAAGATCAAGTACTCTTGGGCCAGAAATTTGTTCAGTAGTTCAAAAAGGGTCCTCTGTATGGATGATTTAACATCAGAAGAAGTTTATACGTTTATATTGTTTAAACCTTTTGAGGACCCTTTGACCAGAAAAAAGTTCAATAGGTCCGATATGGACTACTGTCTGGCAGATTTAACATTAGAAAGAGTCTATGAGGATATAAAGTTACAATTTGAGGACCCTTTTATAGCAGAAAAAAGATCAATAGGAGAGATATGTACTTTCATATGGCCTCTGAAGCATCAGAAGGAGTCTATGAGTGTGTATAGAAATTTCAAGATGAAGTACTCTTGGGCCAGAAATTTGTTCAGTAGGTCAAAAAAGGTCCTCTGTATGGCTTATTTAACATCTAAAGGAGTCCATAAGTTTATATTATTTAAACCTTTTGAGGACCCTTTGACCAGAGATAAGTTCAATATTTGAGATATGGATTTCGATATGGCATCTGAAGCATCAGGAGTCAATGAGTATGTATAGAAAGTTCAAGATCAACTACTCTTTGGCCAGAAATGTCTTCAGTAGGTCAAATGTGAACTCTTGTCTGGCTCATATATCATCTCAAGAAGTCAATCTGTATGTACAGTCAGTTGATGTTCAAGAGCTTTTTGGCCAAAAATATATGTATGTATATGCAGTTAATGTTCAAGGATACTTTAGCCAGAAATTTGTTCAGTAGGTCAAAAAGGGTCCTCTGTATGGCTTATTTAACATCGAAAGGAGTTCAATAGGTGAGATATGGACTTCTATATGGCATCTGAAGCATCAGAAGAAGTCTTTGAGTGTGTATAGAAATTTCAAGATTAAGTACTCTTGGGCCAGAAATTTGTTCAGTAGGTCAAAAAGGGTCCTCTGTATGGCTTATTTAACATCGAAAGGAGTCCATAAGTTTATATTGTTTAAACCTTTTGAGGACCCTTTGACCAGAGATAAGTTCAATATTTGAGATATGGATTTCGATATGGCATCTGAAGCATCAGGAGTCAATGAGTATGTATAGAAAGTTCAAGATCAAGTACTCTTTGGCCAGAAATATGTTCAGTAGGTCAAAAAGGGACCTCTCTTTGGCTGATTTAACATCAGAAGAAGTTTATAAGTTTATATTGTTTAAACCTTTTGAGGACCCTTTGACCAGAAATAAGTTCAATAGGTGAGATTTGGACTTCTATAATGGCCACTGAAGCATCAGAAGGAGTCTATGAGTATGTATAGAAGGTTCAAGATCAAGTACTCTTGGGCCAGAAATTTGTTCAGTAGGTCAAAAAGGAACCTGTGTATGGCTGATTTAACATCAGGAGTCTATAAGTTTATATTGTTTAAAACCTTTTCAGGACCCTTTGACCAGAGATAAGTTCAACAGGTGAGATATGGACTTCGATATGGCATCTGAAGAATCAGAAGGAGTCAATGAGTATATTTAGAAAGTTCAAGATCAGGTACGCTTGGGCCAGAAATATGTTCAGTAGGTCAAATGTGAACTCCTGTCTGGCTGATATATCATCTCAAGAAGTCAATCTGTATGTATATGCAGTTAATTTTCAAGGGTTTTTTAGCCAGAAATGTGTTAATTAGGTCAAAAAGGGACCTCTGTATGGCTGATTTAACATCAGAAGAAGTTTATATTGTTTAAACTTTTTTGAGGACCATTTGAACAGAAATAAGTTCAATAGGTGAGATATGGACTTCTACATGGCAACTGAAGCCATCAGAAGGAGTCTATGAGTATGTATAGAAAGTTCAAGATCAAGTACTCTTGGGCCAGAAATATGTTCAGTAGGTCAAATGTGAAATGTCTGGGTGATTTATCATCTCAACAAGTCAATCTGTTTGTACTGTCAGTTGATGTTCAAGAGCTCTTTGGCCAAAAATATGTTCAGCAGATCAAATTTCTCTCTGGCTAAAATAACATTTTAAGAAGTAAATCTGTATTTATGGTAACTTCATGTTCAAGGACTCCTTTGCCAGATATATGTTCAGTAGGTCAAAAACGGACCTCTCTATGGCTGATTTAACAGCAGACGGAGTCTATATGGTTTTTAAACTTTTGAGGACCCTTTGACCAGAAAAAAGTTCAATAGGTGAGATATGGACTTCTATATGGCATCTGAAGCATCAGAAGAAGTCTTTGAGTGTGTATAGAAATTTCAAGGTCAAGTACTCTTGGGCCAGAAATTTGTTCAGTAGTTCAAAAAGGGTCCTCTGTATGGATGATTTAACATCAGAAGAAGTTTATACGTTTATATTGTTTAAACCTTTTGAGGACCCTTTGACCAGAAAAAAGTTCAATAGGTGAGATATGGACTTCTATATGGCATCTGAAGCATCAGAAGAAGTCTTTGAGTGTGTATAGAAATTTCAAGATCAAGTACTCTTGGGCCAGAAATTTGTTCAGTAGTTCAAAAAGGGTCCTCTGTATGGATGATTTAACATCAGAAGAAGTTTATAAGTTTATATTGTTTAAACATTTTGAGGACCCTTTGACCAGAAATAAGTTCAATAGGTGAGATATGGACTTCTATATGGCATCTGAAGCATCAGAAGGAGTCTATGAGTATGTATAGAAATTTCAAGATAATGTTCTCTTGGGCCAGAAATTTGTTCAGTAGGTCAAAAAGGGACCTCTCTATGGCTGATTTAACATCAGAAGTTTATAATTTTATATTGTTTAAACCTTTTGAAGACCCTTTGACCAGAAATAAATTCTATATGTCAGCAATAGACTTCTATATGGCATCTGAAGCATCAGAAGAAGTCTATGAGTGTGTATAGAAATTTCAAGATCAAGTACTCTTGGGCCAGAAATTTGTTCAGTAGTTCAAAAAGGGTCCTCTGTATGGATGATTTAACATCAGAAGAAGTTTATACGTTTATATTGTTTAAACCTTTTGAGGACCCTTTGACCAGAAAAAAGTTCAATAGGTCCGATATGGACTACTGTCTGTCAGATTTAACATTAGAAAGAGTGTATGAGGATATAAAGTTACAATTTGAGGACCCTTTTATAGCAGAAAAAAGATCAATAGGAGTGATATGGACTTTCATATGGCCTCTGAAGCATCAGAAGGAGTCTATGAGTATGTATAGAATGTTCAAGATCAAGTACTCTTGGGCAAGACATTTTTTCATTAGGTCAAAAAGGGTCCTCTGTATGGCTTATTTAACATTGAAAGGAGTCCATAAGTTTATATTGTTTAAACCTTTTGAGGACCCTTTGACTAGAAATAAGTTCAATAGGTGAGATATGGACTTCTATATGGCATCTGAAGCATCAGAAGAAGTCTTTGAGTGTGTATAGAAATTTCAAGATTAAGTACTCTTGGGCCAGAAATTTGTTCAGTAGGTCAAGAAGGGTCCTCTGTATGGCTTATTTAACATCGAAAGGAGTCCATAAGTTTATATTGTTTAAATCTTTTGAGGACCCTTTGACCAGAGATAAGTTCAATATTTGAGATATGGATTTCGATATGGCATCTGAAGCATCAGGAGTCAATGAGTATGTATAGAAAGTTCAAGATCAAGTACTCTTTGGCCAGAAATATGTTCAGTAGGTCAAAAAGGGACCTCTCTTTGGCTGATTTAACATCAGAAGAAGTTTATAAGTTTATATTGTTTAAACCTTTTGAGGACCCTTTGACCAGAAATAAGTTCAATAGGTGAGATTTGGACTTCTATAATGGCCACTGAAGCATCAGAAGGAGTCTATGAGTATGTATAGAAGGTTCAAGATCAAGTACTCTTGGGCCAGAAATTTGTTCAGTAGGTCAAAAAGGAACCTGTGTATGGCTGATTTAACATCAGGAGTCTATAAGTTTATATTGTTTAAAACCTTTTCAGGACCCTTTGACCAGAGATAAGTTCAATAGGTGAGATATGGACTTCGATATGGCATCTGAAGAATCAGAAGGAGTCAATGAGTATATTTAGAAAGTTCAAGATCAGGTACGCTTGGGCCAGAAATATGTTCAGTAGGTCAAATGTGAACTCCTGTCTGGCTGATATATCATCTCAAGAAGTCAATCTGTATGTATATGCAGTTAATGTTCAAGGGTTTTTTAGCCAGAAATGTGTTAATTAGGTCAAAAAGGGACCTCTGTATGGCTGATTTAACATCAGAAGAAGTTTATATTGTTTAAACTTTTTTGAGGACCACTTGAACAGAAATAAGTTCAATAGGTGAGATATGGACTTCTACATGGCAACTGAAGCCATCAGAAGGAGTCTATGAGTATGTATAGAAAGTTCAAGATCAAGTACTCTTGGGCCAGAAATATGTTCAGTAGGTCAAATGTGAAATGTCTGGCTGATTTATCATCTCAACAAGTCAATCTGTTTGTACTGTCAGTTGATGTTCAAGAGCCCTTTGGCCAAAAATATGTTCAGCAGATCAAATTTCTCTCTGGCTAAAATAACATTTTAAGAAGTAAATCTGTATTTATGGTAACTTCATGTTCAAGGACTCCTTTGCCAGATATATGTTCAGTAGGTCAAAAACGGACCTCTCTATGGCTGATTTAACAGCAGACGGAGTCTATATGGTTTTTAAACTTTTGAGGACCCTTTGACCAGAAAAAAGTTCAATAGGTGAGATATGGACTTCTATATGGCATCTGAAGCATCAGAAGAAGTCTTTGAGTGTGTATAGGAATTTCAAGGTCAAGTACTCTTGGGCCAGAAATTTGTTCAGTAGTTCAAAAAGGGTCCTCTGTATGGATGATTTAACATCAGAAGAAGTTTATACGTTTATATTGTTTAAACCTTTTGAGGACCCTTTGACCAGAAAAAAGTTCAATAGGTGAGATATGGACTTCTATATGGCATCTGAAGCATTAGAAGAAGTCTTTGAGTGTGTATAGAAATTTCAAGTTCAAGTACTCTTGGGCCAGAAATTTGTTCAGTAGGTCAAAAAGGGCCCTCTGTATGGCTTATTTAACATCGAAAGGAGTCCATAAGTTTATATTGTTTAAGCCTTTTGAGGACCCTTTGACTAGAAATAAGTTCAATAGGTGAGATATGGACTTCTATATGGCATCTGAAGCATCAGAAGAAGTCTTTGAGTGTGTATAGAAATTTCAAGATCAAGTACTCTTGGGCCAGAAATTTGTTCAGTAGGTCAAAAAGGGTCCTCTGTGTATGGCTGATTCAACATCAGAAGAAGTTTATAAGTTTATATTGTTTAAACATTTTGAGGACCCTTTGACCAGAAATAAGTTCAATAGGTGAGATATGGACTTCTATATGGCATCTGAAGCATCAGAAGGAGTCTATGAGTATGTATAGAAATTTCAAGATAATGTTCTCTTGGGCCAGAAATTTGTTCAGTAGGTCAAAAAGGGACCTCTCTATGGCTGATTTAACATCAGGAGAAGTTTATAATTTTATATTGTTTAAACCTTTTGAAGACCCTTTGACCAGAAATAAATTCTATATGTCAGCAATAGACTTCTATATGGCATCTGAAGCATCAGAAGAAGTCTATGAGTGTGTATAGAAATTTCAAGATCAAGTACTCTTGGGCCAGAAATTTGTTCAGTAGTTCAAAAAGGGTCCTCTGTATGGATGATTTAACATCAGAAGAAGTTTATACGTTTATATTGTTTAAACCTTTTGAGGACCCTTTGACCAGAAAAAAGTTCAATAGGTCCGATATGGACTACTGTCTGGCAGATTTAACATTAGAAAGAGTCTATGAGGATATAAAGTTACAATTTGAGGACCCTTTTATAGCAGAAAAAGATCAATAGGAGAGATATGTACTTTCATATGGCCTCTGAAGCATCAGAAGGAGTCTATGAGTGTGTATAGAAATTTCAAGATGAAGTACTCTTGGGCCAGAAATTTGTTCAGTAGGTCAAAAAAGGTCCTCTGTATGGCTTATTTAACATCTAAAGGAGTCCATAAGTTTATATTGTTTAAACCTTTTGAGGACCCTTTGACCAGAGATAAGTTCAATATTTGAGATATGGATTTCGATATGGCATCTGAAGCATCAGGAGTCAATGAGTATGTATAGAAAGTTCAAGATCAACTACTCTTTGGCCAGAAATGTCTTCAGTAGGTCAAATGTGAACTCCTGTCTGGCTCATATATCATCTCAAGAAGTCAATCTGTATGTACAGTCAGTTGATGTTCAAGAGCTTTTTGGCCAAAAATATCTGTATGGATATGCAGTTAATGTTCAAGGATACTTTAGCCAGAAATTTGTTCAGTAGGTCAAAAAGGGTCCTCTGTATGGCTTATTTAACATCGAAAGGAGTTCAATAGGTGAGATATGGACTTCTATAATGGCCACTGAAGCATCAGAAGGAGTCTATGAGTATGTATAGAAGGTTCAAGATCAAGTACTCTTGGGCCAGAAATTTGTTCAGTAGGTCAAAAAGGGACCTCTGTATGGCTGATTTAACATCAAAAGGAGTCTACAAGTTTATATTGTTTAAAATCTTTTGAGGACCCTTTGACCAGAAAAAAATTCTATATGTCAGCAATAGACTTTTATATGGCCTCTGGAGCATCAGGAGGAGTCAATGAGTATGTATAGAGAACTTTCTATACATACTCATTGACTCCTGATGCTTCAGATGCCATATCGAAATCCATATCTCAAATATTGAACTTATCTCTGGTCAAAGGGTCCTCAAAAGGTTTAAACAATATAAACTTATGGACTCCTTTCGATGAAATTTCATCCTTTCGATGAAATTTCAAGATCAAGTATTCTTGGGCCAGAAATATGTTCAGTAGGTCAAATTTCTGTCTGGCTTTAATAACATCATAAGAAGTAAATCTTTATGTACAGTCAGTTGATGTACAAGAGCTCTTTGGCCAAAAATATGTTCAGCAGGTCAAAAAGGGACCTCTCTGTGGCTGATATAACAGCAGACGGAGTCTATGAGTTTATTTGTTTTTTAAACTTTTGAGGACCCTTTGACCAGAAAAAAGTTCAATAGGTCCGATATGGACTACTGTCTGTCAGATTTAACATTAGAAAGAGTGTATGAGGATATAAAGTTACAATTTGAGGACCCTTTTATAGCAGAAAAAAGATCAACAGGAGTGATATGGACTTTCATATGGCCTCTGAAGCATCAGAAGGAGTCTATGAGTATGTATAGAATGTTCAAGATCAAGTACTCTTGGGCAAGAAATTTTTTCATTAGGTCAAAAAGGGTCCTCTGTATGGCTTATTTAACATTGAAAGGAGTCCATAAGTTTATATTGTTTAAACCTTTTGAGGACCCTTTGACTAGAAATAAGTTCAATAGGTGAGATATGGACTTCTATATGGCATCTGAAGCATCAGAAGAAGTCTTTGAGTGTGTATAGAAATTTCAAGATTAAGTACTCTTGGGCCAGAAATTTGTTCAGTAGGTCAAAAAGGGTCCTCTGTATGGCTTATTTAACATCGAAAGGAGTCCGTAAGTTTATATTGTTTAAACCTTTTGAGGACCCTTTGACCAGAGATAAGTTCAATATTTGAGATATGGATTTCGATATGGCATCTGAAGCATCAGGAGTCAATGAGTATGTATAGAAAGTTCAAGATCAAGTACTCTTTGGCCAGAAATATGTTCAGTAGGTCAAATGTGAACTCCTGTCTGGCTGATATATCATCTCAAGAAGTCAATCTGTATGTATATGCAGTTAATGTTCAAGGGTTTTTTAGCCAGAAATGTGTTAATTAGGTCAAAAAGGGACCTCTGTATGGCTGATTTAACATCAGAAGAAGTTTATATTGTTTAAACTTTTTTGAGGACCATTTGAACAGAAATAAGTTCAATAGGTGAGATATGGACTTCTACATGGCAACTGAAGCCATCAGAAGGAGTCTATGAGTATGTATAGAAAGTTCAAGATCAAGTACTCTTGGGCCAGAAATATGTTCAGTAGGTCAAATGTGAAATGTCTGGCTGATTTATCATCTCAACAAGTCAATCTGTTTGTACTGTCAGTTGATGTTCAAGAGCCCTTTGGCCAAAAATATGTTCAGCAGATCAAATTTCTCTCTGGCTAAAATAACATTTTAAGAAGTAAATCTGTATTTATGGTAACTTCATGTTCAAGGACTCCTTTGCCAGATATATGTTCAGTAGGTCAAAAACGGACCTCTCTATGGCTGATTTAACAGCAGACGGAGTCTATATGGTTTTTAAACTTTTGAGGACCCTTTGACCAGAAAAAAGTTCAATAGGTGAGATATGGACTTCTATATGGCATCTGAAGCATCAGAAGAAGTCTTTGAGTGTGTATAGGAATTTCAAGGTCAAGTACTCTTGGGCCAGAAATTTGTTCAGTAGTTCAAAAAGGGTCCTCTGTATGGATGATTTAACATCAGAAGAAGTATATACGTTTATATTGTTTAAACCTTTTGAGGACCCTTTGACCAGAAAAAAGTTCAATAGGTGAGATATGGACTTCTATATGGCATCTGAAGCATTAGAAGAAGTCTTTGAGTGTGTATAGAAATTTCAAGATCAAGTACTCTTGGGCCAGAAATTTGTTCAGTAGGTCAAAAAGGGCCCTCTGTATGGCTTATTTAACATCGAAAGGAGTCCATAAGTTTATATTGTTTAAGCCTTTTGAGGACCCTTTGACTAGAAATAAGTTCAATAGGTGAGATATGGACTTCTATATGGCATCTGAAGCATCAGAAGAAGTCTTTGAGTGTGTATAGAAATTTCAAGATCAAGTACTCTTGGGCCAGAAATTTGTTCAGTAGGTCAAAAAGGGTCCTCTGTGTATGGCTGATTCAACATCAGAAGAAGTTTATAAGTTTATATTGTTTAAACATTTTGAGGACCCTTTGACCAGAAATAAGTTCAATAGGTGAGATATGGACTTCTATATGGCATCTGAAGCATCAGAAGGAGTCTATGAGTATGTATAGAAATTTCAAGATAATGTTCTCTTGGGCCAGAAATTTGTTCAGTAGGTCAAAAAGGGACCTCTCTATGGCTGATTTAACATCAGGAGAAGTTTATAATTTTATATTGTTTAAACCTTTTGAAGACCCTTTGACCAGAAATAAATTCTATATGTCAGCAATAGACTTCTATATGGCATCTGAGGCATCAGAAGAAGTCTATGAGTGTGTATAGAAATTTCAAGATCAAGTACTCTTGGGCCAGAAATTTGTTCAGTAGTTCAAAAAGGGTCCTCTGTATGGATGATTTAACATCAGAAGAAGTTTATACGTTTATATTGTTTAAACCTTTTGAGGACCCTTTGACCAGAAAAAAGTTCAATAGGTCCGATATGGACTACTGTCTGGCAGATTTAACATTAGAAAGAGTCTATGAGGATATAAAGTTACAATTTGAGGACCCTTTTATAGCAGAAAAAGATCAATAGGAGAGATATGTACTTTCATATGGCCTCTGAAGCATCAGAAGGAGTCTATGAGTGTGTATAGAAATTTCAAGATGAAGTACTCTTGGGCCAGAAATTTGTTCAGTAGGTCAAAAAAGGTCCTCTGTATGGCTTATTTAACATCTAAAGGAGTCCATAAGTTTATATTGTTTAAACCTTTTGAGGACCCTTTGACCAGAGATAAGTTCAATATTTGAGATATGGATTTCGATATGGCATCTGAAGCATCAGGAGTCAATGAGTATGTATAGAAAGTTCAAGATCAACTACTCTTTGGCCAGAAATGTCTTCAGTAGGTCAAATGTGAACTCCTGTCTGGCTCATATATCATCTCAAGAAGTCAATCTGTATGTACAGTCAGTTGATGTTCAAGAGCTTTTTGGCCAAAAATATCTGTATGGATATGCAGTTAATGTTCAAGGATACTTTAGCCAGAAATTTGTTCAGTAGGTCAAAAAGGGTCCTCTGTATGGCTTATTTAACATCGAAAGGAGTTCAATAGGTGAGATATGGACTTCTATAATGGCCACTGAAGCATCAGAAGGAGTCTATGAGTATGTATAGAAGGTTCAAGATCAAGTACTCTTGGGCCAGAAATTTGTTCAGTAGGTCAAAAAGGGACCTCTGTATGGCTGATTTAACATCAAAAGGAGTCTACAAGTTTATATTGTTTAAAATCTTTTGAGGACCCTTTGACCAGAAAAAAATTCTATATGTCAGCAATAGACTTTTATATGGCCTCTGGAGCATCAGGAGGAGTCAATGAGTATGTATAGAGAACTTTCTATACATACTCATTGACTCCTGATGCTTCAGATGCCATATCGAAATCCATATCTCAAATATTGAACTTATCTCTGGTCAAAGGGTCCTCAAAAGGTTTAAACAATATAAACTTATGGACTCCTTTCGATGAAATTTCATCCTTTCGATGAAATTTCAAGATCAAGTATTCTTGGGCCAGAAATATGTTCAGTAGGTCAAATTTCTGTCTGGCTTTAATAACATCATAAGAAGTAAATCTTTATGTACAGTCAGTTGATGTACAAGAGCTCTTTGGCCAAAAATATGTTCAGCAGGTCAAAAAGGGACCTCTCTGTGGCTGATATAACAGCAGACGGAGTCTATGAGTTTATTTGTTTTTTAAACTTTTGAGGACCCTTTGACCAGAAAAAAGTTCAATAGGTCCGATATGGACTACTGTCTGTCAGATTTAACATTAGAAAGAGTGTATGAGGATATAAAGTTACAATTTGAGGACCCTTTTATAGCAGAAAAAAGATCAACAGGAGTGATATGGACTTTCATATGGCCTCTGAAGCATCAGAAGGAGTCTATGAGTATGTATAGAATGTTCAAGATCAAGTACTCTTGGGCAAGAAATTTTTTCATTAGGTCAAAAAGGGTCCTCTGTATGGCTTATTTAACATTGAAAGGAGTCCATAAGTTTATATTGTTTAAACCTTTTGAGGACCCTTTGACTAGAAATAAGTTCAATAGGTGAGATATGGACTTCTATATGGCATCTGAAGCATCAGAAGAAGTCTTTGAGTGTGTATAGAAATTTCAAGATTAAGTACTCTTGGGCCAGAAATTTGTTCAGTAGGTCAAAAAGGGTCCTCTGTATGGCTTATTTAACATCGAAAGGAGTCCATAAGTTTATATTGTTTAAACCTTTTGAGGACCCTTTGACCAGAGATAAGTTCAATATTTGAGATATGGATTTCGATATGGCATCTGAAGCATCAGGAGTCAATGAGTATGTATAGAAAGTTCAAGATCAAGTACTCTTTGGCCAGAAATATGTTCAGTAGGTCAAAAAGGGACCTCTATATGGCTGATTTAACATCAGAAGAAGTTTATAAGTTTGTATTGTTTAAACCTTTTGAGGACCCTTTGACCAGAAATAAGTTCAATAGGTGAGATTTGGACTTCTATAATGGCCACTGAAGCATCAGAAGGAGTCTATGAGTATGTATAGAAGGTTCAAGATCAAGTACTCTTGGGCCAGAAATTTGTTCAGTAGGTCAAAAAGGAACCTGTGTATGGCTGATTTAACATCAGGAGTCTATAAGTTTATATTGTTTAAAACCTTTTCAGGACCCTTTGACCAGAGATAAGTTCAATAGGTGAGATATGGACTTCGATATGGCATCTGAAGAATCAGAAGGAGTCAATGAGTATATTTAGAAAGTTCAAGATCAGGTACGCTTGGGCCAGAAATATGTTCAGTAGGTCAAATGTGAACTCCTGTCTGGCTGATATATCATCTCAAGAAGTCAATCTGTATGTATATGCAGTTAATGTTCAAGGGTTTTTTAGCCAGAAATGTGTTAATTAGGTCAAAAAGGGACCTCTGTATGGCTGATTTAACATCAGAAGAAGTTTATATTGTTTAAACTTTTTTGAGGACCATTTGAACAGAAATAAGTTCAATAGGTGAGATATGGACTTCTACATGGCAACTGAAGCCATCAGAAGGAGTCTATGAGTATGTATAGAAAGTTCAAGATCAAGTACTCTTGGGCCAGAAATATGTTCAGTAGGTCAAATGTGAAATGTCTGGCTGATTTATCATCTCAACAAGTCAATCTGTTTGTACTGTCAGTTGATGTTCAAGAGCCCTTTGGCCAAAAATATGTTCAGCAGATCAAATTTCTCTCTGGCTAAAATAACATTTTAAGAAGTAAATCTGTATTTATGGTAACTTCATGTTCAAGGACTCCTTTGCCAGATATATGTTCAGTAGGTCAAAAACGGACCTCTCTATGGCTGATTTAACAGCAGACGGAGTCTATATGGTTTTTAAACTTTTGAGGACCCTTTGACCAGAAAAAAGTTCAATAGGTGAGATATGGACTTCTATATGGCATCTGAAGCATCAGAAGAAGTCTTTGAGTGTGTATAGGAATTTCAAGGTCAAGTACTCTTGGGCCAGAAATTTGTTCAGTAGTTCAAAAAGGGTCCTCTGTATGGATGATTTAACATCAGAAGAAGTATATACGTTTATATTGTTTAAACCTTTTGAGGACCCTTTGACCAGAAAAAAGTTCAATAGGTGAGATATGGACTTCTATATGGCATCTGAAGCATTAGAAGAAGTCTTTGAGTGTGTATAGAAATTTCAAGATCAAGTACTCTTGGGCCAGAAATTTGTTCAGTAGGTCAAAAAGGGCCCTCTGTATGGCTTATTTAACATCGAAAGGAGTCCATAAGTTTATATTGTTTAAGCCTTTTGAGGACCCTTTGACTAGAAATAAGTTCAATAGGTGAGATATGGACTTCTATATGGCATCTGAAGCATCAGAAGAAGTCTTTGAGTGTGTATAGAAATTTCAAGATCAAGTACTCTTGGGCCAGAAATTTGTTCAGTAGGTCAAAAAGGGTCCTCTGTGTATGGCTGATTCAACATCAGAAGAAGTTTATAAGTTTATATTGTTTAAACATTTTGAGGACCCTTTGACCAGAAATAAGTTCAATAGGTGAGATATGGACTTCTATATGGCATCTGAAGCATCAGAAGGAGTCTATGAGTATGTATAGAAATTTCAAGATAATGTTCTCTTGGGCCAGAAATTTGTTCAGTAGGTCAAAAAGGGACCTCTCTATGGCTGATTTAACATCAGGAGAAGTTTATAATTTTATATTGTTTAAACCTTTTGAAGACCCTTTGACCAGAAATAAATTCTATATGTCAGCAATAGACTTCTATATGGCATCTGAGGCATCAGAAGAAGTCTATGAGTGTGTATAGAAATTTCAAGATCAAGTACTCTTGGGCCAGAAATTTGTTCAGTAGTTCAAAAAGGGTCCTCTGTATGGATGATTTAACATCAGAAGAAGTTTATACGTTTATATTGTTTAAACCTTTTGAGGACCCTTTGACCAGAAAAAAGTTCAATAGGTCCGATATGGACTACTGTCTGGCAGATTTAACATTAGAAAGAGTCTATGAGGATATAAAGTTACAATTTGAGGACCCTTTTATAGCAGAAAAAGATCAATAGGAGAGATATGTACTTTCATATGGCCTCTGAAGCATCAGAAGGAGTCTATGAGTGTGTATAGAAATTTCAAGATGAAGTACTCTTGGGCCAGAAATTTGTTCAGTAGGTCAAAAAAGGTCCTCTGTATGGCTTATTTAACATCTAAAGGAGTCCATAAGTTTATATTGTTTAAACCTTTTGAGGACCCTTTGACCAGAGATAAGTTCAATATTTGAGATATGGATTTCGATATGGCATCTGAAGCATCAGGAGTCAATGAGTATGTATAGAAAGTTCAAGATCAACTACTCTTTGGCCAGAAATGTCTTCAGTAGGTCAAATGTGAACTCCTGTCTGGCTCATATATCATCTCAAGAAGTCAATCTGTATGTACAGTCAGTTGATGTTCAAGAGCTTTTTGGCCAAAAATATCTGTATGGATATGCAGTTAATGTTCAAGGATACTTTAGCCAGAAATTTGTTCAGTAGGTCAAAAAGGGTCCTCTGTATGGCTTATTTAACATCGAAAGGAGTTCAATAGGTGAGATATGGACTTCTATAATGGCCACTGAAGCATCAGAAGGAGTCTATGAGTATGTATAGAAGGTTCAAGATCAAGTACTCTTGGGCCAGAAATTTGTTCAGTAGGTCAAAAAGGGACCTCTGTATGGCTGATTTAACATCAAAAGGAGTCTACAAGTTTATATTGTTTAAAATCTTTTGAGGACCCTTTGACCAGAAAAAAATTCTATATGTCAGCAATAGACTTTTATATGGCCTCTGGAGCATCAGGAGGAGTCAATGAGTATGTATAGAGAACTTTCTATACATACTCATTGACTCCTGATGCTTCAGATGCCATATCGAAATCCATATCTCAAATATTGAACTTATCTCTGGTCAAAGGGTCCTCAAAAGGTTTAAACAATATAAACTTATGGACTCCTTTCGATGAAATTTCATCCTTTCGATGAAATTTCAAGATCAAGTATTCTTGGGCCAGAAATATGTTCAGTAGGTCAAATTTCTGTCTGGCTTTAATAACATCATAAGAAGTAAATCTTTATGTACAGTCAGTTGATGTACAAGAGCTCTTTGGCCAAAAATATGTTCAGCAGGTCAAAAAGGGACCTCTCTGTGGCTGATATAACAGCAGACGGAGTCTATGAGTTTATTTGTTTTTTAAACTTTTGAGGACCCTTTGACCAGAAAAAAGTTCAATAGGTCCGATATGGACTACTGTCTGTCAGATTTAACATTAGAAAGAGTGTATGAGGATATAAAGTTACAATTTGAGGACCCTTTTATAGCAGAAAAAAGATCAACAGGAGTGATATGGACTTTCATATGGCCTCTGAAGCATCAGAAGGAGTCTATGAGTATGTATAGAATGTTCAAGATCAAGTACTCTTGGGCAAGAAATTTTTTCATTAGGTCAAAAAGGGTCCTCTGTATGGCTTATTTAACATTGAAAGGAGTCCATAAGTTTATATTGTTTAAACCTTTTGAGGACCCTTTGACTAGAAATAAGTTCAATAGGTGAGATATGGACTTCTATATGGCATCTGAAGCATCAGAAGAAGTCTTTGAGTGTGTATAGAAATTTCAAGATTAAGTACTCTTGGGCCAGAAATTTGTTCAGTAGGTCAAAAAGGGTCCTCTGTATGGCTTATTTAACATCGAAAGGAGTCCGTAAGTTTATATTGTTTAAACCTTTTGAGGACCCTTTGACCAGAGATAAGTTCAATATTTGAGATATGGATTTCGATATGGCATCTGAAGCATCAGGAGTCAATGAGTATGTATAGAAAGTTCAAGATCAAGTACTCTTTGGCCAGAAATATGTTCAGTAGGTCAAATGTGAACTCCTGTCTGGCTGATATATCATCTCAAGAAGTCAATCTGTATGTATATGCAGTTAATGTTCAAGGGTTTTTTAGCCAGAAATGTGTTAATTAGGTCAAAAAGGGACCTCTGTATGGCTGATTTAACATCAGAAGAAGTTTATATTGTTTAAACTTTTTTGAGGACCATTTGAACAGAAATAAGTTCAATAGGTGAGATATGGACTTCTACATGGCAACTGAAGCCATCAGAAGGAGTCTATGAGTATGTATAGAAAGTTCAAGATCAAGTACTCTTGGGCCAGAAATATGTTCAGTAGGTCAAATGTGAAATGTCTGGCTGATTTATCATCTCAACAAGTCAATCTGTTTGTACTGTCAGTTGATGTTCAAGAGCCCTTTGGCCAAAAATATGTTCAGCAGATCAAATTTCTCTCTGGCTAAAATAACATTTTAAGAAGTAAATCTGTATTTATGGTAACTTCATGTTCAAGGACTCCTTTGCCAGATATATGTTCAGTAGGTCAAAAACGGACCTCTCTATGGCTGATTTAACAGCAGACGGAGTCTATATGGTTTTTAAACTTTTGAGGACCCTTTGACCAGAAAAAAGTTCAATAGGTGAGATATGGACTTCTATATGGCATCTGAAGCATCAGAAGAAGTCTTTGAGTGTGTATAGGAATTTCAAGGTCAAGTACTCTTGGGCCAGAAATTTGTTCAGTAGTTCAAAAAGGGTCCTCTGTATGGATGATTTAACATCAGAAGAAGTATATACGTTTATATTGTTTAAACCTTTTGAGGACCCTTTGACCAGAAAAAAGTTCAATAGGTGAGATATGGACTTCTATATGGCATCTGAAGCATTAGAAGAAGTCTTTGAGTGTGTATAGAAATTTCAAGATCAAGTACTCTTGGGCCAGAAATTTGTTCAGTAGGTCAAAAAGGGCCCTCTGTATGGCTTATTTAACATCGAAAGGAGTCCATAAGTTTATATTGTTTAAGCCTTTTGAGGACCCTTTGACTAGAAATAAGTTCAATAGGTGAGATATGGACTTCTATATGGCATCTGAAGCATCAGAAGAAGTCTTTGAGTGTGTATAGAAATTTCAAGATCAAGTACTCTTGGGCCAGAAATTTGTTCAGTAGGTCAAAAAGGGTCCTCTGTGTATGGCTGATTCAACATCAGAAGAAGTTTATAAGTTTATATTGTTTAAACATTTTGAGGACCCTTTGACCAGAAATAAGTTCAATAGGTGAGATATGGACTTCTATATGGCATCTGAAGCATCAGAAGGAGTCTATGAGTATGTATAGAAATTTCAAGATAATGTTCTCTTGGGCCAGAAATTTGTTCAGTAGGTCAAAAAGGGACCTCTCTATGGCTGATTTAACATCAGGAGAAGTTTATAATTTTATATTGTTTAAACCTTTTGAAGACCCTTTGACCAGAAATAAATTCTATATGTCAGCAATAGACTTCTATATGGCATCTGAGGCATCAGAAGAAGTCTATGAGTGTGTATAGAAATTTCAAGATCAAGTACTCTTGGGCCAGAAATTTGTTCAGTAGTTCAAAAAGGGTCCTCTGTATGGATGATTTAACATCAGAAGAAGTTTATACGTTTATATTGTTTAAACCTTTTGAGGACCCTTTGACCAGAAAAAAGTTCAATAGGTCCGATATGGACTACTGTCTGGCAGATTTAACATTAGAAAGAGTCTATGAGGATATAAAGTTACAATTTGAGGACCCTTTTATAGCAGAAAAAGATCAATAGGAGAGATATGTACTTTCATATGGCCTCTGAAGCATCAGAAGGAGTCTATGAGTGTGTATAGAAATTTCAAGATGAAGTACTCTTGGGCCAGAAATTTGTTCAGTAGGTCAAAAAAGGTCCTCTGTATGGCTTATTTAACATCTAAAGGAGTCCATAAGTTTATATTGTTTAAACCTTTTGAGGACCCTTTGACCAGAGATAAGTTCAATATTTGAGATATGGATTTCGATATGGCATCTGAAGCATCAGGAGTCAATGAGTATGTATAGAAAGTTCAAGATCAACTACTCTTTGGCCAGAAATGTCTTCAGTAGGTCAAATGTGAACTCCTGTCTGGCTCATATATCATCTCAAGAAGTCAATCTGTATGTACAGTCAGTTGATGTTCAAGAGCTTTTTGGCCAAAAATATCTGTATGGATATGCAGTTAATGTTCAAGGATACTTTAGCCAGAAATTTGTTCAGTAGGTCAAAAAGGGTCCTCTGTATGGCTTATTTAACATCGAAAGGAGTTCAATAGGTGAGATATGGACTTCTATAATGGCCACTGAAGCATCAGAAGGAGTCTATGAGTATGTATAGAAGGTTCAAGATCAAGTACTCTTGGGCCAGAAATTTGTTCAGTAGGTCAAAAAGGGACCTCTGTATGGCTGATTTAACATCAAAAGGAGTCTACAAGTTTATATTGTTTAAAATCTTTTGAGGACCCTTTGACCAGAAAAAAATTCTATATGTCAGCAATAGACTTTTATATGGCCTCTGGAGCATCAGGAGGAGTCAATGAGTATGTATAGAGAACTTTCTATACATACTCATTGACTCCTGATGCTTCAGATGCCATATCGAAATCCATATCTCAAATATTGAACTTATCTCTGGTCAAAGGGTCCTCAAAAGGTTTAAACAATATAAACTTATGGACTCCTTTCGATGAAATTTCATCCTTTCGATGAAATTTCAAGATCAAGTATTCTTGGGCCAGAAATATGTTCAGTAGGTCAAATTTCTGTCTGGCTTTAATAACATCATAAGAAGTAAATCTTTATGTACAGTCAGTTGATGTACAAGAGCTCTTTGGCCAAAAATATGTTCAGCAGGTCAAAAAGGGACCTCTCTGTGGCTGATATAACAGCAGACGGAGTCTATGAGTTTATTTGTTTTTTAAACTTTTGAGGACCCTTTGACCAGAAAAAAGTTCAATAGGTCCGATATGGACTACTGTCTGTCAGATTTAACATTAGAAAGAGTGTATGAGGATATAAAGTTACAATTTGAGGACCCTTTTATAGCAGAAAAAAGATCAACAGGAGTGATATGGACTTTCATATGGCCTCTGAAGCATCAGAAGGAGTCTATGAGTATGTATAGAATGTTCAAGATCAAGTACTCTTGGGCAAGAAATTTTTTCATTAGGTCAAAAAGGGTCCTCTGTATGGCTTATTTAACATTGAAAGGAGTCCATAAGTTTATATTGTTTAAACCTTTTGAGGACCCTTTGACTAGAAATAAGTTCAATAGGTGAGATATGGACTTCTATATGGCATCTGAAGCATCAGAAGAAGTCTTTGAGTGTGTATAGAAATTTCAAGATTAAGTACTCTTGGGCCAGAAATTTGTTCAGTAGGTCAAAAAGGGTCCTCTGTATGGCTTATTTAACATCGAAAGGAGTCCATAAGTTTATATTGTTTAAACCTTTTGAGGACCCTTTGACCAGAGATAAGTTCAATATTTGAGATATGGATTTCGATATGGCATCTGAAGCATCAGGAGTCAATGAGTATGTATAGAAAGTTCAAGATCAAGTACTCTTTGGCCAGAAATATGTTCAGTAGGTCAAAAAGGGACCTCTATATGGCTGATTTAACATCAGAAGAAGTTTATAAGTTTGTATTGTTTAAACCTTTTGAGGACCCTTTGACCAGAAATAAGTTCAATAGGTGAGATTTGGACTTCTATAATGGCCACTGAAGCATCAGAAGGAGTCTATGAGTATGTATAGAAGGTTCAAGATCAAGTACTCTTGGGCCAGAAATTTGTTCAGTAGGTCAAAAAGGAACCTGTGTATGGCTGATTTAACATCAGGAGTCTATAAGTTTATATTGTTTAAAACCTTTTCAGGACCCTTTGACCAGAGATAAGTTCAATAGGTGAGATATGGACTTCGATATGGCATCTGAAGAATCAGAAGGAGTCAATGAGTATATTTAGAAAGTTCAAGATCAGGTACGCTTGGGCCAGAAATATGTTCAGTAGGTCAAATGTGAACTCCTGTCTGGCTGATATATCATCTCAAGAAGTCAATCTGTATGTATATGCAGTTAATGTTCAAGGGTTTTTTAGCCAGAAATGTGTTAATTAGGTCAAAAAGGGACCTCTGTATGGCTGATTTAACATCAGAAGAAGTTTATATTGTTTAAACTTTTTTGAGGACCATTTGAACAGAAATAAGTTCAATAGGTGAGATATGGACTTCTACATGGCAACTGAAGCCATCAGAAGGAGTCTATGAGTATGTATAGAAAGTTCAAGATCAAGTACTCTTGGGCCAGAAATATGTTCAGTAGGTCAAATGTGAAATGTCTGGCTGATTTATCATCTCAACAAGTCAATCTGTTTGTACTGTCAGTTGATGTTCAAGAGCCCTTTGGCCAAAAATATGTTCAGCAGATCAAATTTCTCTCTGGCTAAAATAACATTTTAAGAAGTAAATCTGTATTTATGGTAACTTCATGTTCAAGGACTCCTTTGCCAGATATATGTTCAGTAGGTCAAAAACGGACCTCTCTATGGCTGATTTAACAGCAGACGGAGTCTATATGGTTTTTAAACTTTTGAGGACCCTTTGACCAGAAAAAAGTTCAATAGGTGAGATATGGACTTCTATATGGCATCTGAAGCATCAGAAGAAGTCTTTGAGTGTGTATAGGAATTTCAAGGTCAAGTACTCTTGGGCCAGAAATTTGTTCAGTAGTTCAAAAAGGGTCCTCTGTATGGATGATTTAACATCAGAAGAAGTATATACGTTTATATTGTTTAAACCTTTTGAGGACCCTTTGACCAGAAAAAAGTTCAATAGGTGAGATATGGACTTCTATATGGCATCTGAAGCATTAGAAGAAGTCTTTGAGTGTGTATAGAAATTTCAAGATCAAGTACTCTTGGGCCAGAAATTTGTTCAGTAGGTCAAAAAGGGCCCTCTGTATGGCTTATTTAACATCGAAAGGAGTCCATAAGTTTATATTGTTTAAGCCTTTTGAGGACCCTTTGACTAGAAATAAGTTCAATAGGTGAGATATGGACTTCTATATGGCATCTGAAGCATCAGAAGAAGTCTTTGAGTGTGTATAGAAATTTCAAGATCAAGTACTCTTGGGCCAGAAATTTGTTCAGTAGGTCAAAAAGGGTCCTCTGTGTATGGCTGATTCAACATCAGAAGAAGTTTATAAGTTTATATTGTTTAAACATTTTGAGGACCCTTTGACCAGAAATAAGTTCAATAGGTGAGATATGGACTTCTATATGGCATCTGAAGCATCAGAAGGAGTCTATGAGTATGTATAGAAATTTCAAGATAATGTTCTCTTGGGCCAGAAATTTGTTCAGTAGGTCAAAAAGGGACCTCTCTATGGCTGATTTAACATCAGGAGAAGTTTATAATTTTATATTGTTTAAACCTTTTGAAGACCCTTTGACCAGAAATAAATTCTATATGTCAGCAATAGACTTCTATATGGCATCTGAGGCATCAGAAGAAGTCTATGAGTGTGTATAGAAATTTCAAGATCAAGTACTCTTGGGCCAGAAATTTGTTCAGTAGTTCAAAAAGGGTCCTCTGTATGGATGATTTAACATCAGAAGAAGTTTATACGTTTATATTGTTTAAACCTTTTGAGGACCCTTTGACCAGAAAAAAGTTCAATAGGTCCGATATGGACTACTGTCTGGCAGATTTAACATTAGAAAGAGTCTATGAGGATATAAAGTTACAATTTGAGGACCCTTTTATAGCAGAAAAAGATCAATAGGAGAGATATGTACTTTCATATGGCCTCTGAAGCATCAGAAGGAGTCTATGAGTGTGTATAGAAATTTCAAGATGAAGTACTCTTGGGCCAGAAATTTGTTCAGTAGGTCAAAAAAGGTCCTCTGTATGGCTTATTTAACATCTAAAGGAGTCCATAAGTTTATATTGTTTAAACCTTTTGAGGACCCTTTGACCAGAGATAAGTTCAATATTTGAGATATGGATTTCGATATGGCATCTGAAGCATCAGGAGTCAATGAGTATGTATAGAAAGTTCAAGATCAACTACTCTTTGGCCAGAAATGTCTTCAGTAGGTCAAATGTGAACTCCTGTCTGGCTCATATATCATCTCAAGAAGTCAATCTGTATGTACAGTCAGTTGATGTTCAAGAGCTTTTTGGCCAAAAATATCTGTATGGATATGCAGTTAATGTTCAAGGATACTTTAGCCAGAAATTTGTTCAGTAGGTCAAAAAGGGTCCTCTGTATGGCTTATTTAACATCGAAAGGAGTTCAATAGGTGAGATATGGACTTCTATAATGGCCACTGAAGCATCAGAAGGAGTCTATGAGTATGTATAGAAGGTTCAAGATCAAGTACTCTTGGGCCAGAAATTTGTTCAGTAGGTCAAAAAGGGACCTCTGTATGGCTGATTTAACATCAAAAGGAGTCTACAAGTTTATATTGTTTAAAATCTTTTGAGGACCCTTTGACCAGAAAAAAATTCTATATGTCAGCAATAGACTTTTATATGGCCTCTGGAGCATCAGGAGGAGTCAATGAGTATGTATAGAGAACTTTCTATACATACTCATTGACTCCTGATGCTTCAGATGCCATATCGAAATCCATATCTCAAATATTGAACTTATCTCTGGTCAAAGGGTCCTCAAAAGGTTTAAACAATATAAACTTATGGACTCCTTTCGATGAAATTTCATCCTTTCGATGAAATTTCAAGATCAAGTATTCTTGGGCCAGAAATATGTTCAGTAGGTCAAATTTCTGTCTGGCTTTAATAACATCATAAGAAGTAAATCTTTATGTACAGTCAGTTGATGTACAAGAGCTCTTTGGCCAAAAATATGTTCAGCAGGTCAAAAAGGGACCTCTCTGTGGCTGATATAACAGCAGACGGAGTCTATGAGTTTATTTGTTTTTTAAACTTTTGAGGACCCTTTGACCAGAAAAAAGTTCAATAGGTCCGATATGGACTACTGTCTGTCAGATTTAACATTAGAAAGAGTGTATGAGGATATAAAGTTACAATTTGAGGACCCTTTTATAGCAGAAAAAAGATCAACAGGAGTGATATGGACTTTCATATGGCCTCTGAAGCATCAGAAGGAGTCTATGAGTATGTATAGAATGTTCAAGATCAAGTACTCTTGGGCAAGAAATTTTTTCATTAGGTCAAAAAGGGTCCTCTGTATGGCTTATTTAACATTGAAAGGAGTCCATAAGTTTATATTGTTTAAACCTTTTGAGGACCCTTTGACTAGAAATAAGTTCAATAGGTGAGATATGGACTTCTATATGGCATCTGAAGCATCAGAAGAAGTCTTTGAGTGTGTATAGAAATTTCAAGATTAAGTACTCTTGGGCCAGAAATTTGTTCAGTAGGTCAAAAAGGGTCCTCTGTATGGCTTATTTAACATCGAAAGGAGTCCATAAGTTTATATTGTTTAAACCTTTTGAGGACCCTTTGACCAGAGATAAGTTCAATATTTGAGATATGGATTTCGATATGGCATCTGAAGCATCAGGAGTCAATGAGTATGTATAGAAAGTTCAAGATCAAGTACTCTTTGGCCAGAAATATGTTCAGTAGGTCAAAAAGGGACCTCTATATGGCTGATTTAACATCAGAAGAAGTTTATAAGTTTGTATTGTTTAAACCTTTTGAGGACCCTTTGACCAGAAATAAGTTCAATAGGTGAGATTTGGACTTCTATAATGGCCACTGAAGCATCAGAAGGAGTCTATGAGTATGTATAGAAGGTTCAAGATCAAGTACTCTTGGGCCAGAAATTTGTTCAGTAGGTCAAAAAGGAACCTGTGTATGGCTGATTTAACATCAGGAGTCTATAAGTTTATATTGTTTAAAACCTTTTCAGGACCCTTTGACCAGAGATAAGTTCAATAGGTGAGATATGGACTTCGATATGGCATCTGAAGAATCAGAAGGAGTCAATGAGTATATTTAGAAAGTTCAAGATCAGGTACGCTTGGGCCAGAAATATGTTCAGTAGGTCAAATGTGAACTCCTGTCTGGCTGATATATCATCTCAAGAAGTCAATCTGTATGTATATGCAGTTAATGTTCAAGGGTTTTTTAGCCAGAAATGTGTTAATTAGGTCAAAAAGGGACCTCTGTATGGCTGATTTAACATCAGAAGAAGTTTATATTGTTTAAACTTTTTTGAGGACCATTTGAACAGAAATAAGTTCAATAGGTGAGATATGGACTTCTACATGGCAACTGAAGCCATCAGAAGGAGTCTATGAGTATGTATAGAAAGTTCAAGATCAAGTACTCTTGGGCCAGAAATATGTTCAGTAGGTCAAATGTGAAATGTCTGGCTGATTTATCATCTCAACAAGTCAATCTGTTTGTACTGTCAGTTGATGTTCAAGAGCCCTTTGGCCAAAAATATGTTCAGCAGATCAAATTTCTCTCTGGCTAAAATAACATTTTAAGAAGTAAATCTGTATTTATGGTAACTTCATGTTCAAGGACTCCTTTGCCAGATATATGTTCAGTAGGTCAAAAACGGACCTCTCTATGGCTGATTTAACAGCAGACGGAGTCTATATGGTTTTTAAACTTTTGAGGACCCTTTGACCAGAAAAAAGTTCAATAGGTGAGATATGGACTTCTATATGGCATCTGAAGCATCAGAAGAAGTCTTTGAGTGTGTATAGAAATTTCAAGGTCAAGTACTCTTGGGCCAGAAATTTGTTCAGTAGTTCAAAAAGGGTCCTCTGTATGGATGATTTAACATCAGAAGAAGTTTATACGTTTATATTGTTTAAACCTTTTGAGGACCCTTTGACCAGAAAAAAGTTCAATAGGTGAGATATGGACTTCTATATGGCATCTGAAGCATTAGAAGAAGTCTTTGAGTGTGTATAGAAATTTCAAGATCAAGTACTCTTGGGCCAGAAATTTGTTCAGTAGGTCAAAAAGGGCCCTCTGTATGGCTTATTTAACATCGAAAGGAGTCCATAAGTTTATATTGTTTAAGCCTTTTGAGGACCCTTTGACTAGAAATAAGTTCAATAGGTGAGATATGGACTTCTATATGGCATCTGAAGCATCAGAAGAAGTCTTTGAGTGTGTATAGAAATTTCAAGATCAAGTACTCTTGGGCCAGAAATTTGTTCAGTAGGTCAAAAAGGGTCCTCTGTGTATGGCTGATTCAACATCAGAAGAAGTTTATAAGTTTATATTGTTTAAACATTTTGAGGACCCTTTGACCAGAAATAAGTTCAATAGGTGAGATATGGACTTCTATATGGCATCTGAAGCATCAGAAGGAGTCTATGAGTATGTATAGAAATTTCAAGATAATGTTCTCTTGGGCCAGAAATTTGTTCAGTAGGTCAAAAAGGGACCTCTCTATGGCTGATTTAACATCAGGAGAAGTTTATAATTTTATATTGTTTAAACCTTTTGAAGACCCTTTGACCAGAAATAAATTCTATATGTCAGCAATAGACTTCTATATGGCATCTGAGGCATCAGAAGAAGTCTATGAGTGTGTATAGAAATTTCAAGATCAAGTACTCTTGGGCCAGAAATTTGTTCAGTAGTTCAAAAAGGGTCCTCTGTATGGATGATTTAACATCAGAAGAAGTTTATACGTTTATATTGTTTAAACCTTTTGAGGACCCTTTGACCAGAAAAAAGTTCAATAGGTCCGATATGGACTACTGTCTGGCAGATTTAACATTAGAAAGAGTCTATGAGGATATAAAGTTACAATTTGAGGACCCTTTTATAGCAGAAAAAGATCAATAGGAGAGATATGAACTTTCATATGGCCTCTGAAGCATCAGAAGGAGTCTATGAGTGTGTATAGAAATTTCAAGATGAAGTACTCTTGGGCCAGAAATTTGTTCAGTAGGTCAAAAAAGGTCCTCTGTATGGCTTATTTAACATCTAAAGGAGTCCATAAGTTTATATTGTTTAAACCTTTTGAGGACCCTTTGACCAGAGATAAGTTCAATATTTGAGATATGGATTTCGATATGGCATCTGAAGCATCAGGAGTCAATGAGTATGTATAGAAAGTTCAAGATCAACTACTCTTTGGCCAGAAATGTCTTCAGTAGGTCAAATGTGAACTCCTGTCTGGCTCATATATCATCTCAAGAAGTCAATCTGTATGTACAGTCAGTTGATGTTCAAGAGCTTTTTGGCCAAAAATATCTGTATGTATATGCAGTTAATGTTCAAGGATACTTTAGCCAGAAATGTGTTCAGTAGGTCAAAAAGGGTCCTCTGTATGGCTTATTTAACATCGAAAGGAGTTCAATAGGTGAGATATGGACTTCTATAATGGCCACTGAAGCATCAGAAGGAGTCTATGAGTGTGTATAGAAGGTTCAAGATCAAGTACTCTTGGGCCAGAAATTTGTTCAGTAGGTCAAAAAGGGACCTCTGTATGGCTGATTTAACATCAAAAGGAGTCTACAAGTTTATATTGTTTAAAATCTTTTGAGGACCCTTTGACCAGAAAAAAATTCTATATGTCAGCAATAGACTTTTATATGGCCTCTGGAGCATCAGGAGGAGTCAATGAGTATGTATAGAGAACTTTCTATACATACTCATTGACTCCTGATGCTTCAGATGCCATATCGAAATCCATATCTCAAATATTGAACTTATCTCTGGTCAAAGGGTCCTCAAAAGGTTTAAACAATATAAACTTATGGACTCCTTTCGATGAAATTTCATCCTTTCGATGAAATTTCAAGATCAAGTATTCTTGGGCCAGAAACATGTTCAGTAGGTCAAATTTCTGTCTGGCTTTAATAACATCATAAGAAGTAAATCTTTATGTACAGTCAGTTGATGTACAAGAGCTCTTTGGCCAAAAATATGTTCAGCAGGTCAAAAAGGGACCTCTCTGTGGCTGATATAACAGCAGACGGAGTCTATGAGTTTATTTGTTTTTTAAACTTTTGAAGACCTTTTGACCAGAAAAAAGTTCAATAGGTCCGATATGGACTACTGTCTGTCAGATTTAACATTAGAAAGAGTGTATGAGGATATAAAGTTACAATTTGAGGACCCTTTTATAGCAGAAAAAAGATCAATAGGAGTGATATGGACTTTCATATGGCCTCTGAAGCATCAGAAGGAGTCTATAAGTATGTTTAGAATGTTCAAGATCAAGTACTCTTGGGCAAGAAATTTTTTCATTACGTCAAAAAGAGCTCTGTATGGCTTATTTAACATTGAAAGGAGTCCATAAGTTTATATTGTTTAAACCTTTTGAGGACCCTTTGACTAGAAATAAGTTCAATAGGTGAGATATGGACTTCTATATGGCATCTGAAGCATCAGAAGAAGTCTTTGAGTGTGTATAGAAATTTCAAGATTAAGTACTCTTGGGCCAGAAATTTGTTCAGTAGGTCAAAAAGGGTCCTCTGTATGGCTTATTTAACATCGAAAGGAGTCCATAAGTTTATATTGTTTAAACCTTTTGAGGACCCTTTGACCAGAGATAAGTTCAATATTTGAGATATGGATTTCGATATGGCATCTGAAGCATCAGGAGTCAATGAGTATGTATAGAAAGTTCAAGATCAAGTACTCTTGGGCCAGAAATATGTTCAGTAGGTCAAAAAGGGACCTCTATATGGCTGATTTAACATCAGAAGAAGTTTATAAGTTTATATTGTTTAAACCTTTTGAGGACCCTTTGACCAGAAATAAGTTCAATAGGTGAGATTTGGACTTCTAAAATGGCCACTGAAGCATCAGAAGGAGTCTATGAGTATGTATAGAAGGTTCAAGATCAAGTACTCTTGGGCCAGAAATTTGTTCAGTAGGTAAAAAAGTACCTGTGTATGGCTGATTTAACATCAGGAGTCTACAAGTTTATATTGTTTAAAACCTTTTCAGGACCCTTTGACCAGAGATAAGTTCAATAGGTGAGATATGGACTTCGATATGGCATCTGAAGAATCAGGAGTCAATGAGTATATTTAGAAAGTTCAAGATCAGGTATGCTTGGGCCAGAAATATGTTCAGTAGGTCAAATGTGAACTCCTGTCTGGCTGATATATCATCTCAAGAAGTCAATCTGTATGTATATGCAGTTAATGTTCAAGGGTTTTTTAGCCAGAAATGTGTTAATTAGGTCAAAAAGGGACCTCATGGCTGATTTAACATCAGAAGAAGTTTATATTGTTTAAACTTTTTTGAGGACCATTTGAACAGAAATAAGTTCAATAGGTGAGATATGGACTTCTATATGGCAACTGAAGCCATCAGAAGGAGTCTATGAGTATGTATAGAAAGTTCAAGATCAAGTACTCTTGGGCCAGAAATATGTTCAGTAGGTCAAATGTGAAATGTCTGGCTGATTTATCATCTCAACAAGTCAATCTGTTTGTACTGTCAGTTGATGTTCAAGAGCTCTTTGGCCAAAAATATGTTCAGCAGATCAAATTTCTCTCTGGCTAAAATAACATTTTAAGAAGTAAATCTGTATTTATGGTAACTTCATGTTCAAGGACTCCTTTGCCAGATATATGTTCAGTAGGTCAAAAACGGACCTCTCTATGGCTGATTTAACAGCAGACGGAGTCTATATGGTTTTTAAACTTTTGAGGACCCTTTGACCAGAAAAAAGTTCAATAGGTGAGATATGGACTTCTATATGGCATCTGAAGCATCAGAAGAAGTCTTTGAGTGTGTATAGAAATTTCAAGGTCAAGTACTCTTGGGCCAGAAATTTGTTCAGTAGTTCAAAAAGGGTCCTCTGTATGGATGATTTAACATCAGAAGAAGTTTATACGTTTATATTGTTTAAACCTTTTGAGGACCCTTTGACCAGAAAAAAGTTCAATAGGTGAGATATGGACTTCTATATGGCATCTGAAGCATTAGAAGAAGTCTTTGAGTGTGTATAGAAATTTCAAGATCAAGTACTCTTGGGCCAGAAATTTGTTCAGTAGGTCAAAAAGGGCCATCTGTATGGCTTATTTAACATCGAAAGGAGTCCATAAGTTTATATTGTTTAAGCCTTTTGAGTACCCTTTGACTAGAAATAAGTTCAATAGGTGAGATATGGACTTCTATATGGCATCTGAAGCATCAGAAGAAGTCTTTGAGTGTGTATAGAAATTTCAAGATCAAGTACTCTTGGGCCAGAAATTTGTTCAGTAGGTCAAAAAGGGACCTCTCTATGGCTGATTTAACATCAGGAGAAGTTTATAATTTTATATTGTTTAAACCTTTTGAAGACCCTTTGACCAGAAATAAATTCTATATGTCAGCAATAGACTTCTATATGGCATCTGAAGCATCAGAAGAAGTCTATGAGTGTGTATAGAAATTTCAAGATCAAGTACTCTTGGGCCAGAAATTTGTTCAGTAGTTCAAAAAGGGTCCTCTGTATGGATGATTTAACATCAGAAGAAGTTTATACGTTTATATTGTTTAAACCTTTTGAGGACCCTTTGACCAGAAAAAAGTTCAATAGGTCCGATATGGACTACTGTCTGGCAGATTTAACATTAGAAAGAGTCTATGAGGATATAAAGTTACAATTTGAGGACCCTTTTATAGCAGAAAAAAGATCAATAGGAGAGATATGTACTTTCATATGGCCTCTGAAGCATCAGAAGGAGTCTATGAGTGTGTATAGAAATTTCAAGATGAAGTACTCTTGGGCCAGAAATTTGTTCAGTACGTCAAAAAAGGTCCTCTGTATGGCTTATTTAACATCTAAAGGAGTCCATAAGTTTATATTGTTTAAACCTTTTGAGGACCCTTTGACCAGAGATAAGTTCAATATTTGAGATATGGATTTCGATATGGCATCTGAAGCATCAGGAGTCAATGAGTATGTATAGAAAGTTCAAGATCAAGTACTCTTTGGCCAGAAATATGTTCAGTAGGTCAAAAAGGGACCTCTATATGGCTGATTTAACATCAGAAGAAGTTTATAAGTTTGTATTGTTTAAACCTTTTGAGGACCCTTTGACCAGAAATAAGTTCAATTGGTGAGATTTGGACTTCTATAATGGCCACTGAAGCATCAGAAGGAGTCTATGAGTATGTATAGAAGGTTCAAGATCAAGTACTCTTGGGCCAGAAATTTGTTCAGTAGGTCAAAAAGGAACCTGTGTATGGCTGATTTAACATCAGGAGTCTATAAGTTTATATTGTTTAAAACCTTTTCAGGACCCTTTGACCAGAGATAAGTTCAATAGGTGAGATATGGACTTCGATATGGCATCTGAAGAATCAGAAGGAGTCAATGAGTATATTTAGAAAGTTCAAGATCAGGTACGCTTGGGCCAGAAATATGTTCAGTAGGTCAAATGTGAACTCCTGTCTGGCTGATATATCATCTCAAGAAGTCAATCTGTATGTATATGCAGTTAATGTTCAAGGGTTTTTTAGCCAGAAATGTGTTAATTAGGTCAAAAAGGGACCTCTGTGTGGCTGATTTAACATTAGGGATGCACCGAATCCAGATTTGCGGGGTTCGGCCGAATACCGAATCCACTGGTTAAGATTCTGCCGAATCCGAAACCGAATACCGAATCCTACTCTCATCCTCAGTCCATTAACACAGTAAACACATTAATGAAGTAAACAAAGTGGATTTTTCATTTTATTTTATTACTGTAAATAATAAACACTACTTTACTTTTATAACTGTAAAAAAAAGAAAAAAGAATAAGCAACATTATGCATTTTAACAGCGGCGATGTTGTGTAGCCTATTGTTTAGAGTCCTTGCCACCATGAGACTAATCGGCATTGCAAATTGAACATGTAGCTCGACTTGAATTGCCTTCTTTTCACTGAAAGTACTGCCAAACAACACTTTTTCTGCTCATGAGTTCCATTTTCACTTTCTCACAACCTACTGCATTCGAACGGTCCACCTACTGTAACGAGTGGAAATAAGGTGTGGCCCCTTTAAGAACTGCGCGTTCCCTGTTGAACTGTTTGCAGTCCGTATTGTATGTGCCGTGCGCCTCGAACACATGCCCATGTATGCGGGTTATTTCTGTTTGATGCTCATTTTTACCTTATTTTGTTAAGTAACGCTGTGGTCGGTAGAACTTGTGACATACAGTTACACAAGTTCGATTGTGTAATAAAGTGCGAGTTGTGAGATGCCAATCGCCTCCGTGAGACTGTCTGGCCTCTGCAATAACTTTAGCTGTGAGCTATCCCTATTATTCTTCCTGACACAACGCGTTACACTACTACAGGCTTGTTCGACTTGAACCGGCGCTGCACAGACAGATCAGTTTATGACATCAAAGTACCGCGAGAACAATTCAAAAGCATGGAGCCGTCTGCTCTCTATTCGTTCACGCAGTACTTTGATGTCATTCACTGATCGGTGACTTCGACGTAGCGCGCGTAGTGCAAGCCTAGGGTTCGGTTCGGTGGAAAAAAAATTCTGAGGTTCGGCAGAAACCGAACCCCGCTAAAAAGCCCAATATTCGGCCGAATCCGAATCCGAATCCTGGATTCGGTGCATCCCTATTTAACATCAGAAGAAGTTTATATTGTTTAAACTTTTTTGAGGACCATTTGAACAGAAATAAGTTCAATAGGTGAGATATGGACTTCTACATGGCAACTGAAGCCATCAGAAGGAGTCTATGAGTATGTATAGAAAGTTCAAGATCAAGTACTCTTGGGCCAGAAATATGTTCAGTAGGTCAAATGTGAAATGTCTGGCTGATTTATCATCTCAACAAGTCAATCTGTTTGTACTGTCAGTTGATGTTCAAGAGCTCTTTGGCCAAAAATATGTTCAGCAGATCAAATTTCTCTCTGGCTAAAATAACATTTTAAGAAGTAAATCTGTATTTATGGTAACTTCATGTTCAAGGACTCCTTTGCCAGATATATGTTCAGTAGGTCAAAAACGGACCTCTCTATGGCTGATTTAACAGCAGACGGAGTCTATATGGTTTTTAAACTTTTGAGGACCCTTTGACCAGAAAAAAGTTCAATAGGTGAGATATGGACTTCTATATGGCATCTGAAGCATCAGAAGAAGTCTTTGAGTGTGTATAGAAATTTCAAGGTCAAGTACTCTTGGGCCAGAAATTTGTTCAGTAGTTCAAAAAGGGTCCTCTGTATGGATGATTTAACATTAGAAGAAGTTTATACGTTTATATTGTTTAAACCTTTTGAGGACCCTTTGACCAGAAAAAAGTTCAATAGGTGAGATATGGATTTCTATATGGCATCTGAAGCATTAGAAGAAGTCTTTGAGTGTGTATAGAAATTTCAAGATCAAGTACTCTTGGGCCAGAAATTTGTTCAGTAGGTCAAAAAGGGCCCTCTGTATGGCTTATTTAACATCGAAAGGAGTCCATACGTTTATATTGTTTAAGCCTTTTGAGGACCCTTTGACTAGAAATAAGTTCAATAGGTGAGATATGGACTTCTATATGGCATCTGAAGCATCAGAAGAAGTCTTTGAGTGTGTATAGAAATTTCAAGATCAAGTACTCTTGGGCCAGAAATTTGTTCAGTAGGTCAAAAAGGGTCCTCTGTGTATGGCTGATTCAACATCAGAAGAAGTTTATGTTTATATTGTTTAAACATTTTGAGGACCCTTTGACCAGAAATAAGTTCAATAGGTGAGATATGGACTTCTATATGGCATCTGAAGCATCAGAAGGAGTCTATGAGTATGTATAGAAATTTCAAGATAATGTTCTCTTGGGCCAGAAATTTGTTCAGTAGGTCAAAAAGGGACCTCTCTATGGCTGATTTAACATCAGGAGAAGTTTATAATTTTATATTGTTTAAACCTTTTGAAGACCCTTTGACCAGAAATAAATTCTATATGTCAGCAATAGACTTCTATATGGCATCTGAAGCATCAGAAGAAGTCTATGAGTGTGTATAGAAATTTCAAGATCAAGTACTCTTGGGCCAGAAATTTGTTCAGTAGTTCAAAAAGGGTCCTCTGTATGGATGATTTAACATCAGAAGAAGTTTATACGTTTATATTGTTTAAACCTTTTGAGGACCCTTTGACCAGAAAAAAGTTCAATAGGTCCGATATGGACTACTGTCTGGCAGATTTAACATTAGAAAGAGTCTATGAGGATATAAAGTTACAATATGAGGACCCTTTTATAGCAGAAAAAAGATCAATAGGAGAGATATGTACTTTCATATGGCCTCTGAAGCATCAGAAGGAGTCTATGAGTGTGTATAGAAATTTCAAGATGAAGTACTCTTGGGCCAGAAATTTGTTCAGTAGGTCAAAAAAGGTCCTCTGTATGGCTTATTTAACATCTAAAGGAGTCCATAAGTTTATATTGTTTAAACCTTTTGAGGACCCTTTGACCAGAGATAAGTTCAATATTTGAGATATGGATTTCGATATGGCATCTGAAGCATCAGGAGTCAATGAGTATGTATAGAAAGTTCAAGATCAACTACTCTTTGGCCAGAAATGTCTTCAGTAGGTCAAATGTGAACTCCTGTCTGGCTCATATATCATCTCAAGAAGTCAATCTGTATGTACAGTCAGTTGATGTTCAAGAGCTTTTTGGCCAAAAATATCTGTATGTATATGCAGTTAATGTTCAAGGATACTTTAGCCAGAAATTTGTTCAGTAGGTCAAAAAGGGTCCTCTGTATGGCTTATTTAACATCGAAAGGAGTTCAATAGGTGAGATATGGACTTCTATAATGGCCACTGAAGCATTAGAAGGAGTCTATGAGTATGTATAGAAGGTTCAAGATCAAGTACTCTTGGGCCAGAAATTTGTTCAGTAGGTCAAAAAGGGACCTCTGTATGGCTGATTTAACATCAAAAGGAGTCTACAAGTTTATATTGTTTAAAATCTTTTGAGGACCCTTTGACCAGAAAAAAATTCTATATGTCAGCAATAGACTTTTATATGGCCTCTGGAGCATCAGGAGGAGTCAATGAGTATGTATAGAGAACTTTCTATACATACTCATTGACTCCTGATGCTTCAGATGCCATATCGAAATCCATATCTCAAATATTGAACTTATCTCTGGTCAAAGGGTCCTCAAAAGGTTTAAACAATATAAACTTATGGACTCCTTTCGATGAAATTTCATCCTTTCGATGACATTTCAAGATCAAGTATTCTTGGGCCAGAAATATGTTCAGTAGGTCAAATTTCTGTCTGGCTTTAATAACATCATAAGAAGTAAATCTTTATGTACAGTCAGTTGATGTACAAGAGCTCTTTGGCCAAAAATATGTTCAGCAGGTCAAAAAGGGACCTCTCTGTGGCTGATATAACAGCAGACGGAGTCTATGAGTTTATTTGTTTTTTAAACTTTTGAGGACCCTTTGACCAGAAAAAAGTTCAATAGGTCCGATATGGACTACTGTCTGTCAGATTTAACATTAGAAAGAGTGTATGAGGATATAAAGTTACAATTTGAGGACCCTTTTATAGCAGAAAAAAGATCAATAGGAGTGATATGGACTTTCATATGGCCTCTGAAGCATCAGAAGGAGTCTATGAGTATGTATAGAATGTTCAAGATCAAGTACTCTTGGGCAAGAAATTTTTTCATTAGGTCAAAAAGGGTCCTCTGTATGGCTTATTTAACATTGAAAGGAGTCCATAAGTTCATATTGTTTAAACCTTTTGAGGACCCTTTGACTAGAAATAAGTTCAATAGGTGAGATATGGACTTCTATATGGCATCTGAAGCATCAGAAGAAGTCTTTGAGTGTGTATAGAAATTTCAAGATTAAGTACTCTTGGGCCAGAAATTTGTTCAGTAGGTCAAAAAGGGTCCTCTGTATGGCTTATTTAACATCGAAAGGAGTCCAGAAGTTTATATTGTTTAAACCTTTTGAGGACCCTTTGACCAGAGATAAGTTCAATATTTGAGATATGGATTTCGATATGGCATCTGAAGCATCAGGAGTCAATGAGTATGTATAGAAAGTTCAAGATCAAGTACTCTTTGGCCAGAAATATGTTCAGTAGGTCAAAAAGGGACCTCTATATGGCTGATTTAACATCAGAAGAAGTTTATAAGTTTATATTGTTTAAACATTTTGAGGACCCTTTGACCAGAAATAAGTTCAATAGGTGAGATAAGGACTTCTATATGGCATCTGAAGCATCAGAAGGAGTCTATGAGTATGTATAGAAATTTCAAGATAATGTTCTCTTGGGCCAGAAATTTGTTCAGTAGGTCAAAAAGGGACCTCTCTATGGCTGATTTAACATCAGGAGAAGTTTATAATTTTATATTGTTTAAACCTTTTGAAGACCCTTTGACCAGAAATAAATTCTATATGTCAGCAATAGACTTCTATATGGCATCTGAAGCATCAGAAGAAGTCTATGAGTGTGTATAGAAATTTCAAGATCAAGTACTCTTGGGCCAGAAATTTGTTCAGTAGTTCAAAAAGGGTCCTCTGTATGGATGATTTAACATCAGAAGAAGTTTATACGTTTATATTGTTTAAACCTTTTGAGGACCCTTTGACCAGAAAAAAGTTCAATAGGTCCAATATGGACTACTGTCTGGCAGATTTAACATTAGAAAGAGTCTATGAGGATATAAAGTTACAATTTGAGGACCCTTTTATAGCAGAAAAAAGATCAATAGGAGAGATATGTACTTTCATATGGCCTCTGAAGCATCAGAAGGAGTCTATGAGTGTGTATAGAAATTTCAAGATGAAGTACTCTTGGGCCAGAAATTTGTTCAGTAGGTCAAAAAGGGTCCTCTGTATGGCTTATTTAACATCTAAAGGAGTCCATAAGTTTATATTGTTTAAACCTTTTGAGGACCCTTTGACCAGAGATAAGTTCAATATTTGAGATATGGATTTCGATATGGCATCTGAAGCATCAGGAGTCAATGAGTATGTATAGAAAGTTCAAGATCAACTACTCTTTGGCCAGAAATGTCTTCAGTAGGTCAAATGTGAACTCCTGTCTGGCTCATATATCATCTCAAGAAGTCAATCTGTATGTACAGTCAGTTGATGTTCAAGAGCTTTTTGGCCAAAAATATCTGTATGTATATGCAGTTAATGTTCAAGGATACTTTAGCCAGAAATTTGTTCAGTAGGTCAAAAAGGGTCCTCTGTATGGCTTATTTAACATCGAAAGGAGTTCAATAGGTGAGATATGGACTTCTATAATGGCCACTGAAGCATCAGAAGGAGTCTATGAGTATGTATAGAAGGTTCAAGATCAAGTACTCTTGGGCCAGAAATTTGTTCAGTAGGTCAAAAAGGGACCTCTGTATGGCTGATTTAACATCAAAAGGAGTCTACAAGTTTATATTGTTTAAAATCTTTTGAGGACCCTTTGACCAGAAAATAATTCTATATGTCAGCAATAGACTTTTATATGGCCTCTGGAGCATCAGGAGGAGTCAAAGAGTATGTATAGAGAACTTTCTATACATACTCATTGACTCCTGATGCTTCAGATGCCATATCGAAATCCATATCTCAAATATTGAACTTATCTCTGGTCAAAGGGTCCTCAAAAGGTTTAAACAATATAAACTTATGGACTCCTTTCGATGAAATTTCATCCTTTCGATGAAATTTCAAGATCAAGTATTCTTGGGCCAGAAATATGTTCAGTAGGTCAAATTTCTGTCTGGCTTTAATAACATCATAAGAAGTAAATCTTTATGTACAGTCAGTTGATGTACAAGAGCTCTTTGGCCAAAAATATGTTCAGCAGGTCAAAAAGGGACCTCTCTGTGGCTGATATAACAGCAGACGGAGTCTAAAAGTTTATTTGTTTTTTAAACTTTTGAGGACCGTTTGACCAGAAAAAAGTTCAATAGGTCCGATATGGACTACTGTCTGGCGGATTTAACATCAGAAAGAGTCTATGAGGCCATAAAGTTACAATTTGAGGACCCTTTTATAGCAGAAAAAAGATCACTAGGAGAGATATGGACTTTCATATGGCCTCTGAAGCATTAGAAGGAGTCTATGAGTATGTATAGAATGTTCAAGATCAAGTATTCTTGGGCCAGAAATTTGTTCAGTAGGTCTAAAAGGGTCCTCTGTATGGCTGATTTAACATCAGAAGAAGTTTGTAATGGATTAGAAAAGTTTGTAATGCAATGCAATGTAATGGAACAGATAATGCAATGATTTCCATTCAATACACAAATGAAAAATTAGTTGTAGTATGCAAGAGATAAATAATACGGAACTACATATGTTATGTGGTATCTTTTCATTGCGCAGAGGATATGCATTGCAACGCAAAAGAGAAAAAAATATTATCCTTTAATGCACTACGTAATGAGTATGCATTTTAATGCAACAATTGCATATATGCATATGTTGTTCTTAAATGTGATCGTGTCAGCAATGCTATGCAGCAGAACATATCTCTTCAATGCACAACGTCAGATCCTGTGTGCAATGCAATGCACCAGCATATATGTTCTCTTCGTTGCACAACGGAATGAGGAAGTTCTTCAGTACATTGTAATGCAATAGCTAATGCAATGATTTCCCTTCATATACAAATTAATAGTTTGTAGTATGCAATTCAGCGCGAAAGCACATATGTTATGTTTTATTTTCATTTGCACAGAGGAATAAGATATTTTATGCAAAGCAATGCAACATCTCATATGTTGTCTCCGTTTACAACGGAAAGAATATATCTATAAATAGTCATAGACTTCTTCTTTCGTTACAGCAGCCAAAATTAAAATTTGTTCTGTGTAGTTTGCAATGCAGAACGGAATAAGTTAGATCCTGTATGCAATCCAATGCAACAGCAAATATGTTATCTCTTCAATACACAACGGAATGAATAATTAATGTATGCAATTTCAATGCAACAAGCGCATGCTTAGGTTATTCTTCAATGCACAATGTTAGATCGTCTGTGCAATGCATATGTTTAATCTCTTAGTTGCACATCTTAATCAGTTAGTTATTGTTTGCGTTGTAAAACATCAGGTCATATAATGTTTTCTCTTCAACACTGTAATGTTTTCTCTTCAACACTCAAATGAAGTTAATTGTTGTATGCAACGCGAAAAAAAACATGTTATCTCTTTAATGCACATCAGAATGGCTTAATTCTTGTATGTGTTGCAGTGCAACAAGCAACAAGCGCACAGCTTATATGTTATTCTTTAATGCACGTTTCATTGTGTGTGCAATAAAATGCAACCGCACAAATGCTATCTTTTTAAGGAACAACGGAATGAGTCAGTTCTTGCATGCATTATAATGCAACGTCTAATACGATGATTTCCCTTCAAAACACAAATGAATGAGTTAGTTGTATTATTGAATGAATTGGGAAAGCACATATATTCATGTTTTCTTTTCATTGCACAGAGGAATGTTAGATCTTTAATGCCGTCTGTAACAGGCAAAAATGTTATCTCTTCAATGCACATCGGAGTGAGTTAGTTCTGGCATGCATTGTAATGCAACATGTGATTTGTTTACGTTATTCTTCAAGGCTAATCGTTAGATCGTGTGTGCAATACAACGCCACTCTTGTTATCTCTCACAATGGAATGGGGTAGTTATTATGTGCATTGTAATGCAACAGCTAATGCAAGAATCTCCCTTCAAAACACAAATGAACAAGTTATTATGCAATGAATTGCGAAAACACAAATGTAAGTTTGATCTTTTATGCATTGCAACTGAAACTTGTGTCTCTTCGATGCAAATCGGCGTGTGTCAATTATTGTGCATTGCAATGAGCAATAAATTATTCTTCAATGACCAAGTTCGACCATAAGTGCAATAAAATACAACAGCATATCTTTATCTACAGCATTATCTCTTCGTTACACAACGGAATTAGTTAGTTATTGTGTGTGCATTGTAATGGAATCTACTACAATAATTTCCCTTCAATAAAAATGAATAGTTTAGTATGCAATGCAATGCGAAAGAACATATGTTATATGTTTTCATGGCACAGAAGTTAGATCTTTTTTGCAATACAATGCAACTGTAAAAATGCTATATCTTTAATGCACATCGCACTGCAACAAGTGCATAGCTTATATGGTATTCTTTAATGTTTGATCGTGTGTGCAGTGAAATACAAAAGCGTTCATGTGTCTCACTGCACAACGGAATGAGTTGGAATGCAAGTACATAGCTTCATCAATTCATCAATGCACAACAGCAATCCAACAACAGCACTCATGTTATCTTTTTAATGCACAACGGAATGAGTTAGTTCTGGCATGCATTGTAATGCAACATTTGATTTGCTTATATGCTATTCTTTAACGCTAATCGTCTCTGCAATGCAATGCCACACTTGTTATCTCTTCGTTGCACAATGGAATTGGGTAGTCATTATATGCATTGTAAAGCAACAGCTAATACAATAATTTTCCATCAAACCACAAATCAACAAGTTAGTTTTATAATGCAATGAATTGCGAAAGCACATATCTTGTGTGTTTTCTTTTCATTGCACAGAGGAATAAGTTTCCTTTCTTAGTAGAATAAGTTCTTTTGCAATGATTTCCCTTCAATACAAAAATGGATAGCTTAGTATGTAATGTGAAAGCACATATGTTATGTGTTTTTATCGCACGGAGCAATGTTAGTTATTTGTTAGTTATTTAGGTATTTTGTTAGTTATTTGCGTTTTATTTTCACTGCACAGAGGAATAAATAAAATATTGAGAATGCAATGCATTGTGTAACAGCAAAAATGTTATCTCTTCAATGCATATCGGAATGACTTAGTTCTTGGATGCCATGCACTGGAACAAGTACATTCCTTATATGTTATTCTCAATGCAAAATCGTTTGATCGTGTGTGTAATGCAGTACAAAAAGCGTTCATGTTATCTTTTAATGCACAACGAAATTAGTTTGTTCTTTTAGGCTTGCACAAGTGTATTGCACACACAATCTAACGTTGTGCATTGAAGAATAAAATATAAGCTATGTTATCCTTCAATGCACAACGTTAACAGCACTCATGTTATCTTTTCAATACACATCGGAATGAGTTAGTCATGCATTTTAATGCAAGATTTGATTCGCTTATATGTTATTCTTCAACTCTACTCGTTAGATCGTGTGTGCAATGCAATGCAACACTATATCTCTTCATTTTACAATGGAATGGGGTAGTTATTATATGCATTGTAATGCAACAACTAATGCAATAATCTCCCTTCAAAACACAAATGAACAAATGTTCGAAAGCACATATGTTGTGTGTTTTCATTGATAAGTTAGATCTTTCTTGTAATGCAATGCAACTGTAAAAATGTTATTACTTCAATGCAATTCGGAATGAGTTAGTTATTGTATGCATTGCACTGCAACAAGTGTATAGCTTATATGTTATTCTCAATGCAAAACGTTTGATCGTGTGTGCAGTGCAACATGTGAAATAGTTGAAATAAAATGTGAAATGAAATAGTTCCCCTTCAATAAATAAATTAATCATTTAGTTGCAGCATGCAATGAGAAAGCGTATGTTATGTGTTTTCATTTCATTGTTATCTAAGAGCTAAGTTAGTCAATACAACAGCAAAAACGTTATCTCTTATCGAAGACTCGAGACTGGCACTCACTATCGAGACTGGCACTCACTGTAACACATCGGAATAAGCGAGTTCTTGTATGCATTGCAAAAGCACATATGTTATGTGTTTTTATTGCACAGAGCAATAAGTTAGATATTTTATGCAATCATATGTAACATTAAGATGTTATCTGCACTTCGGAGTGAGTTAGTTCTGGCATGCATTGTAATGCAACAAGCGCATAGCTTATATGATGTTCTTCAATGTTGCAACGTTACATCGTGTATGCAATGCAATATAACCGCACTCATTTTATCTCTTTAATGCACAACGGAATGAGTTAGTTCTGGCATGCATTGTAATGCAACATGTGATTTGCTTATGTATTTTTCTTCAACGCTAATCGTTAGATCGTGTGTGCAATGCAATACAACCGCACTCATGTTATCTCTTTAACGCACAACGGAATGAGTTTGTTATTGTGTGTCCATTATAATGGAATGTCTTTTGCAATAATTTCCCTTCAATAGAAAAATGGATTGCTTAGTATCTAATGCGAAAGCACATATGTTATGTGTTTTTATTGCACAGAGCAATGTTAGTTATTTTATGCAATCAAATGCAACAGTAGAGATGTTATCTCTTCGGAGTGAGTTAGTTCTGGCACTCACTGTAATGCAACAAGCGCATAGCTTATATGATATTCTTCAACAACGTTACATCGTGTAGGCCTATGCAATGCAATATAACCGCAATCATGTTATCTCTTTAAAGCATATCGGAATGAGTAAGTACTGGCATGCATTGTAATGCAACATGTGATTTGCTCCTGTGTTTTTCTTCAACGCTAATTGTTAGATCGTGTGTGCATTTAGTGAAGGGGTATTTATTCTATGCATTGTAATGCAAAAGCTAATGCAAAAATTTCCCTTCAAAACACAAATTAACAAGTTAGTTGCAATGCAATTGCGAGACATATATTTGCGTTTTATTTTCATTGCACGGAATAAGTTAAATATTGAGAATGCAATGCATTGTGTAACAGCAAAAATGTTATCTCTTCAATGCATAACGGAATGACTTAGTTCTTGGATGCATTGTACTGCAACAAGTACATTCCTAATATGTTATTCTCAATGCAAAAACGTTTGATCGTGTGTGTAATACAGTACAAAAAGCGTTCATGTTATCTTTTAATGCACAAGGGAATTAGTTTGTTCTTGTAGGCTTGCACAAGTGTATAGCTTATAAGCTATTATTCAATGCACAACGTCAGATTGTGTGTGCAATGCAATGAAACAGCACTCATGTTATCTTTTTAATGCACAACGGAATGAGCTAGTCATGCATTTTAATGCAACATTTGATTTGCTTATGTTATTCTTCAACGCTACTTGTTAGATCGTGTGTGCAATGCAATGCAACACTTTATATCTCTTCATTGCACAATGGAATGGGGTAGTTATTATATGCATTGTAATGCAACAGCTAACGCAATAATCTACCTTCAAAACACAAATGAACAAATTTTTGAAAGCACATATGTTGTGTGCTTTCTTTTCATTGATAGGTTAGATCTTTCTTGCAATGCAATGCAACTGTAAAAATGTTATTTCTTCAATGCAATTCGGAATGAGTTAGTTATTGTAGGCATTGCACTGCAACAAGTGCAAAGCTTATATGTTATTCTTTAATGCACAACGGTAGATCATGTGTGCAATGCAAGCAACAGCATATATTGTTTCTTCGTTGAAGAACAGAATGAGTTAGTTGTTTTCAGTTTTTATTGCACAGAGCAGTAAGTTAGATCTTTTATGCAATAAAATGCAACAGTAGAGATGTTATCTTATCGGAGTGAGTTAGTTCTGGCACTCACTGTAATGCAACAAGCGCATAGCTTATATGATATTCTTCAATGTACAACGTTACATCGTGTATGCTATGCAATATAACCGCACTCATGTTATCTCTTTAAAGCACATCGGATTGAGTAAGATCTGGCATGCATTGTAATGCACCATGTGATTTGCTTATACGTTTTCTTCAACGCTAATCGTTAGATCGTGTGTGCAATGCAATCCAAATTGCATTTAGTCCTGCTAATGCAATAATTTTCATTCAAAACACAAATTAACAAGTTAGTTGTATTATGCATAACCTATATTTGTGTTTTCTTTTCATTGCACAACTTAATCTGAAACAACAAAAGAAATGTTTGTGTCTAAGATCAGTTGTATATTGACAAAGTAATTTCTAAGGTTTTTCTCTGTGCGTTTTTTCACCGATATGTACAGTTTATTATTTTTGTTTATAAGTGAGATATTCAATTAAATGTCACAACAAATGTTATCTTATGCATGTTATCTCTTCAATGAACATCGGAATAACTTAGTTCTTCGCTTTGCTTAAATGTTATTTTTGTGTGCAATAATACACTTATCTCTTCGTTACACATAGGAGTATTGTAATTAGGTAGTTATTCTATGCATTGTAATGGAACAGCTCTTATCTCTTCAATTCAAAATGGAATCAATTAGCTGTTAGCTGAACACATTACTGGCTAAAGAATCCTTGAACATTAACTGCATATATACATACAGATTGACTTCTTGAGATGATATATCCTCCAGACAGGAGTTAACATTTGACCTACTGAACAAATTTCTGGCCCAAGAGTACTTGATTTTGAACTTTCTATACATACTCATTGACTCCTTCTGATGCTACAGAGGCAATATAGAAGTATATTTCTGACATATAGAATTTATTTCTGGTCAAAGTGTCCTCAAAAGTTTTTAAATAATATAAACTGACAGACTCCTTTTCATGTTAAATCAGCCGTACCGAGCTCCCTTTTGACCTACTGAACAATTTCAGTCCCAAGAGTACTTGATCTTGAATTGAACACATACTCATAGACTCCTTCTCATGCTTCATAGGATATATAGAAGTCCATTTCTCACCTATTGAACTTTTTTTCTGGCCAAAGGGTCCTCAAAAGTTTAAAAACCATATAAACTTATTGACTCCGTCTGCTGTTATATCAGCCACAGACAGGTCCCTTTTTGACCTGCTGAACATATTTTTGGCCAAAGAGCTCTTGTACATAAAGATTTACTTGTTGAGATGATGTATCAGCCAGACATTTCACATTTGACCTACTGAACATATTTCTGGCCCAAGAGAACTTTATCTTGAAATTTCTATACATACTCATTGACTCTTCCTGATGCGTCAGAGGCCATATAGAAGTCTATTGCTGACATATAGAATTTTTTTCTGGTCAAAGGGTCCTCAAAAGATTTTAAACAATATAAACTTGTTACCTCTTTTTGATGTTAAATCAGAAATACAGATGTCCCTTTTTGACCTACTGAACATATTTCTGGCCCTAGAGTACTTGATCTTGAAACTTCTATACATACTCATAGACTCCTTCTGATGCTTCAGTGGCCATTATAGAAGTCCATATCTCACCTATTGAACTTATTTCTGGTCAAAGGGTCCTCAAAAGGTTTAAACAATATAAACTTATAAACTTCTTCTGATGTTAAATCAGCCATATAGAGGTCCCTTTTTGACCCACTGAACAAATTTCTCGCTAAAGAATCCTTGAACATTAACTGCATATACATACAGATATTTTTGTTATCTGAAGCATCAGGAGTCAATGAGTATGTATAGAAAGTTCAAGATCAACTACTCTTTGGCCAGAAATATGTTCAGTAGGTCAAAAAGGGACCTCTATATGGCTGATTTAACATCAGGAGTCTATAAGTTTATATTGTTTAAAACCTTTTCAGGACCCTTTGACCAGTGATAATTTCAATAGGTGAGATATGGAGTTCGATATGGCATCTGAAGAATCAAAAGTAGTCAATGAGTATATTTAGAAAGTTCAAGATCAGGCACGCTTGGGCCAGAAATATGTTCAGTAGGTCAAATGTGAACTCCTGTCTGGCTGATATATCATCTCAAGAAGTCAATCTGTATGTATATGCAGTTAATGTTCAAGGGTTTTTTAGCCAGAAATGTGTTAATTAGGTCAAAAAGGGACCTCTGTATGGCTGATTTACAGTTTTTTACAATCACTTTGTTACTATTTTCAGAACCTTGATGTCATTTTTCACAACTCTAGACACAAAACTCACAACCAATGATCAAAAAGCACATTTTTCAAAACTCTAACCCTTTTCTCAATTGCTTGGATACAATACACATAAAACTTAGATCATTTGTTCATTCAACAAAGATCACCTGTTCAATATGACACAACTTGCCATGCCAAAGGTTTTTTCCAAGATGTCCTTTTCCAACATCCATTGTGATGTAGATGAGAACCTGTGGCCAAATCCACAACACAGAGTTGATGACAGTGTAGAAGTACAGTAATCACTCCTGTTTAGTTTCTTACAGCAAGTTGAGGAACACTGCATTTGATGTTTTACAGTACTGTGTTTTCTTTTCTATGTCATAGCAAAGCATCAAAAGAATTCTATGAGTTTGTATGGAAATTTCAAGATCAAATATTCTTGGGCCAGAAATTTGTTCAGTAGGTCAAAAAGGGTCCTCTGTATGGCTTATTTAACATCGAAAGGAGTCCATAAGTTTATATTGTTTAAACCTTTTGAAGACCCTTTGACTAGAAATAAGTTCAATAGGTGAGATATGGACTTCTATATGGCATCTGAAGCATCAGAAGAAGTCTTTGAGTGTGTATAGAAATTTCAAGATCAAGTACTCTTGGGCCAGAAATTTGTTCAGTAGGTCAAAAAGGGTCCTCTGTGTATGGCTGATTTAACATCAGAAGAAGTTTATAAGTTCATATTGTTTAAACATTTTGAGGACCCTTTGACCAGAAATAAGTTCAATAGGTGAGATATGGACTTCTATATGGCATCTGAAGCATCAGAAGGAGTCTATGAGTATGTATAGAAATTTCAAGATAATGTTCTCTTGGGCCAGAAATTTGTTCAGTAGGTCAAAAAGGGACCTCTCTATGGCTGATTTAACATCAGGAGAAGTTTATAAGTTTATATTGTTTAAACCTTTTGAGGACCCTTTGACCAGAAATAAATTCTATATGTCAGCAATAGACTTCTATATGGCATCTGAAGCATCAGAAGAAGTCTATGAGTGTGTATAGAAATCTCAAGATCAAGTATTCTTGGGCCAGAAATATGTTCAGTAGGTCAAATTTCTGTCTGGCTTTAATAACATCATAAGAAGTAAATCTTTATGTACAGTCAGTTGATGTACAAGAGCTCTTTGGCCAAAAATATGTTCAGCAGGTCAAAAAGGGACCTCTCTGTGGCTGATATAACAGCAGACGGAGTCTATGAGTTTATTTGATTTTTAAACTTTTGAGGACCCTTTGACCAGAAAAAAGTTCAATAGGTCCGATATGGACTACTGACTGGCAGATTTATCATTAGAAAGAGTCTATGAGGATATAAAGTTACAATTTGAGGACCCTTTTATAGCAGAAAAAAGATCAATAGGAGAGATATGTACTTTCATATGGCCTCTGAAGCATCAGAAGGAGTCTATGAGTGTGTATAGAAATTTCAAGATGAAGTACTCTTGGGCCAGAAATTTGTTCAGTAGGTCAAAAAGGGTCCTTTGTATGGCTTATTTAACATCGAAAGGAGTCCATAAGTTTATATTGTTTAAACCTTTTGAGGACCCTTTGACCAGAGATAAGTTCAATATTTGAGATATGGATTTCGATATGGCATCTGAAGCATCAGGAGTCAATGAGTATGTATAGAAAGTTCAAGATCAACTACTCTTTGGCCAGAAATATGTTCAGTAGGTCAAATGTGAACTCCTGTCTGGCTCATATATCATCTCAAGAAGTCAATCTGTATGTACAGTCAGTTGATGTTCAAGAGCTTTTTGGCCAAAAATATCTGTATGTATATGCAGTTAATGTTCAAGGATACTTTAGCCAGAAATTTGTTCAGTAGGTCAAAAAGGGTCCTCTGTTTGGCTTATTTAGCATCGAAAGGAGTCCATAAGTTTATATTGTTTAAACCTTTTGAGGACCCTTTGACTAGAAATAAGTTCAATAGGTGAGATATGGACTTCTATATGGCATCTGAAGCATCAGAAGAAGTCTTTGAGTGTGTATAGAATTTTCAAGATTAAGTACTCTTGGTCCAGAAATATGTTCAGTAGGTCAAATTTCTGTCTGGCTTTAATAACATCATAAGAAGTAAATCTTTATGTACAGTCAGTTGATGTACAAGAGCTCTTTGGCCAAAAATATGTTCAGCAGGTCAAAAAGGGACCTCTCTGTGGCTGATATAACAGCAGACGGAGTCTATGAGTTTTTTTGTTTTTTTTAAACTTTTGAGGACCCTTTGACCAGAAAAAAGTTCAATAGGTCCGATATGGACTACTGTCTGGCAGATTTAACATTAGAAAGAGTCTTTGAGGATATAAAGTTACAATTTGAGGACCCTTTTATAGCAGAAAAAAGATCAATACAGTCAGTTGATGTTGTATGTTCAGTAGGTCAAATTTCTGCCTGGCTTTAATAACATCATAAGAAGTAAATCTTTATGTACAGTCAGTTGATGTACAAGAGCTCTTTGGCCAAAAATATGTTCAGCGGGTCAAAAAGGGACCTCTCTGTGGCTGATATAACAGCAGACGGAGTCTATGAGTTTATTTGTTTTTTAAACTTTTGAGGACCCTTTGACCAGAAAAAAGTTCAATAGGTCCGATAGGGACTACTGTCTGGCAGATTTAACATTAGAAAGAGTCTATGAGGATATAAAGTTACAATTTGAGGACCCTTTTATAGCAGAAAAAAGATCAATAGGAGAGATATGGACTTTCATATGGCCTCTGAAGCATCAGAAGGAGTCTATGAGTATGTATAGAATGTTCAAGATCAAGTACTCTTGGGCAAGAAATTTTTTCATTAGGTCAAAAAGGGTCCTCTGTATGGCTTATTTAACATCGAAAGGAGTCCATAAGTTTATATTGTTTAAACCTTTTGAGGACCCTTTGACTAGAAATAAGTTCAATAGGTGAGATGTGGACTTCTATATGGCATCTGAAGCATCAGAACAAGTCTTTGAGTGTGTATAGAAATTTCAAGAATCAGTACTCTTGGGCCAGAAATTTGTTCAGTAGGTCAAAAAGGGTCCTCTGTGTATGGCTGATTCAACATCAGAAGAAGTTTATAAGTTTATATTGTTTAAACATTTTGAGGACCCTTTGACCAGAAATAAGTTCAATAGGTAAGATATGGACTTCTATATGGCATCTGAAGCATCAGAAGGAGTCTATGAGTATGTATAGAAATTTCAAGATAATGTTCTCTTGGGCCAGAAATTTGTTCAGTAGGTCAAAAAGGGTCCTCTGTATGGCTGATTTAACATCAGAAGAAGTTTATACGTTTATATTGTTTAAACATTTTCAGGACCCTTTGACCAGAAAAAAATTCTATATGTCAGCAATAGACTTTTATATGGCCTCTGGAGCATCAGGAGGAGTCAATGAGTATGTATAGAAATTTCAAGATAATGTTCTCTTGGGCCAGAAATTTGTTCAGTAGGTCAAAAAGGGTCCTCTGTATGGCTGATTTAACATCAGAAGAAGTTATACGTTTATATTGTTTAAACATTTTGAGGACCCTTTGACCAGAAATAAGTTCAACAGGTGAGATATGGGCTTCTATATGGCATCTGAAACATCAGAAGGAGTCTATGAGTATGTATAGAAATTTCAAGATAATGTTCTCTTGGGCCAGAAATTTGTTCAGTAGGTCAAGAAAGGGACCTCTCTATGGCTGATTTAACATCAGAAGAAGTTTATACGTTTATATTGTTTAAACCTTTTGAGGACCCTTTGACCAGAAATAAATTCTATATGTCAGCAATAGACTTCTATATGGCATCTGAAGCATCAGAAGAAGTCTATGAGTGTGTATAGAAATTTCAAGATCAAGTATTCTTGGGCCAGAAATATGTTCAGTAGGTCAAATTTCTGTCTGGCTTTAATAACATTATAAGAAGTAAATCTTTATGTACAGTCAGTTGATGTACAAGAGCTCTTTGGCCAAAAATATGTTCAGCAGGTCAAAAAGGGACCTCTCTGTGGCTGATATAACAGCAGACGGAGTCTATGAGTTTATTTGTTTTTTAAACTTTTGAGGACCCTTTGACCAGAAAAAAGTTCAATAGGTCCGATATGGACTACTGACTGGCAGATTTATCATTAGAAAGAGTCTATGAGGATATAAAGTTACAATTTGAGGACCCTTTTATAGCAGAAAAAAGATCAATAGGAGAGATATGTACTTTCATATGGCCTCTGAAGCATCAGAAGGAGTCTATGAGTGTGTATAGAAATTTCAAGATGAAGTACTCTTGGGCCAGAAATTTGTTCAGTAGGTCAAAAAGGGTCCTTTGTATGGCTTATTTAACATCGAAAGGAGTCCATAAGTTTATATTGTTTAAACCTTTTGAGGACCCTTTGACCAGAGATAAGTTCAATATTTGAGATATGGATTTCGATATGGCATCTGAAGCATCAGGAGTCAATGAGTATGTATAGAAAGTTCAAGATCAACTACTCTTTGGCCAGAAATATGTTCAGTAGGTCAAATGTGAACTCCTGTCTGGCTCATATATCATCTCAAGAAGTCAATCTGTATGTACAGTCAGTTGATGTTCAAGAGCTTTTTGGCCAAAAATATCTGTATGTATATGCAGTTAATGTTCAAGGATACTTTAGCCAGAAATTTGTTCAGTAGGTCAAAAAGGGTCCTCTGTTTGGCTTATTTAGCATCGAAAGGAGTCCATAAGTTTATATTGTTTAAACCTTTTGAGGACCCTTTGACTAGAAATAAGTTCAATAGGTGAGATATGGACTTCTATATGGCATCTGAAGCATCAGAAGAAGTCTTTGAGTGTGTATAGAATTTTCAAGATTAAGTACTCTTGGTCCAGAAATATGTTCAGTAGGTCAAATTTCTGTCTGGCTTTAATAACATCATAAGAAGTAAATCTTTATGTACAGTCAGTTGATGTACAAGAGCTCTTTGGCCAAAAATATGTTCAGCAGGTCAAAAAGGGACCTCTCTGTGGCTGATATAACAGCAGACGGAGTCTATGAGTTTTTTTGTTTTTTTTTAACTTTTGAGGACCCTTTGACCAGAAAAAAGTTCAATAGGTCCGATATGGACTACTGTCTGGCAGATTTAACATTAGAAAGAGTCTTTGAGGATATAAAGTTACAATTTGAGGACCCTTTTATAGCAGAAAAAAGATCAATACAGTCAGTTGATGTTGTATGTTCAGTAGGTCAAATTTCTGCCTGGCTTTAATAACATCATAAGAAGTAAATCTTTATGTACAGTCAGTTGATGTACAAGAGCTCTTTGGCCAAAAATATGTTCAGCGGGTCAAAAAGGGACCTCTCTGTGGCTGATATAACAGCAGACGGAGTCTATGAGTTTATTTGTTTTTTAAACTTTTGAGGACCCTTTGACCAGAAAAAAGTTCAATAGGTCCGATAGGGACTACTGTCTGGCAGATTTAACATTAGAAAGAGTCTATGAGGATATAAAGTTACAATTTGAGGACCCTTTTATAGCAGAAAAAAGATCAATAGGAGAGATATGGACTTTCATATGGCCTCTGAAGCATCAGAAGGAGTCTATGAGTATGTATAGAATGTTCAAGATCAAGTACTCTTGGGCAAGAAATTTTTTCATTAGGTCAAAAAGGGTCCTCTGTATGGCTTATTTAACATCGAAAGGAGTCCATAAGTTTATATTGTTTAAACCTTTTGAGGACCCTTTGACTAGAAATAAGTTCAATAGGTGAGATGTGGACTTCTATATGGCATCTGAAGCATCAGAACAAGTCTTTGAGTGTGTATAGAAATTTCAAGAATCAGTACTCTTGGGCCAGAAATTTGTTCAGTAGGTCAAAAAGGGTCCTCTGTGTATGGCTGATTCAACATCAGAAGAAGTTTATAAGTTTATATTGTTTAAACATTTTGAGGACCCTTTGACCAGAAATAAGTTCAATAGGTAAGATATGGACTTCTATATGGCATCTGAAGCATCAGAAGGAGTCTATGAGTATGTATAGAAATTTCAAGATAATGTTCTCTTGGGCCAGAAATTTGTTCAGTAGGTCAAAAAGGGTCCTCTGTATGGCTGATTTAACATCAGAAGAAGTTTATACGTTTATATTGTTTAAACATTTTCAGGACCCTTTGACCAGAAAAAAATTCTATATGTCAGCAATAGACTTTTATATGGCCTCTGGAGCATCAGGAGGAGTCAATGAGTATGTATAGAAATTTCAAGATAATGTTCTCTTGGGCCAGAAATTTGTTCAGTAGGTCAAAAAGGGTCCTCTGTATGGCTGATTTAACATCAGAAGAAGTTATACGTTTATATTGTTTAAACATTTTGAGGACCCTTTGACCAGAAATAAGTTCAACAGGTGAGATATGGGCTTCTATATGGCATCTGAAACATCAGAAGGAGTCTATGAGTATGTATAGAAATTTCAAGATAATGTTCTCTTGGGCCAGAAATTTGTTCAGTAGGTCAAGAAAGGGACCTCTCTATGGCTGATTTAACATCAGAAGAAGTTTATACGTTTATATTGTTTAAACCTTTTGAGGACCCTTTGACCAGAAATAAATTCTATATGTCAGCAATAGACTTCTATATGGCATCTGAAGCATCAGAAGAAGTCTATGAGTGTGTATAGAAATTTCAAGATCAAGTATTCTTGGGCCAGAAATATGTTCAGTAGGTCAAATTTCTGTCTGGCTTTAATAACATTATAAGAAGTAAATCTTTATGTACAGTCAGTTGATGTACAAGAGCTCTTTGGCCAAAAATATGTTCAGCAGGTCAAAAAGGGACCTCTCTGTGGCTGATATAACAGCAGACGGAGTCTATGAGTTTATTTGTTTTTTAAACTTTTGAGGACCCTTTGACCAGAAAAAAGTTCAATAGGGTCGTTATGGACTACTGTCTGGCAGATTTAACATTAGAAAGAGTGTATGAGGATATAAAGTTACAATTTGAGGACCCTTTTATAGCAGAAAAAAGATCAATAGGAGAGATATGTACTTTCATATGGCCTCTGAAGCATCAGAAGAAGTCTATGAGTATGTATAGAATGTTCAAGATCAAGTACTCTTGGGCAAGAAATTTTTTCATTAGGTCAAAAAGGGTCCTCTGTATGGCTTATTTAACATTGAAAGGAGTCCATAAGTTTATATTGTTTAAACCTTTTGAGGACCCTTTGACTAGAAAAAAGTTCAACAGGTGAGATATGGACTTCTATATGGCATCTGAAGCATCAGAAGAAGTCTTTGAGTGTGTATAGAAATTTCAAGATTAAGTACTCTTGGGCCAGAAATTTGTTCAGTAGGTCAAAAAGGGTCCTCTGTATGGCTTATTTAACATCGAAAGGAGTCCATAAGTTTATATTGTTTAAACCTTTTGAGGACCCTTTGACCAGAGATAAGTTCAATATTTGAGATATGGATTTCGATATGGCATCTGAAGCATCAGGAGTCAATGAGTATGTATAGAAAGTTCAAGATCAAGTACTCTTTGGCCAGAAATATGTTCAGTAGGTCAAAAAGGGACCTCTATATGGCTGATTTAACACCAGAAGAAGTTTATAAGTTTATATTGTTTAAACCTTTTGAGGACCCTTTGACCAGAAATAAGTTCAATAGGTGAGATTTGGACTTCTATAATGGCCACTGAAGCATCAGAAGGAGTCTATGAGTATGTATAGAAGGTTCAAGATCAAGTACTCTTGGGCCAGAAATTTGTTCAGTAGGTCAAAAAGGAACCTGTGTATGGCTGATTTAACATCAGGAGTCTATAAGTTTATATTGTTTAAAACCTTTTCAGGACCCTTTGACCAGAGATAAGTTCAATAGGTGAGATATGGACTTCGATATGGCATCTGAAGAATCAGAAGGAGTCAATGAGTATATTTAGAAAGTTCAAGATCAGGTACGCTTGGGCCAGAAATATGTTCAGTAGGTCAAATGTGAACTTCTGTCTGGCTGATATATCATCTCAAGAAGTCAATCTGTATGTATATGCAGTTAATGTTCAAGGGTTTTTTAGCCAGAAATGTGTTAATTAGGTCAAAAAGGGACCTCTGTATGGCTGATTTAACATCAGAAGAAGTTTATATTGTTAAAAAAATTTTGAGGACCATTTGAACAGAAATAAGTTAAATAGGTGAGATATGGACTTCTATATGGCAACTGAAGCCATCAGAAGGAGTCTATGAGTATGTATAGAGAGTTCAAGATCAAGTACTCTTGGGCCAGAAATATGTTCAGTAGGTCAAATGTGAAATGTCTGGCTGATTTATCATCTCAACAAGTAAATCTGTTTGTACTGTCAGTTGATGTTCAAGAGCTCTTTGGCCAAAAATATGTTCGGCAGATCAAATTTCTCTCTGGCCAAAATAACATTTTAAGAAGTAAATCTGTATTTATGGTAACTTCACGTTCAAGGACTCCTTTGCCAGATATATGTTCAGTAGGTCAAAAACGGACCTCTCTATGGCTGATTTAACAGCAGACGGAGTCTATATGGTTTTTAAACTTTTGAGGACCCTTTGACCAGAAAAAAGTTCAATAGGTGAGATATGGACTTCTATATGGCATCTGAAGCATCAGAAGAAGTCTTTGAATGTGTATAGAAATTTCAAGGTCAAGTACTCTTGGGCCAGAAATTTGTTCAGTAGTTCAAAAAGGGTCCTCTGTATGGATGATTTAACATCAGAAGAAGTTTATACGTTTATATTGTTTAAACCTTTTGAGGACCCTTTGACCAGAAAAAAGTTCAATAGGTGAGATATGGACTTCTATATGGCATCTCAAGCATCAGAAGAAGTCTTTGAGTGTGTATAGAAATTTCAAGATCAAGTACTCTTGGGCCAGAAATTTGTTCAGTAGGTCAAAAAGGGTCCTCTGTATGGCTTATTTAACATCGAAAGGAGTCCATAAGTTTATATTGTTTAAACCTTTTGAGGACCCTTTGACTAGAAATAAGTTCAATAGGTGAGATATGGACTTCTATATGGCATCTGAAGCATCAGAAGAAGTCTTTGAGTGTGTATAGAAATTTCAAGATCAAGTACTCTTGGGCCAGAAATTTGTTCAGTAGGTCAAAAAGGGTCCTCTGTGTATGGCTGATTCAACATCAGAAGAAGTTTATAAGTTTATATTGTTTAAACATTTTGAGGACCCTTTGACCAGAAATAAGTTCAATAGGTGAGATATGGACTTCTACATGGCATCTGAAGCATCAGAAGGAGTCTATGAGTATGTATAGAAATTTCAAGATAATGTTCTCTTGGGCCAGAAATTTGTTCAGTAGGTCAAAAAGGGACCTCTCTATGGCTGATTTAACATCAGGAGAAGTTTATAATTTTATATTGTTTAAACCTTTTGAGGACCCTTTGACCAGAAATAAATTCTATATGTCAGCAATAGACTTCTATAATGTCCACTGAAGCATCAGAAGGAGTCTATGAGTATGTATAGAAGGTTCAAGATCAAGTACTCTAGGGCCAGAAATATGTTCAGTAGGTCAAAAAGGGACCTCTGTATGGCTGATTTAACATCAAAAGGAGTCTACAAGTTTATATTGTTTCAAAATCTTTTGAGGACCCTTTGACCAAAAAAATTCTATATGTCAGCAATAGACTTCTATATGGCCTCTGAAGCATCAGGAAGAGTCAATGAGTATGTATAGAAATTTCAAGATAAAGTTCTCTTGGGCCAGAAATATGTTCAGTAGGTCAAATGTGAACTCCTGTCTGGCTGATATTGTTGTGGCAAATTCTCGATCTTTGGTTCAATTCTTCAGAGTCGAAGTTTCAGGTCTCAGAAGAATAACTTTATTGAGCAGTTCAACAAAGTGAGAAGCCAGCTGGACATCTGACTCCACAAGGGCCAGCGCTCAGGTCTTATACCTTTTTCTTATCAGGTGTCCGAATAGCGCTCATACAGTTATCTTTTTCTACTTACTCCTCCTTGGTCTGTCGCCAAACTAACTTAAAACGATCAAACTAACTGTTATACTCCCTTTTTTCTTGATCACACGAACTTCAAAAGGATCAAACTAACTGTCATACTCCCCTTTTTCTTGATAAAACTAACTTCAAACAATTAAACTAACTGTTACCAACATTTTGACAGAAAGTTTAACCGCAAGGGGCGGAACTAGATCAAAGGTCACCATCCATCATTTTGACAGAAAGTTCAACCGCATCAATGCCTTTTTCTTATTGGTGGCACATCGTTACATTGTATACAATATGTTTCTCTTCCAGTGCTTCCCAACACCTGCATCTGTGCTACAAGTCTTTTGGGTACTTTTCCACTCTCTTGTCCATGTCCTCATGTGCCCTATCCTCACATCCAGACCTAGTTTTTCTGCTTGGCATTACAGCATTCAGACCTGGTTTTCTCTAGCATTACAGAATTTTATATTCAGACCCATATATGAGACAAATGAAAAACCCCAACACATATCATATCAAGAAGTCAATCTATATATACAGTCAGTTGATGTTCAAAAGCTCTTTGACCAAAAATATGTTCAGAGGGTCGAAAAGGGACCTCTGTATGGCTGATTTAACATCAGAATAAGTTTATAAGTTTATATTGTTTGAACATTTTGAGGACCATTTGATCAGAAATAAGTTCAATAGGTGAGATATGGACTTCTATATGGCATCTAAAGCATCAGAAGTGGTCTATGAGTTTGTATAGAAATTTCAAGATCAAATATTCTTGGGCCAAAATAATATGTTCAATGGGTCAAAAAGGGACCTCTGTATGGCTGATTTAACATCAGAAGAAGTTTATATTGTTTAAACTTTTTGAGGACCATTTGAACAGAAATAAGTTCAATAGGTGAGATATGGACTTCTATATGGCAACTGAAGCATCAGAAGGAGTCTATGAGTATGTGTAGAAAGTTCAAGATCAAGTACTCTTGGGCCAGAAATATGTTCAGTAGGTCAAATGTGAAATGTCTGGCTGATATATCATCTCAACAAGTCAATTTGTATGTACTGTCAGTTGATGTTAAAGAGCTATTTGGCCAAAAATATGTTCAGCAGATCAAATTTCTCTCTGGCTAAAATAACATTTTAAAAAGTAAATCTGTATGTATGGTAACTTCATGTTCAAGGACTCCTTTGCCAGATATATGTTCAGTAGGTCAATAAACGGACCTCTCTATGGGTGATTTAACAGCAGACGGATTCTATATGGTTTTTAAACTTTTGAGGACCCTTTGACCAGAAAAAAGTTCAATAGGTGAGATATGGACTTCTATATGGCATCTGAAGCATCAGAAGAAGTCTTTGAGTGTGTATAGAAATTTCAAGATCAAGTACTCTTGGGCCAGAAATGTGTTCTCTAGGTCAAAAAGAGTCCTCTGTATGGCTTATTTAACATCGAAAGGAGTCCATAAGTTTATATTGTTTAAACCTTTTGAGGATCCTTTGACCATAGATAAGTTATAGAAGTGTATGGAAAGTTCAAGATCAAGTACTCTTTGGCCAGAAATATGTTCAGTAGGTCAAATGTGAACTCCTGTCTGGCTATTATATCATTTCAAGAAGTCAATATGTATGTTGAGTCAGTTAAAGTTCAAGAGCTTTTTGGCCAAAAATTTGTTCAGTAGGTCAAAAAGGAACCTGTGTATGGCTGATTTAACATCAGGAGTCTATAAGTTTATATTGTTTAAAACCTTTTCAGGACCCTTTGACCAGAGATAAGTTCAATAGGTGAGAAATGGACTTTTATATGGCATCTGAAGCATGAGAAGGAGTCTATGAGTATGTATAGAAATTTCAAGATAATGTTCTCTTGGGCCAGAAATTTGTTCAGTAGGTCAAAAAAGGGACCTCTCTATGTCTGATTTAACATCAGAAGAAGTTTATATGTGTATATTGTTTAAACCTTTTGAGGACCCTTTGACCAGAAATAAATTCTATATGTCAGCAATAGACTTCTATATGGCATCTGAAACATCAGAAGAAGTCTATGAGTGTGTATAGAAATTTCAAGATCAAGTATTCTTGGGCCAGAAAATGTTCAGTAGGTCAAATTTCTCTATGGCTAAAATAACATCATAAGAAGTAAATCTTTATGTACATGTACATACATTTATGTTGATGTACAAGAGCTCTTTGGCCAAAAATATGTTAAGCAAGTCAAAAAGGGACCTCTCTGTGGCTGATATAACAGCACACGGAGTCTATAAGTTTAATTGTTTTTTAAACTTTTGAGGACCCTTTGACCAGAAAAAAGTTCAATAGGTCCGATATGGACTACTTTCTGGCGGATTTAACATCAGAAAGAGTCTATGAGGCTAAAAATTTACAATTTGAGGACCCTTTTATAGCAGAAAAAGATCAATAGGAGAGATATGGACTTTCATATGGCCTCTGAAGCATCAGAAGGAGTCTATGAGTATGTATCAAATGTTCAAGATCAAATATTCTTGGGCCAGAAATTTGTTCAGTAGGTCAAAAAGGGTCCTCTGTATGGCTTATTTAACATAGAAAGGAGTCCATAAGTTTATATTGTTTAAACCTTTTGAGGACCCTTTGACTAGAAATAAGTTCAATAGGTGAGATATGGACTTCTATATGGCATCTGAAGCATCAGAAGAAGTCTTTGATTGTGTATAGAAATTTCAAGATTAAGTACTCTTTGGCCAGAAATTTGTTCAGTAGGTCAAAAAGGGTCCTCTGTGTATGGCTGATTTAACATCAGAAGAAGTTTATGTTTATATTGTTTAAGCCTTTTGAGGACCCTTTGACCAGAAAAAAGTTCAATAGGTAAGAAATGGACTTCTATATGGCATCTGAAGCATCAGAAGAAGTCTTTGAGTGTGTATAGAAATTTTAAGATCAAGTACTCTTGGGCTAGAAATTTGTTCAGTAGGTCAAAAAGAATCCTCTGTATGGCTGATTTAACTTCAGAAGAAGTTTATAAGTTTATATTGTTTAAACATTTTGAGGACCCTTTGACCAGAAATAAGTTCAATAGGTGAGAAATTAACTTCTATATGGCATCTGAAGCATCAGAAGGAGTCAATGAGTATGTATAGAAATTTCAAGCTAATGTTCTCTTGGGCCAGAAATTTGTTCAGTAGGTCAAAAAAGGGACCTCTCTATGTCTGATTTAACATCAGAAGAAGTTTATACGTGTATATTGTTAAAACCTTTTCAGGACCCTATGACCAGAAATAAATTCTATATGTCAGCAATAGACTTCTATATGGCATCTGAAACATCAGAAGAAGTCTATGAGTGTGTATAGAAATTTCAAGTTCAAGTATTCTTGGGCCAGAAATATGTTCAGTAGGTCAAACTTCTCTATGGCTCAAATAACATCATAAAAAGTAAATATTTATGTACAGTCAGTTGATGTACAAGAGCTCTTTGGCCAAAAATATGTTCAGCAGGTCAAAAAGGGACCTCTCTGTGGCTGATATAACAGCAGACGGAGTCTAAAAGTTTATTTGTTTTTTAAACTTTTGAGGACCGTTTGACCAGAAAAAAGTTCAATAGGTCCGATATGGACTACTGTCTGGCGGATTTAACATCAGAAAGAGTCTATGAGGCCATAAAGTTACAATTTGAGGACCCTTTTATAGCAGAAAAAAGATCACTAGGAGAGATATGGACTTTCATATGGCCTCTGAAGCATTAGAAGGAGTCTATGAGTATGTATAGAATGTTCAAGATCAAGTATTCTTGGGCCAGAAATTTGTTCAGTAGGTCTAAAAGGGTCCTCTGTATGGCTGATTTAACATCAGAAGAAGTTTGTAATGGATTAGAAAAGTTTGTAATGCAATGCAATGTAATGGAACAGATAATGCAATGATTTCCATTCAATACACAAATGAAAAATTAGTTGTAGTATGCAAGAGATAAATAATACGGAACTACATATGTTATGTGGTATCTTTTCATTGCGCAGAGGATATGCATTGCAACGCAAAAGAGAAAAAAATATTATCCTTTAATGCACTACGTAATGAGTATGCATTTTAATGCAACAATTGCATATATGCATATGTTGTTCTTAAATGTGATCGTGTCAGCAATGCTATGCAGCAGAACATATCTCTTCAATGCACAACGTCAGATCCTGTGTGCAATGCAATGCACCAGCATATATGTTCTCTTCGTTGCACAACGGAATGAGGAAGTTCTTCAGTACATTGTAATGCAATAGCTAATGCAATGATTTCCCTTCATATACAAATTAATAGTTTGTAGTATGCAATTCAGCGCGAAAGCACATATGTTATGTTTTATTTTCATTTGCACAGAGGAATAAGATATTTTATGCAAAGCAATGCAACATCTCATATGTTGTCTCCGTTTACAACGGAAAGAATATATCTATAAATAGTCATAGACTTCTTCTTTCGTTACAGCAGCCAAAATTAAAATTTGTTCTGTGTAGTTTGCAATGCAGAACGGAATAAGTTAGATCCTGTATGCAATCCAATGCAACAGCAAATATGTTATCTCTTCAATACACAACGGAATGAATAATTAATGTATGCAATTTCAATGCAACAAGCGCATGCTTAGGTTATTCTTCAATGCACAATGTTAGATCGTCTGTGCAATGCATATGTTTAATCTCTTAGTTGCACATCTTAATGAGTTAGTTATTGTTTGCGTTGTAAAACATCAGGTCATATAATGTTTTCTCTTCAACACTATAATGTTTTCTCTTCAACACTCAAATGAAGTTAATTGTTGTATGCAACGCGAAAACAAACATGTTATCTCTTTAATGCACATCAGAATGGCTTAATTCTTGTATGTGTTGCAGTGCAACAAGCAACAAGCGCACAGCTTATATGTTATTCTTTAATGCACGTTTCATTGTGTGTGCAATAAAATGCAACCGCACAAATGCTATCTTTTTAAGGAACAACGGAATGAGTCAGTTCTTGCATGCATTATAATGCAACGTCTAATACGATGATTTCCCTTCAAAACACAAATGAATGAGTTAGTTGTATTATTGAATGAATTGGGAAAGCACATATATTCATGTTTTCTTTTCATTGCACAGAGGAATGTTAGATCTTTAATGCCGTCTGTAACAGGCAAAAATGTTATCTCTTCAATGCACATCGGAGTGAGTTAGTTCTGGCATGCATTGTAATGCAACATGTGATTTGTTTATGTTATTCTTCAAGGTTAATCGTTAGATCGTGTGTGCAATACAACGCCACTCTTGTTATCTCTCACAATGGAATGGGGTAGTTATTATGTGCATTGTAATGCAACAGCTAATGCAAGAATCTCCCTTCAAAACACAAATGAACAAGTTATTATGCAATGAATTGCGAAAACACAAATGTAAGTTTGATCTTTTATGCATTGCAACTGAAACTTGTGTCTCTTCGATGCAAATCGGCGTGTGTCAATTATTGTGCATTGCAATGAGCAATAAATTATTCTTCAATGACCAAGTTCGACCATAAGTGCAATAAAATACAACAGCATATCTTTATCTACAGCATTATCTCTTCGTTACACAACGGAATTAGTTAGTTATTGTGTGTGCATTGTAATGGAATCTACTACAATAATTTCCCTTCAATAAAAATGAATAGTTTAGTATGCAATGCAATGCGAAAGAACATATGTTATATGTTTTCATGGCACAGAAGTTAGATCTTTTTTGCAATACAATGCAACTGTAAAAATGCTATATCTTTAATGCACATCGCACTGCAACAAGTGCATAGCTTATATGGTATTCTTTAATGTTTGATCGTGTGTGCAGTGAAATACAAAAGCGTTCATGTGTCTCACTGCACAACGGAATGAGTTGGAATGCAAGTACATAGCTTCATCAATTCATCAATGCACAACAGCAATCCAACAACAGCACTCATGTTATCTTTTTAATGCACAACGGAATGAGTTAGTTCTGGCATGCATTGTAATGCAACATTTGATTTGCTTATATGCTATTCTTTAACGCTAATCGTCTCTGCAATGCAATGCCACACTTGTTATCTCTTCGTTGCACAATGGAATTGGGTAGTCATTATATGCATTGTAAAGCAACAGCTAATGCAATAATTTTCCATCAAACCACAAATCAACAAGTTAGTTTTATAATGCAATGAATTGCGAAAGCACATATCTTGTGTGTTTTCTTTTCATTGCTCAGAGGAATAAGTTTCCTTTCTTAGTAGAATAAGTTCTTTTGCAATAATTTCCCTTCAATACAAAAATGTATAGCTTAGTATGTAATGTGAAAGCACATATGTTATGTGTTTTTATTGCACAGAGCAATGTTAGTTATTTGTTAGTTATTTAGGTATTTTGTTAGTTATTTGCGTTTTATTTTCACTGCACAGAGGAATAAATGAAATATTGAGAATGCAATGCATTGTGTAACAGCAAAAATGTTATCTCTTCAATGACTTAGTTCTTGGATGCCATGCACTGGAACAAGTACATTCCTTATATGTTATTCTCAATGCAAAGTTGTTTGATCGTGTGTGTAATGCAGTACAAAAAGCGTTCATGTTATCTTTTAATGCACAACGAAATTAGTTTGTTCTTTTAGGCTTGCTCAAGTGTATTGCACACACAATCTAACGTTGTGCATTGAAGAATAACATATAAGCTATGTTATCCTTCAATGCACAACGTTAACAGCACTCATGTTATCTTTTCAATACACATCGGAATGAGTTAGTCATGCATTTTAATGCAAGATTTGATTCGCTTATATGTTATTCTTCAACTCTACTCGTTAGATCGTGTGTGCAATGCAATGCAACACTATATCTCTTCATTTTACAATGGAATGGGGTAGTTATTATATGCATTGTAATGCAACAACTAATGCAATAATCTCCCTTCAAAACACAAATGAACAAATGTTCGAAAGCACATATGTTGTGTGTTTTCTTTTCATTGATAAGTTAGATCTTTCTTGTAATGCAATGCAACTGTAAAAATGTTATTACTTCAATGCAATTCGGAATGAGTTAGTTATTGTATGCATTGCACTGCAACAAGTGTATAGCTTATATGTTATTCTCAATGCAAAACGTTTGATCGTGTGTGCAGTGCAACATGTGAAATAGTTGAAATAAAATGTGAAATGAAATAGTTCCCCTTCAATAAATAAATTAATCATTTAGTTGTAGCATGCAATGAGAAAGCGTATGTTATGTGTTTTCATTTCATTGTTATCTAAGAGCTAAGTTAGTCAATACAACAGCAAAAACGTTATCTCTTATCGAAGACTCGAGACTGGCACTCACTATCGAGACTGGCACTAACTGTAACACATCGGAATAAGCGAGTTCTTGTATGCATTGCAAAAGCACATATGTTATGTGTTTTTATTGCACAGAGCAATAAGTTAGATATTTTATGCAATCATATGTAACATTAAGATGTTATCTGCACTTCGGAGTGAGTTAGTTCTCACTCCGAAGTTAGCTGTTGCATTACAATGCATATAATAACTATTATATGCATTGTAATGCAACAGCTAACGCAATAATCTACCTTCAAAACACAAATGAACAAATTTTTGAAAGCACATATGTTGTGTGCTTTCTTTTCATTGATAGGTTAGATCTTTCTTGCAATGCAATGCAACTGTAAAAATGTTATTTCTTCAATGCAATTCGGAATGAGTTAGTTATTGTAGGCATTGCACTGCAACAAGTGCAAAGCTTATATGTTATTCTTTAATGCACAACGGTAGATCATGTGTGCAATGCAAGCAACAGCATATATTGTTTCTTCGTTGAAGAACAGAATGAGTTAGTTGTTTTCAGTTTTTATTGCACAGAGCAGTAAGTTAGATCTTTTATGCAATAAAATGCAACAGTAGAGATGTTATCTTATCGGAGTGAGTTAGTTCTGGCACTCACTGTAATGCAACAAGCGCATAGCTTATATGATATTCTTCAATGTACAACGTTACATCGTGTATGCTATGCAATATAACCGCACTCATGTTATCTCTTTAAAGCACATCGGAATGAGTAAGATCTGGCATGCATTGTAATGCACCATGTGATTTGCTTATACGTTTTCTTCAACGCTAATCGTTAGATCGTGTGTGCAATGCAATCCAAATTGCATTTAGTCCTGCTAATGCAATAATTTTCATTCAAAACACAAATTAACAAGTTAGTTGTATTATGCATAACCTATATTTGTGTTTTCTTTTCATTGCACAACTTAATCTGAAACAACAAAAGAAATGTTTGTGTCTAAGATCAGTTGTATATTGACAAAGTAATTTCTAAGGTTTTTCTCTGTGCGTTTTTTCACCGATATGTACAGTTTATTATTTTTGTTTATAAGTGAGATATTCAATTAAATGTCACAACAAATGTTATCTTATGCATGTTATCTCTTCAATGAACATCGGAATAACTTAGTTCTTCGCTTTGCTTAAATGTTATTTTTGTGTGCAATAATACACTTATCTCTTCGTTACACATAGGAGTATTGTAATTAGGTAGTTATTCTATGCATTGTAATGGAACAGCTCTTATCTCTTCAATTCAAAATGGAATCAATTAGCTGTTAGCTGAACACATTACTGGCTAAAGAATCCTTGAACATTAACTGCATATATACATACAGATTGACTTCTTGAGATGATATATCCTCCAGACAGGAGTTAACATTTGACCTACTGAACAAATTTCTGGCCCAAGAGTACTTGATTTTGAACTTTCTATACATACTCATTGACTCCTTCTGATGCTACAGAGGCAATATAGAAGTATATTTCTGACATATAGAATTTATTTCTGGTCAAAGTGTCCTCAAAAGTTTTTAAATAATATAAACTGACAGACTCCTTTTCATGTTAAATCAGCCGTACCGAGCTCCCTTTTGACCTACTGAACAATTTCAGTCCCAAGAGTACTTGATCTTGAATTGAACACATACTCATAGACTCCTTCTCATGCTTCATAGGATATATAGAAGTCCATTTCTCACCTATTGAACTTTTTTTCTGGCCAAAGGGTCCTCAAAAGTTTAAAAAACCATATAAACTTATTGACTCCGTCTGCTGTTATATCAGCCACAGACAGGTCCCTTTTTGACCTGCTGAACATATTTTTGGCCAAAGAGCTCTTGTACATAAAGATTTACTTGTTGAGATGATGTATCAGCCAGACATTTCACATTTGACCTACTGAACATATTTTTGGCCCAAGAGAACTTTATCTTGAAATTTCTATACATACTCATTGACTCTTCCTGATGCGTCAGAGGCCATATAGAAGTCTATTGCTGACATATAGAATTTTTTTCTGGTCAAAGGGTCCTCAAAAGATTTTAAACAATATAAACTTGTTACCTCTTTTTGATGTTAAATCAGAAATACAGATGTCCCTTTTTGACCTACTGAACATATTTCTGGCCCTAGAGTACTTGATCTTGAAACTTCTATACATACTCATAGACTCCTTCTGATGCTTCAGTGGCCATTATAGAAGTCCATATCTCACCTATTGAACTTATTTCTGGTCAAAGGGTCCTCAAAAGGTTTAAACAATATAAACTTATAAACTTCTTCTGATGTTAAATCAGCCATATAGAGGTCCCTTTTTGACCCACTGAACAAATTTCTCGCTAAAGAATCCTTGAACATTAACTGCATGTACATACAGATATTTTTGTTATCTGAAGCATCAGGAGTCAATGAGTATGTATAGAAAGTTCAAGATCAACTACTCTTTGGCCAGAAATATGTTCAGTAGGTCAAAAAGGGACCTCTATATGGCTGATTTAACATCAGGAGTCTATAAGTTTATATTGTTTAAAACCTTTTCAGGTCCCTTTGACCAGTGATAAGTTCAATAGGTGAGATATGGAGTTCGATATGGCATCTGAAGAATCAAAAGTAGTCAATGAGTATATTTAGAAAGTTCAAGATCAGGCACGCTTGGGCCAGAAATATGTTCAGTAGGTCAAATGTGAACTCCTGTCTGGCTGATATATCATCTCAAGAAGTCAATCTGTATGTATATGCAGTTAATGTTCAAGGGTTTTTTAGCCAGAAATGTGTTAATTAGGTCAAAAAGGGACCTCTGTATGGCTGATTTACAGTTTTTTACAATCACTTTGTTACTATTTTCAGAACCTTGATGTCATTTTTCACAACTCTAGACACAAAACTCACAACCAATGATCAAAAAGCACATTTTTCAAAACTCTAACCCTTTTCTCAATTGCTTGGATACAATACACATAAAACTTAGATCATTTGTTCATTCAACAAAGATCACCTGTTCAATATGACACAACTTAACATCAAAGTACTACTATTTCAAAAGGCAATTCACACATTACATTTCAAATGAGTGTCTATTCATTTCCTTACAATGATCTAACTATCAATTGATACAACTGCTCAAAATGATAAGTAACTGTTGCATTACTCTTAATGCATAGTTGTATGGAAACAGACACACAATCTTCCATGTTTACAGTAAATCATGAAAGTTTCAAGATAATGAGATTCATTGTCACCAATTAGCATGGCATGAACCAATTAGACTACAATATCCATGGATGTAGCCTAATATTTTATCATACTGTAATGCTTCATCAGACACTGTGTCTATGGTGCCAAATACTGTACCACCTTTTCAGACTATGTACAGTATTGACAGTACAGTACTGTATAGATGCAGGCCCCTGTAACTGCGTGTCGAATTCTGCCAATCACAGCAGAGCAGTGTCAGGCCTGGACTCGCCATGCCAAAGGTTTTTTCCAAGATGTCCTTTTCCAACATCCATTGTGATGTAGATGAGAACCTGTGGCCAAATCCACAACACAGAGTTGATGACAGTGTAGAAGTACAGTAATCACTCCTGTTTAGTTTCTTACAGCAAGTTGAGGAACACTGCATTTGATGTTTTACAGTACTGTGTTTTCTTTTCTATTTCATAGCAAAGCATCAAAAGAATTCTATGAGTTTGTATGGAAATTTCAAGATCAAATATTCTTGGGCCAGAAATTTGTTCAGTAGGTCAAAAAGGGTCCTCTGTATGGCTTATTTAACATCGAAAGGAGTCCATAAGTTTATATTGTTTAAACCTTTTGAAGACCCTTTGACTAGAAATAAGTTCAATAGGTGAGATATGGACTTCTATATGGCATCTGAAGCATCAGAAGAAGTCTTTGAGTGTGTATAGAAATTTCAAGATCAAGTACTCTTGGGCCAGAAATTTGTTCAGTAGGTCAAAAAGGGTCCTCTGTGTATGGCTGATTTAACATCAGAAGAAGTTTATAAGTTCATATTGTTTAAACATTTTGAGGACCCTTTGACCAGAAATAAGTTCAATAGGTGAGATATGGACTTCTATATGGCATCTGAAGCATCAGAAGGAGTCTATGAGTATGTATAGAAATTTCAAGATAATGTTCTCTTGGGCCAGAAATTTGTTCAGTAGGTCAAAAAGGGACCTCTCTATGGCTGATTTAACATCAGGAGAAGTTTATAAGTTTATATTGTTTAAACCTTTTGAGGACCCTTTGACCAGAAATAAATTCTATATGTCAGCAATAGACTTCTATGTGGCATCTGAAGCATCAGAAGAAGTCTATGAGTGTGTATAGAAATCTCAAGATCAAGTATTCTTGGGCCAGAAATATGTTCAGTAGGTCAAATTTCTGTCTGGCTTTAATAACATCATAAGAAGTAAATCTTTATGTACAGTCAGTTGATGTACAAGAGCTCTTTGGCCAAAAATATGTTCAGCAGGTCAAAAAGGGACCTCTCTGTGGCTGATATAACAGCAGACGGAGTCTATGAGTTTTTTTGATTTTTAAACTTTTGAGGACCCTTTGACCAGAAAAAAGTTCAATAGGTCCGATATGGACTACTGACTGGCAGATTTATCATTAGAAAGAGTCTATGAGGATATAAAGTTACAATTTGAGGACCCTTTTATAGCAGAAAAAAGATCAATAGGAGAGATATGTACTTTCATATGGCCTCTGAAGCATCAGAAGGAGTCTATGAGTGTGTATAGAAATTTCAAGATGAAGTACTCTTGGGCCAGAAATTTGTTCAGTAGGTCAAAAAGGGTCCTTTGTATGGCTTATTTAACATCGAAAGGAGTCCATAAGTTTATATTGTTTAAACCTTTTGAGGACCCTTTGACCAGAGATAAGTTCAATATTTGAGATATGGATTTCGATATGGCATCTGAAGCATCAGGAGTCAATGAGTATGTATAGAAAGTTCAAGATCAACTACTCTTTGGCCAGAAATATGTTCAGTAGGTCAAATGTGAACTCCTGTCTGGCTCATATATCATCTCAAGAAGTCAATCTGTATGTACAGTCAGTTGATGTTCAAGAGCTTTTTGGCCAAAAATATCTGTATGTATATGCAGTTAATGTTCAAGGATACTTTAGCCAGAAATTTGTTCAGTAGGTCAAAAAGGGTCCTCTGTTTGGCTTATTTAGCATCGAAAGGAGTCCATAAGTTTATATTGTTTAAACCTTTTGAGGACCCTTTGACTAGAAATAAGTTCAATAGGTGAGATATGGACTTCTATATGGCATCTGAAGCATCAGAAGAAGTCTTTGAGTGTGTATAGAAATTTCAAGATTAAGTACTCTTGGTCCAGAAATATGTTCAGTAGGTCAAATTTCTGTCTGGCTTTAATAACATCATAAGAAGTAAATCTTTATGTACAGTCAGTTGATGTACAAGAGCTCTTTGGCCAAAAATATGTTCAGCAGGTCAAAAAGGGACCTCTCTGTGGCTGATATAACAGCAGACGGAGTCTATGAGTTTTTTTGTTTTTTTTAAACTTTTGAGGACCCTTTGACCAGAAAAAAGTTCAATAGGTCCGATATGGACTAGTGTCTGGCAGATTTAACATTAGAAAGAGTCTTTGAGGATATAAAGTTACAATTTGAGGACCCTTTTATAGCAGAAAAAAGATCAATACAGTCAGTTGATGTTGTATGTTCAGTAGGTCAAATTTCTGCCTGGCTTTAATAACATCATAAGAAGTAAATCTTTATGTACAGTCAGTTGATGTACAAGAGCTCTTTGGCCAAAAATATGTTCAGCGGGTCAAAAAGGGACCTCTCTGTGGCTGATATAACAGCAGACGGAGTCTATGAGTTTATTTGTTTTTTAAACTTTTGAGGACCCTTTGACCAGAAAAAAGTTCAATAGGTCCGATAGGGACTACTGTCTGGCAGATTTAACATTAGAAAGAGTCTATGAGGATATAAAGTTACAATTTGAGGACCCTTTTATAGCAGAAAAAAGATCAATAGGAGAGATATGGACTTTCATATGGCCTCTGAAGCATCAGAAGGAGTCTATGAGTATGTATAGAATGTTCAAGATCAAGTACTCTTGGGCAAGAAATTTTTTCATTAGGTCAAAAAGGGTCCTCTGTATGGCTTATTTAACATCGAAAGGAGTCCATAAGTTTATATTGTTTAAACCTTTTGAGGACCCTTTGACTAGAAATAAGTTCAATAGGTGAGATGTGGACTTTCTTTATGGCATCTGAAGCATCAGAACAAGTCTTTGAGTGTGTATAGAAATTTCAAGAATCAGTACTCTTGGGCCAGAAATTTGTTCAGTAGGTCAAAAAGGGTCCTCTGTATGGCTTATTTAACATCGAAAGGAGTCCATAAGTTTATATTGTTTAAACCTTTTGAGGACCCTTTGACCAGAGATAAGTTCAATATTTGAGATATGGATTTCGATATTGTTAAATCTGCCAGACAGTAGTCCATATTGGACCTATTGAACTTTTTTCTGGTCAAAGGGTCCTCAAAAGTTAGAAAACAAATAAACTCATAGACGCCGTCTGGTGTTATATCAGCCACAGAGAGGTCCCTTTTTGACCTGCTGAACATATTTTTGGCCAAAGAGCTCTTGTACATCAACTGACTGTACATAAAGATTTACTTCTTATGATGTTATTAAAGCCAGACAGAAATTTGACCCACTGAACATATTTCTGGCCCAAGAATACTTGATCTTGAAATTTCTATACACACTCATAGACTTCTTCTGATGCTTCAGATGACATATAGAAGCCTATTGCTGACATATAGAATTTATTTCTGGTCAAAGGGTCCTCAAAAGGTTTAAACAATATAAACTTATAAACTTCTCCTGATGTTAAATCAGCCATACAGGTCCCTTTTTGACCCACTGAACATATTTTTGGTCAAAGAGCTTTTGAACATCAACTGACTGTACATACAGATTGACTTCTTGATATGATATATCAGCCAGACAGGAGTTCACATTTGACCTACTGAACATATTTCTGGCCCAAGAGAACTTTATCTTGAAATATCTATACATACTCATTGACTCCTCCTGATGCTTCAGAGGCCATATAAAAGTCTATTGCTGACATATAGAATTTTTTTCTGGTCAAAGGGTCCTCAAAAGATTTGAAACAATATAAATTTGTAGAGTCCTTTTGATGTTAAATCAGCCATACAGAGGTCCCTTTTTGACCTACTGAACACATTTCTGGCCCAAGAGTACTTGATCTTGAACGATCTCGGTTACTTCACTGTAACCTTGTTCCCTGAGAAAGCGGAACGAGATGCTGCGCTGCTCAGCGCATTGGGAACGTCTTTAATCGTGACCAGCTGTGAATATTGTGTGTAACACGTCGATAGAATTGACCCGGAGGTAATATAGCCTCGGTCGATGACGTCATCGGCGCGCACCCGCAACATGAGGCTATAAATAGATGAGCCGCAGGTGCATCGTCAGGATATTTTGTCTGAAGAGCAGTCCTGGGACATCTTCAGCACGGCAAAGTAGCGCAGCACCTCGTTCCGCTTTCTCAGGGAACAAGGTTACAGTGAAGTAACCGAGATCGTTCCCTTTCGAAAGCTACAATCGATGCTGCGCTGCTCAGCGCATTGGGAACGAGAATACCCACGCCGCCGTGCTTGAACATGTCTGGACCCCAACGGTTGTGCATGTGCTCACAAGAACGCAAGAAGGCCTCAGACACTAGCCTGTGATGTTGACTCAAGGACATGAGAGCCCGGAGTGGCATGAACATCCAAACTATAAAACCTTATGAATGTGTGCGGAGAGGACCAACCTGCCACATCACAAATCTGTTGTAAGGGGGCACCCCTCGCCAAAGCACTAGAAGAAGCGACCCCCCTGGTAGAGTGAGCTCTGAGACCTATAGGCGAAGCTTGACCGCGCGCCTCATAAGCCAAAGCAATTGCATCCCTGACCCAATGAGACATGGTCTGCTTGGTGGCAGCTCCTCCTCTGTTACTACCACCATAACAGACGAATAATTGCTCTGACTTACGCCACTGGCTAGTGCGGTGGATGTAAGCCTGAAGAGCACGGACTGGACACAGTCTATGAGATTTCTCCTGCTCCGGCGTTGTAAATGGTGGAGGACAGAAGGCTTCTAGAATGACCGGATGAATAGACGAAAATGGAACCTTAGGCAGGTAATCAGGATGAGGATGCAAAATCACTTTCACCATTCCTGGGGCAAAGTCTAAGCAGGATGGAGAGATAGACAGAGCCTGCATATCCCCAATTCTCTTCAAGGAAGTTATTGCCATTAGAAAAACCATTTTTAGAGTCAGAAGTTTATCAGACGCTGACTCTATAGGTTCAAAGGGGGTTCCAACCAGACCCTCGAGGACTACAGCTAAATCCCACGAAGGGATCTTGGTTTTTACTGGAGGCCTCAGTCGCCTGGCCCCACGAAGGAAGCGAGAGAGCAGAGGATGTCTCCCGAGCGGCGCCCCGTCAACTAAGGCGTGGCAAGCCGAAAGAGCGGCCACATAAACCTTAAGAGTAGCAGGGCATGTGCCTGTTGATAATTTCTCTTGCATGAAGTCCAGAACTGAAGCAACCTGGCAGTTGACTGGATCTACATTGTGTACAACACACCACCTTTCAAAAACACCCCATTTACTGGCATAACTTTGTCTAGTGGAGGAAGCCCTAGCACTCAGAATAGTCTCAATAACAGCAGGCGAAAGCCCAGTGTCCCTCAGTTGGTTCTCATCAGGGGCCAAACATGAAGATTCCACAGGTCGGGCCTGGGATGGAATATCGTGCCCTCCGCCTGAGACAGAAGGTCCCTCCTCTCCGGAATCGCCCAAGGCGAGCCGTCGAGGAGAGATATTATCTCCGAGAACCACACTCTGTTCGGCCAACGTGGCGCTATCAGCAAGAGGCAAGACCCTTGTTGGCGAACTCTGGCTAGAACTCCCGGGAGCAAAGAAACTGGAGGAAACGCATACAGGGCCATCTTGGGCCATGAGTGCGCCATCGCATCCAGACCCAACGGAGCTGGGTGACTCAGAGAGAAGTAGAGGGGACATTGCGCTGTCTGCTGGGAGGCGAAGAGGTCCACCTCTGCTTTGTAAAATTTGGTCCAAATCTGTTTCACTACTTCCGGGTGGAGTTTCCATTCCCCTGTCGGTAGTGTCTGTCTGGACAGTAAATCTGCTCCCACATTCAAATGCCCTGGAATGTATACTGCCCTGAGTGACAGGAACTTGTCCTGGGCCCAGAGAAAAATCTGCCTCGCTATTCTGTTCAGATTGCGTGAGCGCAGACCCCCCTGGTGATTTATATAAGAGACTGCTGCTGTGTTGTCCACCCGCACTAGGGCATGACAGCCCCTCAATTGATGGAGAAAATATTTCAGAGCCAGAAATACGGCCATCAACTCGAGGCAATTGATGTGCCAATCGAGCTGATGACCTCCCCATTCCCCTTGAGCTGGACGGCCATCTAAGACCGCTCCCCAGCCCATCAGGGAGGCGTCCGTCGTTAGCCCATGAAACCCAACATTTTTTGGTACTGACGAACAGTGAGTTCTTGGCCTAGCCTGACTTTGCTCATGGTCTGCCGAATGGTCTCGATTCGAGCGGGAGACATTTGTGCCCGCATCGTGACCCGAATCCCAAACAATCCCGAGATAAGTGGCTCTCTGGGCAGGAGAAAGAACACTTTTCTTGGTGTTGAGTCTCAACCCTAGAGCAACTAGATGAGCTAACACGATCTCGCGTGTTGTGCTAGTATCAACCAATCGTCGATGTAATTCAAAATGCGAATGCCCTGGAGTCGTAATGGAGCCAGTGCTGCATCCATGCATTTCGTGTATGTGCGGGGTGACAAGGCCAGGCCGAATGGAAGAACCCGAAACTGGTACGCTTTGCCCCCGAAAGCGAATTTCCTGTGTTGTGGCAATATTTCTATGTGAAAATAAGCGTCCTTCAAATCGATCGTGACGAACCAATCGTGATGTTGAATTTGCGTCACGACCGTCTTGACGGTTAACATCTTGAACTTGAGCGCTTTAACTGTACGGTTTAAGCCTCGAAGATCTAAGATTGGACGCACCCCCCCATCCTTTTTGGGAACCAGGAAGTATCTGCTGTAATCCATATCTCACCTATTGAACTTATTTCTGGTCAAAGGGTCCTCAAAAGGTTTAAACAATATAAACTTATAAACTTCTTCTGATGTTAAATCAGCCATATAGAGGTCCCTTTTTGACCTACTGAACAAATTTCTCGCTAAAGAATCCTTGAACATTACCTGCATATACATATAGATATTTTTGGCCAAAAAGCTCTTTAACATCAACTGACTGCACATACAGATTGACTTCTTGAGATGATATATGAGCCAGACAGGAGTTCACATTTGACCTACTGAACATATTTCTGGCCAAAGAGTACTTGATCTTGAACTTTCTATACATACTCAGTGACTCCTTCTGATGCTTCAGATGCCATATCGAAATCCATATGTCAAATATTGAACTTATCTCTGGTCAAAGGGTCCTCAAAAGGTTTAAACAATATACACTTATGGACTCCTTTCGATGTTAAATAAGCCATACAGAGGACCCTTTTTGACCTACCGAACAAATTTCTGGCCCAAGAGTACTTAATCTTGAAATTTCTATACACACTCAAAGACTTCTTCTGATGCTTCAGATGTCATATAGAAGTCCATTTCTCACCTATTGAACTTATTTCTAGTCAAAGGGTCCTCAAAAGGTTTAAACAATATAAACTCATGGACTCGATGTTAAACATTTTGAGGACTCTTTGACCAGAAATAAGTTCAATAGGTGAGATATGGACTTCTTTATGGCATCTGAAGCATCAGAAGGAGTCTTTGAGTATGTATAGAAATTTCAAGATAATGTTCTCTTGGGCCAGAAATTTGTTCAGTAGGTCAAAAAAGGGACCTCTCTATGGCTGATTTAACATCAGAAGAAGTTTATACATTTATATTGTTTAAACCTTTGACCCTTTGACCAGAAATAAGTTCAATAGGTGAGATATGGACTTCTATATGGCATCTGAAACATCAGAAGTCTATGAGTGTGTATAGAAATTTCAAGATCAAGTATTCTTTGGCCAGAAATATGTTCAGTAGGTCAAATTTCTGTCTGGCTAAAATAACATCATAAGAAGTAAATCTGTATGTACAGTCAGTTGATGTACAAAAAGGGACCTCTCTGTGGCTGATATAACAGCAGACGGAGTCTATGAGTTTATTTGTTTTTTAAACTTTTGAGGACCCTTTGAACAGAAAAAAGTTCAATAGGTACGAGATGGACTACTGTCTGGCGGATTTAACATTAGAAAGAGTCTATTGGGCTAAAAAGTTTCAATTTGAGGACCCTTTTATAGCAAAAAAAAGATCAATAGGAGAGATATGGACTTTCATATGGCCTCTGAAGCATCAGAAGGAGTCTATGAGTATGTATAGAATGTTCAAGATCAAGTATTCTTGGGCCAGAAATTTGTTCAGTAGGTCAAAAAGGGTCCTCTGTATGGCTTATTTAACATCGAAAGGAGTCCATAAGTTTATATTGTTTAAACCTTTTGAGGACCCTTTGACTAGAAATAAGTTCAATAGGTGAGATATGGACTTCTATATGGCATCTGAAGCATCAGAAGAAGTCTTTGAGTGTGTATAGAAATTTCAAGATCAAGTACTCTTGGGCCAGCAATTTGTTCAGTAGGTCAAAAAGGGTCCTCTGTGTATGGCTGATTCAACATCAGAAGAAGTTTATAAGTTTACATTGTTTAAACATTTTCAGGACCCTTTGACCAGAAAAAAATTCTATATGTCAGCAATAGACTTTTATATGGCCTCTGGAGCATCAGGAGGAGTCAATGAGTATGTATAGAAATTTCAAGATAATGTTCTCTTGGGCCAGAAATTTGTTCAGTAGGTCAAAAAGAGTCCTCTGTATGGCTGATTTAACATCAGAAGAAGTTATACGTTTATATTGTTTAAACATTTTGAGGACCCTTTGACCAGAAATAAGTTCAACAGGTGAGATATGGGCTTCTATATGGCATCTGAAGCATCAGAAGGAGTCTATGAGTATGTATAGAAATTTCAAGATAATGTTCTCTTGGGCCAGAAATTTGTTCAGTAGGTCAAAAAAGGGACCTCTCTATGGCTGATTTAACATCAGAAGAAGTTTATACGTTTATATTGTTTAAACCTTTTGAGGACCCTTTGACCAGAAATAAATTCTATATGTCAGCAATAGACTTCTATATGGCATCTGAAGCATCAGAAGAAGTCTATGAGTGTGTATAGAAATTTCAAGATCAAGTATTCTTGGGCCAGAAATATGTTCAGTAGGTCAAATTTCTGTCTGGCTTTAATAAAATTATAAGAAGTAAATCTTTATGTACAGTCAGTTGATGTACAAGAGCTCTTTGGCCAAAAATATGTTCAGCAGGTCAAAAAGGGACCTCTCTGTGGCTGATATAACAGCAGACGGAGTCTATGAGTTTATTTGTTTTTTAAACTTTTGAGGACCCTTTGACCAGAAAAAAGTTCAATAGGTCCGATATGGACTACTGTCTGGCAGATTTAACATTAGAAAGAGTGTATGAGGATATAAAGTTACAATTTGAGGACCCTTTTATAGCAGAAAAAAGATCAATAGGAGTGATATGGACTTTCATATGGCCTCTGAAGCATCAGAAGGAGTCTATGAGTATGTATAGAATGTTCAAGATCAAGTACTCTTGGGCAAGAAATGTTTTCATTAGGTCAAAAAGGGTCCTCTGTATGGCTTATTTAACATTGAAAGGAGTCCATAAGTTTATATTGTTTAAACCTTTTGAGGACCCTTTGACTAGAAATAAGTTCAATAGGTGAGATATGGACTTCTATATGGCATCTGAAGCATCAGAAGAAGTCTTTGGGTCAGGGTGTGTATAGAAATGTCAAGATCAAGTACTCTTAGGCCAGAAATTTGTTCAGTAGGTCAAAAAGGAACCTGTGTATGGCTGATTTAACATCAGGAGTCTATAAGTTTATATTGTTTAAAACCTTTTCAGGACCCTTTGACCAGAAAAAAGTTCAATAGGTACGAGATGGACTACTGTCTGGCGGATTTAACATTAGAAAGAGTCTATTAGGCTAAAAAGTTTCAATTTGAGGACCCTTTTATAGCAAAAAAAAGATCAATAGGAGAGATATGGACTTTCATATGGCCTCTGAAGCATCAGAAGGAGTCTATGAGTATGTATAGAATGTGCAAGATCAAGTATTCTTGGGCCAGAAATTTGTTCAGTAGGTCAAAAAGGGTCCTCTGTATGGCTTATTTAACATCGAAAGGAGTCCATAAGTTTATATTGTTTAAACCTTTTGAGGACCCTTTGACTAGAAATAAGTTCAATAGGTGAGATATGGACTTCTATATGGCATCTGAAGCATCAGAAGAAGTCTTTGAGTGTGTATAGAAATTTCAAGATCAAGTACTCTTGGGCCAGCAATTTGTTCAGTAGGTCAAAAAGGGTCCTCTGTGTATGGCTGATTCAACATCAGAAGAAGTTTATAAGTTTATATTGTTTAAACATTTTGAGGACCCTTTGACCAGAAATAAGTTCATTAGGTAAGATATGGACTTCTATATGGCATCTGAAGCATCAGAAGGAGTCTATGAGTATGTATAGAAATTTCAAGATAATGTTCTCTTGGGCCAGAAATTTGTTCAGTAGGTCAAAAAGGGTCCTCTGTATGGCTGATTTAACATCAGAAGAAGTTTATACGTTTACATTGTTTAAACATTTTCAGGACCCTTTGACCAGAAAAAAATTCTATATGTCAGCAATAGACTTTTATATGGCCTCTGGAGCATCAGGAGGAGTCAATGAGTATGTATAGAAATTTCAAGATAATGTTCTCTTGGGCCAGAAATTTGTTCAGTAGGTCAAAAAGGGTCCTCTGTATGGCTGATTTAACATCAGAAGAAGTTATACGTTTATATTGTTTAAACATTTTGAGGACCCTTTGACCAGAAATAAGTTCAACAGGTGAGATATGGGCTTCTATATGGCATCTGAAGCATCAGAAGGAGTCTATGAGTATGTATAGAAATTTCAAGATAATGTTCTCTTGGGCCAGAAATTTGTTCAGTAGGTCAAAAAAGGGACCTCTCTATGGCTGATTTAACATCAGAAGAAGTTTATACGTTTATATTGTTTAAACCTTTTGAGGACCCTTTGACCAGAAATAAATTCTATATGTCAGCAATAGACTTCTATATGGCATCTGAAGCATCAGAAGAAGTCTATGAGTGTGTATAGAAATTTCAAGATCAAGTATTCTTGGGCCAGAAATATGTTCAGTAGGTCAAATTTCTGTCTGGCTTTAATAACATTATAAGAAGTAAATCTTTATGTACAGTCAGTTGATGTACAAGAGCTCTTTGGCCAAAAATATGTTCAGCAGGTCAAAAAGGGACCTCTCTGTGGCTGATATAACAGCAGACGGAGTCTATGAGTTTATTTGTTTTTTAAACTTTTGAGGACCCTTTGACCAGAAAAAAGTTCAATAGGTCCGATATGGACTACTGTCTGGCAGATTTAACATTAGAAAGAGTGTATGAGGATATAAAGTTACAATTTGAGGACCCTTTTATAGCAGAAAAAAGATCAATAGGAGTGATATGGACTTTCATATGGCCTCTGAAGCATCAGAAGGAGTCTATGAGTATGTATAGAATGTTCAAGATCAAGTACTCTTGGGCAAGAAATTTTTTCATTAGGTCAAAAAGGGTCCTCTGTATGGCTTATTTAACATTGAAAGGAGTCCATAAGTTTATATTGTTTAAACCTTTTGAGGACCCTTTGACTAGAAATAAGTTCAACAGGTGAGATATGGACTTCTATATGGCATCTGAAGCATCAGAAGAAGTCTTTGAGTGTGTATAGAAATTTCAAGATTAAGTACTCTTGGGTCAGAAATTTGTTCAGTAGGTCAAAAAGGGTCCTCTGTATGGCTTATTTAACATCGAAAGGAGTCCATAAGTTTATATTGTTTAAACCTTTTGAGGACCCTTTGACCAGAGATAAGTTCAATATTTGAGATATGGATTTCGATATGGCATCTGAAGCATCAGGAGTCAATGAGTATGTATAGAAAGTTCAAGATCAAGTACTCTTTGGCCAGAAATATGTTCAGTAGGTCAAAAAGGGACCTCTAAATGGCTGATTTAACATCAGAAGAAGTTTATAAGTTTATATTGTTTAAACCTTTTGAGGACCCTTTGACCAGAAATAAGTTCAATAGGTGAGATTTGGACTTCTATAATGGCCACTGAAGCATCAGAAGGAGTCTATGAGTATGTATAGAAGGTTCAAGACTCTTGGGCCAGAAATTTGTTCAGTAGGTCAAAAAGGAACCTGTGTATGGCTGATTTAACATCAGGAGTCTATAAGTTTATATTGTTTAAAACCTTTTCAGGACCCTTTGACCAGAGATAAGTTCAATAGGTGAGATATGGACTTCGATATGGCATCTGAAGAATCAGAAGGAGTCAATGAGTATATTTAGAAAGTTCAAGATCAGGTACGCTTGGGCCAGAAATATGTTCAGTAGGTCAAATGTGAACTCCTGTCTGGCTGATATATCATCTCAAGAAGTCAATCTGTATGTATATGCAGTTAATGTTCAAGGGTTTTTTAGCCAGAAATGTGTTAATTAGGTCAAAAAGGGACCTCTGTATGGCTGATTTAACATCAGAAGAAGTTTATATTGTTTAAAAATTTTTGAGGACCATTTGAACAGAAATAAGTTAAATAGGTGAGATATGGACTTCTATATGGCAACTGAAGCCATCAGAAGGAGTCTATGAGTATGTATAGAAAGTTCAAGAAATACTCTTGGGCCAGAAATATGTTCAGTAGGTCAAATGTGAAATGTCTGGCTGATTTATCATCTCAACAAGTAAATCTGTTTGTACTGTCAGTTGATGTTCAAGAGCTCTTTGGCCAAAAATATGTTCGGCAGATCAAATTTCTCTCTGGCTAAAATAACATTTTAAGAAGTAAATCTGTATTTATGGTAACTTCACGTTCAAGGACTCCTTTGCCAGATATATGTTCAGTAGGTCAAAAACGGACCTCTCTATGGCTGATTTAACAGCAGACGGAGTCTATATGGTTTTTAAACTTTTGAGGACCCTTTGACCAGAAAAAAGTTCAATAGGTGAGATATGGACTTCTTTATGGCATCTGAAGCATCAGAAGGAGTCTTTGAGTATGTATAGAAATTTCAAGATAATGTTCTGTTGGGCCAGAAATTTGTTCAGTAGGTCAAAAAAGGGACCTCTCTATGGCTGATTTAACATCAGAAGAAGTTTATACATTTATATTGTTTAAACCTTTGACCCTTTGACCAGAAATAAGTTCAATAGGTGAGATATGGACGTCTATATGGCATCTGAAACATCAGAAGTCTATGAGTGTGTATAGAAATTTCAAGATCAAGTATTCTTTGGCCAGAAATATGTTCAGTAGGTCAAATTTCTGTCTGGCTAAAATAACATCATAAGAAGTAAATCTGTATGTACAGTCAGTTGATGTACAAAAAGGGACCTCTCTGTGGCTGATATAACAGCAGACGGAGTCTCTGAGTTTATTTGTTTTTTAAACTTTTGAGGACCCTTTGAACAGAAAAAAGTTCAATAGGTACGAGATGGACTACTGTCTGGCGGATTTAACATTAGAAAGAGTCTATTAGGCTAAAAAGTTTCAATTTGAGGACCCTTTTATAGCAAAAAAAAGATCAATAGGAGAGATATGGACTTTCATATGGCCTCTGAAGCATCAGAAGGAGTCTATGAGTATGTATAGAATGTTCAAGATCAAGTATTCTTGGGCCAGAAATTTGTTCAGTAGGTCAAAAAGGGTCCTCTGTATGGCTTATTTAACATCGAAAGGAGTCCATAAGTTTATATTGTTTAAACCTTTTGAGGACCCTTTGACTAGAAATAAGTTCAATAGGTGAGATATGGACTTCTATATGGCATCTGAAGCATCAGAAGAAGTCTTTGAGTGTGTATAGAAATTTCAAGATCAAGTACTCTTGGGCCAGAAATTTGTTCAGTAGGTCAAAAAGGGTCCTCTGTGTATGGCTGATTCAACATCAGAAGAAGTTTATAAGTTTATATTGTTTAAACATTTTGAGGACCCTTAGACCAGAAATAAGTTCAATAGGTAAGATATGGACTTCTATATGGCATCTGAAGCATCAGAAGGAGTCTATGAGTATGTATAGAAATTTCAAGATAATGTTCTCTTGGGCCAGAAATTTGTTCAGTAGGTCAAAAAGGGTCCTCTGTATGGCTGATTTAACATCAGAAGAAGTTATACGTTTATATTGTTTAAACATTTTGAGGACCCTTTGACCAGAAATAAGTTCAACAGGTGAGATATGGGCTTCTATATGGCATCTGAAGCATCAGAAGGAGTCTATGAGTATGTATAGAAATTTCAAGATAATGTTCTCTTGGGCCAGAAATTTGTTCAGTAGGTCAAAAAAGGGACCTCTCTATGGCTGATTTAACATCAGAAGAAGTTTATACGTTAATATTGTTTAAACCTTTTGAGGACCCTTTGACCAGAAATAAATTGTATATGTCAGCAATAGACTTCTATATGGCATCTGAAGCATCAGAAGAAGTCTATGAGTGTGTATAGAAATTTCAAGATCAAGTATTCTTGGGCCAGAAATATGTTCAGTAGGTCAAATTTCTGTCTGGCTTTAATAACATTATAAGAAGTAAATCTTTATGTACAGTCAGTTGATGTACAAGAGCTCTTTGGCCAAAAATATGTTCAGCAGGTCAAAAAGGGACCTCTCTGTGGCTGATATAACAGCAGACGGAGTCTATGAGTTTATTTGTTTTTTAAACTTTTGAGGACCCTTTGACCAGAAAAAAGTTCAATAGGTCCGATATGGACTACTGTCTGGCAGATTTAACATTAGAAAGAGTGTGTGAGGATATAAAGTTACAATTTGAGGACCCTTTTATAGCAGAAAAAAGATCAATAGGAGTGATATGGACTTCTATATGGCCTCTGAAGCATCAGAAGGAGTCTATGAGTATGTATAGAATGTTCAAGATCAAGTACTCTTGGGCAAGAAATTTTTTCATTAGGTCAAAAAGGGTCCTCTGTATGGCTTATTTAACATTGAAAGGAGTCCATAAGTTTATATTGTTTAAACGTTTTGAGGACCCTTTGACCAGAAAAAAGTTCAATATTTGAGATATGGATTTCGATATGGCATCTGAAGCATCAGGAGTCAATGAGTATGTATAGAAAGTTCAAGATCAAGTACTCTTGGGCCAGAAATTTGTTCAGTAGGTCAAAAAGGAACCTGTGTATGGCTGATTTAACATCAGGAGTCTATAAGTTTATATTGTTTAAAACCTTTTCAGGACCCTTTGACCAGAGATAAGTTCAATAGGTGAGATATGGACTTCGATATGGCATCTGAAGAATCAGAAGGAGTCAATGAGTATATTTAGAAAGTTCAAGATCAGGTACGCTGGGGCCAGAAATATGTTCAGTAGGTCAAATGTGAACTCCTGTCTGGCTGATATATCATCTCAAGAAGTCAATCTGTATGTATATGCAGTTAATGTTCAAGGGTTTTTTAGCCAGAAATGTGTTAATTAGGTCAAAAAGGGACCTCTGTATGGCTGATTTAACATCAGAAGAAGTTTATATTGTTTAAAAAATTTTGAGGACCATTTGAACAGAAATAAGTTAAATAGGTGAGATATGGACTTCTATATGGCAACTGAAGCCATCAGAAGGAGTCTATGAGTATGTATAGAAAGTTCAAGATCAAGTACTCTTGGGCCAGAAATATGTTCAGTAGGTCAAATGTGAAATGTCTGGCTGATTTATCATCTCAACAAGTAAATCTGTTTGTACTGTCAGTTGATGTTCAAGAGCTCTTTGGCCAAAAATATGTTCGGCAGATCAAATTTCTCTCTGGCTAAAATAACATTTTAAGAAGTAAATCTGTATTTATGGTAACTTCACGTTCAAGGACTCCTTTGCCAGATATATGTTCAGTAGGTCAAAAACGGACCTCTCTATGGCTGATTTAACAGCAGACGGAGTCTATATGGTTTTTAAACTTTTGAGGACCCTTTGACCAGAAAAAAGTTCAATAGGTGAGATATGGACTTCTATATGGCATCTGAAGCATCAGAAGAAGTCTTTGAATGTGTATAGAAATTTCAAGGTCAAGTACTCTTGGGCCAGAAATTTGTTCAGTAGTTCAAAAAGGGTCCTCTGTATGGATGATTTAACATCAGAAGAAGTTTATACGTTTATATTGTTTAAACCTTTTGAGGACCCTTTGACCAGAAAAAAGTTCAATAGGTGAGATATGGACTTCTATATGGCATCTGAAGCATCAGAAGAAGTCTTTGAGTGTGTATAGAAATTTCAAGATCAAGTACTCTTGGGCCAGAAATTTGTTCAGTAGGTCAAAAAGGGTCCTCTGTATGGCTTATTTAACATCGAAAGGAGTCCATAAGTTTATATTGTTTAAACCTTTTGAGGACCCTTAGACTAGAAATAAGTTCAATAGGTGAGATATGGACTTCTATATGGCATCTGAAGCATCAGAAGAAGTCTTTGAGTGTGTATAGAAATTTCAAGATCAAGTACTCTTGGGCCAGAAATTTGTTCAGTAGGTCAAAAAGGGTCCTCTGTGTATGGCTGATTCAACATCAGAAGAAGTTTATAAGTTTATATTGTTTAAACATTTTGAGGACCCTTTGACCAGAAATAAGTTCAATAGGTGAGATATGGACTTCTACATGGCATCTGAAGCATCAGAAGGAGTCTATGAGTATGTATAGAAATTTCAAGATAATGTTCTCTTGGGCCAGAAATTTGTTCAGTAGGTCAAAAAGGGACCTATCTATGGCTGATTTAACATCAGGAGAAGTTTATAATTTTATATTGTTTAAACCTTTTGAGGACCCTTTGACCAGAAATAAATTCTATATGTCAGCAATAGACTTCTATAATGTCCACTGAAGCATCAGAAGGAGTCTATGAGTATGTATAGAAGGTTCAAGATCAAGTACTCTAGGGCCAGAAATATGTTCAGTAGGTCAAAAAGGGACCTCTGTATGGCTGATTTAACATCAAAAGGAGTCTACAAGTTTATATTGTTTCAAAATCTTTTGAGGACCCTTTGACCAAAAAAATTCTATATGTCAGCAATAGACTTCTATATGGCCTCTGAAGCATCAGGAAGAGTCAATGAGTATGTATAGAAATTTCAAGATAAAGTTCTCTTGGGCCTGAAATATGTTCAGTAGGTCAAATGTGAACTCCTGTCTGGCTGATATTGTTGTGGCAAATTCTCGATCTTTGGTTCAATTCTTCAGAGTCGAAGTTTCAGGTCTCAGAAGAATAACTTTATTGAGCAGTTCAACAAAGTGAGAAGCCAGCTGGACATCTGACTACACAAGGGCCAGCGCTCAGGTCTTATACCTTTTTCTTATCAGGTGTCCGAATAGCGCTCATACAGTTATCTTTTTCTACTTACTCCTCCTTGGTCTGTCGCCAAACTAACTTAAAACGATCAAACTAACTGTTATACTCCCTTTTTTCTTGATCACACGAACTTCAAAAGGATCAAACTAACTGTCATACTCCCCTTTTTCTTGATAAAACTAACTTCAAACAATTAAACTAACTGTTACCAACATTTTGACAGAAAGTTTAACCGCAAGGGGCGGAACTAGATCAAAGGTCACCATCCATCATTTTGACAGAAAGTTCAACCGCATCAATGCCTTTTTCTTATTGGTGGCACATCGTTACATTGTATACAATATGTTTCTCTTCCAGTGCTTCCCAACACCTGCAGCTGTGCTACAAGTCTTTTGGGTACTTTTCCACTCTCTTGTCCATGTCCTCATGTGCCCTATCCTCACATCCAGACCTAGTTTTTCTGCTTGGCATTACAGCATTCAGACCTGGTTTTCTCTAGCATTACAGAATTTTATATTCAGACCCATATATGAGACAAATGAAATTCCCCAACACATATCATATCAAGAAGTCAATCTATATATACAGTCAGTTGATGTTCAAAAGCTCTTTGACCAAAAATATGTTCAGAGGGTCGAAAAGGGACCTCTGTATGGCTGATTTAACATCAGAATAAGTTTATAAGTTTATATTGTTTGAACATTTTGAGGACCATTTGATCAGAAAAATAAGTTCAATAGGTGAGATATGGACTTCTATATGGCATCTAAAGCATCAGAAGTGGTCTATGAGTTTGTATAGAAATTTCAAGATCAAATATTCTTGGGCCAAAATAATAAGTTCAATGGGTCAAAAAGGGACCTCTGTATGGCTGATTTAACATCAGAAGAAGTTTATATTGTTTAAACTTTTTGAGGACCATTTGAACAGAAATAAGTTCAATAGGTGAGATATGGACTTCTATATGGCAACTGAAGCATCAGAAGGAGTCTATGAGTATGTATAGAAAGTTCAAGATCAAGTACTCTTGGGCCAGAAATATGTTCAGTAGGTCAAATGTGAAATGTCTGGCTGATATATCATCTCAACAAGTCAATTTGTATGTACTGTCAGTTGATGTTAAAGAGCTATTTGGCCAAAAATATGTTCAGCAGATCAAATTTCTCTCTGGCTAAAATAACATTTTAAAAAGTAAATCTGTATGTATAGTAACTTAATGTTCAAGGACTCCTTTGCCAGATATATGTTCAGTAGGTCAATAAACGGACCTCTCTATGGGTGATTTAACAGCAGATGGATTCTATATGGTTTTTAAAATTTTGAGGACCCTTTGACCAGAAAAAAGTTCAATAGGTGAGATATGGACTTCTATATGGCATCTGAAGCATCAGAAGAAGTCTTTGAGTGTGTATAGAAATTTCAAGATCAAGTACTCTTGGGCCAGAAATGTGTTCTCTAGGTCAAAAAGAGTCCTCTGTATGGCTTATTTAACATCGAAAGGAGTCCATAAGTTTATATTGTTTAAACCTTTTGAGGACCCTTTGACCATAGATAAGTTATAGAAGTGCATGGAAAGTTCAAGATCAAGTACTCTTTGGCCAGAAATATGTTCAGTAGGTCAAATGTGAACTCCTGTCTGGCTATTATATCATTTCAAGAAGTCAATATGTATGTTGAGTCAGTTAAAGTTCAAGAGCTTTTTGGCCAAAAATTTGTTCAATAGGTCAAAAAGGAACCTGTGTATGGCTGATTTAACATCAGGAGTCTGTAAGTTTATATTGTTTAAAACCTTTTCAGGACCCTTTGACCAGAGATAAGTTCAATGGGTGAGAAATTGACTTCTATATGGCATCTGAAGCATGAGAAGGAGTCTATGAGTATGTATAGAAATTTCAAGATCAAGTATTCTTGGGCCAGAAATATGTTCAGTAGGTCAAATTTCTCTATGGCTAAAATAACATCATAAGAAGTAAATCTTTATGTACAGTCAGTTGATGTACAAGAGCTCTTTGGCCAAAAATATGTTAAGCAAGTCAAAAAGGGACCTCTCTGTGGCTGATATAACAGCACACGGAGTCAATAAGTTTAATTGTTTTTTAAACTTTTGAGGACCCTTTGACCAGAAAAAAGTTCAATAGGTCCGATATGGACTACTTTCTGGCGGATTTAACATCAGAAAGAGTCTATGAGGCTAAAAATTTACAATTTGAGGACCCTTTTATAGCAGAAAAAGATCAATAGGAGAGATATGGACTTTCATATGGCCTCTGAAGCATCAGACTATGAGTATGTATAAAATGTTCAAGATCAAATATTCTTGGGCCAGAAATTTGTTCAGTAGGTCAAAAAGGGTCCTCTGTATGGCTTATTTAACATCGAAAGGAGTCCATAAGTTTATATTGTTTAAACCTTTTGAGGACCCTTTGACTAGAAATAAGTTCAATAGGTGAGATATGGACTTCTATATGGCATCTGAAGCATCAGAAGAAGTCTTTGATTGTGTATAGAAATTTCAAGATTAAGTACTCTTTGGCCAGAAATTTGTTCAGTAGGTCAAAAAGGGTCCTCTATGGCTGATTTAACATCAGAAGAAGTTTATAAGTTTATATTGTTAAACATTTTGAGGACCCTTTGACCAGAAATAAGTTCAATAGATGAGCTATGGACTTCTATATGGTATCTGAATTATCAGAAGGAGTCTATGAGTATGTATAGAAATTTCAAGATAATGTTCTCTTGGGCCAGAAATTTGTTCAGTAGGTCAAAAACGGACCTCTTATGGCTGATTTAACATCAGAAGAAGTTTATACGTTTATATTGTTTAAGCCTTTTGAGGACCCTTTGACCAGAAAAAAGTTCAATAGGTGAGAAATGGACTTCTATATGGCATCTGAAGCATCAGAAGAAGTCTTTGAGTGTGTATAGAAATTTTAAGATCAAGTACTCTTGGGCTAGAAATTTGTTCAGTAGGTCAAAAAGGGTCCTCTGTATGGCTGATTTAACTTCAGAAGAAGTTTATAAGTTTATATTGTTTAAACATTTTGAGGACCCTTTGACCAGAAATAAGTTCAATAGGTGAGAAATTAACTTCTATATGGCATCTGAAGCATCAGAAGGAGTCTATGAGTATGTATAGAAATTTCAAGCTAATGTTCTCTTGGGCCAGAAATTTGTTCAGTAGGTCAAAAAAGGGACCTCTCTATGTCTGATTTAACATCAGAAGAAGTTTATACGTGTATATTGTTTAAACCTTTTCAGGACCCTTTGACCAGAAATAAATTCTATATGTCAGCAATAGACTTCTATATGGCATCTGAAACATCAGAAGAAGTCTATGAGTGTGTATAGAAATTTCAAGTTCAAGTATTCTTGGGCCAGAAATATGTTCAGTAGGTCAAACTTCTCTATGGCTAAAATAACATCATAAAAAGTAAATATTTATGTACAGTCAGTTGATGTACAAGAGCTCTTTGGCCAAAAATATGTTCAGCAGGTCAAAAAGGAACCTCTCTGTGGCTGATATAACAGCAGACGGAGTCTAAAAGTTTATTTGTTTTTTAAACTTTTGAGGACCGTTTGACCAGAAAAAAGTTCAATAGGTCCGATATGGACTACTTTCTGGCGGATTTAACATCAGAAAGAGTCTATGAGGCTAAAAATTTACAATTTGAGGACCCTTTTATAGCAGAAAAAGATCAATAGGAAGAGATATGGACTTTCATATGGCCTCTGAAGCATCAGACTATGAGTATGTATAAAATGTTCAAGATCAAATATTCTTGGGCCAGAAATTTGTTCAGTAGGTCAAAAAGGGTCCTCTGTATGGCTTATTTAACATCGAAAGGAGTCTATAAGTTTATATTGTTTAAACCTTTTGAGGACCCTTTGACTAGAAATAAGTTCAATAGGTGAGATATGGACTTCTATATGGCATCTGAAGCATCAGAAGAAGTCTTTGATTGTGTATAGAAATTTCAAGATTAAGTACTCTTTGGCCAGAAATTTGTTCAGTAGGTCAAAAAGGGTCCTCTATGGCTGATTTAACATCAGAAGAAGTTTATACGTTTATATTGTTTAAGCCTTTTGAGGACCCTTTGACCAGAAAAAAGTTCAATAGGTGAGAAATGGACTTCTATATGGCATCTGAAGCATCAGAAGAAGTCTTTGAGTGTGTATAGAAATTTTAAGATCAAGTACTCTTGGGCTAGAAATTTGTTCAGTAGGTCAAAAAGGGTCCTCTGTATGGCTGATTTAACTTCAGAAGAAGTTTATAAGTTTATATTGTTTAAACATTTTGAGGACCCTTTGACCAGAAATAAGTTCAATAGGTGAGATTGGGACTTCTATAATGGCCACTGAAGCATCAGAAGGAGTCTATGAGTATGTATAGAAGGTTCAAGATCAAGTACTCTTGGGCCAGAAATTTGTTCAGTAGGTAAAAAAGTACCTGTGTATGGCTGATTTAACATCAGGAGTCTATAAGTTTATATTGTTTAAAACCTTTTCAGGACCCTTTGACCAGAGATAAGTTCAATAGGTGAGATATGGACTTCTATATGGCATCTGAAGCATCAGAAGAAGTCTTTGAGTGTGTATAGAAATTTCAAGATCAAGTACTCTTGGGCCAGAAATTTGTTCAGTAGGTCAAAAAGGGTCCTCTGTGTATGGCTGATTCAACATCAGAAGAAGTTTATAAGTTTTATTGTTTAAACATTTTGAGGACCCTTTGACCAGAAATAAGTTCAATAGGTGAGAAATTAACTTCTATATGGCATCTGAAGCATCAGAAGGAGTCTATGAGTATGTATAGAAATTTCAAGCTAATGTTCTCTTGGGCCAGAAATTTGTTCAGTAGGTCAAAAAAGGGACCTCTCTATGTCTGATTTAACATCAGAAGAAGTTTATACGTGTATATTGTTTAAACCTTTTCAGGACCCTTTGACCAGAAATAAATTCTATATGTCAGCAATAGACTTCTATATGGCATCTGAAACATCAGAAGAAGTCTATGAGTGTGTATAGAAATTTCAAGTTCAAGTATTCTTGGGCCAGAAATATGTTCAGTAGGTCAAACTTCTCTATGGCTAAAATAACATCATAAAAAGTAAATATTTATGTACAGTCAGTTGATGTACAAGAGCTCTTTGGGCAAAAATATGTTCAGCAGGTCAAAAAGGGACCTCTCTGTGGCTGATATAACAGCAGACGGAGTCTAAAAGTTTATTTGTTTTTTAAACTTTTGAGGACCGTTTGACCAGAAAAAAGTTCAATAGGTCCGATATGGACTACTGTCTGGCGGATTTAACATCAGAAAGAGTCTATGAGGCCATAAAGTTACAATTTGAGGACCCTTTTATAGCAGAAAAAAGATCACTAGGAGAGATATGGACTTTCATATGGCCTCTGAAGCATTAGAAGGAGTCTATGAGTATGTATAGAATGTTCAAGATCAAGTATTCTTGGGCCAGAAATTTGTTCAGTAGGTCAAAAAGAGTCCTTTGTATGGCTTATTTAACATCGAAAGGAGTCCATAAGTTTATATTTAAACCTTTTGAGGACCCTTTGACTAGAAATAAGTTCAATAGGTGAGATATGGACTTCTATATGGCATCTGAAGCATCAGAAGAAGTCTTTGGGTCAGGGTGTGTATAGAAATGTCAAGATCAAGTACTCTTAGGCCAGAAATTTGTTCAGTAGGTCAAAAAGGAACCTGTGTATGGCTGATTTAACATCAGGAGTCTATAAGTTTATATTGTTTAAAACCTTTTCAGGACCCTTTGACCAGAGAAAAGTTCAATAGGTGAGACATGGACTTCTATATGGCAACTGAAGCCATCAGAAGGAGTCCATGAGTGTGTATAGAAATTTCAAGATCAAGTACTCTTGGGCCAGAAATATGTTCAGTATGTCAAATGTGAAATGTCTGGCTGATTTATCATCTCAACAAGTCAATCTGTATGTACAGTCAGTTAATGTTCAAGAGCTCTTTGGCCAAAAATATGTTCAGCAGATCAAATTTCTCTCTGGCTAAAATAACATTTTAAGAAGTAAATCTGTATGTATGGTAACTTCATGCTCAAGGACTCCTTTGCCAGATATATGTTCAGTATGTCAAAAACGGACCTCTCTATGGCTGATTTAACAGCAGACGGAGTCTATATGGTTTTTAAACTTTTGAGGACCCTTTGACCAGAAATAAGTTCAATAGGTGAGAAATGGACTTCTCTTGGGCCAGAAAAATTGTTCAGTAGGTCAAAAAGGGTCCTGTGTATGGCTGATTTAACTTCAGAAGAAGTTTATAAGTTTATATTGTTTAAACATTTTGAGGACTCTTTGACCAGAAATAAGTTCAATAGGTGAGAAATGGACTTCTATATGGCATCTGAAGCATGAGAAGGAGTCTATGAATATGTATAGAAATTTCAAGATAATGTTCTCTTGGGCCAGAAATTTGTTCAGTAGGTCAAAAAAGGGACCTCTCTATGTCTGATTTAACATCAGAAGAAGTTTATATGTGTATATTGTTTAAACCTTTTGAGGACCCTTTGACCAGAAATAAATTCTATATGTCAGCAATAGACTTCTATATGGCATCTGAAACATCAGAAGAAGTCTATGAGTGTGTAATAGAAAGTTCAAGATCAAGTACTCTTGGGCCAGAAATATGTTCAGTAGGTCAAATGTGAAATGTCTGGCTGATTTATCATCTCAACAAGTAAATCTGTTTGTACTGTCAGTTGATGTTCAAGAGCTCTTTGGCCAAAAATATGTTCGGCAGATCAAATTTCTCTCTGGCTAAAATAACATTTTAAGAAGTAAATCTGTATTTATGGTAACTTCACGTTCAAGGACTCCTTTGCCAGATATATGTTCAGTAGGTCAAAAACGGACCTCTCTATGGCTGATTTAACAGCAGACGGAGTCTATATGGTTTTTAAACTTTTGAGGACCCTTTGACCAGAAAAAAGTTCAATAGGTGAGATATGGACTTCTTTATGGCATCTGAAGCATCAGAAGGAGTCTTTGAGTATGTATAGAAATTTCAAGATAATGTTCTCTTGGGCCAGAAATTTGTTCAGTAGGTCAAAAAAGGGACCTCTCTATGGCTGATTTAACATCAGAAGAAGTTTATACATTTATATTGTTTAAACCTTTGACCCTTTGACCAGAAATAAGTTCAATAGGTGAGATATGGACTTCTCTATGGCATCTGAAACATCAGAAGTCTATGAGTGTGTATAGAAATTTCAAGATCAAGTATTCTTTGGCCAGAAATATGTTCAGTAGGTCAAATTTCTGTCTGGCTAAAATAACATCATAAGAAGTAAATCTGTATGTACAGTCAGTTGATGTACAAAAAGGGACCTCTCTGTGGCTGATATAACAGCAGACGGAGTCTATGAGTTTATTTGTTTTTTAAACTTTTGAGGACCCTTTGAACAGAAAAAAGTTCAATAGGTACGAGATGGACTACTGTCTGGCGGATTTAACATTAGAAAGAGTCTATTAGGCTAAAAAGTTTCAATTTGAGGACCCTTTTATAACAAAAAAAAGATCAATAGGATAGATATGGACTTTCATATGGCCTCTGAAGCATCAGAAGGAGTCTATGAGTATGTATAGAATGTTCAAGATCAAGTATTCTTGGGCCAGAAATTTGTTCAGTAGGTCAAAAAGGGTCCTCTGTATGGCTTATTTAACATCGAAAGGAGTCTATAAGTTTATATTGTTTAAACCTTTTGAGGACCCTTTGACTAGAAATAAGTTCAATAGGTGAGATATGGACTTCTATATGGCATCTGAAGCATCAGAAGAAGTCTTTGATTGTGTATAGAAATTTCAAGATTAAGTACTCTTTGGCCAGAAATTTGTTCAGTAGGTCAAAAAGGGTCCTCTATGGCTGATTTAACATCAGAAGAAGTTTATACGTTTATATTGTTTAAGCCTTTTGAGGACCCTTTGACCAGAAAAAAGTTCAATAGGTGAGAAATGGACTTCTATATGGCATCTGAAGCATCAGAAGAAGTCTTTGAGTGTGTATAGAAATTTTAAGATCAAGTACTCTTGGGCTAGAAATTTGTTCAGTAGGTCAAAAAGGGTCCTCTGTATGGCTGATTTAACTTCAGAAGAAGTTTATAAGTTTATATTGTTTAAACATTTTGAGGACCCTTTGACCAGAAATAAGTTCAATAGGTGAGAAATTAACTTCTATATGGCATCTGAAGCATCAGAAGGAGTCTATGAGTATGTATAGAAATTTCAAGCTAATGTTCTCTTGGGCCAGAAATTTGTTCAGTAGGTCAAAAAAGGGACCTCTCTATGTCTGATTTAACATCAGAAGAAGTTTATACGTGTATATTGTTTAAACCTTTTCAGGACCCTTTGACCAGAAATAAATTCTATATGTCAGCAATAGACTTCTATATGGCATCTGAAACATCAGAAGAAGTCTATGAGTGTGTATAGAAATTTCAAGTTCAAGTATTCTTGGGCCAGAAATATGTAGGTCAAACTTCTCTATGGCTAAAATAACATCATAAACAGTAAATATTTATGTACAGTCAGTTGATGTACAAGAGCTCTTTGGCCAAAAATATGTTCAGCAGGTCAAAAAGGGACCTCTCTGTGGCTGATATAACAGCAGACGGAGTCTAAAAGTTTATTTGTTTTTTAAACTTTTGAGGACCGTTTGACCAGAAAAAAGTTCAATAGGTCCGATATGGACTACTGTCTGGCGGATTTAACATCAGAAAGAGTCTATGAGGCCATAAAGTTACAATTTGAGGACCCTTTTATAGCAGAAAAAAGATCACTAGGAGAGATATGGACTTTCATATGGCCTCTGAAGCATTAGAAGGAGTCTATGAGTATGTATAGAATGTTCAAGATCAAGTATTCTTGGGCCAGAAATTTGTTCAGTAGGTCAAAAAGAGTCCTTTGTATGGCTTATTTAACATCGAAAGGAGTCCATAAGTTTATATTTAAACCTTTTGAGGACCCTTTGACTAGAAATAAGTTCAATAGGTGAGATATGGACTTCTATATGGCATCTGAAGCATCAGAAGAAGTCTTTGGGTCAGGGTGTGTATAGAAATGTCAAGATCAAGTACTCTTAGGCCAGAAATTTGTTCAGTTGGTCAAAAAGGAACCTGTGTATGGCTGATTTAACATCAGGAGTCTATAAGTTTATATTGTTTAAAACCTTTTCAGGACCCTTTGACCAGAGAAAAGTTCAATAGGTGAGACATGGACTTCAATATGGCAACTGAAGCCATCAGAAGGAGTCCATGAGTGTGTATAGAAATTTCAAGATCAAGTACTCTTGGGCCAGAAATATGTTCAGTAGGTCAAATGTGAAATGTCTGGCTGATTTATCATCTCAACAAGTCAATCTGTATGTACAGTCAGTTAATGTTCAAGAGCTCTTTGGCCAAAAATATGTTCAGCAGATCAAATTTCTCTCTAGCTAAAATAACATTTTAAGAAGTAAATCTGTATGTATGGTAACTTCATGCTCAAGGACTCCTTTGCCAGATATATGTTCAGTATGTCAAAAACGGACCTCTCTATGGCTGATTTAACAGCAGACGGAGTCTATATGGTTTTTAAACTTTTGAGGACCCTTTGACCAGAAATAAGTTCAATAGGTGAGAAATGGACTTCTCTTGGGCCAGAAAAATTGTTCAGTAGGTCAAAAAGGGTCCTGTGTATGGCTGATTTAACTTCAGAAGAAGTTTATAAGTTTATATTGTTTAAACATTTTGAGGACTCTTTGACCAGAAATAAGTTCAATAGGTGAGAAATGGACTTCTATATGGCATCTGAAGCATGAGAAGGAGTCTATGAATATGTATAGAAATTTCAAGATAATGTTCTCTTGGGCCAGAAATTTGTTCAGTAGGTCAAAAAAGGGACCTCTCTATGTCTGATTTAACATCAGAAGAAGTTTATATGTGTATATTGTTTAAACCTTTTGAGGACCCTTTGACCAGAAATAAATTCTATATGTCAGCAATAGACTTCTATATGGCATCTGAAACATCAGAAGAAGTCTATGAGTGTGTAATAGAAATTTCAAGATCAAGTATTCTTGGGCCAGAAATATGTTCAGTAGGTCAAATTTCTCTATGGCTAAAATATCATCATAAGAAGTAAATCTTTATTTACAGTCAGTTGATGTACAAGAGCTCTTTGGCCAAAAATATGTTCAGCAGGTCAAAAAGGGACCTCTTTGTGGCTGATATAACAGCACACGGAGTCTATAAGTTTAATTGTTTTTTAAACTTTTGAGGACCCTTTGACCAGAAAAAAGTTCAATAGGTCCGATATGGACTACTTTCTGGCGGATTTAACATTAGAAAGAGTGTATGAGGATTTAAAGTTACAATTTGAGGACCCTTTTATAGCAGAAAAAAGATCAATAGGAGAGATATGTACTTTCATATGGCCTCTGAAGCATCAGAAGGAGTCTATGAGTGTGTATAGAAATTTCAAGATGAAGTACTCTTGGGCCAGAAATTTGTTCAGTAGGTCAAAAAGGGTCCTCTTTATGGCTTATTTAACATCTAAAGGAGTCCATAAGATTATATTGTTTAAACCTTTTGAGGACCCTTTGACCAGAGATAAGTTCAATATTTGAGATATGGATTTCGATATGGCATCTGAAGCATCAGGAGTCAATGAGTATGTATAGAAAGTTCAAGATCAACTACTCTTTGGCCAGAAATGTCTTCAGTAGGTCAAATGTGAACTCCTGTCTGGCTCATATATCATCTCAAGAAGTCAATCTGTATGTACAGTCAGTTGATGTTCAAGAGCTTTTTGGCCAAAAATATCTGTATGTATATGCAGTTAATGTTCAAGGATACTTTAGCCAGAAATTTGTTCAGTAGGTCAAAAAGGGTCCTCTGTATGGCTTATTTAACATCGAAAAGAGTTCAATAGGTGAGATATGGACTTCTATAATGGCCACTGAAGCATCAGAAGGAGTCTATGAGTATGTATAGAAGGTTCAAGATCAAGTACTCTTGGGCCAGAAATTTGTTCAGTAGGTCAAAAAGGGACCTCTGTATGGCTGATTTAACATCAAAAGGAGTCTACAAGTTTATATTGTTTAAAATCTTTTGAGGACCCTTTGACCAGAAAAAAATTCTATATGTCAGCAATAGACTTTTATATGGCCTCTGGAGCATCAGACGGAGTCTATGAGTATGTATAAAATGTTCAAGATCAAATATTCTTGGGCCAGAAATTTGTTCAGTAGGTCAAAAAGGGTCCTCTGTATGGCTTATTTAACATCGAAAGGAGTCCATAAGTTTATATTGTTTAAACCTTTTGAGGACCCTTTGACTAGAAATAAGTTCAATAGGTGAGATATGGACTTCTATATGGCATCTGAAGCATCAGAAGAAGTCTTTGATTGTGTATAGAAATTTCAAGATTAAGTACTCTTTGGCCAGAAATTTGTTCAGTAGGTCAAAAAGGGTCCTCTGTGTATGGCTGATTTAACATCAGAAGAAGTTTATAAGTTTATATTGTTAAACATTTTGAGGACCCTTTGACCAGAAATAAGTTCTATATGTCAACAATAGACTTCTATATGGCATCTGAAGCATCAGAAGAAGTCTATGAGTGTGTATAGAAATTTCAAGATCAAGTATTCTTATGCCAGAAATATGTTCAGTAGGTCAAATTTCTCTATGGCTAAAATAACATCATAAGAAGTAAATCTTTATGTACAGTCAGTTGATGTACAAGAGCTCTTTGGCCAAAAATATGTTCAGCAGGTCAAAAAGGGACCTCTCTGTGGCTGATATAACAGCAGACGGAGTCTAAAAGTTTATTTGTTTTTTATACTTTTGAGGACCCTTTGACCAGAAAAAAGTTCAATAGGTGAGATATGGACTTCTATATGACATCTGAAGCATCAGAAGAAGTCTTTGAGTGTGTATAGAAATTTCAAGATCAAGTACTCTTGGGCCAGAAATTTGTTCAGTAGGTCAAAAAGGGTCCTCTGTATGGCTGATTTAACATCAGAAGAAGTTTGTAATGGATTAGAAAAGTTTGTAATGCAATGCAATGTAATGGAACAGATAATGCAATGATTTCCATTCAATACACAAATGAAAAATTAGTTGTAGTATGCAAGAGATAAATAATACGGAACTACATATGTTATGTGGTATCTTTTCATTGCGCAGAGGATATGCATTGCAACGCAAAAGAGAAAAAAATATTATCCTTCAATGCACTACGTAATGAGTATGCATTTTAATGCAACAATTGCATATATGCATATGTTGTTCTTAAATGTGATCGTGTCAGCAATGCTATGCAGCAGAACATATCTCTTCAATGCACAACGTCAGATCCTGTGTGCAATGCAATGCACCAGCATATATGTTCTCTTCGTTGCACAACGGAATGAGGAAGTTCTTCAGTACATTGTAATGCAATAGCTAATGCAATGATTTCCCTTCATATACAAATTAATAGTTTGTAGTATGCAATTCAGCGCGAAAGCACATATGTTATGTTTTATTTTCATTTGCACAGAGGAATAAGATATTTTATGCAAAACATATGTTGTCTCCGTTTACAACGGAAAGAATATATCTATAAATAGTCATAGACTTCTTCTTTCGTTACAGCAGCCAAAATTAAAATTTGTTCTGTGTAGTCTGCAATGCAGAACGGAATAAGTTAGATCCTGTATGCAATCCAATGCAACAGCAAATATGTTATCTCTTCAATACACAACGGAATGAATAATTAATGTATGCAATTTCAATGCAACAAGCGCATGCTTAGGTTATTCTTCAATGCACAATGTTAGATCGTCTGTGCAATGCATATGTTTAATCTCTTAGTTGCACATCTTAATGAGTTAGTTATTGTTTGCGTTGTAAAACATCAGGTCATATAATGTTTTCTCTTCAACACTGTAATGTTTTCTCTTCAACACTCAAATGAAGTTAATTGTTGTATGCAACGCGAAAACAAACATGTTATCTCTTTAATGCACATCAGAATGGCTTAATTATTGTATGTGTTGCAGTGCAACAAGCAACAAGCGCACAGCTTATATGTTATTCTTTAATGCACGTTTCATTGTGTGTGCAATAAAATGCAACCGCACAAATGCTATCTTTTTAAGGAACAACGGAATGAGTCAGTTCTTGCATGCATTATAATGCAACGTCTAATACGATGATTTCCCTTCAAAACACAAATGAATGAGTTAGTTGTATTATTGAATGAATTGGGAAAGCACATATATTCATGTTTTCTTTTCATTGCACAGAGGAATGTTAGATCTTTAATGCCGTCTGTAACAGGCAAAAATGTTATCTCTTCAATGCACATCGGAGTGAGTTAGTTCTGGCATGCATTGTAATGCAACATGTGATTTGTTTATGTTATTCTTCAAGGCTAATCGTTAGATCGTGTGTGCAATACAACGCCACTCTTGTTATCTCTCACAATGGAATGGGGTAGTTATTATGTGCATTGTAATGCAACAGCTAATGCAAGAATCTCCCTTCAAAACACAAATGAACAAGTTATTATGCAATGAATTGCGAAAACACAAATGTAAGTTTGATCTTTTATGCATTGCAACTGAAACTTGTGTCTCTTCGATGCAAATCGGCGTGTGTCAATTATTGTGCATTGCAATGAGCAATAAATTATTCTTCAATGACCAAGTTCGACCATAAGTGCAATAAAATACAACAGCATATCTTTATCTACAGCATTATCTCTTCGTTACACAACGGAATTAGTTAGTTATTGTGTGTGCATTGTAATGGAATCTACTACAATAATTTCCCTTCAATAAAAATGAATAGTTTAGTATGCAATGCAATGCGAAAGAACATATGTTATTTGTTTTCATGGCACAGAAGTTAGATCTTTTTTGCAATACAATGCAACTGTAAAAATGCTATATCTTTAATGCACATCGCACTGCAACAAGTGCATAGCTTATATGTTATTCTTTAATGTTTGATCGTGTGTGCAGTGAAATACAAAAGCGTTCATGTTGTCTCACTGCACAACGGAAAGAGTTGGAATGCAAGTACATAGCTTCATCAATTCATCAATGCACAACAGCAATCCAACAACAGCACTCATGTTATCTTTTTAATGCACAACGGAATGAGTTAGTTCTGGCATGCATTGTAATGCAACATTTGATTTGCTTATATGCTATTCTTTAACGCTAATCGTCTCTGCAATGCAATGCCACACTTGTTATCTCTTCGTTGCACAATGGAATTGGGTAGTCATTATATGCATTGTAAACCAACAGCTAATGCAATAATTTTCCATCAAACCACAAATCAACAAGTTAGTTTTATAATGCAATGAATTGCGAAAGCACATATCTTGTGTGTTTTCTTTTCATTGCACAGAGGAATAAGTTTCCTTTCTTAGTAGAATAAGTTCTTTTGCAATAATTTCCCTTCAATACAAAAATGTATAGCTTAGTATGTAATGTGAAAGCACATATGTTATGTGTTTTTATTGCACAGAGCAATGTTAGTTATTTGTTAGTTATTTAGGTATTTTGTTAGTTATTTGCGTTTTATTTTCACTGCACAGAGGAATAAATAAAATATTAAGAATGCAATGCATTGTGTAACAGCAAAAATGTTATCTCTTCAATGCATATCGGAATGACTTAGTTCTTGGATGCCATGCACTGGAACAAGTACATTCCTTATATGTTATTCTCAATGCAAAGTTGTTTGATCGTGTGTGTAATGCAGTACAAAAAGCGTTCATGTTATCTTTTAATGCACAACGAAATTAGTTTGTTCTTTTAGGCTTGCTCAAGTGTATTGCACACACAATCTAACGTTGTGCATTGAAAAATAACATATATTAACTATGTTATCCTTCAATGCACAACGTTACATCGTGTGTGCAATGCAATATAACCGCACTCATTTTATCTCTTTAATGCACAACGGAATCAGTTAGTTCTGGCATGCAACATGTGATTTGCTTATATGTCTTTTTTCAACGCTAATCGTTAGATCGTGTGTGCAATGCAATACAACCACACTCATGTTATCTCTTTAACGCACAACGGAATGAGTTTGTTATTGTGTGTCCATTGTAATGGAATGTCTTTTGCAATAATTTCCCTTCAATAGAAAAATGGATGGCTTAGTATGTAATGCGAAAGCACATATGTAATGTGTTTTTATTGCACAGAGCAATGTTAGTTATTTTATGCAATCAAATGCAACAGTAGAGATGTTAACTCTTCGGAGTGAGTTAGTTCTGGCACTCACTGTAATGCAACAAGCGCATAGCTTATATGATATTCTCCAACAACGTTACATCTTGTAGGCCTATGCAATGCAATATAACCGCACTCATGTTATCTCTTTAAAGCATATCGGAATGAGTAAGTTCTGGCATGCATTGTAATGCAACATGTGATTTGCTCCTGTGTTTTTCTTCAACGCTAATTGTTAGATCGTGTGCATTTAGTGAAGGGGTATTTATTCTATGCATTGTAATGCAAAAGCTAATGCAAAAATTTCCCTTCAAAACACAAATTAACAATTTAGTTGCAATGCAATTGCGAGACATATATTTGCGTTTTATTTTCATTGCACAGAGGAATAAGTTAAATATTGAGAATGCAATGCATTGTGTAACAGCAAAAATGTTATCTCTTCAATGCATAACGGAATGACTTAGTTCTTGGATGCATTGTACTGCAACAAGTACATTCCTTATATGTTATTCTCAATGCAAAAACGTTTGATCGTGTGTGTAATGCAGTACAAAAAGCGTTCATGTTATCTTTTAATGCACAACGAAATTAGTTTGTTCTTTTAGGCTCGCACAAGTGTATTGCACAAACAATCTAACGTTGTGCATTGAAGAATAACATATAAGAATAACATCAACGCTAATTGTTGGATCGTGTGCATTTAGTGAAGGGGCATTTATTCTATGCATTGTATTGAAAAAGCTAATGCAAAAATTTCCTTTCAAAACACAAATTAACAAGTTAGTTGCAATGCAATTGCGAGACATATATTTGCGTTTTATTTTCATTGCACAGAGGAATAAGTTAAATATTGAGAATGCAATGCATTGTGTAACAGCAAAAATGTTATCTCTTCATTGCATAACGGAATGACTTAGTTCTTGGATGCATTGTACTGCAACAAGTACATTCCTTATATGTTATTCTCAATGCACAAACGTTTGATCGTGTGTGTAAAATGCAGTACAAAAAGCGTTCATGTTATCTTTTAATGCACAAGGTTCTTGTTTGTTCTTGTAGGCTTGCACAAGTGTATAGCTTTTAAGCTATTATTCAATGCACAACGTCAGATTGTGTGTTGCAATGCAATGAAACAACACTCATGTTATCTTTTTAATGCACAACGGAATGAGCTAGTCATGCATTTTAATGCAACATTTGATTTGCTTATGTTATTCTTCAACGCTACTCGTTAGATCGTGTGTGCAATGCAATGCAACACTTTATATCTCTTCATTGCACAATGGAATGGTGTAGTTATTATATGCATTGTAATGCAACAGCTAATGCAATAATCTACCTTCAAAACACAAATGAATAAATGTTTGAAAGCACATGTTGTGTGTTTTCTTTTCATTGATAGGTTAGATCTTTCTTGCAATGCAATGCAACTGTAAAAATGTTATTTCTTCAATGCAATTCGGAATGAGTTAGTTATTGTAGGCATTGCACTGCAACAAGTCTAAAGCTTATATGTTTTTCTTTAATGCACAACAATGTGTGCAATGCAAGCAACAGCATATATTGTTTTTTCGTTGAAGAACAGAATGAGTTAGTTGTTTTCAGTTTTTATTGCACAGAGCAGTAAGTTAGATCTTTTATGCAATAAAATGCAACAGTAGAGATGTTATCTCTTCGGAGTGAGTAAGTTCTGGCACTCACTGTAATGCAACAAGCGCATAGCTTATATTATATTTTTCAATGTACAACGTTACATCGTGTATGCTATGCAATATAACCGCACTCATGTTATCTCTTTAAAGCACATCGGAATGAGTAAGATCTGGCATGCATTGTAATGCACCATGTGATTTGCTTATATGTTTTCTTCAACACTAATCGTTAGATCGTGTGTGCAATGCAATCCAAATTGCATTTGGTCCTGCTAATGCAATAATTTTCATTCAAAACACAAATTAACAAGTTAGTTGTATTATGCAATGAATTGCATAACCTATATTTGTGTTTTCTTTTCATTGCACAACTAAATCTAAAATAACAAAAGAAATGTTTGTGTCTAAGATCTGTTGTATATTGACAAAGTAATTTCTAAGGAACTTGTCGTTTTTCTCTGTGCTTTTTTTCACCGATATGTACAGTTTATTATTTTTGTTTATAAGTGAGATATTCAATTAAATGTCACACCAAATGTTATCTTATGCATGTTATCTCTTCAATGAACATCGGAATAACTTAGTTCTTCGCTTTGCTTAAATGTTGTTTTTGTGTGCAATAACATTGTGTGCACTTATCTCTTCGTTACACATAGGAATATTGTAATTAGGTAGCTCTTATCTCTTCAATTCAAAATGGAATCTGAAAGAGCTGTTGCACTTTCTTTACATTCTCGTAGACTACTTCTGATGTTAAATCAGCCATACAGAGGTACCTTTTTGACCTAATGAACACATTACTGGCTAAAGAATCCTTGAGCATTAACTGCATATACATGCAGATTGACTTCTTGAGATGATATATCCTCCAGACAGGAGTTAACATTTGACCTACTGAACAAATTTCTGGCCCAAGAGTACTTGATTTTGAACTTTCTACACATACTCATTGACTCCTGATTCTGCTTCATAGGATATATAGAAGTCCATTTCTCACCTATTGAACTTTTTTCTGGCCAAAGGGTCCTCAAAAGTTTAAAAACCACATAAACTTATTGACTCCGTCTACTGTTAAATCAGCCATAGAGAGGTCCCTTTTTGACCTACTGAACACATATCTTGACTGAACATACTGTACATAAAGATTTACTTCTTAAGTTGTTATTTTAGCCAGACAGAAATTTGACATGCTGAACATATTTTTGGCCAAAAAGCTCTTGGACATCAACTTTCTGTACATACAGATTGACTTGTTGAGATGATGTATCAGCCAGACATTTCACATTTGACCTACTGAACATATTTCTGGCCCAAGAGTACTTAATCTTGAAATTTCTATACTTACTCATAGACTCCTTCTGATGCTTCAGTTGCCATATAGAAGTCCAAATCTCACCTATTGAGCTTATTTCTAGTCAAAGGGTCCTCAAAAGGTTTAAACAATAAACTTCTTCTGATGTTAAATCAGCCATATAGAGGTCCCTTTTTGACCTACTGAACAATTTTCTGGCTAAAGAATCCTTGAACATTAACTGCATATACATACAGATATTTTTGGCCAAAAAGCTCTTGAACTTTAACTGACTGTACATACAGATTGACAGGAGTTCACATTTGACCTACTGAACATATTTCTGGCCCAAGAATACTTGATCTTGATATTTCTATACACACTCATAGACTTCTTCTGATGCTTCAGATGCCATATATAAGTCTATTGCTGACATATATAATTTATTTCTGGTCAAAGGGTCCTCAAAAGGTTTAAACAATATAAACTTATGGACTCCTTTCAATTTTAAATAAGCCATACAGAGGACCCTTTTTGACCTACTGAACAAATTTCTGGCCCAAGAGTACTTAATCTTGAAATTTCTATACACACTCAAAGACTTCTACTGATGCTTCAGATGCCATATTGAAGACAATAATCTCACCTATTGAACTTATTTCTGGTCAAAGGGTCCTAAAAAGGTTTAAACAATATAAACATAAACTTCTTCTGATGTTAAATCAGCCATACAGAGGTCCCTTTTTGACCCATTGAACATATTATTTTGGCCCAAGAATATTTGATCTTGAAATTTCCATACAAACTCATAGACCTTCTGATGCTTCAGATGCCATATAGAAGTCTATATATCACCTATTGAACCTATTTTTGGTCAAATGGTCCTCAAAATGTTTAAACAATATAAACTTATAAACTTATTCTGATGTTAAATCAGCCACAGAGAGGTCCCTTTTCGACCCTCTGAACATATTTTTGGTCAAAGAGCTTTTGAACATCAACTGACTGTACATACAGATTGACTTCTTGATATGATATATCAGCCAGACAGGAGTTCACATTTGACCTACTGAACATATTTCTGGCCCAAGAGAACTTTATCTTGAAATTTCTATACATACTCATTGACTCTTCCTGATGCTTCAGAGGCCATATAGAAGTCCATATCTTACCTAATGAACTTATTTCTGGTCAAAGGGTCCTCAAAATGTTTAAACAATATAAACTTATAAACTTCTTCTGATGTTGAATCAGCCATACACAGAGGACTTTGTGACTTTGCACACTTTTTGTGTGCAATACAACGCCACTCTTGTTATCTCTCACAATGGAATGGGGTAGTTATTATGTGCATTGTAATGCAACAGCTAATGCAAGAATCTCCCTTCAAAACACAAATGAACAAGTTATTATGCAATGAATTGCGAAAACACAAATGTAAGTTTGATCTTTTATGCATTGCAACTGAAACTTGTGTCTCTTCGATGCAAATCGGCGTGTGTCAATTATTGTGCATTGCAATGAGCAATAAATTATTCTTCAATGACCAAGTTCGACCATAAGTGCAATAAAATACAACAGCATATCTTTATCTACAGCATTATCTCTTCGTTACACAACGGAATTAGTTAGTTATTGTGTGTGCATTGTAATGGAATCTACTACAATAATTTCCCTTCAATAAAAATGAATAGTTTAGTATGCAATGCAATGCGAAAGAACATATGTTATTTGTTTTCATGGCACAGAAGTTAGATCTTTTTTGCAATACAATGCAACTGTAAAAATGCTATATCTTTAATGCACATCGCACTGCAACAAGTGCATAGCTTATATGTTATTCTTTAATGTTTGATCGTGTGTGCAGTGAAATACAAAAGCGTTCATGTTGTCTCACTGCACAACGGAATGAGTTGGAATGCAAGTACATAGCTTCATCAATTCATCAATGCACAACAGCAATCCAACAACAGCACTCATGTTATCTTTTTAATGCACAACGGAATGAGTTAGTTCTGGCATGCATTGTAATGCAACATTTGATTTGCTTATATGCTATTCTTTAACGCTAATCGTCTCTGCAATGCAATGCCACACTTGTTATCTCTTCGTTGCACAATGGAATTGGGTAGTCATTATATGCATTGTAAACCAACAGCTAATGCAATAATTTTCCATCAAACCACAAATCAACAAGTTAGTTTTATAATGCAATGAATTGCGAAAGCACATATCTTGTGTGTTTTCTTTTCATTGCACAGAGGAATAAGTTTCCTTTCTTAGTAGAATAAGTTCTTTTGCAATAATTTCCCTTCAATACAAAAATGTATAGCTTAGTATGTAATGTGAAAGCACATATGTTATGTGTTTTTATTGCACAGAGCAATGTTAGTTATTTGTTAGTTATTTAGGTATTTTGTTAGTTATTTGCGTTTTATTTTCACTGCACAGAGGAATAAATAAAATATTAAGAATGCAATGCATTGTGTAACAGCAAAAATGTTATCTCTTCAATGCATATCGGAATGACTTAGTTCTTGGATGCCATGCACTGGAACAAGTACATTCCTTATATGTTATTCTCAATGCAAAGTTGTTTGATCGTGTGTGTAATGCAGTACAAAAAGCGTTCATGTTATCTTTTAATGCACAACGAAATTAGTTTGTTCTTTTAGGCTTGCTCAAGTGTATTGCACACACAATCTAACGTTGTGCATTGAAAAATAACATATATTAACTATGTTATCCTTCAATGCACAACGTTACATCGTGTGTGCAATGCAATATAACCGCACTCATTTTATCTCTTTAATGCACAACGGAATCAGTTAGTTCTGGCATGCAACATGTGATTTGCTTATATGTCTTTTTTCAACGCTAATCGTTAGATCGTGTGTGCAATGCAATACAACCACACTCATGTTATCTCTTTAACGCACAACGGAATGAGTTTGTTATTGTGTGTCCATTGTAATGGAATGTCTTTTGCAATAATTTCCCTTCAATAGAAAAATGGATGGCTTAGTATGTAATGCGAAAGCACATATGTAATGTGTTTTTATTGCACAGAGCAATGTTAGTTATTTTATGCAATCAAATGCAACAGTAGAGATGTTAACTCTTCGGAGTGAGTTAGTTCTGGCACTCACTGTAATGCAACAAGCGCATAGCTTATATGATATTCTCCAACAACGTTACATCTTGTAGGCCTATGCAATGCAATATAACCGCACTCATGTTATCTCTTTAAAGCATATCGGAATGAGTAAGTTCTGGCATGCATTGTAATGCAACATGTGATTTGCTCCTGTGTTTTTCTTCAACGCTAATTGTTAGATCGTGTGCATTTAGTGAAGGGGTATTTATTCTATGCATTGTAATGCAAAAGCTAATGCAAAAATTTCCCTTCAAAACACAAATTAACAATTTAGTTGCAATGCAATTGCGAGACATATATTTGCGTTTTATTTTCATTGCACAGAGGAATAAGTTAAATATTGAGAATGCAATGAATTGTGTAACAGCAAAAATGTTATCTCTTCATTGCATAACGGAATGACTTAGTTCTTGGATGCATTGTACTGCAACAAGTACATTCCTTATATGTTATTCTCAATGCACAAACGTTTGATCGTGTGTGTAAAATGCAGTACAAAAAGCGTTCATGTTATCTTTTAATGCACAAGGTTCTTGTTTGTTCTTGTAGGCTTGCACAAGTGTATAGCTTTTAAGCTATTATTCAATGCACAACGTCAGATTGTGTGTTGCAATGCAATGAAACAACACTCATGTTATCTTTTTAATGCACAACGGAATGAGCTAGTCATGCATTTTAATGCAACATTTGATTTGCTTATGTTATTCTTCAACGCTAGTCGTTAGATCGTGTGTGCAATGCAATGCAACACTTTATATCTCTTCATTGCACAATGGAATGGTGTAGTTATTATATGCATTGTAATGCAACAGCTAATGCAATAATCTACCTTCAAAACACAAATGAATAAATGTTTGAAAGCACATGTTGTGTGTTTTCTTTTCATTGATAGGTTAGATCTTTCTTGCAATGCAATGCAACTGTAAAAATGTTATTTCTTCAATGCAATTCGGAATGAGTTAGTTATTGTAGGCATTGCACTGCAACAAGTCTAAAGCTTATATGTTTTTCTTTAATGCACAACAATGTGTGCAATGCAAGCAACAGCATATATTGTTTTTTCGTTGAAGAACAGAATGAGTTAGTTGTTTTCAGTTTTTATTGCACAGAGCAGTAAGTTAGATCTTTTATGCAATAAAATGCAACAGTAGAGATGTTATCTCTTCGGAGTGAGTAAGTTCTGGCACTCACTGTAATGCAACAAGCGCATAGCTTATATTATATTTTTCAATGTACAACGTTACATCGTGTATGCTATGCAATATAACCGCACTCATGTTATCTCTTTAAAGCACATCGGAATGAGTAAGATCTGGCATGCATTGTAATGCACCATGTGATTTGCTTATATGTTTTCTTCAACACTAATCGTTAGATCGTGTGTGCAATGCAATCCAAATTGCATTTGGTCCTGCTAATGCAATAATTTTCATTCAAAACACAAATTAACAAGTTAGTTGTATTATGCAATGAATTGCATAACCTATATTTGTGTTTTCTTTTCATTGCACAACTAAATCTAAAATAACAAAAGAAATGTTTGTGTCTAAGATCTGTTGTATATTGACAAAGTAATTTCTAAGGAACTTGTCGTTTTTCTCTGTGCTTTTTTTCACCGATATGTACAGTTTATTATTTTTGTTTATAAGTGAGATATTCAATTAAATGTCACACCAAATGTTATCTTATGCATGTTATCTCTTCAATGAACATCGGAATAACTTAGTTCTTCGCTTTGCTTAAATGTTGTTTTTGTGTGCAATAACATTGTGTGCACTTATCTCTTCGTTACACATAGGAATATTGTAATTAGGTAGCTCTTATCTCTTCAATTCAAAATGGAATCTGAAAGAGCTGTTGCACTTTCTTTACATTCTCGTAGACTACTTCTGATGTTAAATCAGCCATACAGAGGTACCTTTTTGACCTAATGAACACATTACTGGCTAAAGAATCCTTGAGCATTAACTGCATATACATGCAGATTGACTTCTTGAGATGATATATCCTCCAGACAGGAGTTAACATTTGACCTACTGAACAAATTTCTGGCCCAAGAGTACTTGATTTTGAACTTTCTACACATACTCATTGACTCCTGATTCTGCTTCATAGGATATATAGAAGTCCATTTCTCACCTATTGAACTTTTTTCTGGCCAAAGGGTCCTCAAAAGTTTAAAAACCACATAAACTTATTGACTCCGTCTACTGTTAAATCAGCCATAGAGAGGTCCCTTTTTGACCTACTGAACACATATCTTGACTGAACATACTGTACATAAAGATTTACTTCTTAAGTTGTTATTTTAGCCAGACAGAAATTTGACATGCTGAACATATTTTTGGCCAAAAAGCTCTTGGACATCAACTTTCTGTACATACAGATTGACTTGTTGAGATGATGTATCAGCCAGACATTTCACATTTGACCTACTGAACATATTTCTGGCCCAAGAGTACTTAATCTTGAAATTTCTATACTTACTCATAGACTCCTTCTGATGCTTCAGTTGCCATATAGAAGTCCAAATCTCACCTATTGAGCTTATTTCTAGTCAAAGGGTCCTCAAAAGGTTTAAACAATAAACTTCTTCTGATGTTAAATCAGCCATATAGAGGTCCCTTTTTGACCTACTGAACAATTTTCTGGCTAAAGAATCCTTGAACATTAACTGCATATACATACAGATATTTTTGGCCAAAAAGCTCTTGAACTTTAACTGACTGTACATACAGATTGACAGGAGTTCACATTTGACCTACTGAACATATTTCTGGCCCAAGAATACTTGATCTTGATATTTCTATACACACTCATAGACTTCTTCTGATGCTTCAGATGCCATATATAAGTCTATTGATGACATATATAATTTATTTCTGGTCAAAGGGTCCTCAAAAGGTTTAAACAATATAAACTTATGGACTCCTTTCAATTTTAAATAAGCCATACAGAGGACCCTTTTTGACCTACTGAACAAATTTCTGGCCCAAGAGTACTTAATCTTGAAATTTCTATACACACTCAAAGACTTCTACTGATGCATGCCATATTGAAGACAATAATCTCACCTATTGAACTTATTTCTGGTCAAAGGGTCCTAAAAAGGTTTAAACAATATAAACATAAACTTCTTCTGATGTTAAATCAGCCATACAGAGGTCCCTTTTTGACCCATTGAACATATTATTTTGGCCCAAGAATATTTGATCTTGAAATTTCCATACAAACTCATAGACCTTCTGATGCTTCAGATGCCATATAGAAGTCTATATATCACCTATTGAACCTATTTTTGGTCAAATGGTCCTCAAAATGTTTAAACAATATAAACTTATAAACTTATTCTGATGTTAAATCAGCCACAGAGAGGTCCCTTTTCGACCCTCTGAACATATTTTTGGTCAAAGAGCTTTTGAACATCAACTGACTGTACATACAGATTGACTTCTTGATATGATATATCAGCCAGACAGGAGTTCACATTTGACCTACTGAACATATTTCTGGCCCAAGAGAACTTTATCTTGAAATTTCTATACATACTCATTGACTCTTCCTGATGCTTCAGAGGCCATATAGAAGTCTATTGCTGACATATAGAATTTTTTTCTGGTCAAAGGGTCCTCAAAAGGTTTAAACAATATAAACGTATAAACTTCTTCTGATGTTAAATCAGCCATATAGAGGTCCCTTTTTGACCTACTGAACAAATTTCTCGCTAAAGAATCCTTGAACATTAACTGCATATACATACAGATATTTTTGGCCAAAAAGCTCTTGAACTTTAACTGACTGTACATACAGATTGACTTCTTGAGATGATATATGCGCAAGACAGGAGTTCACATTTGACCTACTCAGGTAAAGGACTAGATGTTACAATCCCGGAATCCACGTATCCCAAGATGGATATACTATAAGCTGGAAATAGGAGAGATATTGAGACAAGCCAAGGATCACTGGCTTCATTGGGGTCATCAGGTGGGCACCCTCCTTCACGAGTGTTTCGATGATTAACCCACAACACCTCCAGAGGGCTCATCGGCAATACCTAGCGTCCCAGGTTTGCCCCCCTCGGCTTGTGATCCCCCCTTGCTCAACTACTGTTACTGTCTACAGGCCCAGATACTATCCTTTCTCTTCAACCACAGCCAACGGCTGGCCTCCTCTGCTACATTGGAAAGGGATTTCACAATCTGCTGCAGAGCCTGACCTCACATTCCTAGGTCCTTCAAAAACCGGACTGACGAGCGGCCGACAAACCATCTACAGCCGACCTCCACTGGGTAGATCCTGACTTTCTTAGTCCCTGTACAAAAAGGGACCTCTCTGTGGCTGATATAACAGCAGACGGAGTCAATGAGTTTATTTGTTTTTTAAACTTTTGAGGACCCTTTGAACAGAAAAAAGTTCAATAGGTACGAGATGGACTACTGTCTGGCGGATTTAACATTAGAAAGAGTCTATTAGGCTAAAAAGTTTCAATTTGAGGACCCTTTTATAGCAAAAAAAAGATCAAGAGGAGAGATATGGACTTTCATATGGCCTCTGAAGCATCAGAAGGAGTCTATGAGTATGTATAGAATGTTCAAGATCAAGTATTCTTGGGCCAGAAATTTGTTCAGTAGGTCAAAAAGGGTCCTCTGTATGGCTTATTTAACATCGAAAGGAGTCCATAAGTTTATATTGTTTAAACCTTTTGAGGACCCTTTGACTAGAAATAAGTTCAATAGGTGAGATATGGACTTCTATATGGCATCTGAAGCATCAGAAGAAGTCTTTGAGTGTGTATAGAAATTTCAAGATCAAGTACTCTTGGGCCAGAAATTTGTTCAGTAGGTCAAAAAGGGTCCTCTGTGTATGGCTGATTCAACATCAGAAGAAGTTTATAAGTTTATATTGTTTAAACATTTTGAGGACCCTTTGACCAGAAATAAGTTCATTAGGTAAGATATGGACTTCTATATGGCATCTGAAGCATCAGAAAGAGTCTATGAGTATGTATAGAAATTTCAAGATAATGTTCTCTTGGGACAGAAATTTGTTCAGTAGGTCAAAAAGGGTCCTCTGTATGGCTGATTTAACATCAGAAGAAGTTTATACGTTTATATTGTTTAAACATTTTCAGGACCCTTTGACCAGAAAAAAATTCTATATGTCAGCAATAGACTTTTATATGGCCTCTGGAGCATCAGGAGGAGTCAATGAGTATGTATGGAAATTTCAAGATAATGTTCTCTTGGGCCAGAAATTTGTTCAGTAGGTCAAAAAGGGTCCTCTGTATGGCTGATTTAACATCAGAAGAAGTTATACGTTTATATTGTTTAAACATTTTGAGGACCCTTTGACCAGAAATAAGTTCAACAGGTGAGATATGGGCTTCTATATGGCATCTGAAGCATCAGAAGGAGTCTATGAGTATGTATAGAAATTTCAAGATAATGTTCTCTTGGGCCAGAAATTTGTTCAGTAGGTCAAAAAAGGGACCTCTCTATGGCTGATTTAACATCAGAAGAAGTTTATACGTTTATATTGTTTAAACCTTTTGAGGACCCTTTGACCAGAAATAAATTCTATATGTCAGCAATAAACTTCTATATGGCATCTGAAGCATCAGAAGAAGTCTATGAGTGTGTATAGAAATTTCAAGATCAAGTATTCTTGGGCCAGAAATATGTTCAGTAGGTCAAATTTCTGTCTGGCTTTAATAACATTATAAGAAGTAAATCTTTATGTACAGTCAGTTGATGTACAAGAGCTCTTTGGCCAAAAATATGTTCAGCAGGTCAAAAAGGGACCTCTCTGTGGCTGATATAACAGCAGACGGAGTCTATGAGTTTATTTGTTTTTTAAACTTTTGAGGACCCTTTGACCAGAAAAAAGTTCAATAGGTCCGATATGGACTACTGTCTGGCAGATTTAAAATTAGAAAGAGTGTATGAGGATATAAAGTTACAATTTGAGGACCCTTTTATAGCAGAAAAAAGATCAATAGGAGTGATATGGACTTTCATATGGCCTCTGAAGCATCAGAAGGAGTCTATGAGTATGTATAGAATGTTCAAGATCAAGTACTCTTGGGCAAGAAATTTTTTCATTAGGTCAAAAAGGGTCCTCTGTATGGCTTATTTAACATTGAAAGGAGTCCATAAGTTTATATTGTTTAAACCTTTTAAGGACCCTTTGACTAGAAATAAGTTCAACAGGTGAGATATGGACTTCTATATGGCATCTGAAGCATCAGAAGAAGTCTTTGAGTGTGTATAGAAATTTCAAGATTAAGTACTCTTGGGCCAGAAATTTGTTCAGTAGGTCAAAAAGGGTCCTCTGTATGGCTTATTTAACATCGAAAGGAGTCCATAAGTTTATATTGTTTAAACCTTTTGAGGACCCTTTGACCAGAGATAAGTTCAATATTTGAGATATGGATTTCGATATGGCATCTGAAGCATCAGGAGTCAATGAGTATGTATAGAAAGTTCAAGATCAAGTACTCTTTGGCCAGAAATATGTTCAGTAGGTCAAAAAGGGACCTCTATATGGCTGATTTAACATCAGAAGAAGTTTATAAGTTTATATTGTTTAAACCTTTTGAGGACCCTTTGACCAGAAATAAGTTCAATAGGTGAGATTTGGACTTCTATAATGGCCACTGAAGCATCAGAAGGAGTCTATGAGTATGTATAGAAGGTTCAAGATCAAGTACTCTTGGGCCAGAAATTTGTTCAGTAGGTCAAAAAGGAACCTGTGTATGGCTGATTTAACATCAGGAGTCTATAAGTTTATATTGTTTAAAACCTTTTCAGGACCCTTTGACCAGAGATAAGTTCAATAGGTGAGATATGGACTTCGATATGGCATCTGAAGAATCAGAAGGAGTCAATGAGTATATTTAGAAAGTTCAAGATCAGGTACGCTTGGGCCAGAAATATGTTCAGTAGGTCAAATGTGAACTCCTGTCTGGCTGATATATCATCTCAAGAAGTCAATCTGTATGTATATGCAGTTAATGTTCAAGGGTTTTTTAGCCAGAAATGTGTTAATTAGGTCAAAAAGGGACCTCTGTATGGCTGATTTAACATCAGAAGAAGTTTATATTGTTTAAAATTTTTTGAGGACCATTTGAACAGAAATAAGTTAAATAGGTGAGATATGGACTTCTATATGGCAACTGAAGCCATCAGAAGGAGTCTATGAGTATGTATAGAAAGTTCAAGATCAAGTACTCTTGGGCCAGAAATATGTTCAGTAGGTCAAATGTGAAATGTCTGGCTGATTTATCATCTCAACAAGTAAATCTGTTTCTCCTGTCAGTTGATGTTCAAGAGCTCTTTGGCCAAAAATATGTTCGGCAGATCAAATTTCTCTCTGGCTAAAATAACATTTTAAGAAGTAAATCTGTATTTATGGTAACTTCACGTTCAAGGACTCCTTTGCCAGATATATGTTCAGTAGGTCAAAAACGGACCTCTCTATGGCTGATTTAACAGCAGACGGAGTCTATATGGTTTTTAAACTTTTGAGGACCCTTTGACCAGAAAAAAGTTCAATAGGTGAGATATGGACTTCTTTATGGCATCTGAAGCATCAGAAGGAGTCTTTGAGTATGTATAGAAATTTCAAGATAATGTTCTCTTGGGCCAGAAATTTGTTCAGTAGGTCAAAAAAGGGACCTCTCTATGGCTGATTTAACATCAGAAGAAGTTTATACATTTATATTGTTTAAACCTTTGACCCTTTGACCAGAAATAAGTTCAATAGGTGAGATATGGACTTCTATATGGCATCTGAAACATCAGAAGTCTATGAGTGTGTATAGAAATTTCAAGATCAAGTATTCTTTGGCCAGAAATATGTTCAGTAGGTCAAATTTCTGTCTGGCTAAAATAACATCATAAGAAGTAAATCTGTATGTACAGTCAGTTGATGTACAAAAAGGGACCTCTCTGTGGCTGATATAACAGCAGACGGAGTCTATGAGTTTATTTGTTTTTTAAACTTTTGAGGACCCTTTGAACAGAAAAAAGTTCAATAGGTACGAGATGGACTACTGTCTGGCGGATTTAACATTAGAAAGAGTCTATTAGGCTAAAAAGTTTCAATTTGAGGACCCTTTTATAACAAAAAAAAGATCAATAGGAGAGATATGGACTTCTATATGGCATCTGAAGCATCAGAAGAAGTCTTTGAGTGTGTATAGAAATTTCAATATCAAGTACTCTTGGGCCAGAAATTTGTTCAGTAGGTCAAAAAGGGTCCTCTGTGTATGGCTGATTCAACATCAGAAGAAGTTTATAAGTTTATATTGTTTAAACATTTTGAGGACCCTTAGACCAGAAATAAGTTCAATAGGTAAGATATGGACTTCTATATGGCATCTGAAGCATCAGAAGGAGTCTATGAGTATGTATAGAAATTTCAAGATAATGTTCTCTTGGGCCAGAAATTTGTTCAGTAGGTCAAAAAGGGTCCTCTGTATGGCTGATTTAACATCAGAAGAAGTTATACGTTTATATTGTTTAAACATTTTGAGGACCCTTTGACCAGAAATAAGTTCAACAGGTGAGATATGGGCTTCTATATGGCATCTGAAGCATCAGAAGGAGTCTATGAGTATGTATAGAAATTTCAAGATAATGTTCTCTTGGGCCAGAAATTTGTTCAGTAGGTCAAAAAAGGGACCTCTCTATGGCTGATTTAACATCAGAAGAAGTTTATACGTTAATATTGTTTAAACCTTTTGAGGACCCTTTGACCAGAAATAAATTCTATATGTCAGCAATAGACTTCTATATGGCATCTGAAGCATCAGAAGAAGTCTATGAGTGTGTATAGAAATTTCAAGATCAAGTATTCTTGGGCCAGAAATATGTTCAGTAGGTCAAATTTCTGTCTGGCTTTAATAACATTATAAGAAGTAAATCTTTATGTACAGTCAGTTGATGTACAAGAGCTCTTTGGCCAAAAATATGTTCAGCAGGTCAAAAAGGGACCTCTCTGTGGCTGATATAACAGCAGACGGAGTCTATGAGTTTATTTGTTTTTTAAACTTTTGAGGACCCTTTGACCAGAAAAAAGTTCAATAGGTCCGATATGGACTACTGTCTGGCAGATTTAACATTAGAAAGAGTGTATGAGGATATAAAGTTACAATTTGAGGACCCTTTTATAGCAGAAAAAAGATCAATAGGAGTGATATGGACTTTAATATGGCCTCTGAAGCATCAGAAGGAGTCTATGAGTATGTATAGAATGTTCAAGATCAAGTACTCTTGGGCAAGAAATTTTTTCATTAGGTCAAAAAGGGTCCTCTGTATCCTCTGGCTTATTTAACATTGAAAGGAGTCCATAAGTTTATATTGTTTAAACGTTTTGAGGACCCTTTGACTAGAAAAAAGTTCAACAGGTGAGATATGGACTTCTATATGGCATCTGAAGCATCAGAAGAAGTCTTTGAGTGTGTATAGAAATTTCAAGATTAAGTACTCTTGGGCCAGAAATTTGTTCAGTAGGTCAAAAAGGGTCCTCTGTATGGCTTATTTAACATCGAAAGGAGTCCATAAGTTTATATTGTTTAAACCTTTTGAGGACCCTTTGACCAGAGATAAGTTCAATATTTGAGATATGGATTTCGATATGGCATCTGAAGCATCAGGAGTCAATGAGTATGTATAGAAAGTTCAAGATCAAGTACTCTTGGGCCAGAAATTTGTTCAGTAGGTCAAAAAGGAACCTGTGTATGGCTGATTTAACATCAGGAGTCTATAAGTTTATATTGTTTAAAACCTTTTCAGGACCCTTTGACCAGAGATAAGTTCAATAGGTGAGATATGGACTTCGATATGGCATCTGAAGAATCAGGAGTCAATGAGTATATTTAGAAAGTTCAAGATCAGGTACGCTTGGGCCAGAAATATGTTCAGTAGGTCAAATGTGAACTCCTGTCTGGCTGATATATCATCTCAAGAAGTCAATCTGTATGTATATGCAGTTAATGTTCAAGGGTTTTTTTAGCCAGAAATGTGTTAATTAGGTCAAAAAAGGGACCTCTGTATGGCTGATTTAACATCAGAAGAAGTTTATATTGTTTAAAATTTTTTGAGGACCATTTGAACAGAAATAAGTTAAATAGGTGAGATATGGACTTCTATATGGCAACTGAAGCCATCAGAAGGAGTCTATGAGTATGTATAGAAAGTTCAAGATCAAGTATTCTTGGGCCAGAAATATGTTCAGTAGGTCAAATGTGAAATGTCTGGCTGATTTATCATCTCAACAAGTAAATCTGTTTGTACTGTCAGTTGATGTTCAAGAGCTCTTTGGCCAAAAATATGTTCGGCAGATCAAATTTCTCTCTGGCTAAAATAACATTTTAAGAAGTAAATCTGTATTTATGGTAACTTCACGTTCAAGGACTCCTTTGCCAGATATATGTTCAGTAGGTCAAAAACGGACCTCTCTATGGCTGATTTAACAGCAGACGGAGTCTATATGGTTTTTAAACTTTTGAGGACCCTTTGACCAGAAAAAAGTTCAATAGGTGAGATATGGACTTCTATATGGCATCTGAAGCATCAGAAGAAGTCTTTGAATGTGTATAGAAATTTCAAGGTCAAGTACTCTTGGGCCAGAAATTTGTTCAGTAGTTCAAAAAGGGTCCTCTGTATGGATGATTTAACATCAGAAGAAGTTTATACGTTTATATTGTTTAAACCTTTTGAGGACCCTTTGACCAGAAAAAAGTTCAATAGGTGAGATATGGACTTCTATATGGCATCTGAAGCATCAGAAGAAGTCTTTGAGTGTGTATAGAAATTTCAAGATCAAGTACTCTTGGGCCAGAAAATTGTTCAGTAGGTCAAAAAGGGTCCTCTGTATGGCTTATTTAACATCGAAAGGAGTCCATAAGTTTATATTGTTTAAACCTTTTGAGGACCCTTAGACTAGAAATAAGTTCAATAGGTGAGATATGGACTTCTATATGGCATCTGAAGCATCAGAAGAAGTCTTTGAGTGTGTATAGAAATTTCAAGATCAAGTACTCTTGGGCCAGAAATTTGTTCAGTAGGTCAAAAAGGGTCCTCTGTGTATGGCTGATTCAACATCAGAAGAAGTTTATAAGTTTATATTGTTTAAACATTTTGAGGACCCTTTGACCAGAAATAAGTTCAATAGGTGAGATATGGACTTCTATATGGCATCTGAAGCATCAGAAGGAGTCTATGAGTATGTATAGAAATTTCAAGATAATGTTCTCTTGGGCCAGAAATTTGTTCAGTAGGTCAAAAAGGGACCTATCTATGGCTGATTTAACATCAGGAGAAGTTTATAATTTTATATTGTTTAAACCTTTTGAGGACCCTTTGACCAGAAATAAATTCTATATGTCAGCAATAGACTTCTATAATGTCCACTGAAGCATCAGAAGGAGTCTATGAGTATGTATAGAAGGTTCAAGATCAAGTACTCTAGGGCCAGAAATATGTTCAGTAGGTCAAAAAGGGACCTCTGTATGGCTGATTTAACATCAAAAGGAGTCTACAAGTTTATATTGTTTCAAAATCTTTTGAGGACCCTTTGACCAAAAAAATTCTATATGTCAGCAATAGACTTCTATATGGCCTCTGAAGCATCAGGAAGAGTCAATGAGTATGTATAGAAATTTCAAGATAAAGTTCTCTTGGGCCTGAAATATGTTCAGTAGGTCAAATGTGAACTCCTGTCTGGCTGATATTGTTGTGGCAAATTCTCGATCTTTGGTTCAATTCTTCAGAGTCGAAGTTTCAGGTCTCAGAAGAATAACTTTATTGAGCAGTTCAACAAAGTGAGAAGCCAGCTGGACATCTGACTCCACAAGGGCCAGCGCTCAGGTCTTATACCTTTTTCTTATCAGGTGTCCGAATAGCGCTCATACAGTTATCTTTTTCTACTTACTCCTCCTTGGTCTGTCGCCAAACTAACTTAAAACGATCAAACTAACTGTTATACTCCCTTTTTTCTTGATCACACGAACTTCAAAAGGATCAAACTAACTGTCATACTCCCCTTTTTCTTGATAAAACTAACTTCAAACAATTAAACTAACTGTTACCAACATTTTGACAGAAAGTTTAACCGCAAGGGGCGGAACTAGATCAAAGGTCACCATCCATCATTTTGACAGAAAGTTCAACCGCATCAATGCCTTTTTCTTATTGGTGGCACATCGTTACATTGTATACAATATGTTTCTCTTCCAGTGCTTCCCAACACCTGCATCTGTGCTACAAGTCTTTTGGGTACTTTTCCACTCTCTTGTCCATGTCCTCATGTGCCCTATCCTCACATCCATACCTAGTTTTTCTGCTTGGCATTACAGCATTCAGACCTGGTTTTCTCTAGCATTACAGAATTTTATATTCAGACCCATATATGAGACAAATGAAATTCCCCAACACATATCATATCAAGAAGTCAATCTATATATACAGTCAGTTGATGTTCAAAAGCTCTTTGACCAAAAATATGTTCAGAGGGTCGAAAAGGGACCTCTGTATGGCTGATTTAACATCAGAATAAGTTTATAAGTTTATATTGTTTGAACATTTTGAGGACCATTTAATCAGAAATAAGTTCAATAGGTGAGATATGGACTTCTATATGGCATCTAAAGCATCAGAAGTGGTCTATGAGTTTGTATAGAAATTTCAAGATCAAATATTCTTGGGCCAAAATAATAAGTTCAATGGGTCAAAAAGGGACCTCTGTATGGCTGATTTAATATCAGAAGAAGTTTATATTGTTTAAACTTTTTGAGGACCATTTGAACAGAAATAAGTTCAATAGGTGAGATATGGACTTCTATATGGCAACTGAAGCATCAGAAGGAGTCTATGAGTATGTATAGAAAGTTCAAGATCAAGTACTCTTGGGCCAGAAATATGTTCAGTAGGTCAAATGTGAAATGTCTGGCTGATATATCATCTCAACAAGTCAATTTGTATGTACTGTCAGTTGATGTTAAAGAGCTATTTGGCCAAAAATATGTTCAGCAGATCAAATTTCTCTCTGGCTAAAATAACATTTTAAAAAGTAAATCTGTATGTATGGTAACTTCATGCTCAAGGACTCCTTTGCCAGATATATGTTCAGTATGTCAAAAACGGACCTCTCTATGGCTGATTTAACAGCAGACGGAGTCTATATGGTTTTTAAACTTTTGAGGACCCTTTGACCAGAAATAAGTTCAATAGGTGAGAAATGGACTTCTCTTGGGCCAGAAAAATTGTTCAGTAGGTCAAAAAGGGTCCTGTGTATGGCTGATTTAACTTCAGAAGAAGTTTATAAGTTTATATTGTTTAAACATTTTGAGGACTCTTTGACCAGAAATAAGTTCAATAGGTGAGAAATGGACTTCTATATGGCATCTGAAGCATGAGAAGGAGTCTATGAATATGTATAGAAATTTCAAGATAATGTTCTCTTGGGCCAGAAATTTGTTCAGTAGGTCAAAAAAGGGACCTCTCTATGTCTGATTTAACATCAGAAGAAGTTTATATGTGTATATTGTTTAAACCTTTTGAGGACCCTTTGACCAGAAATAAATTCTATATGTCAGCAATAGACTTCTATATGGCATCTGAAACATCAGAAGAAGTCTATGAGTGTGTAATAGAAATTTCAAGATCAAGTATTCTTGGGCCAGAAATATGTTCAGTAGGTCAAATTTCTCTATGGCTAAAATATCATCATAAGAAGTAAATCTTTATTTACAGTCAGTTGATGTACAAGAGCTCTTTGGCCAAAAATACGTTCAGCAGGTCAAAAAGGGACCTCTTTGTGGCTGATATAACAGCACACGGAGTCTATAAGTTTAATTGTTTTTTAAACTTTTGAGGACCCTTTGACCAGAAAAAAGTTCAATAGGTCCGATATGGACTACTTTCTGGCGGATTTAACATTAGAAAGAGTGTATGAGGATTTAAAGTTACAATTTGAGGACCCTTTTATAGCAGAAAAAAGATCAATAGGAGAGATATGTACTTTCATATGGCCTCTGAAGCATCAGAAGGAGTCTATGAGTGTGTATAGAAATTTCAAGATGAAGTACTCTTGGGCCAGAAATTTGTTCAGTAGGTCAAAAAGGGTCCTCTTTATGGCTTATTTAACATCTAAAGGAGTCCATAAGATTATATTGTTTAAACCTTTTGAGGACCCTTTGACCAGAGATAAGTTCAATATTTGAGATATGGATTTCGATATGGCATCTGAAGCATCAGGAGTCAATGAGTATGTATAGAAAGTTCAAGATCAACTACTCTTTGGCCAGAAATGTCTTCAGTAGGTCAAATGTGAACTCCTGTCTGGCTCATATATCATCTCAAGAAGTCAATCTGTATGTACAGTCAACTGTTGATGTTCAAGAGCTTTTTGGCCAAAAATATCTGTATGTATATGCAGTTAATGTTCAAGGATACTTTAGCCAGAAATTTGTTCAGTAGGTCAAAAAGGGTCCTCTGTATGGCTTATTTAACATCGAAAGGAGTTCAATAGGTGAGATATGGACTTCTATAATGGCCACTGAAGCATCAGAAGGAGTCTATGAGTATGTATAGAAGGTTCAAGATCAAGTACTCTTGGGCCAGAAATTTGTTCAGTAGGTCAAAAAGGGACCTCTGTATGGCTGATTTAACATCAAAAGGAGTCTACAAGTTTATATTGTTTAAAATCTTTTGAGGACCCTTTGACCAGAAAAAAATTCTATATGTCAGCAATAGACTTTTATATGGCCTCTGGAGCATCAGACGGAGTCTATGAGTATGTATAAAATGTTCAAGATCAAATATTCTTGGGCCAGAAATTTGTTCAGTAGGTCAAAAAGGGTCCTCTGTATGGCTTATTTAACATCGAAAGGAGTCCATAAGTTTATATTGTTTAAACCTTTTGAGGACCCTTTGACTAGAAATAAGTTCAATAGGTGAGATATGGACTTCTATATGGCATCTGAAGCATCAGAAGAAGTCTTTGATTGTGTATAGAAATTTCAAGATTAAGTACTCTTTGGCCAGAAATTTGTTCAGTAGGTCAAAAAGGGTCCTCTGTGTATGGCTGATTTAACATCAGAAGAAGTTTATAAGTTTATATTGTTAAACATTTTGAGGACCCTTTGACCAGAAATAAGTTCTATATGTCAACAATAGACTTCTATATGGCATCTGAAGCATCAGAAGAAGTCTATGAGTGTGTATAGAAATTTCAAGATCAAGTATTCTTATGCCAGAAATATGTTCAGTAGGTCAAATTTCTCTATGGCTAAAATAACATCATAAGAAGTAAATCTTTATGTACAGTCAGTTGATGTACAAGAGCTCTTTGGCCAAAAATATGTTCAGCAGGTCAAAAAGGGACCTCTCTGTGGCTGATATAACAGCAGACGGAGTCTAAAAGTTTATTTGTTTTTTTATACTTTTGAGGACCCTTTGACCAGAAAAAAGTTCAACAGGTGAGATATGGGCTTCTATATGGCATCTGAAGCATCAGAAGGAGTCTATGAGTATGTATAGAAATTTCAAGATAATGTTCTCTTGGGCCAGAAATTTGTTCAGTAGGTCAAAAAAGGAACCTCTCTATGGCTGATTTAACATCAGAAGAAGTTTATACGTTTATATTGTTTAAACCTTTTGAGGACCCTTTGACCAGAAATAAATTCTATATGTCAGCAATAAACTTCTATATGGCATCTGAAGCATCAGAAGAAGTCTATGAGTGTGTATAGAAATTTCAAGATCAAGTATTCTTGGGCCAGAAATATGTTCAGTAGGTCAAATTTCTGTCCGGCTTTAATAACATTATAAGAAGTAAATCTTTATGTACAGTCAGTTGATGTACAAGAGCTCTTTGGCCAAAAATATGTTCAGCAGGTCAAAAAGGGACCTCTCTGTGGCTGATATAACAGCAGACGGAGTCTATGAGTTTATTTGTTTTTTAAACTTTTGAGGACCCTTTGACCAGAAAAAAGTTCAATAGGTCCGATATGGACTACTGTCTGGCAGATTTAAAATTAGAAAGAGTGTATGAGGATATAAAGTTACAATTTGAGGACCCTTTTATAGCAGAAAAAAGATCAATAGGAGTGATATGGACTTTCATATGGCCTCTGAAGCATCAGAAGGAGTCTATGAGTATGTATAGAATGTTCAAGATCAAGTACTCTTGGGCAAGAAATTTTTTCATTAGGTCAAAAAGGGTCCTCTGTATGGCTTATTTAACATTGAAAGGAGTCCATAAGTTTATATTGTTTAAACCTTTTAAGGACCCTTTGACTAGAAATAAGTTCAACAGGTGAGATATGGACTTCTATATGGCATCTGAAGCATCAGAAGAAGTCTTTGAGTGTGTATAGAAATTTCAAGATTAAGTACTCTTGGGCCAGAAATTTGTTCAGTAGGTCAAAAAGGGTCCTCTGTATGGCTTATTTAACATCGAAAGGAGTCCATAAGTTTATATTGTTTAAACCTTTTGAGGACCCTTTGACCAGAGATAAGTTCAATATTTGAGATATGGATTTCGATATGGCATCTGAAGCATCAGGAGTCAATGAGTATGTATAGAAAGTTCAAGATCAAGTACTCTTTGGCCAGAAATATGTTCAGTAGGTCAAAAAGGGACCTCTATATGGCTGATTTAACATCAGAAGAAGTTTATAAGTTTATATTGTTTAAACCTTTTGAGGACCCTTTGACCAGAAATAAGTTCAATAGGTGAGATTTGGACTTCTATAATGGCCACTGAAGCATCAGAAGGAGTCTATGAGTATGTATAGAAGGTTCAAGATCAAGTACTCTTGGGCCAGAAATTTGTTCAGTAGGTCAAAAAGGAACCTGTGTATGGCTGATTTAACATCAGGAGTCTATAAGTTTATATTGTTTAAAACCTTTTCAGGACCCTTTGACCAGAGATAAGTTCAATAGGTGAGATATGGACTTCGATATGGCATCTGAAGAATCAGAAGGAGTCAATGAGTATATTTAGAAAGTTCAAGATCAGGTACGCTTGGGCCAGAAATATGTTCAGTAGGTCAAATGTGAACTCCTGTCTGGCTGATATATCATCTCAAGACGTCAATCTGTATGTATATGCAGTTAATGTTCAAGGGTTTTTTAGCCAGAAATGTGTTAATTAGGTCAAAAAGGGACCTCTGTATGGCTGATTTAACATCAGAAGAAGTTTATATTGTTTAAAATTTTTTGAGGACCATTTGAACAGAAATAAGTTAAATAGGTGAGATATGGACTTCTATATGGCAACTGAAGCCATCAGAAGGAGTCTATGAGTATGTATAGAAAGTTCAAGATCAAGTACTCTTGGGCCAGAAATATGTTCAGTAGGTCAAATGTGAAATGTCTGGCTGATTTATCATCTCAACAAGTAAATCTGTTTCTCCTGTCAGTTGATGTTCAAGAGCTCTTTGGCCAAAAATATGTTCGGCAGATCAAATTTCTCTCTGGCTAAAATAACATTTTAAGAAGTAAATCTGTATTTATGGTAACTTCACGTTCAAGGACTCCTTTGCCAGATATATGTTCAGTAGGTCAAAAACGGACCTCTCTATGGCTGATTTAACAGCAGACGGAGTCTATATGGTTTTTAAACTTTTGAGGACCCTTTGACCAGAAAAAAGTTCAATAGGTGAGATATGGACTTCTTTATGGCATCTGAAGCATCAGAAGGAGTCTTTGAGTATGTATAGAAATTTCAAGATAATGTTCTCTTGGGCCAGAAATTTGTTCAGTAGGTCAAAAAAGGGACCTCTCTATGGCTGATTTAATATCAGAAGAAGTTTATACATTTATATTGTTTAAACCTTTGACCCTTTGACCAGAAATAAGTTCAATAGGTGAGATATGGACTTCTATATGGCATCTGAAACATCAGAAGTCTATGAGTGTGTATAGAAATTTCAAGATCAAGTATTCTTTGGCCAGAAATATGTTCAGTAGGTCAAATTTCTGTCTGGCTAAAATAACATCATAAGAAGTAAATCTGTATGTACAGTCAGTTGATGTACAAAAAGGGACCTCTCTGTGGCTGATATAACAGCAGACGGAGTCTATGAGTTTATTTGTTTTTTAAACTTTTGAGGACCCTTTGAACAGAAAAAAGTTCAATAGGTACGAGATGGACTACTGTCTGGCGGATTTAACATTAGAAAGAGTCTATTAGGCTAAAAAGTTTCAATTTGAGGACCCTTTTATAACAAAAAAAAGATCAATAGGAGAGATATGGACTTCTATATGGCATCTGAAGCATCAGAAGAAGTCTTTGAGTGTGTATAGAAATTTCAATATCAAGTACTCTTGGGCCAGAAATTTGTTCAGTAGGTCAAAAAGGGTCCTCTGTGTATGGCTGATTCAACATCAGAAGAAGTTTATAAGTTTATATTGTTTAAACATTTTGAGGACCCTTAGACCAGAAATAAGTTCAATAGGTAAGATATGGACTTCTATATGGCATCTGAAGCATCAGAAGGAGTCTATGAGTATGTATAGAAATTTCAAGATAATGTTCTCTTGGGCCAGAAATTTGTTCAGTAGGTCAAAAAGGGTCCTCTGTATGGCTGATTTAACATCAGAAGAAGTTATACGTTTATATTGTTTAAACATTTTGAGGACCCTTTGACCAGAAATAAGTTCAACAGGTGAGATATGGGCTTCTATATGGCATCTGAAGCATCAGAAGGAGTCTATGAGTATGTATAGAAATTTCAAGATAATGTTCTCTTGGGCCAGAAATTTGTTCAGTAGGTCAAAAAAGGGACCTCTCTATGGCTGATTTAACATCAGAAGAAGTTTATACGTTAATATTGTTTAAACCTTTTGAGGACCCTTTGACCAGAAATAAATTCTATATGTCAGCAATAGACTTCTATATGGCATCTGAAGCATCAGAAGAAGTCTATGAGTGTGTATAGAAATTTCAAGATCAAGTATTCTTGGGCCAGAAATATGTTCAGTAGGTCAAATTTCTGTCTGGCTTTAATAACATTATAAGAAGTAAATCTTTATGTACAGTCAGTTGATGTACAAGAGCTCTTTGGCCAAAAATATGTTCAGCAGGTCAAAAAGGGACCTCTCTGTGGCTGATATAACAGCAGACGGAGTCTATGAGTTTATTTGTTTTTTAAACTTTTGAGGACCCTTTGACCAGAAAAAAGTTCAATAGGTCCGATATGGACTACTGTCTGGCAGATTTAACATTAGAAAGAGTGTATGAGGATATAAAGTTACAATTTGAGGACCCTTTTATAGCAGAAAAAAGATCAATAGGAGTGATATGGACTTTAATATGGCCTCTGAAGCATCAGAAGGAGTCTATGAGTATGTATAGAATGTTCAAGATCAAGTACTCTTGGGCAAGAAATTTTTTCATTAGGTCAAAAAGGGTCCTCTGTATGGCTTATTTAACATTGAAAGGAGTCCATAAGTTTATATTGTTTAAACGTTTTGAGGACCCTTTACTAGAAAAAAGTTCAACAGGTGAGATATGGACTTCTATATGGCATCTGAAGCATCAGAAGAAGTCTTTGAGTGTGTATAGAAATTTCAAGATTAAGTACTCTTGGGCCAGAAATTTGTTCAGTAGGTCAAAAAGGGTCCTCTGTATGGCTTATTTAACATCGAAAGGAGTCCATAAGTTTATATTGTTTAAACCTTTTGAGGACCCTTTGACCAGAGATAAGTTCAATATTTGAGATATGGATTTCGATATGGCATCTGAAGCATCAGGAGTCAATGAGTATGTATAGAAAGTTCAAGATCAAGTACTCTTGGGCCAGAAATTTGTTCAGTAGGTCAAAAAGGGACCTCTGTATGGCTGATTTAACATCAGAAGAAGTTTATATTGTTTAAAATTGTTTGAGGACCATTTGAACAGAAATAAGTTAAATAGGTGAGATATGGACTTCTATATGGCAACTGAAGCCATCAGAAGGAGTCTATGAGTATGTATAGAAAGTTCAAGATCAAGTACTCTTGGGCCAGAAATATGTTCAGTAGGTCAAATGTGAAATATCTGGCTGATTTATCATCTCAACAAGTAAATCTGTTTGTACTGTCAGTTGATGTTCAAGAGCTCTTTGGCCAAAAATATGTTCGGCAGATCAAATTTCTCTCTGGCTAAAATAACATTTTAAGAAGTAAATCTGTATTTATGGTAACTTCACGTTCAAGGACTCCTTTGCCAGATATGTTCAGTAGGTCAAAAACGGACCTCTCTATGGCTGATTTAACAGCAGACGGAGTCTATATGGTTTTTAAACTTTTGAGGACCCTTTTATAGCAGAAAAAAGATCAATAGGAGAGATATGGACTTTCATATGGCCTCTGAAGCATCAGACTATGAGTATGTATAAAATGTTCAAGATCAAATATTCTAGGGCCAGAAATTTGTTCAGTAGGTCAAAAAGGGTCCTCTGTATGGCTTATTTAACATTGAAAGGAGTCCATAAGTTTATATTGTTTAAACCTTTTGAGGACCCTTTTACTAGAAATAAGTTCAATAGGTGAGATATGGACTTCTATATGGCATCTGAAGCATCAGAAGTCTTTGATTGTGTATAGAAATTTCAAGATTAAGTACTCTTTGGCCAGAAATTTGTTCAGTAGGTCAAAAAGGGTCCTCTGTGTATGGCTGATTTAACATCAGAAGAAGTTTATAAGTTTATATTGTTAAACATTTTGAGGACCCTTTGACCAGAAATAAGTTCTATATGTCAACAATAGACTTCTATATGGCATCTGAAGCATCAGAAGAAGTCTATGAGTGTGTATAGAAATTTCAAGATCAAGTATTCTTATGCCAGAAATATGTTCAGTAGGTCAAATTTCTCTATGGCTAAAATAACATCATAAGAAGTAAATCTTTATGTACAGTCAGTTGATGTACAAGAGCTCTTTGGCCAAAAATATGTTCAGCAGGTCAAAAAGGGACCTCTCTGTGGCTGATATAACAGCAGACGGAGTCTAAAAGTTTATTTGTTTTTTATACTTTTGAGGACCCTTTGACCAGAAAAAAGTTCAATAGGTGAGATATGGACTTTTACATGACATCTGAAGCATCAGAAGTCTTTGAGTGTGTATAGAAATTTCAAGATCAAGTACTCTTGGGCCAGAAATTTGTTCAGTAGGTCAAAAAGGGTCCTCTGTATGGCTGATTTAACATCAGAAGAAGTTTGTAATGGATTAGAAAAGTTTGTAATGCAATGCAATGTAATGGAACAGATAATGCAATGATTTCCATTCAATACACAAATGAAAAATTAGTTGTAGTATGCAAGAGATAAATAATACGGAACTACATATGTTATGTGGTATCTTTTCATTGCGCAGAGGATATGCATTGCAACGCAAAAGAGAAAAAAATATTATCCTTTAATGCACTACGTAATGAGTATGCATTTTAATGCAACAATTGCATATATGCATATGTTGTTCTTAAATGTGATCGTGTCAGCAATGCTATGCAGCAGAACATATCTCTTCAATGCACAACGTCAGATCCTGTGTGCAATGCAATGCACCAGCATATATGTTCTCTTCGTTGCACAACGGAATGAGGAAGTTCTTCAGTACATTGTAATGCAATAGCTAATGCAATGATTTCCCTTCATATACAAATTAATAGTTTGTAGTATGCAATTCAGCGCGAAAGCACATATGTTATGTTTTATTTTCATTTGCACAGAGGAATAAGATATTTTATGCAAAGCAATGCAACATCTCATATGTTGTCTCCGTTTACAACGGAAAGAATATATCTATAAATAGTCATAGACTTCTTCTTTCGTTACAGCAGCCAAAATTAAAATTTGTTCTGTGTAGTCTGCAATGCAGAACGGAATAAGTTAGATCCTGTATGCAATCCAATGCAACAGCAAATATGTTATCTCTTCAATACACAACGGAATGAATAATTAATGTATGCAATTTCAATGCAACAAGCGCATGCTTAGGTTATTCTTCAATGCACAATGTTAGATCGTCTGTGCAATGCATATGTTTAATCTCTTAGTTGCACATCTTAATGAGTTAGTTATTGTTTGCGTTGTAAAACATCAGGTCATATAATGTTTTCTCTTCAACACTGTAATGTTTTCTCTTCAACACTCAAATGAAGTTAATTGTTGTATGCAACGCGAAAACAAACATGTTATCTCTTTAATGCACATCAGAATGGCTTAATTCTTGTATGTGTTGCAGTGCAACAAGCAACAAGCGCACAGCTTATATGTTATTCTTTAATGCACGTTTCATTGTGTGTGCAATAAAATGCAACCGCACAAATGCTATCTTTTTAAGGAACAACGGAATGAGTCAGTTCTTGCATGCATTATAATGCAACGTCTAATACGATGATTTCCCTTCAAAACACAAATGAATGAGTTAGTTGTATTATTGAATGAATTGGGAAAGCACATATATTCATGTTTTCTTTTCATTGCACAGAGGAATGTTAGATCTTTAATGCCGTCTGTAACAGGCAAAAATGTTATCTCTTCAATGCACATCGGAGTGAGTTAGTTCTGGCATGCATTGTAATGCAACATGTGATTTGTTATGTTATTCTTCAAGGCTAATCGTTAGATCGTGTGTGCAATACAACGCCACTCTTGTTATCTCTCACAATGGAATGGGGTAGTTATTATGTGCATTGTAATGCAACAGCTAATGCAAGAATCTCCCTTCAAAACACAAATGAACAAGTTATTATGCAATGAATTGCGAAAACACAAATGTAAGTTTGATCTTTTATGCATTGCAACTGAAACTTGTGTCTCTTCGATGCAAATCGGCGTGTGTCAATTATTGTGCATTGCAATGAGCAATAAATTATTCTTCAATGACCAAGTTCGACCATAAGTGCAATAAAATACAACAGCATATCTTTATCTACAGCATTATCTTTTCGTTACACAACGGAATTAGTTAGTTATTGTGTGTGCATTGTAATGGAATCTACTACAATAATTTCCCTTCAATAAAAATGAATAGTTTAGTATGCAATGCAATGCGAAAGAACATATGTTATATGTTTTCATGGCACAGAAGTTAGATCTTTTTTGCAATACAATGCAACTGTAAAAATGCTATATCTTTAATGCACATCGCACTGCAACAAGTGCATAGCTTATATGTTATTCTTTAATGTTTGATCGTGTGTGCAGTGAAATACAAAAGCGTTCATGTGTCTCACTGCACAACGGAATGAGTTGGAATGCAAGTACATAGCTTCATCAATTCATCAATGCACAACAGCAATCCAACAACAGCACTCATGTTATCTTTTTAATGCACAACGGAATGAGTTAGTTCTGGCATGCATTGTAATGCAACATTTGATTTGCTTATATGCTATTCTTTAACGCTAATCGTCTCTGCAATGCAATGCCACACTTGTTATCTCTTCGTTGCACAATGGAATTGGGTAGTCATTATATGCATTGTAAAGCAACAGCTAATGCAATAATTTTCCATCAAACCACAAATCAACAAGTTAGTTTTATAATGCAATGAATTGCGAAAGCACATATCTTGTGTGTTTTCTTTTCATTGCACAGAGGAATAAGTTTCCTTTCTTAGTAGAATAAGTTCTTTTGCAATAATTTCCCTTCAATACAAAAATGTATAGCTTAGTATGTAATTTGAAAGCACATATGTTATGTGTTTTTATTGCACAGAGCAATGTTAGTTATTTGTTAGTTATTTAGGTATTTTGTTAGTTATTTGCGTTTTATTTTCACTGCACAGAGGAATAAATAAAATATTGAGAATGCAATGCATTGTGTAACAGCAAAAATGTTATCTCTTCAATGCATATCGGAATGACTTAGTTCTTGGATGCCATGCACTGGAACAAGTACATTCCTTATATGTTATTCTCAATGCAAAGTTGTTTGATCGTGTGTGTAATGCAGTACAAAAAGCGTTCATGTTATCTTTTAATGCACAACGAAATTAGTTTGTTCTTTTAGGCTTGCTCAAGTGTATTGCACACACAATCTAACGTTGTGCATTGAAAAATAACATATAAGCTATGTTATCCTTCAATGCACAACGTTACATCGTGTGTGCAATGCAATATAACCGCACTCATTTTAGCTCTTTAATGCACAACGGAATCAGTTAGTTCTGGCATGCAACATGTGATTTGCTTATATGTCTTTTTTCAACGCTAATCGTTAGATCGTGTGTGCAATGCAATACAACCACACTCATGTTATCTCTTTAACGCACAACGGAATGAGTTTGTTATTGTGTGTCCATTATAATGGAATGTCTTTTGCAATAATTTCCCTTCAATAGAAAAATGGATAGCTTAGTATGTAATGCGAAAGCACATATGTAATGTGTTTTTATTGCACAGAGCAATGTTAGTTATTTTATGCAATCAAATGCAACAGTAGAGATGTTAACTCTTCGGAGTGAGTTAGTTCTGGCACTCACTGTAATGCAACAAGCGCATAGCTTATATGATATTCTTCAACAACGTTACATCGTGTAGGCCTATGCAATGCAATATAACCGCACTCATGTTATCTCTTTAAAGCATATCGGAATGAGTAAGTTCTGGCATGCATTGTAATGCAACATGTGATTTGCTCCTGTGTTTTTCTTCAACGCTAATTGTTAGATCGTGTGCATTTAGTGAAGGGGTATTTATTCTATGCATTGTAATGCAAAAGCTAATGCAAAAATTTCCCTTCAAAACACAAATTAACAAGTTAGTTGCAATGCAATTGCGAGACATATATTTGCGTTTTATTTTCATTGCACAGAGGAATAAGTTAAATATTGAGAATGCAATGCATTGTGTAACAGCAAAAATGTTATCTCTTCAATGCATAACGGAATGACTTAGTTCTTGGATGCATTGTAATGCAACAAGTACATTCCTTATATGTTATTCTCAATGCAAAAACGTTTGATCGTGTGTGTAATGCAGTACAAAAAGCGTTCATGTTATCTTTTAATGCACAACGAAATTAGTTTGTTCTTTTAGGCTCGCACAAGTGTATTGCACACACAATCTAACGTTGTGCATTGAAGAATAACATATAAGAATAACATCAACGCTAATTGTTGGATCGTGTGCATTTAGTGAAGGGGTATTTATTCTATGCATTGTAATGAAAAAGCTAATGCAAAAATTTCCTTTCAAAACACAAATTAACAAGTTAGTTGCAATGCAATTGCGAGACATATATTTGCGTTTTATTTTCATTGCACAGAGGAATAAGTTAAATATTGAGAATGCAATGCATTGTGTAACAGCAAAAATGTTATCTCTTCATTGCATAACGGAATGACTTAGTTCTTGGATGCATTGTACTGCAACAAGTACATTCCTTATATGTTATTCTCAATGCACAAACGTTTGATCGTGTGTGTAATGCAGTACAAAAAGCGTTCATGTTATCTTTTAATGCACAAGGTTCTTGTTTGTTCTTGTAGGCTTGCACAAGTGTATAGCTTTTAAGCTATTATTCAATGCACAACGTCAGATTGTGTGTTGCAATGCAATGAAACCACACTCATGTTATCTCTTTAACGCACAACGGAATGAGCTAGTCATGCATTTTAATGCAACATTTGATTTGCTTATGTTATTCTTCAACGCTACTCGTTAGATCGTGTGTGCAATGCAATGCAACACTTTATATCTCTTCATTGCACAATGGAATGGTGTAGTTATTATATGCATTGTAATGCAACAGCTAATGCAATAATCTACCTTCAAAACACAAATGAACAAATGTTTGAAAGCACATGTTGTGTGTTTTCTTTTCATTGATAGGTTAGATCTTTCTTGCAATGCAATGCAACTGTAAAAATGTTATTTCTTCAATGCAATTCGGAATGAGTTAGTTATTGTAGGCATTGCACTGCAACAAGTGCAAAGCTTATATGTTTTTCTTTAATGCACAACGGTAGATCATGTGTGCAATGCAAGCAACAGCATATATTGTTTCTTCGTTGAAGAACAGAATGAGTTGGTTGTTTTCAGTTTTTATTGCACAGAGCAGTAAGTTAGATCTTTTATGCAATAAAATGCAACAGTAGAGATGTTATCTTATCGGAGTGAGTTAGTTCTGGCACTCACTGTAATGCAACAAGCGCATAGCTTATATTATATTTTTCAATGTACAACGTTACATCGTGTATGCTATGCAATATAACCGCACTCATGTTATCTCTTTAAAGCACATCGGAATGAGTAAGATCTGGCATGCATTGTAATGCACCATGTGATTTGCTTATATGTTTTCTTCAACGCTAATCGTTAGATCGTGTGTGCAATGCAATCCAAATTGCATTTGGTCCTGCTAATGCAATAATTTTCATTCAAAACACAAATTAACAAGTTAGTTGTATTATGCAATGAATTGCATAACCTATATTTGTGTTTTCTTTTCATTGCACAACTAAATCTAAAATAACAAAAGAAATGTTTGTGTCTAAGATCTGTTGTATATTGACAAAGTAATTTCTAAGGAACTTGTCGTTTTTCTCTGTGCTTTTTTTCACCGATATGTACAGTTTATTATTTTTGTTTATAAGTGAGATATTCAATTAAATGTCACACCAAATGTTATCTTATGCATGTTATCTCTTCAATGAACATCGGAATAACTTAGTTCTTCGCTTTGCTTAAATGTTGTTTTTGTGTGCAATAACATTGTGTGCACTTATCTCTTCGTTACACATAGGAATATTGTAATTAGGTAGTTATTCTATGCATTGTAATGGAACAGCTCTTATCTCTTCAATTCAAAATGGAATCTGAAAGAGCTGTTGCACTTTCTTTACATTCTCGTAGACTACTTCTGATGTTAAATCAGCCATACAGAGGTCCCTTTTTGACCTAATGAACACATTACTGGCTAAAGAATCCTTGAACATTAACTGCATATACATGCAGATTGACTTCTTGAGATGATATATCCTCCAGACAGGAGTTAACATTTGACCTACTGAACAAATTTCTGGCCCAAGAGTACTTGATTTTGAACTTTCTACACATACTCATTGACTCCTTCTGATTCGGCTTCATAGGATATATAGAAGTCCATTTCTCACCTATTGAACTTTTTTCTGGCCAAAGGGTCCTCAAAAGTTTAAAAACCACATAAACTTATTGACTCCGTCTACTGTTAAATCAGCCAGAGAGGTCCCTTTTTGACCTACTGAACACATATCTTGACTGAACATACTGTACATAAAGATTTACTTCTTAAGTTGTTATTTTAGCCAGACAGAAATTTGACATGCTGAACATATTTTTGGCCAAAAAGCTCTTGGACATCAACTTTCTGTACATACAGATTGACTTGTTGAGATGATGTATCAGCCAGACATTTCACATTTGACCTACTGAACATATTTCTGGCCCAAGAGTACTTAATCTTGAAATTTCTATACTTACTCATAGACTCCTTCTGATGCTTCAGTTGCCATATAGAAGTCCAAATCTCACCTATTGAGCTTATTTCTAGTCAAAGGGTCCTCAAAAGGTTTAAACAATAAACTTCTTCTGATGTTAAATCAGCCATAAAGAGGTCCCTTTTTGACCTACTGAACAAATTTCTGGCTAAAGAATCCTTGAACATTAACTGCATATACATACAGATATTTTTGGCCAAAAAGCTCTTGAACTTTAACTGACTGTACATACAGATTGACTTCTTGAGATGATATATGAGCCAGACAGGAGTTCACATTTGACCTACTGAACATATTTCTGGCCCAAGAATACTTGATCTTGATATTTCTATACACACTCATAGACTTCTTCTGATGCTTCAGATGCCATATATAAGTCTATTGCTGACATATATAATTTATTTCTGGTCAAAGGGTCCTCAAAAGGTTTAAACAATATAAACTTATGGACTCCTTTCAATTTTAAATAAGCCATACAGAGGACCCTTTTTGACCTACTGAACAAATTTCTGGCCCAAGAGTACTTAATCTTGAAATTTCTATACACACTCAAAGACTTCTACTGATGCTTCAGATGCCATATAGAAGACAATAATCTCACCTATTGAACTTATTTCTGGTCAAAGGGTCCTGAAAAGGTTTAAACAATATAAACATAAACTTCTTCTGATGTTAAATCAGCCATACAGAGGTCCCTTTTTGACCCATTGAACATATTATTTTGGCCCAAGAATACTTGATCTTGATATTTCTATACACACTCATAGACTTCTTCTGATGCTTCAGATGCCATATATAAGTCTATTGCTGACATATATAATTTATTTCTGGTCAAAGGGTCCTCAAAAGGTTTAAACAATATAAACTTATGGACTCCTTTCAATTTTAAATAAGCCATACAGAGGACCCTTTTTGACCTACTGAACAAATTTCTGGCCCAAGAGTACTTAATCTTGAAATTTCTATACACACTCAAAGACTTCTACTGATGCTTCAGATGCCATATAGAATACAATAATCTCACCTATTGAACTTATTTCTGGTCAAAGGGTCCTGAAATGGTTTAAACAATATAAACATAAACTTCTTCTGATGTTAAATCAGCCATACAGAGGTCCCTTTTTGACCCATTGAACATATTATTTTGGCCCAAGAATATTTGATCTTGAAATTTCCATACAAACTCATAGACTTCTTCTGATGCTTCAGATGCCATATAGAAGTCTATATATCACCTATTGAACCTATTTTTGGTCAAATGGTCCTCAAAATGTTTAAACAATATAAACTTATAAACTTATTCTGATGTTAAATCAGACACAGAGAGGTCCCTTTTCGACCCTCTGAACATATTTTTGGTCAAAGAGCTTTTGAACATCAACTGACTGTACATACAGATTGACTTCTTGATATGATATATCAGCCAGACAGGAGTTCACATTTGACCTACTGAACATATTTCTGGCCCAAGAGAACTTTATCTTGAAATTTCTATACATACTCATTGACTCTTCCTGATGCTTCAGAGGCCATATAGAAGTCTATTGCTGACATATAGAATTTTTTTCTGGTCAAAGGGTCCTCAAAAGGTTTAAACAATATAAACTTGTAAACTTCTTCTGATGTTAAATCAGCCATATAGAGGTCCCTTTTTGACCTACTGAACAAATTTCTCGCTAAAGAATCCTTGAACATTACCTGCATATACATACAGATATTTTTGGCCAAAAAGCTCTTTAACATCAACTGACTGTACATACAGATTGACTTCTTGAGATGATATATGAGCCAGACAGGAGTTCACATTTGACCTACTGAACATATTTCTGGCCAAAGAGTACTTGATCTTGAACTTTCTATACATACTCATTGACTCCTTCTGATGCTTCAGATGCCATATCGAAATCCATATCTCAAATATTGAACTTATCTCTGGTCAAAGGGTCCTCAAAAGGTTTAAACAATATAAACTTATGGACTCCTTTCAATGTTAAATAAGCCATACAGAGGACCCTTTTTGACCTACTGAACAAATTTCTGGCCCAAGAGTACTTAATCTTGAAATTTCTATACACACTCAAAGACTTCTTCTGATGCTTCAGATGCCATATAGAAGTCCATACCTCACCTATTGAACTTATTTCTAGTCAAAGGGTCCTCAAAAGGTTTAAACAATATAAACTTATGGACTCCTTTCGATGTTAAACATTTTGAGGACCCTTTGACCAGAAATAAGTTCAATAGGTGAGATATGGACTTCTATATGGCATCTGAAACATCAGAAGAAGTCTATGAGGGTGTATAGAAATTTCAAGATCAAGTATTCTTGGGCCAGAAATATGTTCAGTAGGTCAAATTTCTGTCTGGCTAAAATAACATCATAAGAAGTAAATCTTTATGTTGATGTAAAAGAGCTCTTTGGCCAAAAATATGTTCAGCAGGTCAAAAAGGGACCTCTCTGTGGCTGATATAACAGCAGACGGAGTCTATAAGATCTATCAGTAGGTCAAATGTGAAATGAGTTTGTTTTTTAAACTTTTGAGGACCCTTTGACCAAAAAAAAGTTCAATAGGTCCGATATGGACTACTGTCTGGCGGATTTAACATCAGAAAGAGTCTCTGAGGCTATAAAGTTACAATTTGAGGACCCTTTTATAGCAGAAAAAAGATCAATAGGAGAGATATGGACTTTCATATGGACTCTGAAGCATCAGACGGAGTCTATGAGTATGTATAAAATGTTCAAGATCAAGTATTCTTGGGCCAGAGATTTGTTCAGTATGTCAAAAAGGGTCCTCTGTATGGCTTATTTAACATCGAAAGGAGTCCATAAGTTTATATTGTTTAAACCTTTTGAGGACCCTTTGACTAGAAAAAAGATCAATAGGAGAGATATGGACTTCTATATGGCATCTGAAGCATCAGAAGAAGTCTATGAGTGTTTATAGAAATTTCAAGATCAAGTATTCTTGGGCCAGAAATATGTTCAGTAGGTCAAATTTCAGTCTGGCTAAAATAACATCATAAGAAGTAAATCTTTATGTACAGTCAGTTGATGTACAAGAGCTCTTTGGCCAAAAATATGTTCAGCAGGTCAAAAAGGGACCTCTCTGTGGCTGATATAACAGCAGACGGAGTCTATAAGATCTATCAGTAGGTCAAATGTGAAATGAGTTTGTTTTTTAACTTTTGAGGACCCTTTGACCAGAAATTTGTTCAATAGGTCCGATATGGACTACTGTCTGGCGGATTTAACATCAGAAAGAGTCTATGAGGCTCTAAAGTTACAATTTGAGGACCCTTTTATAGCAGAAAAAAGATCAATAGGAGAGATATGGACTTTCATATGGCCTCGGAAGCATCAGACGGAGTCTATGAGTATGTATAAAATGTTCAAGATCAAGTATTCTTGGGCCAGAGATTTGTTCAGTAGGTCAAAAAGGGTCCTCTGTATGGCTTATTTAACATCGAAAGGAGTCCATAAGTTTATATTGTTTAAACCTTTAGAGGACCCTTTGACCAGAAATAAATTCTATATGTCAGCAATAGACTTCTATGTGGCATCTGAAGCATCAGAAGTCTATGAGTGTGTATAGAAATTTCAAGATCAAGTATTCTTGGGCCAGAAATATGTTCAGTAGGTCAAATTTCTGTCTGGCTAAAATAACATCATAAGAAGTAAATCTTTATGTACAGTCAGTTGATGTACAAGAGCTCTTTGGCCAAAAATATGTTCAGCAGGTCAAAAAGGGACCTTTCTGTGGCTGATATAACAGCAGACGGAGTCTATGAGTTTATTTGTTTTTTAAACTTTTGAGGACCCTTTGAACAGAATAAAGTTCAATAAGTCATATATGGACTACTGTCTGGCGGATTTAACATCAGAAAGAGTCTATGAGGATATAAAGTTACAATTTGAGGACCCTTTTATAGCAGAAAAAAGATCAATAAGAGAGATGTGGACTTTCATATGGCCTCTGAAGCATCAGAAGGAGTCTATGAGTATGTATAGAATGTTCAAGATCAAGTATTCTTGGGCCAGAAACTTGTTCAGTAGGTCAAAAAGGAACCTGTGTATGGCTGATTTAACATCAGGAGTCTATAAGTTTATATTGTTTAAAACCTTTTCAGGACCCTTTGACCATAGATAAGTTCAAAAGGTGAGATATGGCTTTCTATATGGCAACTGAAGCCATCAGAAGGAGTCTATGAGTGTGTATAGAAATTTCAAGATCAAGTACTCTTGGGCCAGAAATTTGTTCAGTAGGTCAAATTTATGTTTGGTTAAAATAACATCATAAGAAGTAAATCTTTATGTACAGTCAGTTGATGTACAAGAGCTCTTTGGCCAAAAATATGTTCAGCAGGTCAAAAAGGGACCTCTCTGTGGCTGATATAACAGCAGACGGAGTCTATGAGTTTATTTGTTTTTTAAACTTTTGAGGACCCTTTGACCAGAAAAAAGTTCAATAGGTCCGATATGGACTACTGTCTGGCAGATTTAACATTAGAAAGGGTCTATGAGGATATAATGTTACAATTTGAGGAACCTTTTATAGCAGAAAAAAGATCAATAGGAGAGATATGGACTTTCATATGGCCTCTGAAGCATCAGAAGGAGTCTATGAGTATGTATAGAATGTTCAAGATCAAGTACTCTTGGGCAAGAAACTTTTTCAGTAGGTCAAAAAGGGTCCTCTGTATGGCTGATTTAACATCGAAAGGAGTCCATAAGTTTATATTGTTTAAACCTTTTGAGGACCCTTTGACCAGAAATAAGTTCAATAGGTGAGATATGGACTTCTATATGGCATCTGAAGCATCAGAAGAAGTCTTTGAGTGTCTATAGAAATTTCAAGATCAAGTACTCTTAGGCCAGAAATTTGTTCAGTAGGTCAAAAAGGAACCTGTGTATGGCTGATTTAACATAAGGAGTCTATAAGTTTATATTGTTTAAAACCTTTTCAGGACCCTTTGACCAGAGATAAGTTCAATAGGTGAGACATGGACTTCTATATGGCAACTGAAGCCATCAGAAGGAGTCTATGAGTGTGTATAGAAATTTCAAGATCAAGTACTCTTGGGCCAAAAATATGTTCAGTAGGTCAAATGTGAAATGTCTGGCTGATTTATCATCTCAACAAGTCAATCTGTATGTACAGTTGATGTTCAAGAGCTCTTTGGCCAAAAATATGTTTAGCAGATCAAATTTCTCTCTGGCTAAAATAACATTTTAAGAAGTAAATCTGTATGTGTGGTAACTTCATGCTCAAGGACTCCTTTGCCAGATATATGTTCAGTAGGTCAAAAACGGACCTCTCTATGGCTGATTTAACAGCAGACGGAGTCTATATGGTTTTTAAACTTTTGAGGACCCTTTGACCAGAAAAAAGTTTAATAGGTGAGATATGGACTTCTATATGACATCTGAAGCATCAGAAGAAGTCTTTGAGTGTGTATAGAAATTTCAAGATCAAGTACTCTTGGGCCAGAAATTTGTTCAGTAGGTCAAAAAGGGTCCTCTGTATGGATGATTTAACATCAGAAGAAGTTTGTAATGGATTAGAAAAGTTGGTAATGCAATGCAATGTAATGGAACAGATAATGCAATGATTTCCATTCAATACACAAATGAAAAATTAGTTGTAGTATGCAAGAGATAAATAATACGGAACTACAAATGTTATGTGGTATCTTTTCATTGCGCAGAGGATATGCATTGCAACGCAAAAGAGAAAAAAATATTATCCTTTAATGCACAACGTAATGAGTATGCATTTTAATGCAACAATTGCATAGATGCATATGTTGTTCTTAAATGTGATCGTGTCAGCAATGCTATGCAGCAGAACATATCTCTTCAATCCACAACGTCAGATCCTGTGTGCAATGCAATGCACCAGCATATATGTTCTCTTCGTTGCACAACGGAATGAGGAAGTTCTTCAGTACATTGTAATGCAATAGCTAATGCAATGATTTCCCTTCATATACAAATTAATAGTTTGTAGTATGCAATTCAGTCCGAAAGCACATATGTTATGTTTTATTTTCATTGCACAGAGGAATAAGATATTTTATGCAAAGCAATGCAACATCTCATATGTTGTCTCCGTTTACAACGGAAAGAATATATCTATAAATAGTCATAGACTTCTTCTTTCGTTACAGCAGCCAAAATTAAAATTTGTTATGTGTAGTCTGCAATGCAGAACGGAATAAGTTAGATCCTGTATGCAATCCAATGCAACAGCAAATATGTTATCTCTTCAATACACAACGGAATGAATAATTAATGTATGCAATTTCAATGCAACAAGCGCATGCTTAGGTTATTCTTCAATGCACAATGTTAGATCGTCTGTGCAATGCATATGTTTAATCTCTTAGTTGCACATCTTAATGAGTTAGTTATTGTTTGCGTTGTAAAACATCAGGTCATATAATGTTTTCTCTTCAACACTATAATGTTTTCTCTTCAACACTCAAATGAAGTTAATTGTTGTATGCAATGCGAAAACAAACATGTTATCTCTTTAATGCACATCAGAATGGCTTAATTCTTGTATGTGTTGCAGTGCAAAAAGCAACAAGCGCACAGCTTATATGTTATTCTTTAATGCACGTTTCATTGTGTGTGCAATAAAATGCAACCGCACAAATGCTATCTTTTTAAGGAACAACGGAATGAGTCAGTTCTTGCATGCATTATAATGCAACGTCTAATACGATGATTTCCCTTCAAAACACAAATGAATGAGTTAGTTGTATTATTGAATGAATTGGGAAAGCACATATATTCATGTTTTCTTTTCATTGCACAGAGGAATGTTAGATCTTTAATGCCGTCTGTAACAGGCAAAAATGTTATCTCTTCAATGCACAACGGAGTGAGTTAGTTCTGGCATGCATTGTAATGCAACATGTGATTTGTTTATGTTATTCTTCAAGGCTAATCGTTAGATCGTGTGTGCAATACAACGCCACTCTTGCTATCTCTCACAATGGAATGGGGTAGTTATTATGTGCATTGTAATGCAACAGCTAATGCAAGAATCTCCCTTCAAAACACAAATGAACAAGTTATTATGCAATGAATTGCGAAAACACAAATGTAAGTTTGATCTTTTATGCATTGCAACTGAAACTTGTGTCTCTTCGATGCAAATCGGCGTGTGTCAATTATTGTGCATTGCAATGAACAATAAATTATTCTTCAATAACCAAGTTCGACCATAAGTGCAATAAAATACAACAGCATATGTTATCTCTTCGTTACACAACGGAATTAGTTAGTTATTGTGTGTGCATTGTAATGGAATCTACTACAATAATTTCCCTTCAATAAAAAATGAATAGTTGTAATGCGAAAGCACATATGTTATATATTTTCATGGCACAGAAGTTAGATCTTTTTTGCAATACAATACAACTGTAAAAATGCTATATCTTTAATGCACATCGCACTGCGACAAGTGCATAGCTTATATGTTATTCTTTAATGTTTGATCGTGTGTGCAGTGAAATACAAAAGCGTTCATGTTGTCTCACTGCACAACGGAATGAGTTGGAATGCAAGTACATAGCTGCATCAATTCATCAATGCACAACAGCAATCCAACAACAGCACTCATGTTATCTTTTTAATGCACAACGGAATGAGTTAGTTCTGGCATGCATTGTAATGCAACATTTGATTTGCTTATATGCTATTCTTTAACGCTAATCGTCCCTGCAATGCAATGCCACACTTGTTATCTCTTCGTTGCACAATGGAATTGGGTAGTCATTATATGCATTGTAAAGCAACAGCCAATACAATAATTTTCCATCAAACCACAAATCAACAAGTTAGTTTTATAATGCAATGAATTGCGAAAGCACATATCTTGTGTGTTTTCTTTTCATTGCACAGAGGAATAAGTTTCCTTTCTTAGTAGAATAAGTTCTTTTGCAATGATTTCCCTTCAATACAAAAATGGATAGCTTAGTATGTAATGTGAAAGCACATATGTTATGTGTTTTTATTGCACAGAGCAATGTTAGTTATTTGTTAGTTATTTAGGTATTTTGTTAGTTATTTGCGTTTTATTTTCACTGCACAGAGGAATAAATAAAATATTGAGAATGCAATGCATTGTGTAACAGCAAAAATGTTATCTCTTCAATGCATATCGGAATGACTTAGTTCTTGGATGCCATGCACTGGAACAAGTACATTCCTTATATGTTATTCTCAATGCAAAATCGTTTGATCGTGTGTGTAATGCAGTACAAAAAGCGTTCATGTTATCTTTTAATGCACAACGAAATTAGTTTGTTCTTTTAGGCTTGCACAAGTGTATTGCACACACAATCTAACGTTGTGCATTGAAGAATAACATATAAGCTAAGCTTCAATGCACAACGTTAACAGCACTCATGTTATCTTTTCAATACACATCGGAATGAGTTAGTCATGCATTTTAATGCAATATTTGATTCGCTTATATGTTATTCTTCAACTCTACTCGTTAGATCGTGTGTGCAATGCAATGCAACACTATATCTCTTCCTTTTACAATGGAATGGGGTAGTTATTATATGCATTGTAATGCAACAACTAATGCAATAATCTCCCTTCAAAACACAAATGAACAAATGTTCGAAAGCACATATGTTGTGTGTTTTCTTTTCATTGATAAGTTAGATCTTTCTTGTAATGCAATGCAACTGTAAAAATGTTATTACTTCAATGCAATTCGGAATGAGTTAGTTATTGTATGCATTGCACTGCAACAAGTGTATAGCTTATGTTATTCTCAATGCAAAACGTTTGATCGTGTGTGCAGTGCAACATGTGAAATAGTTGAAATAAAATGTGAAATGAAATAGTTCCCCTTCAATAAATAAATTAATCATTTAGTTGTAGCATGCAATGAGAAAGCGTATGTTATGTGTTTTCATTTCATTGTTATCTAAGATCTAAGTTAGTCAATACAACAGCAAAAATGTTATCTCTTCGATGCACATCGGAATAAGCGAGTTCTTGTATGCATTGCAAAAGCACATATGTTATGTGTTTTTATAGCACAGAGCAATAAGTTAGATCTTTTATGCAATCATATGTAACATTAAGATGTTATCTGCACTTCGGAGTGAGTTAGTTCTGGCATGCATTGTAATGCAACAAGCGATCAATGCTTATATGATGTTCTTCAATGTTACAACGTTACATCGTGTATGCAATGCAATATAACCGCACTCATTTTATCTCTTTAATGCACAACGGAATGAGTTAGTTCTGGCATGCATTGTAATGCAACATGTGATTTGCTTATGTATTTTTCTTCAACGCTAATCGTTAGATCGTGTGTGCAATGCAATACAACCGCACTCATGTTATCTCTTTAACGCACAACGGAATGAGTTTGTTATTGTGTGTCCATTATAATGGAATGTCTTTTGCAATAATTTCCCTTCAATAGAAAAATGGGTAATGCGAAAGCACATATGTTATGTGTTTTTATTGCACAGAGCAATGTTAGTTATTTTAATCAAATGCAACAGTAGAGATGTTATCTCTTCGGAGTGAGTTAGTTCTGGCACTCACTGTAATGCAACAAGCGCATAGCTTATATGATATTCTTCAACAACGTTACATCGTGTAGGCCTATGCAATGCAATATAACCGCAATCATGTTATCTCTTTAAAGCATATCGGAATGAGTAAGTACTGGCATGCATTGTAATGCAACATGTGATTTGCTCCTGTGTTTTTCTTCAACGCTAATTGTTAGATCGTGTGTGCATTTAGTGAAGGGGTATTTATTCTATGCATTGTAATGCAAAAGCTAATGCAAAAATTTCCCTTCAAAACACAAATTAACAAGTTAGTTGCAATGCAATTGCGAGACATATATTTGCGTTTTATTTTCATTGCACGGAATAAGTTAAATATTGAGAATGCAATGCATTGTGTAACAGCAAAAATGTTATCTCTTCAATGCATAACGGAATGACTTAGCTCTTGGATGCATTGTACTGCAACAAGTACATTCCTAATATGTTATTCTCAATGCAAAAACGTTTGATCGTGTGTGTAATACAGTACAAAAAGCGTTCATGTTATCTTTTAATGCACAAGGGAATTAGTTTGTTCTTGTAGGCTTGCACAAGTGTATAGCTTATAAGCTATTATTCAATGCACAACGTCAGATTGTGTGTGCAATGCAATGAAACAGCACTCATGTTATCTTTTTAATGCACAACGGAATGAGTTAGTCATTCATTTTAATGCAACATTTGATTTGCTTATGTTATTCTTCAACGCTACTCGTTAGATCGTGTGTGCAATGCAATGCAACACTTTATATCTCTTCATTGCACAATGGAATGGGGTAACTACCCCACATATAAGCTTTGCACTTGTTGCAGTGCAATGCCTACAATAACTAACTCATTCCGAATTGCATTGAAGAAATAACATTTTTACAGTTGCATTGCATTGCAAGAAAGATCTAACCTATCAATGAAAAGAAAACACACAACATATGTGCTTTCGAACATTTGTGTTTTGAAGGTATATTATTGCATTAGCTGTTGCATTACAATGCATATAGTAGTTATTATATGCATTGTAATGCAACAGCTAATGCAATAATCTACCTTCAAAACACAAATGTTCGAAAGCACATATGTTGTGTGTTTTCTTTTCATTGATAGGTTAGATCTTTCTTGCAATGCAATGCAACTGTAAAAATGTTATTTCTTCAATGCAATTCGGAATGAGTTAGTTATTGCATTGCACTGCAACAAGTGCAAAGCTTATATGTTATTCTTTAATGCACAACGGTAGATCATGTGTGCAATGCAAGCAACAGCATATATTGTTTCTTCGTTGAAGAACAGAATGAGTTAGTTGTTTTCAGTTTTTATTGCACAGAGCAGTAAGTTAGATCTTTTATGCAATAAAATGCAACAGTAGAGATGTTATCTTATCGGAGTGAGTTAGTTCTGGCACTCACTGTAATGCAACAAGCGCATAGCTTATATGATATTCTTCAATGTACAACGTTACATCGTGTATGCTATGCAATATAACCGCACTCATGTTATCTCTTTAAAGCACATCGGAATGAGTAAGATCTGGCATGCATTGTAATGCACCATGTGATTTGCTTATATGTTTTCTTCGACGCTAATCGTTAGATCGTGTGTGCAATGCAATCCAAATTGCATTTAGTCCTGCTAATGCAATAATTTTCATTCAAAACACAAATTAACAAGTTAGTTGTATTATGCATAACCTATATTTGTGTTTTCTTTTCATTGCACAACTTAATCTGAAACAACAAAAGAAATGTTTGTGTCTAAGATCAGTCAAAGTAATTTCTAAGGTTTTTCTGTGTGCTTTTTTTCACCGATATATACAGTTTATTATTTTTGTTTATAAGTGAGATATTCAATTAAATGTCACAACAAATGTTATCTTATGCATGTTATCTCTTCAATGAACATCGGAATAACTTAGTTCTTCGCTTTGCTTAAATGTTATTTTTGTGTGCAATAATACACTTATCTCTTCGTTACACATAGGAGTATTGTAATTAGGTAGTTATTCTATGCATTGTAATTGAACAGCTCTTATCTCTTCAATTCAAAATGGAATCAATTAGCTGTTGTACACTCTTTACATTCTCGTAGACTACTTCTGATGTTAAATCAGCCATACAGAGGTCCCTTTTTGACCTAATGAACACATTACTGGCTAAAGAATCCTTGAACATTAACTGCATATATACATACAGATTGACTTCTTGAGATGATATATCCTCCAGACAGGAGTTAACATTTGACCTACTGAACAAATTTCTGGCCCAAGAGTACTTGATTTTGAACTTTCTATACATTCTCATTGACTCCTTCTGATGTTACAGAGGCAATATAGAAGTATATTTCTGACATATAGAATTTATTTCTGGTCAAAGTGTCCTCAAAAGTTTTTAAATAATATAAACTGACAGACTCCTTTTCATGTTAAATCAGCCGTACCGAGCTCCCTTTTGACCTACTGAACAATTTCAGTCCCAAGAGTACTTGATCTTGAATTTTCTATACATACTCATAGACTCCTTCTCATGCTTCATAGGATATATAGAAGTCCATTTCTCACCTATTGAACTTTTTTTCTGGCCAAAGGGTCCTCAAAAGTTTAAAAACCATATAAACTTATTGACTCCGTCTGCTGTTATATCAGCCACAGAGAGGTCCCTTTTTGACCTGCTGAACATATTTTTGGCCAAAGAGCTCTTGCACATAAAGATTTATTGTTGAGATGATGTATCAGCCAGACAGTCACATTTCACATTTGACCTACTGAACATATTTCTGTCCCAAGAGAACTTTATCTTGAAATTTCTATACATACTCATTGACTCTTCCTGATGCTTCAGAGGCCATATAGAAGTCTATTGCTGACATATAGAATTTTTTTCTGGTCAAAGGGTCCTCAAAAGATTTTAAACAATATAAACTTGTTACCTCTTTTTGATGTTAAATCAGCCATACAGATGTCCCTTTTTGACCTACTGAACATATTTCTGGCCCTAGAGTACTTGATCTTGAAACTTCTTTACATACTCATAGACTCCTTCTGATGCTTCAGTGGCCATTATAGAAGTCCATATCTCACCTATTGAACTTATTTCTGGTCAAAGGGTCCTCAAAAGGTTTAAACAATATAAACGTATAAACTTCTTCTGATGTTCAATCAGCCATATAGAGGTCCCTTTTTGACCCACTGAACAAATTTCTCGCTAAAGAATCCTTGAACATTAACTGCATATACATACAGATATTTTTGGCCAAAAAGCTCTTGAACTTTAACTGACTCAACATACATATTGACTTCTTGAGATGATATAATAGCCAGACAGGAGTTCACATTTGACCTACTGAACATATTTCTGGCCAAAGAGTACTTGATCTTGAACTTTCTATACACTTCTATAACTTATCTATGGTCAAAGGGTCCTCAAAAGGTTTAAACAATATAAACTTATGGACTCCTTTCGATGTTAAATAAGCCATACAGAGGACTCTTTTTGACCTAGAGAACACATTTCTGGCCCAAGAGTACTTGATCTTGAAATTTCTATACACACTCAAAGACTTCTGATGCTTCAGATGCCATATAGAAGTCCATATCTCACCTATTGAACTTTTTTCTGGTCAAAGGGTCCTCAAAAGTTTAAAAACCATATAGAATCCGTCTGCTGTTAAATCACCCATAGAGAGGTCCGTTTATTGACCTACTGAACATATATCTGGCAAAGGAGTCCTTGAACATGAAGTTACCATACATACAGATTTACTTTTTAAAATGTTATTTTAGCCAGAGAGAAATTTGATCTGCTGAACATATTTTTGGCCAAATAGCTCTTTAACATCAACTGCCAGTACATACAAATTGACTTGTTGAGATGATATATCAGCCAGACATTTCACATTTGACCTACTGAACATATTTCTGGCCCAAGAGTACTTGATCTTGAACTTTCTATACATACTCATAGACTCCTTCTGATGCTTCAGTTGCCATATAAAAGTCCATATCTCACCTATTGAACTTATTTCTGTTCAAATGGTCCTCAAAAAGTTTAAACAATATAAACTTCTTCTGATGTTAAATCAGCCATACAGAGGTCCCTTTTTGACCCATTGAACATATTATTTTGGCCCAAGAATATTTGATCTTGAAATTTCTATACAAACTCATAGACCACTTCTGATGCTTCAGATGCCATATAGAAGTCCATATCTCACCTATTGAACTTATTTCTGATCAAATGGTCCTCAAAATGTTTAAACAATATAAACTTATAAACTTATTCTGATGTTAAATCAGCCATACAGAGGTCCCTTTTCGACCCTCTGAACATATTTTTGGTCAAAGAGCTTTTGAACATCAACTGACTGTACATATAGATTGACTGTTCTTGTTATGATATGTGTTGGGGAATTTCATTTGTCTCATATATGGGTCTGAATATAAAATTCTGTAATGCTAGAGAAAACCAGGTCTGAATGCTGTAATGCCAAGCAGAAAAACGTCTCAGGTTACAAATGTAACCTTTGTTCCCTGAGAACAGGGAACGAGACAATACGTCTCCCTGCCATGCCTCGGGGCTTGCCTGCCGTACAGTCCCTTCAGACGATAAGGTGATTTGTCATGTTTGCAAGGCGCCCTTATATACTTCCAGGTCGCACGTTAATCATTCACGCTAATGATTCACGGGCTGTCGCCGGTCAATGTGATTGACGTGATTTGATAGTGATTTCAGACACCTGTCACGCCTGAGGCGTTCCCCATAACGTCGATGACGTATTGTTGAGTTCCCTTCGAAAGGGAACTAGGTCTGGATGTGAGGATAGGGCACATGAGGACATGGACAAGAGAGTGGAAAAGTACCCAAAAGACTTGTAGCACAGATGCAGGTGTTGGGAAGCACTGGAAGAGAAACGTATTGTATACAATGTAACGATGTGCCACCAATAAGAAAAAGGCATTGATGCGGCTAAACTTTCTGTCAAAATGATGGATGGTGACCTTTGATCTAGTTCCACCCCTTGCGGTTAAACTTTCTGTCAAAATGATGGTAACAGTTAGTTTAATTGTTTGAAGTTAGTTTTATCAAGAAAAAGGGGAGTATGACAGTTAGTTTGATCCTTTTGAAGTTCGTGTGATCAAGAAAAAAGGGAGTATAACAGTTAGTTTGATCGTTTTAAGTTAGTTTGGCGACAGACCAAGGAGGAGTAAGTAGAAAAAGATAACTGTATGAGCGCTATTCGGACACCTGATAAGAAAAAGGTAGAAGACCTGAGCGCTGGCCCTTGTGGAGTCAGATGTCCAGCTGGCTTCTCACTTTGTTGAACTGCTCAATAAAGTTATTCTTCTGAGACCTGAAACTTCGGCTCTGAAGAATTGAACCAAAGATCGAGAATTTGCCTCAACAATATCAGCCAGACAGGAGTTCACATTTGACCTACTGAACATATGTCTGGCCCAAGAGAACTTTATCTTGAAATTTCTATACATACTCATTGACTCTTCCTGATGCTTCAGAGGCCATATAGAAGTCTATTGCTGACATATAGAATTTTTTTCTGGTCAAAGGGTCCTCAAAAGATTTTGAAACAATATAAACTTGTAGACTCCTTTTGATGTTAAATCAGCCATACAGAGGTCCCTTTTTGACCTACTGAACATATTTCTGGCCCTAGAGTACTTGATCTTGAACCTTCTATACATACTCATAGACTCCTTCTGATGCTTCAGTGGACATTATAGAAGTCCATATCTCACCTATTGAACTTATTTCTGGTCAAAGGGTCCTCAAAAGGTTTAAACAATATAAACTTATAAACTTCTTCTGATGTTAAATCAGCCATATAGAGGTCCCTTTTTGACCTACTGAACAAATTTCTCGCTAAAGAATTCTTGAACATTACCTGCATATACATATAGATATTTTTGGCCAAAAAGCTCTTTAACATCAACTGACTGTACATACAGATTGACTTCTTGAGATGATATATGAGCCAGACAGGAGTTCACATTTGACCTACTGAACATATTTCTGGCCAAAGAGTACTTGATCTTGAACTTTCTATACATACTCATTGACTCCTTCTGATGCTTCAGATGCCATATCGAAATCCATATGTCAAATATTGAACTTATCTCTGGTCAAAGGGTCCTCAAAAGGTTTAAACAATATAAACTTATGGACTCCTTTCGATGTTAAATAAGCCATACAGAGGACCCTTTTTGACCTAGTGAACACATTTCTGGCCCAAGAGTACTTAATCTTGAAATTTCTATACACACTCAAAGATTTCTTCTGATGCTTCAGATGTCATATAGAAGTCCATTTCTCACCTATTGAACTTATTTCTAGTCAAAGGGTCCTCAAAAGGTTTAAACAATATAAACTCATGGACTCCTTTCGATGTTAAACATTTTGAGGACTCTTTGACCAGAAATAAGTTCAATAGGTGAGATATGGACTTCTATATGGCATCTGAAGCATCAGAAGGAGTCTTTGAGTATGTATAGAAATTTCAAGATAATGTTCTCTTGGGCCAGAAATTTGTTCAGTAGGTCAAAAAAGGGACCTCTCTATGGCTGATTTAACATCAGAAGAAGTTTATACGTTTATATTGTTTAAACCTTTGACCCTTTGACCAGAAATAAGTTCAATAGGTGAGATATGGACTTCTATATGGCATCTGAAACATCAGAAGAAGTCTATGAGTGTGTATAGAAATTTCAAGATCAAGTATTCTTTGGCCAGAAATATGTTCAGTAGGTCAAATTTCTGTCTGGCTAAAATAACATCATAAGAAGTAAATCTTTATGTACAGTCAGTTGATGTACAAGAGCTCTTTGGCCAAAAATATGTTCAGCAGGTCAAAAAGGGACCTCTCTGTGGCTGATATAACAGCAGACGTAGTCTATAAGTTTAATTGTTTTTTAAACTTTTGAGGACCCTTTGACCAGAAAAAAGTTCAATAGGTCCGATATGGACTACTGTCTGGCGGATTTAACATTAGAAAGAGTCTATGAGGCTAAAAAGTTTCAATTTGAGGACCCTTTTATAGCAAAAAAAAGATCAATAGGAGAGATATGGACTTTCATATGGCCTCTGAAGCATCAGAAGGAGTCTATGAGTATGAATAGAATGTTCAAGATCAAGTATTCTTGGGCCAGAAATTTGTTCAGTAGGTCAAAAAGGGTCCTCTGTATGGCTTATTTAACATCGAAAGGAGTCCATAAGTTTATATTGTTTAAACCTTTTGAGGACCCTTTGACTAGAAATAAGTTCAATAGGTGAGATATGGACTTCTATATGGCATCTGAAGCATCAGAAGAAGTCTTTGAGTGTGTATTGTGTATTGGTCCATTTCGTTTTTTGTGTGATTTATGATTATGAGCATGTGTGGGAAAATAAATATCCCTTGCGAACTGACCTTTTTTCTGGGATTATTATTATAATTTGTTGTGTAACAGGTGGTTACCTTTTCTGCTATCCTGGGTTAAGTTAATTGTTTGACAGGTTTAATCCTTAATCCTGTCTGGCGCCCGAACATTCCTTTAAAGACATTTATTTGTATTAGGGCGGCTGCCACCGTTACAGAGTGGCGCCCGAACAGGGAGATGAAACCAAACACTTGGACACTTGAAACTTGAGCATTTGATTTTGAAAATCCCTGTGAACCATTGAACATTTGAGAAAAAAAACCTCTGGAACATTGTGATTTGTAAACTTTATTTTCTGATGGAAAACTAGTGAAACAATGTAATTGACTGACTTAATCTTGTAAATTGTTTATATTTCTGAAATTAGTTTTTTGTGTGTGTAAACTGTGAACGTTAAGTGAATAATTAGTGTAAGGAGTCACAATAATTGAGATAATTGAAGGTGATTTACTTTGAATGCTTTTTGTTTTTGACTTAATGTTTTTTTTTTGTGTGTTGAAAATATTTATTGAACATTTGTGAAAAGTTGTATTTTGTTGTTTTGGAAAAATTTGGGGGGGACAAACAAACTGACACACATCTCATTTACTGATACATTTATTTTAAATTTTTTTTTACACCCAACATTCTTACACTCCAACACTCATGGCAAATACCCCTCCTTCCCAATCTACTTTTGTGGAAATGGAGCCTCCACCAGACATCTCAACTCCAGTATGGCCGCCTGTACTGCGACCTCCGATGTCTCTGGTACCACCTCCAAGTGTTCCTGCCTTCTACCATACCCCCATTCCACTCAGCCCTGTTCATCCTGGAACCCATGTGCACACGTCTTTTCCTGCTCTGGCTGGCAGCACTCCAGTGCAAACCCTCACCTGGGCACCACAAGTAGATAACATGCAACTTTGCACCTCATCTGAAGGTGGAACTCCTTCTTCAGTGGCACAACATGACCTGCCCCACATTCTACCAACTCCTGGAAGGGAAATACAAGAAGTCACTGCCCGCGTACAAGGGAATTGGGATACCTTGTTTGATTTAATGGCAAGACAAGAAATAAGAGTGAATGAACTTACCAAGGAAGTGAAAGATACCTCTTCTCATCACCAGAGCCAGATGGCTGATCTTGCTGCAAAAGTGGAGGATAACAAAAATCAAGTTTTAACTCTGTTTACTACCACTAAGCAACAAGAAGAGTCTGAAGCAGACAATCTGACTAAAGCAATGAAGTTGATGATCACAGGAGAACTCCAAAAGGTGGAATCTACCTTGGTATCTGAACTACGTTTCATGATTGATCAGCTCCAGTCAGAGGTTCAGCAGGACATCAAAGCTGTTCAAAACGTATTCCAAACAAGCCATGATAAGATAAATTCACAACTCCAACAATGTGTTACACAAACTGATCAATGTCTCACCAGTTTCAAAGAATTGAAAAGTGAAGTGGAGAAAGGATTTCAAAGTGTCAAAGAAAGTGGGGATCAACGAAAGTTAAGTGTATTGACACCACCAGATCCTAGCACCACCACTTCATCTCTGCCATCTGTTTCTGCTCCAGTGACATCATCTTCTTCAACCCCTCTTTCAACATCTGTGGTTAACCCTCTAGGCGCCACGGTCGAGTTTACTCGACGAGATGCGGCTCTGAATAAAACGGCCGATTTTGTCAAATTGGGTGTCAAATTTCGTTCGTCCTCCCTTCCACTGGATGGCAGACATGTCATACTTCATCCCCAAATCAAAAAAACGTCATGTTTCTATACAAAATGTTCGAATTAGAGCGCATTGAATCAGTGCGATCAAAAGCGGAGCTAGTGTGCGAGTGAGGCATGTTATCAGATCCTCTCCGCAATCGCGGCGACAGTATTGTGGTGGAGACTTTGTCTAATGCCACTGGGTATGTTAGACGAGGTCGAAGTATTCATAGGAGAGTTAGGAGACAACGTGGAGGCAGGGTCAGGAGTCGCAATGACAATGACAGCAGTCCGAGCTGTGCACACTCGGCGCGTTCGCGCGAGGCAGATCTGGGCGCGCTGCTCGTATCATCTCACTCATCATCTGTGCCTTGCCGTGGCGAGTGAGCGTTTGAACTAAACAGGTCGTGTCTACTTGTGTTTGTATGTCATATGAATAAAATATATTTGCCCCATACATGGAATCAGAGTGCCTACTGTATTTAGTAAATGGAAAATCTCTACAGCAAAAGGCCAATCACTACATGCATTCGGTTTGTTTCTACCATTTATTAGTAATGATTTACACAGTTTGTTTACTACTTACTATATACCTGAGCATTCAGTATTGTGCAATATAGCATACAGAAGGTGATGGACATTTTGGGGGAAAAGAAGTGCTGCATTTTATCATTTAAACATGTGACTTTTCATGAAAATTCTATAATACAAGATATGACCACCATATGACGTCATAATATGCAAATTCGATGGGAAAATGTAATCCCTACATAAACTTTGGGTCTTCCTTAATATTTCTCTAATTTACAGAAAGTCTCTATCTTTTATCACTTTTAAGATATAGCCTTTAGAAATTATGATGTCAAAATCGAACTTTTTAGGAAAAAACCTCTGGCGCCTAAAGGGTTAAGAGTGACCATATAAGATTAACGAAAGAGGAAGATTAAGATTAACGTTCCCCACATTTGGAAGGCCTTCAGACGATGCAGACCCCTTACTGTACTTAACCAAATGTCAGGATTTTTTGGCTCTACATCCCCTGACAGATGCAGACATCTTGGCTACCTTCCGTACTGTTTTATACGGAACAGCACGTGACTGGTGGGAAGTCAGACGGTCCAACATAACCACCTGGAATGAGTTTGAGGCTGCATTTTTATCTGCTTTCCTTTCTGAGGATTATGAGGACGAACTGGCAGAACGTGTCCGACTGTCCGTACTCGAATTCAGAGAGAGACAGAATCTATTAGAGATTTTGCGTTTTCTTATAGAGCTCTCTGTAAAAGATGGAAGGCAGATTTTACAAAGGGTGAAATTGTGAAGATGATACTCAAGAATATCAAGCCATACCTTGCCAGCCAATTGCGTAGTCGGGTGAATACTGTGGAAGAGCTGGTAAAATTAGGACATCAACTGGAAAAAGATTATGAGCAACAGCTTCGTTATGATTGTGGTCGAATGGGCCCTAAACATCTATCCACATCACAAAGACCCTCCTCAAACCAACCTCCTGAGAAAATCCCAGTCCAGTGTTGGAGATGTAGAGGACAGCATCCACCCGGAAAATGTTCACACTATACCTCTCCCCAGTCATCCCAAGCACCTGGTCCACAGTATTCTATCAGCGGCAAACAACCTTATCACCCCAAGTCAGGTGGTCACCCGTCCAACAACTCTGTTGCTGCAACGAGAATTCATAAGTCACAATCAGCAACCAAGAAAACCTCCTCCTCATCCACTAGCTCTAATGAACGTGTAGCGGTACCTCAACAACTAGTTGTCCCACTTTGTATCGATGCCTGGTCAGGAAAGGCCATTGTGGACACTGGTGCAAGCTACACACTCATCAATGATCTGAATCTCATGAGGCAACTTACATCCCCGGACCAGCTGCAACCGTGGTGCCGTGGTCCTCTTTATCTGGCAAATGTAAAAGCAGAGATTCCATTAGGATGGCTGAACACCACAATCCATTTACACGACCAATCATTTACCTTAACTACTGCTGTACTTTCCTCCCAAGCTCTAGCCTATGCTGTAGTCTTGGGGTTGGACTTTATTTTCTTCAGTGGCCTGCAACTCAATGTCATTGATCAGAAATACTCTTTCAAGCTTGATCCTTCAAAGGAGTACCCCTTTCAACCAGGAAATCCAAGTGTGCCGAATGCAAGTCCCCAAAAAGAGAGGTGTCAATTTAAGGAAGCCACACAAAACCTTTCCTTATTAACTTCTGTTGCCCCTGTGCTGTGGATGCTACTCATTTACCCTTTGAAGGTAAGCTACAGTTACTCCAAATCTTGAAAGGCAGCCCTCAGGTGTGTACTCTCCGTACTGGACGTACTGAGGTACTCCAACACCGCATCTATTCCACCAGCCAAGTACCCATCAAACAACGACCATACCGTTTGTCTCCCATCAAGCAACTTGCACTGGATGAGCAACTTGATAAAATGTTGAGACAAGGAATAGTTGAACCCTCCCACTCTGGTTGGGCATCACCGGTGGTCTTGGTGCCTAAAAAAGACGGCAAATTCAGATTCTGTGTGGATTATAGAAAAGTTAATTCTGTAACAGAAAGTGACGCTTATCCTCTTCCCAATATAACAGAAATTCTGGAATCACTCTCTGGGGCAGCCATCTTCTCTACGATTGATCTAAACAGTGGATATTGGCAGGTGACCATGGACCCCAATAGCAAAACCCAGACAGCCTTCATCAGTCCTGCAGGTCTCTAACAATTTAATGTTATGTCGTTTGGGCTTGTGGTGGCAATTTTATGATATTCATTGATCTTTAGTAAAATATAGATGATTCAAAGAATGTCACATGTGTGTCTCTCACTTGTAGTGAGAGAAGATTCTGTTTATGTACCTGGGGAGGCAGAAGAGGGAGACACTCCAGAGAACAGACGAACAAGGACCTCTGACCTAGATGTCAGAAGGCCATTTGGTGCAGGGGAGCTTAGTGGGCCAACTAGTGACGTCTATGGAAAACTACTGGGAGGAAGGCTCTGGGGGGAAGAAGGCCTTGAAACTAAGATAAAAGCTAGTTCAGTCTGTCTGGGGGTGTGTCACTCTTCTGCACAGGGTAACAACTGTGTATTAGACTGCTCCTATTCTTGCAAGAATAAATACTTCTATTTTATATAATTTGACTCTGAGTGTCTCTTATGCAGTGATGTTTGTTTGAGATGAATTTTTGCCACAACAGGCTCAAAAATGCTCCCGCAACTTTTCAGAGGCTCATGGAGACAGTTCTGGGAGAACTAAGGAGGAAAATATGCTTTGTGTACATCGACGACATCATTGTGTACTCGCCTTCCGTAACCCAACATTTCCATGACCTCCAAACTGTCCTCCATAGACTCGAAACTGCTGGTCTCACCATTAATTTAAAGAAAAGTCAATTCTGTCTTCAAGAACTCACTTTCCTAGGACATGTTGTAAGTGTCCAAGGCACTTCAGCAGACCCATGTAAAACACAAGCCATTCATGCCTACCCTGTGCCTGCGAACGTAAAGGAAGTGCAGCGTTTCCTCGGGTTAACGGGGTGGTATCACAGGTTTGTTCCAAATTTTTCTAAGATTTCTGAACCCCTCAACGCACTGAAAAAAAAGGGACATAGTTACAAAATGGACAACCCAGTGTCAACAAGCGTTTGACCAACTCAAGACTTGCCTCACCTCACCACCTATTCTTGGCCATCCCGATCTTCAGCGTCCATTCATCGTGTACACCGATGCCAGTGACACCGGTCTGGGTCCCATATTAGCACAACGGAGGGATGCTGGCAGAGAGGAGGTTATCGCCTATGCATGAATTTAGCCAGCAGCCATATCACCCTGTAGCCCAAGACTGGTTGCCCACTGAAGCTAAGCAGGGCTGAGCCTGGTTAGTACCTGGATGGGAGACCTTCTGAGAAAACCAGGTTGCTGCTGGAAGAGGTGTTAGTGAGGCCAGCAGGGGGCGCTCACCCTGTGGTCTGTGTGGGTCCTAACGCCCCAGTATGGTAATGGGGACACTATACTGTCAAAGAGCACCGTCCTTCGGATGAGACGTTAAACCGAGGTCCTGACTCTCTGTGGTCACAAAAAAAAAATCCCAGGATGTCTTTCGAAAGAGTAGGGGTGTAACCCCGGCATCCTGGCCAAATTTGCCCAGTGGCCTCTGTACATCATGGCCTCCTAATAATCCCCATATATATATACCAATTGGCTTCATCACTATCTCCTCTCCACCAGTAAGCTGGTGTGTGGTGGGCGTTCTGGCGCAATATGGCTGCCGTCGCATCATCCAGGTGGATGCTGCACACTGGTGGTGGTTGAGGAGATTCCCCCTTCTATAAAGCGCTTTGAGTGCCGAGAAAAGCGCTATATAAAATGTAATGAATTATTATTATTATTATTATTATGCAAGCCGAACCTTAACTGGGGCCGAACTCAATTATACTGCAACAGAGAAAGAATGTCTTGCAGTCATCTGGGCCCTGGAAAAGTGGCAACATTACTTGGAGCACAAGCTTTTTACAGTTGTTACCGACCATGCTGCACTGCAATGGGTCATGAACTCCACTAAAACCACCAGCCGCCTCATTCGTTGGGTTCTGCGATTGCAGAAATTCGATTTTATTGAGTACAGAAAAGGGAAGCTAAATGTAGCTCCGGATGCTCTATCCAGGTCTTCGTATACCCCAGTATGTAACTTATACACCAGCGGAAAAGACCCAGCACTGCCTGTATCAGATGTTGTCCTGTGGGAAGAACAGCACAACGACCCCGAAGTTTCAAAATTATTGCAATCAGTTGCAGATAATTGTGCCAGTCTGAGTGACCAGTACGAAATCATTGAGGACAAATTGTATCACAAAACATACCTGACAAATAACCAACTGCATTACAGAATCTACATTCCCAGCAGTCTCAGATCCACCCTTCTTCAGTACTATCACTCCACTCCCATCTGTGGCCATGGAGGAATCTACAAGACCTATAAGCGTCTTCAGGAAGTAGTATTTTGGCCAGGAATGTGGTCAGCGGTGAAACAGCATGTGAGAACCTGTGTTAAATGTCAAACTCTGAAAAGTGATAACCGGAAGCCTGCTGGAAAATTACAGCAAATCACAACAAGCCGCCCAAACCAAATGCTGGGAGTCGACCTCATGGGTCCGTTGCCACGTAGCACAAATCAAAATGAATACCTGCTTGTCTTTGTTGATTATTATTCTCAATAGGTTGAGTTGTTTCCCATTCGGAGTGCCACAGCGAAGAATGTTGCCTCCATCTTCAGAAAAGACATCCTGACACGATGGGGCGTACCAGACTTCATTCTCTCAGACATAGGCGCTCAGTTTGTTTAATCTGTTTTCAGAGAGTTATGTGAGAACTGGAGTGTTACTCCTAGATTAACTACAGCCTATCACCCCCAAACCAACATGACAGAAAGAGTTAATCGGACTCTCAAGAGCATGATGGCAGCCTATGTGGATGACAACCATCAGAGGTGGGACCAGTTCTTACCTGAATTTAGATTCGCCCCTTAATTCAGCTGTTCAAGAGACCACTGGATTAACACCAGCAGAACTCCAGCTGGGTAGGAAACTCCAAAGTCCAATGGACAAAATGCTCTCTGGACCTAATCTAACCCCAGACGCTGCCTCGTATGATGTAGTTCATCATCTTCATCATCTGCAAACTCAAGCCAAAGAAAACAGCAAGAGAGCCAAAATGAGACAACTGAGAAACTATAATAAAAATGGAAGAGATGTAACATTCAAAAGCAAGGATCGAGTATGGTTGCGTAACTATCCACAGTCTGATGCACAGCGTAAATTTAGTGCAAAACTAGCCCAAAAATGGAAAGGTCCTTACCGTATTCTCAAACAGCTGGGTCCGTTGAACTATCAAATAGCCCTTGAAGACAGTGGAGAAGATGTACATACAGCTCACGTTTGTAACATAAAAATGTGTTATCCAACGGCTGCGGAATGGGAGTTACAGGAAAAGAAAAAACTCCTGGATACGTTTCAAGAATCCTCTGATGAAGAAGATTTTCTAGGATTTTAATCTGCGTTTTCTCCCTTCTAAACAACCATAGGTTGGGTCCATTTCGTTTTTTGTGTGATTTATGATTATGAACATGTTAAGAAAAATAAATATCCCTTGTGAACTGACCTTTTTTCTGGGATTATTATTATAATTTGTTGTGTAACAGGTGGTTACCTTTTCTGCTATCCTGGGTTAAGTTAATTGTTTGACAGGTTTAATCCTATCTGGCGCCCGAACTTTCCTTTAAAGACATTTATTTGTATTAGGGCGGCTGCCACCATTACAGTATAGAAATTTCAAGATCAAGTACTCTTTGACCAAAAATATGTTCAGTGGGTCAAAAAGGGACCTCTGTATGGCTGATTTAACATCAGAATAAGTTTATAAGTTTTTATTGTTTAAACATTTTGAGGACCATTTGACCAGAAATAAGTTCAATAGGTGAGATATGGACTTCTATATGGCATCTGAAGCATCAGAAGAAGTCTATGAGTTTGTATAGAAATTTCAAGATCAAATATTCTTGGGCCAGAAATTTGTTCAGTAGGTCAAAAAGGGTCCTCTGTATGGCTTATTTAACATCGAAAGGAGTCCATAAGTTTATATTGTTTAAACCTTTTGAGGACCCCTTGACTAGAAATAAGTTCAATAGGTGAGATATGGACTTCTATATGGCATCTGAAGCATCAGAAGAAGTCTTTGAGTGTGTATAGAAATTTCAAGATTAAGTACTCTTGGGCCAGAAATGTGTTCAGTAGGTCAAAAAGGGTCCTCTGTATGGCTTATTTAACATCGAAAGGAGTCCATAAGTTTATATTGTTTAAACCTTTTGAGGACCCTTTGACTAGAAATAAGTTCAATAGGTGAGATATGGACTTCTATATGGCATCTGAAGCATCAGAAGAAGTCTTTGAGTGTGTATAGAAATTTCAAGATCAAGTACTCTTGGGCCAGAAATTTGTTCAGTAGGTCAAAAAGGGTCCTCTGTGTATGGCTGATTCAACATCAGAAGAAGTTTATAAGTTTATATTGTTTAAACATTTTGAGGACCCTTTGACCAGAAATAAGTTCAATAGGTAAGATATGGACTTCTATATGGCATCTGAAGCATCAGAAGGAGTCTATGAGTATGTATAGAAATTTCAAGATAATGTTCTCTTGGGCCAGAAATTTGTTCAGTAGGTCAAAAAGGGTCCTCTGTATGGCTGATTTAACATCAGAAGAAGTTTATACGTTTATATTGTTTAAACATTTTGAGGACCCTTTGACCAGAAATAAGTTCAACAGGTGAGATATGGGCTTCTATATGGCATCTGAAGCATCAGAAGGAGTCTATGAGTATGTATAGAAATTTCAAGATAATGTTCTCTTGGGCCAGAAATTTGTTCAGTAGGTCAAAAAAGGGACCTCTCTATGTCTGATTTAACATCAAAAGAAGTTTATAAGTTTATATTGTTTAAACCTTTTGAGGACCCTTTGACCAGAAATAAATTCTATATGTCAGCAATAGACTTCTATATGGAATCTGAAACATCAGAAGAAGTCTATGAGTGTGTATAGAAATTTCAAGATCAAGTATTCTTGGGCCAGAAATATGTTCAGCAGGTCAAATTTCTGTCTGGCTAAAATAACATCATAAGAACTAAATCTTTATGTACAGTCAGTTGATGTACAAGAGCTCTTTGGCCAAAAATATGTTCAGCAGGTCAAAAAGGGACCTCTCTGTGGCTGATATAACAGCAGACAGAGTCTATAAGTTTATTTGTTTTTTAAACTTTTGAGGACCCTTTGACCAGAAAAAAGTTCAATAGGTCCGATATGGACTACTTTCTGGCGGATTTAACATCAGAAAGAGTCTATGAGGCTATAAAGTTACAATTTGAGGACCCTTTTATAGCAGAAAAAAGATCAATAGGAGAGATATGGACTTTCATATGGCCTCTGAAGCATCAGACGGAGTCTATGAGTATGTATAAAATGTTCAAGATCAAGTATTCTTGGGCCGGAGATTTGTTCAGTATGTCAAAAAGGGTCCTCTGTATGGCTTATTTAACATCGAAAGTAGTCCATAAGTTTATATTGTTTAAACCTTTTGAGAACCCTTTGACTAGAAAAAAGATCAATAGGAGAGATATGGACTTCTATATGGCATCTGAAGCATCAGAAGAAGTCTTTGAGTGTGTATAGAAATTTCAAGATCAAGTACTCTTGGGCCAGAAATTTGTTCAGTAGGTCAAAAAGGGTCCTCTGTATGGCTAATTTAACATCAAAAGGAGTCTACAAGTTTATATTGTTTAAAATCTTTTGAGGACCCTTTGACCAGAAAAAAATTCTATATGTCAGCAATAGACTTTTATATGGCCTCTGAAGCATCAGGAGGAGTCAATGAGTATGTATAGAAATTTCAAAATAATGTTCTCTTGGGCCAGAAATTTGTTCAGTAGGTCAAAAAAGGGACCTCTCTATGGCTGATTTAACATCAGAAGAAGTTTATACGTTTATATTGTTTAAACCTTTTGAGGACCCTTTGACCAGAAAAAAGTTCAATAGGTGAGATATGGACTTCTATATGGCATCTGAAGCATCAGAAGAAGTCTTTGAGTGTGTATAGAAATTTCAAAATCAAGTACTCTTGGGCTAGAAATTTGTTCAGTAGGTCAAAAAGGGTCCTCTGTATGGCTGATTTAACTTCAGAAGAAGTTTATAAGTTTATATTGTTTAAACATTTTGAGGACCCTTTGACCAGAAATAAGTTCAATAGGTGAGAAATGAACTTTTATATGGCATCTGAAGCATCAGAAGGAGTCTATGAGTATGTATAGAAATTTCAAGATAATGTTCTCTTGGGCCAGAAATTTGTTCAGTAGGTCAAAAAAGGGACCTCTCTATGTCTGATTTAACATCAGAAGAAGTTTATACGTGTATATTGTTTAAACCTTTTCAGGACCCTTTGACCAGAAATAAATTCTATATGTCAGCAATAGACTTCTATATGGCATCTGAAACATCAGAAGAAGTCTATGAGTGTGCATAGAAATTTCAAGTTCAAGTATTCTTGGGCCAGAAATATGTTCAGTAGGTCAAATTTCTCTATGGCTAAAATAACATCATAAAAAGTAAATATTTATGTACAGTCAGTTGATGTACAAGAGCTCTTTGGCCAAAAATATGTTCAGCAGGTCAAAAAGGGACCTCTCTGTGGCTGATATAACAGCAGACGGAGTCTAAAAGTTTATTTGTTTTTTAAACTTTTGAGGACCGTTTGACCAGAAAAAAGTTCAATAGGTCCGATATGGACTACTGTCTGGCGGATTTAACATCAGAAAGAGTCTATGAGGCTATAAAGTTACAATTTGAGGACCCTTTTATAGCAGAAGAAAGATCACTAGGAGAGATATGGACTTTCATATGGCCTCTGAAGCATTAGAAGGAGTCTATGAGTATGTATAGAATGTTCAAGATCAAGTATTCTTGGGCCAGAAATTTGTTCAGTAGGTCAAAAAGAGTCCTTTGTATGGCTTATTTAACATCGAAAGGAGTCCATAAGTTTATATTTAAACCTTTTGAGGACCCTTTGACTAGAAATAAGTTCAATAGGTGAGATATGGACTTCTATATGGCATCTGAAGCATCAGAAGAAGTCTTTGGGTCAGGGTGTGTATAGAAATGTCAAGATCAAGTACTCTTAGGCCAGAAATTTGTTCAGTAGGTCAAAAAGGAACCTGTGTATGGCTGATTTAACATTAGGAGTCTATAAGTTTATATTGTTTAAAAACTTTTCAGGACCCTTTGACCAGAGAAAAGTTCAATAGGTGAGACATGGACTTCTATATGGCAACTGAAGCCATCAGAAGGAGTCTATGAGTGTGTATAGAAATTTCAAGATCAAGTACTCTTGGGCCAGAAATATGTACAGTAGGTCAAATGTGAAATGTCTGGCTGATTTATCATCTCAACAGGTCAATCTGTATGTACAGTCAGTTGATGTTCAAGAGCTCTTTGACCAAAAATATGTTCAGCAGATCAAATTTCTCTCTGGCTAAAATAACATTTTAAGAAGTAAATCTGTATGTATGGTAACTTCATGCTCAAGGACTCCTTTGCCAGATACATGTTCAGTATGTCAAAAACGGACCTCTCTATGGCTGATTTAACAGCAGACGGAGTCTATATGGTTTTTAAACTTTTGAGGACCCTTTGACCAGAAATAAGTTCAATAGGTGAGAAATGGACTTCTATATGGCATCTGAAGCATCAGAAGGAGTGACAGGATCAAGTATTCTTGGGCCAGAGATTTGTTCTTTGGCCAAAAATCAGACTCAGACTCCAAAAGGAGTAAAAAAAAAGGAACCTGTGTATGGCTGATTTAACATCAGGAGTCTATAAGTTTATATTGTTTAAAACCTTTTCAGGACCCTTTGACCATAGATAAGTTCAAAAGGTGAGATATGGCTTTCTATATGGCAACTGAAGCCATCAGAAGGAGTCTATGAGTGTGTATAGAAATTTCAAGATCAAGTACTCTTGGGCCAGAAATATGTTCAGTAGGTCAAATTTATGTTTGGCTAAAATAACATCATAAGAAGTAAATCTTTATGTACAGTCAGTTGATGTACAAGAGCTCTTTGGCCAAAAATATGTTCAGCAGGTCAAAAAGGGACCTCTCTGTGGCTGATATAACAGCAGACGGAGTCTATGAGTTTATTTGTTTTTTAAACTTTTGAGGACCCTTTGACCAGAAAAAAGTTCAATAGGTCCGATATGGACTACTGTCTGGCAGATTTAACATTAGAAAGGGTCTATGAGGATATAATGTTACAATTTGAGGAACCTTTTATAGCAGAAAAAAGATCAATAGGAGAGATATGGACTTTCATATGGCCTCTGAAGCATCAGAAGGAGTCTATGAGTATGTATAGAATGTTCAAGATCAAGTACTCTTGGGCAAGAAACTTTTTCAGTAGGTCAAAAAGGGTCCTCTGTATGGCTGATTTAACATCGAAAGGAGTCCATAAGTTTATATTGTTTAAACCTTTTGAGGACCCTTTGACCAGAAATAAGTTCAATAGGTTAGATATGGACTTCTATAATGGCCACTGAAGCATCAGAAGGAGTCTATGAGTATGTATAGAAGGTTCAAGATCAAGAACTCTTGGGCCAAAAATGTGTTCAGTAGGTCAAAAAGGGACCTCTGTATGCCTGATTTAACATCAAAAGGAGTCTACAAGTTTATATTGTTTAAAATCTTTTGAGGACCCTTTGACCAGAAAAAAATTCTATATGTCAGCAATAGACTTTTATATGTCCTCTGAAGCATCAGGAGGAGTAAATGAGTATGTATAGAAATGTCAAGATAATGTTCTCTTGGGCCAGAAATTTGTTCAGTAGGTCAAAAAAGGGACCTCTCTATGGCTGATTTAACATCAGAAGAAGTTTATACGTTTATATTGTTTAAACCTTTTGAGGACCCTTTGACCAGAAAAAAGTTCAATAGGTGAGATATGGACTTCTATATGGCATCTGAAGCATCAGAAGAAGTCTTTGTTCAGTAGGTCAAAAAGGGACCTCTCTATGGCTGATTTAACATCAGGAGAAGTTTATAAGTTTATATTGTTTAAACCTTTAGAGGACCCTTTGACCAGAAATAAATTCTATATGTCAGCAATAGACTTCTATATGGCATCTGAAGCATCAGAAGTCTATCAGTGTGTATAGAAATTTCAAGATCAAGTATTCTTGGGCCAGAAATATGTTCAGTAGGTCAAATTTATGTCTGGCTTTAATAACATCATAAGAAGTAAATCTTTATGTACAGTCAGTTGATGTACAAGAGCTCTTTGGCCAAAAATATGTTCAGCAGGTCAAAAAGGGACCTCCAAAGAAGCGTAAATGGATGGAGAAGCATAGTTTACTGTAAAGCTACGTATTAGTTTTGCTTATCTTGGCGAAAGCCGAGTACAAATCAGCATGAAGTTTGAACATCTACTCTCGTGTAATGGAAATCATGAAGATCTGGATACATCCAGTGACTGCGGTGAATAGTGCTGCTGGCAACCAGGGAAAGACCTTGTGACAGCCTGGAGAGACAGCTGACAGGAGGAAAGAGACCCCAATGGGGCTGGTAAGGGTTAGCTACCCTTGTCGGCAGTATCCAGCTCCGTGTTTACAGGATGCTGGAGACACCCGCCCAAGGCTTCTGAGAAATTAAAGAGAAAAATACCCCTAGAGTCTGCGAGAGCGGGGGCGGAAGATGACTCAATGTTGGACAACATGGTTAACGACTTAGGAATGGAAACGGATATGAGTATGGAGAGTAAGACTAGTTCAAGATCTGCAGTAAGTAAAGTCATTGAACTCCAAGTTTGTGTCTGTGGGTGGAGCAAGGTGACAACGGTCAGGGGTTTGAAGGTTCATCAAGGGAAAATGAAATGCTTGAGGGAGAAGGGACAAGGGCCTCGCATTGATCAGTACTTCTTACGAAGTCAGTCAAGTCAGTCGAATGAAATCCAGCGACAGGAAGCAAACCACAGCTCGCAGGATATCAGCACCCCTGTCATTGACGAAAGGAGGGCTTGCACAGTTAGTGATGAACATATTCATACTTGTGAACCCGGTCAGGCTAACCAGCATAAGAGAGAAAAGAACCTCAACGGGCATAGGCCTGGAGTTAGATGGCCAAGAGCTTGTGAGAAAACTGCATGGGACACGGTAAACACAGATCTATGCTTTGCATTGGAAAGATTAACTGGTACAGTTGAAAAGAAGCTGGATAAATTTGGGGACATCATTTACGCATATGGAAGTGAGAGGTTTGGTGTGGAAAAAAGGAAGGAAAAAGTACAAACTACTCCTGGAATGTCTAGACGGCAGCAGAAAATTGAAGGGTTAGTTAGAGAAAGGAGACAGCTGAGGAAGCAATGGAAAAGAGCAGAACAAAGTCAGAAGGAGGGACTCAATCTCTTACAAAGGGCCATAAAAGATAAGCTGGCAACATTACGCAGAGCTGAGCGCCTACGGAAACGCTACAAAAAGAAGGAACGTACGAGGGCTAATTTCTATAAAGACCCATTCAAATTCGTAAAGAAGTTATTCACCAGTGAGAAGAATGGCACTTTAAAAACATCGAGGATTGAGCTAGAGAGATATTTGGAGGACACGCATACAGATGCAAAAAGGCATGAGCCTATGTCAATTCCATCAGACATACCACCTATCAACCCACCAGAATACCAAATGGAGGTCTGTGCACCTAAGTGGAAAGAGGTAGAGCAGGCTGTGAGAAAGGCAAGGGCTTCATCATCTCCAGGGCCTAATGGAGTTCCGTACAGAGTGTACAAGAGTGCTTCAGGAGTTCTGCGAATTCTGTGGAAATTGATAAAAGTGGCATGGGAAAAACAGGTTGTACCTAGAGCATGGCGCAGAGCAGGTGGAGTCTTTATACCTAAAGAAAAAGATGCTACAAGCATCAGTCAGTTTCGTCCTATTTCACTATTAAACGTTGAGGGTAAGATTTTCTTCAGCATTATTGCCCAGAGATTGTCCACCTACCTGTTAAAGAATGGCTTCATTGACACCTCAGTTCAAAAATCCAGTATTCCAGGGTTCTCAGGATGCTTAGAACACATCAATTTTTTCTGGCAACGAATTCAGTCAGCTAAAAAGGAGAGGAAGGAGCTCCATGTGACATTCCTGGATTTGGCTAATGCATATGGTTCAGTGCCACATGAGCTTCTTTGGGCAGCATTTGATTTTTTCAGAGTACCAATGTCAATAACAAATTTAGTGAAAGCCTATTTTGGAGATTTGCAATTCAGTTTCTCAACTCCAAAATTCAGCACTGCATGGCAATGCCTAGAGGTTGGAATAATGGCAGGATGCACCATTTCTCCACTGGCTTTTACCATGGCGATGGAAGTAATCATGAGGGCATCAAGATGGGTAGTAGGAGGAGAGCGCTTGGCTTCTGGGATGCGACTACCACCAATCAGAGCATACATGGATGACATGACAACCATGACTACAACAGTAGCCTGCACTAATCGGTTATTGGGGAAGTTAACAGATAATATTGAATGGGCACGAATGAAATTTAAGCCCTCTAAATCAAGGAGCATCTCGATAGTTAAAGGAAAGGTAGTAGATAAAACATTCTTCATTAATGGTGAGGCAATACCAACAGTTTCTGAGAAGCCAGTGAAGAGTCTTGGGAGATGGTACGATGGGGATCTAAAGGACACAGTTCGGGTGGGAGAAGTTAGACGACAAGCAGTGGAAGGGTTGAAGAGCATAAACAGCTGTGCTCTACCTGGTAAACTAAAACTCTGGTGCTTTCAGTTTGGTCTACTGCCGAGGTTGCTGTGGCCACTGACTGTGTACGAGGTTTCTTTGACAACAGTGGAGAAGCTGGAAGCGTTGGTAAGTTCATACATCAGGAAATGGTTGGGAGTTCCACGCTGCCTCAGCAGAGTAGGACTTTATAGTAAAGGAATATTGCAGCTGCCAGTCTCTGCTTTAACCGAGGAGTTCAAGTGTGCCAAGGTCAGACTGGAAATGACCTTAGTAGAGTCACGCGACAAATGTGTAAGGGAGGCAGCCCCTGTGTTAAAAACTGGTAGAAAGTGGTCAGCAAAGAAATCTGTAGTAGAGGCAAAGGCTGCCCTTCAAATTAGGGATATCGTGGGACAGGTACAGCATGGAAGAGGGGGTTTTGGGCTCAGTTTAGCTCCTCCTAAATGGCACAAGGCAGGCCCAGCTCAAAGGAGGAAGCTGGTAGTCAACGAGGTGCGACAGCAGGAGGAGAGGATGAGGTGTATAAAGGCCATTTCACAGGCCAAGCAGGGAGAGTGGATGAGATGGGAGAGTGTGGAACAACGTAAGATGGGCTGGCAAGACCTTTGGTCAATGGAAGAGAGTAGGATCAGTTTCCTTATTAGGTCAACATATGATGTTCTCCCATCACCGCAGAACCTAAACCTCTGGGTAGGAGAGGATCCCTCTTGTCCTTTGTGTTCATCACCTGCCACATTAAGGCACATTTTGACAGGATGTAAGGTGGCTCTTAGCCAAGGTCGGTTTACTTGGCGCCATGACCAAGTACTGCGATGTTTGGCTTTAGCATTAGAAGGCAAGCGTAACATGACCAATAAGTTGCCACCTGTTCTAGCAAAACATTACACGCAGAAGACAATATTCCTCCGCCCAGGCGAGCAACCACCAAGAAAAGGTGTTAACACCAATTCTCGCCCAGGACAACTGGAAGCTGCTAGGGACTGGAAGATGCTGGCTGATCTTGACCAACGGCTTATTTTTCCACCTGAGATTGCCACCACTAACCTACGACCAGATATTGTTTTGTGGTCTGGATCAGCACGCATTGTTCAACTGATAGAGTTAACAGTGCCATGGGAGGATGCGGTAGATGAGGCATATGAGAGGAAGAAACTGCGGTATGCTCATCTGGCCACTGAAGCAGAACAGCGAGGATGGAGAGTCCAGGTTTATCCAGTGGAAGTGGGTTGTCGAGGTTTTGTGGCACACTCTACAACCCGGTTCCTCAGAGACGTCGGATTCAGTGGCCAAGAGTTGCGTCGCACAGTAAAGAACTTATCTGAAGCAGCAGAAAGGAGCAGCAACTGGCTGTGGTTGAGACGGAAAGATTCTAGCTGGCTGTGTACAGGCCGCCACGCTACGGTTTCGTAGAGTTCTTGAAAACTTGAAGAGTCTGTTGGTTTGTTTGTATACGTTCCTGTGGATATTGCGTGAATGACGGGTGGCTGGGTAGATATTGTGTTTTGCGGTAGGTGGTATGCCATACGGAACCGTTGTCCACTGAAACTGCATATTAACGCACCAGTGGGGCTCGACAGCCTTAGTCAACGGGTTGGCGCGTATGGTTGGGTCGCGGAGAGATTGTGATATTGTGGTTAGGTCTCAGCAGCAGGAGGGATGTAGAGGTCAGTAAGCTGGGCTGAGTTGAGTGGGGGACGGAGGGGGGTGACTCTGGGACGCCAGAGTCACTGTCGAGCCCTCTTGAGGTGTCGTGGGCTAGTCGACGAAACACTGAGGACGGAAGGTGCCCACTTGAAGACCCTAGAGATGTCCCCTACTCGGTTCAATCCAGACGGTTGTCGTGCTGGTCCTGTAGTTGCAGCCGTCGCGTGCGCTAACGCGCCAAGTACACTGCTGCCGTTAACGCCGGACAGAAGGGGAGTCACACTACCTTATGGAAAGAAGCGTAAATGGATGGAGAAGCATAGTTTACTGTAAAGCTACGTCTTAGTTTTGCTTATCTTGGCGAAAGCCGAGTACAAATCAGCATGAAGTTTTAACATCTACTCTCGTGTAATGGAAATCTCTGTGGCTGATATAACAGTAGACGGAGTCTATGAGTTTATTTGTTTTTTAAACCTTTTGAGGACCCTTTGACCAGAAAAAAGTTCAATAGGTGAGATATGGACTTATATATGGCATCTGAAGCATCAGAAGAAGTCTTTGAGTGTGTATAGAATTTTTAAGATCAAGTACTCTTGGGCTAGAAATTTGTTCAGTAGGTCAAAAAGGGTCCTCTGTATGGCTTATTTAACTTCAGAAGAAGTTTATAAGTTTATATTGTTTAAACATTTTGAGGACCCTTTGACCAGAAATAAGTTCAATAGGTGAGAAATGGACTTCTACAGTATATGGCATCTGAAGCATCAGAAGGAGTCTATGAGTATGTATAGAAATTTCAAGATAATGTTCTCTTGGGCCAGAAATTTGTTCAGTAGGTCAAAAAAGGGACCTCTCTATGGCTGATTTAACATCAGGATAAGTTTATAAGTTTATATTGTTTAAACCTTTTGAGGACCCTTTGACCAGAAATAAATTCTATATGTCAGCAATATACTTCTATATGGCATCTGAAACATCAGAAGAAGTCTATGAGTGTGTATAGAAATTTCAAGATCAAGTATTCTTGGGCCAGAAATATGTTCAGCAGGTCAAAAAGGGACCTCTCTGTGGCTGATATAACAGCAGACGGAGTCTATAAGTTTATTTGTTTTTTAAACTTTTGAGGACCCTTTGACCAGAAAAAAAGTTCAATCGGTCCGATATGGACTACTTTCTGGCGGATTTAACATCAGAAATAGTGTATGAGGCTATAAAGTTAAAATTTGAGGACCCTTTTATAGCAGAAAAAATATCAATAGGAGAGATATGGACTTTCATATGGCCTCTGAAGCATCAGACGGAGTTTATGAGTATGTATAAAATGTTCAAGATCAAGTATTCTTGGGCCAGAGATTTGTTCAGTATGTCAAAAAGGGTCCTCTGTATGGCTTATTTATCATCGAAAGGAGTCCATAAGTTTATATTTTTTAAACCTTTTGAGGACCCTTTGACTAGAAAAAAGATCAATAGGAGAGATATGGACTTCTATATGGCTTCTGAAGCATCAGAAGAAGTCTTTGAGTGTGTATAGAAATTTCAAGATCAAGTACTCTTTGGCCAAAAATATGTTCAGCAGGTCAAAAAGGGACCTCTCTGTGGCTGATATAACAGCAGACGGAGTCTATAAGATCTATCAGTAGGTCAAATGTGAAATGAGTTTGTTTTTTAAACTTTTGAGGACCCTTTGACCAGAAAAAAGTTCAATAGGTCCGATATGGACTACTGTCTGGCGGATTTAACATCAGAAAGAGTCTATGAGGCTATAAAGTTACAATTTGAGGACCCTTTTATAGCAGAAAAAAGATCAATAGGAGAGATATGGACTTTCATATGGCCTCGGAAGCATCAGACGGAGTCTATGAGTATGTATAAAATGTTCAAGATCAAGTATTCTTGGGCCAGAGATTTGTTCAGTAGGTCAAAAAGGGTCCTCTGTATGGCTTATTTAACATCGAAAGGAGTCCATAAGTTTATATTGTTTAAACCTTTTGAGGACCCTTTGACTAGAAAATAGATCAATAGGAGAGATATGGACTTCTATATGGCATCTGAAGCATCAGAAGAAGTCTTTGAGTGTGTATAGAAATTTCAAGATTAAGTACTCTTGGGCCAGAAATTTGTTCAGTAGGTCAAAAAGGGTCCTCTGTATGGCTTATTTAACATCAGGAGAAGTTTATAAGTTTATATTGTTTAAACCTTTAGAGGACCCTTTGACCAGAAATAAATTCTATATGTCAGCAATAGACTTCTGCAATAGGCATCTGAAGCATCTGAAGCATTAGAAGTCTATGAGTGTTTATAGAAATTTCAAGATCAAGTATTCTTGGGCCAGAAATATGTTCAGTAGGTCAAATTTCAGTCTGGCTAAAATAACATCATAAGAAGTAAATCTTTATGTACAGTCAGTTGATGTACAAGAGCTCTTTGGCCAAAAATATGTTCAGCAGGTCAAAAAGGGACCTCTCTGTGGCTGATATAACAGCAGACGGAGTCTATAAGATCTATCAGTAGGTCAAATGTGAAATCAAGGTCAAGGTCAAGGTAAACTTTATTATCCCACAAGGGGAAATTAATGTGGTCATTCATTTGCGCCCTTGTCACAACATATTCTTTAAAAAACATAAAAACAATACATAAAAACAAAAACAAAAAGAAATGACAAAACTACAGAATTGACAATCACAATCCAACATTTAACGTTAAAAAAATGTATAATGTTATCCAGTAACTAAAACTTTGATAACTTGCGGTGTGCTTGATCATTATAAAGTCTGATCGCTGTAGGTACAAATGATTCATTGTACCTTTCTGTTCTAATTCTCTGCTGTAAGATTCTACCCGTTGACCTATTGCTTCTCATAAATTTATGATGTAAAGGATGAGAAGGATCATTGAGGATTTGATCAGTTTTTTTCAAGATAAGTTCTTTGTACAGTTGAGCTGCCGACACCTGGTCAATTCCGATTATCCTGCTGGCCATCTTAACCATGCGCTGCAGTTTCCTTTGGTCCTTAACATGCGTGTTGCCAAACATACAGACAAGGCCAAAGGACAGAACACTCTGGAGGAAACTTTTATAAAACATTACAAGAATGTATCTTTCCAAACTAAAATTATATAATTTTCTAAGGAAGTACATCCGTTGGTGCATTTTCTTAGTTTTGTTCAGAGCACATTCATTAAAAGTTAATTTTGAATCAATTTCAATTCCCAAGTATTTATATGTTGAGACCCTCTCCACTAGTTCACCATTGATCTCAGAAAAGGGGACTATTATTTTGTTTTTACTAAAATTTATGACCATCTCTTTTGTTTTCTTCACATTGATTTCGAGAAAGTTCTCAGAGCACCAATGAGTGAAACCCTGCAATTCCCTCTGAAATCCACTCACAGAAGAATTGTCTGATTTTAAAAAACCAACCAATGCTGTGTCGTCAGCATATTTAAAATAAGTGTAGGCCGAAGAGGAAGCTTGACAGTTATTGGAGTATAATGTGTATAAGATAGGCGACAGAACGCACCCTTGTGGTGCTCCTGTATTTGTCATTTTTAAGGAAGATATACATGAATTAAATCTGACTTGCTGACTACGATCCATCAAGAAGTCATAAATCCATAAAATCAATTGTGGATTTACTCCTAAATGCACCAATTTTCTCACCATCAGATGGGGTTGGATCGTATTAAAAGCACTACTAAAGTCAATGAACACAATCTTAACCAGACTCTGAGCATGCTCAAGATGCTCATGAGTACTATTAATCAAAGATAGCAGTGCATCCTCAACACCTCTCTCTGCGCGATAGGCAAATTGGTTCGGGTCTAAAAGAGGTGAGACCTCATGAAGAAGTCGTTTTAAAATAATTTTTTCAAAACATTTCATAATTGCAGATGTAAGGGCAACAGGGCGCAGATCATTAAGTTCCTTAGGTCTATTGTTTTTAGGCACAGGCACTATTAGGGACTGTTTCCATAGGCTGGGAATGACACCTGTATCTAGTGACAGCTGGAACAACCTATGGAGGGGCTGTGCCAACTGGTCAGCACACACCTTTAGTGTCCTGCAGCTGATACCGTCCGGTCCACAAGCTTTACGGGGATTTACACGTCTAAAATAAGATTTAACCTCATCCATAGAGATGCAAATGCCCGTAGCCTTCATGTCTTTTACTGCTAAAATGGCCTCATTCTGTTCAACATTAAAATCATATGTATCAAATCTGCAATAAAAATTATTTAATTGATTTGCCATATTAAAATTGTTCTCTGCTACCATCGGGTGCTTCTTGGGCTTATATCCTGTGATAGATTGGACTCCCTGCCAGGCTCTCCTAGCATCATTTTTAAAAAGGTTTTCTAACTTGTGTTTATATGCTGCTTTACATTCATTGATCTTGCTTTTAATCTTTTTCTGCACTATCTTTTTCTCTTCTCTACTTCCTCCTTTAAACAAACGCTTTTTCTCATTAAGGAGTTGCTTTAACTCTGGGGTAACCCAAGGCTTGTTATTTGGGAACATCTTAATAGTCTTTCTTGGAATGACTGTGTCCTCACAGAATTGTACATACCCCGAGATAGCAAACACTGCGTCATTGACGTTGTCAGTCCCGTCTGTCACTACATTCCAGTCCGTGCACTCAAGGCAATCCTGGAGTGCCTCAGTCGCAGCAGCAGTCCAGCATTTAACCTCCACCTTTTTTGTTTTCTCACGCCGTAGGCGGGACACATATGTAGGCATCAGTTTAATCATATTATGGTCCGAGTTCCCTAAACCGGGCAATGCCTTAGAATAAAACGCGTCCTGGATGTTTCCATAGCAATGGTCAAGGCAAGCTTTATTGCGCGTAGAGCAGGTGACATATTGTTGGTACGTGGGCAAATGTTCCTTTAAACCGCATGAATTAAAATCACCCAAAACAAAATTAGCTGCGTCGGGGGCCTCTTCCTCCGCCTTAGTTACAAGTTCATGAATCATAGTGGCAGCGGCCAGTGTATCGGCGGACGGTGCAATATACACAACAAACAGTCTGATTTGGTGTATCTCCCTAGGCAAGTGGTAAGGCCTTAGGGAAAGCGCTAACAGTTCAATGTCCTTCGTACAAATATGATGCTTCATTGTAATATGACCAGGGTTACAGTATGTATTGTTAATAAACGCGCACACACCTCCACCTTTCCTTTTCCCGGAGTTCTGGTTACGGTCCATCCTCACCAGCGTGAAGCCCTCTAGGTCGACCAGCGAGTCAGGGTCCGCCTCCGTGAGCCAGCTTTCCGTCAGACAGATGAGACAGGATTGCCGGTATTCAGTGAGATACTGAGTGCAGGCCCGCAACTCATCTGCCTTATTCCTTAGGCTTTGGACATTGCCGAACACAACAGATGGAAGTGATTGTCTGTAGGGCTGTCTTTTCAATCGTTCCCGGATTCCTCCTTTCCTGCCACGTTTCCTTACTTTGACATTGTTACCCCTGACACATTCAGGTGGTAACAGCGATGTGTCGTAGGGATGAAGTCGCGTTGCAGGGGATTTAAAATTTAGCAGAAAGTCTCGTGTGTAGGTGATTCGGGCTTCCTGGCCACTATACATGTAGTGATTGTAGCCGGCGGCATAAGTAATCAGAATCACCAACAAAATAACTGAATTCGGCTTCATTCTGAGCCCTAAACGTTCATCTGTCTAAGAAAAAAGAAAAAACTTGCTTTAGTCGTCAATTTTGATGGATTGTGAAACAATTACTAAAACAAACAAACAAACGCGCAAAGAGACCGTGTCGCCGCTCGCGCATGCGCCAAGAGAACCAGAAGATGAGTTTGTTTTTTAAACTTTTGAGGACCCTTTGACCAGAAAAAAGTTCAATAGGTCCGATATGGACTACTGTCTGGCGGATTTAACATCAGAAAGAGTCTATGAGGCTATAAAGTTACAATTTGAGGACCCTTTTATAGCAGAAAAAAGATCAATAGGAGAGATATGGACTTTCATATGGCCTCTGAAGCATCAGACGGAGTCTGAGTATGAGTATGTATAAAATGTTCAAGATCAAGTATCCTTGGGCCAGAGATTTGTTCAGTAGGTCTAAAAGGGTCCTCTGTATGGCTTATTTAACATCGAAAGGAGTCCATAAGTTTATATTGTTTAAACCTTTTGAGGACCCTTTGACTAGAAAAAAGATCAATAGGAGAGATATGGACTTCTATATGGCATCTGAAGCATCAGAAGAAGTCTTTGAGTGTGTATAGAAATTTCAAGATTAAGTACTCTTGGGCCAGAAATTTGTTCAGTAGGTCAAAAAGGGTCCTCTGTATGGCTTATTTAACATCAGGAGAAGTTTATAAGTTTATATTGTTTAAACCTTTAGAGGACCCTTTGACCAGAAATAAATTCTATATGTCAGCAATAGACTTCTGCAATAGGCATCTGAAGCATCTGAAGCATCAGAAGTCTATGAGTGTTTATAGAAATTTCAAGATCAAGTATTCTTGGGCCAGAAATATGTTCAGTAGGTCAAATTTCAGTCTGGCTAAAATAACATCATAAGAAGTAAATATGTACAGTCAGTTGATGTACAAGAGCTCTTTGGCCAAAAATATGTTCAGCAGGTCAAAAAGGGACCTCCCTGTGGCTGATATAACAGCAGACGGAGTCTATAAGATCTATCAGTAGGTCAAATGTGAAATGAGTTTGTTTTTTAAACTTTTGAGGACCCTTTGACCAGAAAAAAGTTCAATAGGTCCGATATGGACTACTGTCTGGCGGATTTAACATCAGAAAGAGTCTATGAGGCTATAAAGTTACAATTTGAGGACCCTTTTATAGCAGAAAAAAGATCAATAGGAGAGATATGGACTTTCATATGGCCTCTGAAGCATCAGACGGAGTCTATGAGTATGTATAAAATGTTCAAGATCAAGTATTCTTGGGCCAGAGATTTGTTCAGTAGGTCAAAAAGGGTCCTCTGTATGGCTTATTTAACATCGAAAGGAGTCCATAAGTTTATATTGTTTAAACCTTTTGAGGACCCTTTGACCAGAAATAAATTCTATATGTCAGCAATAGACTTCTATATGGCATCTGAAGCATCAGAAGTCTATGAGTGTGTATAGAAATTTCAAGATCAAGTATTCTTGGGCCAGAAATATGTTCAGTAGGTCAAATTTCTGTCTGGCTAAAATAACATCATAAGAAGTAAATCTTTATGTACAGTCAGTTGATGTACAAGAGCTCTTTGGCCAAAAATATGTTCAGCAGGTCAAAAAGGGACCTTTCTGTGGCTGATATAACAGCAGACGGAGTCTATGAGTTTATTTGTTTTTTAAACTTTTGAGGACCCTTTGAACAGAAAAAAGTTCAATAAGTCCGATATGGACTACTGTCTGGCGGATTTAACATCAGAAAGAGTCTATGAGGATATAAAGTTACAATTTGAGGACCCTTTTACAGCAGAAAAAAGATCAATAAGAGAGATGTGGACTTTCATATGGCCTCTGAAGCATCAGAAGGAGTCTATGAGTATGTATAGAATGTTCAAGATCAAGTATTCTTGGGCCAGAAATTTGTTCAGTAGGTCAAAAAGGAACCTGTGTATGGCTGATTTAACATCAGGAGTCTATAAGTTTATATTGTTTAAAACCTTTTCAGGACCCTTTGACCATAGATAAGTTCAAAAGGTGAGATATGGCTTTCTTTATGGCAACTGAAGCCATCAGAAGGAGTCTATGAGTGTGTATAGAAATTTCAAGATCAAGTACTCTTGGGCCAGAAATATGTTCAGTAGGTCAAATTTATGTTTGGCTAAAATAACATCATAAGAAGTAAATCTTTATGTACAGTCAGTTTATGTACAAGAGCTCTTTGGCCAAAAATATGTTCAGCAGGTCAAAAAGGGACCTCTCTGTGGCTGATATAACAGCAGACGGAGTCTATGAGTTTATTTGTTTTTTAAACTTTTGAGGACCCTTTGACCAGAAAAAAGTTCAATAGGTCCGATATGGACTACTGTCTGGCAGATTTAACATTAGAAAGGGTCTATGAGGATATAATGTTACAATTTGAGGAACCTTTTATAGCAGAAAAAAGATCAATAGGAGAGATATGGACTTTCATATGGCCTCTGAAGCATCAGAAGGAGTCTATGAGTATGTATAGAATGTTCAAGATCAAGTACTCTTGGGCAAGAAACTTTTTCAGTAGGTCAAAAAGGGTCCTCTGTATGGCTGATTTAACATCGAAAGGAGTCCATAAGTTTATATTGTTTAAACCTTTTGAGGACCCTTTGACCAGAAATAAGTTCAATAGGTGAGATATGGACTTCTATAATGGCCACTGAAGCATCAGAAGGAGTCTATGAGTATGTATAGAAGGTTCAAGATCAAGAACTCTTGGGCCAAAAATGTGTTCAGTAGGTCAAAAAGGGACCTCTGTATGCCTGATTTAACATCAAAAGGAGTCTACAAGTTTATATTGTTTAAAATCTTTTGAGGACCCTTTGACCAGAAAAAAAATCTATATGTCAGCAACAGACTTTTATATGTCCTCTGAAGCATCAGGAGGAGTCAATGAGTATGTATAGAAATGTCAAGATAATGTTCTCTTGGGCCAGAAATGTGTTCAGTAGGTCAAAAAAGGGACCTCTCTATGGCTGATTTAACATCAGAAGAAGTTTATACGTTTATATTGTTTAAACCTTTTGAGGACCCTTTGACCAGAAAAAAATTCAATAGGTGAGATATGGACTTCTATATGGCATCTGAAGCATCAGAAGAAGTCTTTGTTCAGTAGGTCAAAAAGGGAACTCTCTATGGCTGATTTAACATCAGGAGAAGTTTATATTGTTTAAACCTTTAGAGGACCCTTTGACCAGAAATAAATTCTATATGTCAGCAATAGACTTCTATATGGCATCTGAAGCATCAGAAGTCTATGAGTGTGTATAGAAATTTCAAGATCAAGTATTCTTGGGCCAGAAATATGTTCAGTAGGTCAAATTTCTGTCTGGCTTTAATAACATCATAAGAAGTAAATCTTTATGTACAGTCAGTTGATGTACAGGAGCTCTTTGACCAAAAATATGTTCAGCAGGTCAAAAAGGGACCTCTCTGTGGCTGATATAACAGCAGACGGAGTCTATGAGTTTATTTGATTTTTAAACTTTTGAGGACCCTTTGACCAGAAAAAAGTTCAATAGGTCCGATATGGACTACTGACTGGCAGATTTAACATTAGAAAGAGTCTATAAAGGATATAAAGTTACAATTTGAGGACCCTTTTATAGCAGAAAAAAGATCAATAGGAGTGATATGGACTTTCATATGGCCTCTGAAGCATCAGAAGGAGTCTATGAGTATGTATAGAAAGTTCAAGATCAAGTACTCTTTGGCCAGAAATATGTTCAGTAGGTCAAAAAGGGACCTCTATATGGCTGATTTAACATCAGAAGAAGTTTATAAGTTTATATTGTTTAAACCTTTTGAGGACCCTTTGACCGACCAGAAATAAGTTCAATAGGTGAGATTTGGACTTCTATAATGGCCACTGAAGCATCAGAAGGAGTCTATGAGTATGTATAGAAGGTACCCTTTCGAAAGCTACAATCGATGCTGCGCTGCTCAGCGCATTGGGAACGTCTTTAATCGTGACCAGCTGTGAATATTGTGTGTAACACGTCGATAGAATTGACCCGGAGGTAATATAGCCTCGGTCGATGACGTCATCGGCGCGCACCCGCAACACGAGGCTATAAATAGATGAGCCGCAGGTGCATCGTCAGGTCTTTTGTCTTCAGACCATTCTGTGCATGTGTGAACGCAAACACTCTCTCTATCTCTCATCTGTTCTCAGATCTTTGTTAGGAGTTAGTTTTGTCAGGCAGTGTGCAGAAAATTTCTCATTTCTCAAAATCTTTTTCTCTCACGCTACATCAAAGAGTTTTTGAAAGTAAAAAAAGAGGAGAAATGAGCCAACAAAATAGTAAGCGTTGTGTTCCTCCATGCTCCCGTCCCATGTCTGAGCTGGATACACACGATTACTGTTTTGTTTGTTTGGGGGAAGAGCACGCGCTTCTGGCTATAGAGAAGGGCGGGTGCGAGCATTGTGACCAGCTCACGGTTAAGATGCTTCGCTCCCGTCTGAACTATTTCCAGTCCACACCCGCATTATCATCGTGGGGCTCTCGTATGGATCTGCATGACGAGCAAGAGACGGGTCCGTCCCTTTCGCTTGCTGCGTCACCAGATCCACGCATCCCTTCTCGTGATCTCGAAGCGCGCTCCGGTGCTTCTTCGACTCACGAGGGGGATGATGTATCTCTTGGGTCTTCGGACCGCGAGCAACCAGCCTCTGAGCATTCCTCTCGTGAAAAGAAATCTGTCGAGGAATTGCTCGAGGTGGTTACTCGCGCGGTGGCCAGATTACAGCTTGACTGGCCACGCGAACAAGAGACCCCCAAACAGTCTAAGTTAGGGGATAGGTTTCTGTCCGGTGGCAGAGGGGAGGGACCAAAACATCAGTCTCTTCCCTTTTTCGAGGACCTCCATGACGAACTATCTAAGTCATGGAGTAAACCATATACTTCTCGCGTGTTTGTGCCCTCGACGTCGACTTTTTCGACTATCGTGGGTGCGAAGGCGCGGGCAGTACAATCGACGAAGAATCTTTTTCTGAGCTTCGTCGTGCAACAGATTTGTCTCTTCGTGCGACCAAGCAGACGGCCCGTGCCATCGGCCGTTCAATGTCTGCTTTGGTTAGCACGGAGAGGCATCTGTGGCTTAATCTGACAGGGATTAAGGAAAAGGATCGTTTATTTCTTATTGACTCTCCTATCTCTCCATCTGGGCTGTTTGGTGACTCAGTGAACACCGTTGTCACCCGATTTAAGGAGGTTAAGAAACACGAGGAAGCGTTTGTCCAGTTTCTTCCTCGTCGCACTCAAGGGGAGGGGCCGTCTGCCACCCAGCCCCGCCCCAGTCCTTCAAAACCTAGGGAGGTAAAGAAGCAGAGCGTAGCGGACCGTGCTCCCCCTCGCAGGGATTGGGGACAGGTTCGCCGTGCTCAGCAACCTCCCAAGCCAGACCTCAGGACTATCATTAACAGAAAGAAGAAGTCCTGATGGTCTGGCGCCCAATCTGCTGGGGGTAGCCCCCCACGGGATGGGGCGCATGCAAGATCTTTTCGCCCCTTCCCGTTACCCTCACAAAACCTCTCCATCCCCGCCACCTCTCGTGCTTCGGGGGGCAGCGGTTTCCAGCGAAATGTTGGATGTTCCGTTGTTTCCTGCCATCATTCAGGACACGGAACATCCAACATCCCCTCAAAAGGAAGTATTAAAATTGATACCACTCTCAGAAAGTCTGGCAGCGTGGAAACTTCTGCCAGGCATTTCTGCGTGGGTATTAAGCACAGTACAGATAGGATACAGAATCCAATTTATTCGTCGTCCTCCACGTTTCAACGGCGTGGTCTTCACTTCCGTGAAACCGGAGCTGATGCATGTATTGTCACAAGAGCTGCAAACCCTTCTGAGCAAAGAGGCCATAGAACATGTTCCTCTTCCAGAGAGAGAGTCAGGCTATTACAGCAGATACTTCCTGGTTCCCAAAAAGGATGGGGGTGTGCGTCCAATCTTAGATCTTCGAGGCTTAAACCGTACAGTTAAAGCGCTCAAGTTCAAGATGTTAACCGTCAAGACGGTCGTGACGCAAATTCAACATCACGATTGGTTCGTCACAATCGATTTGAAGGACGCTTATTTTCACATAGAAATATTGCCACAACACAGGAAATTCCTGAGGTTCGCTTTCGGGGGCGAAGCGTACCAGTTTCGGGTTCTTCCATTCGGCCTGGCCTTGTCACCCCGCACATACACGAAATGCATGGATGCAGCACTGGCTCCATTACGACTCCAGGGCATTCGCATTTTGAATTACATCGACGATTGGTTGATACTAGCACAATCGCGAGAGATGGCGCTCCAACACAGAGACATCGTGTTAGCTCATCTAGTTGCTCTAGGGTTGAGACTCAACACCAAGAAAAGTGTTCTTTCTCCTGCCCAGAGAACCACTTATCTCGGGATTGTTTGGGATTCGGTCACGATACGGGCACAAATGTCTCCCGCTCGAATCGAGACCATTCGGCAGACCATGAGAAAAGTCAGGCTAGGCCAAGAACTCACTGTTCGTCAGTACCAAAAAATGTTGGGTTTCATGGCGTCAGCATCCACGGTGATTCCTCTGGGGCTGTTGCACATGAGACCATTTCAGTTGTGGCTAAAAGCCAGAGGATTTCATCCAAGAGCCAATCCTCAAAGGCACACAAAAGTGACGCGCCGCGGGCTTCGTACACTATCTCTGTGGGTCAGACCCCGGTTCCTCGCCTTGGGTCCCACTCTAGGGGCGCCGTGTCGTCGCAGACTGCTAACGACGGACGCCTCCCTGATGGGCTGGGGAGCGGTCTTAGATGGCCGTCCAGCTCAAGGGGAATGGGGAGGTCATCAGCTCGATTGGCACATCAATTGCCTCAAGTTGATGGCCGTATTTCTGGCTCTGAAATATTTTCTCCATCAATTGAGGGTGCCCTAGTGCGGGTGGACAACACAGCCGCAGTCTCTTATATAAATCACCAGGGGGGTCTGCGCTCACGCAATCTGAACAGAATAGCGAGGCAGATTTTTCTCTGGGCCCAGGACAAGTTCCTGTCACTTAGGGCAGTATACATTCCAGGGCATTTGAATGTGGGAGCAGATTTACTGTCCAGACAGACACTACCGACAGGGGAATGGAAACTCCACCCGGAAGTAGTGAAACAGATTTGGACCAAATTTTACAAAGCAGAGGTGGACCTCTTCGCCTCCCAGCAGACAGCGCAATGTCCCCTCTACTTCTCTCTGAGTCACCCAGCTCCGTTGGGTCTGGATGCGATGGCGCACTCATGGCCCAAGATGCGCCTGTATGCGTTTACTCCAGTTTCTTTGCTCCCGGGAGTTCTAGCCAGAGTTCGCCAACAAGGGTCTTGCCTCTTGCTGATAGCGCCACGTTGGCCGAACAGAGTGTGGTTCTCGGAGATAATATCTCTCCTCGACGGCTCGCCTTGGGCGATTCTGGAGAGGAGGGACCTTCTGTCTCAGGCGGAGGGCACGATATTCCATCCCAGGCCCGACCTGTGGAATCTTCATGTTTGGCCCCTGATGGGAACCAACTGAGGGACACTGGGCTTTCGCCTGCTGTTATTGAGACTATTCTGAGTGCTAGGGCTTTCTCCACTAGACAAAGTTATGCCAGTAAATGGGGTGTTTTTGAAAGGTGGTGTGTTGTACACAATGTAGATCCAGTCAACTGCCAGGTTGCTTCAGTTCTGGACTTCATGCAAGAGAAATTATCAACAGGCACATGCCCTGCTACTCTTAAGGTTTATGTGGCCGCTCTTTCGGCTTGCCACGCCTTAGTTGACAGGGCGCCGCTCGGGAGACATCCTCTGCTCTCTCGCTTCCTTCGTGGGGCCAGGCGACTGAGGCCTCCAGTAAAAACCAAGATCCCTTCGTGGGATTTAGCTATAGTCCTCGAGGGTCTGGTTGGAACCCCCTTTGAACCTATAGAGTCAGCGTCTGATAAACTTCTGACTCTAAAAATGGTTTTTCTAATGGCAATAACTTCCTTGAAGAGAATTGGGGATATGCAGGCTCTGTCTATCTCTCCATCCTGCTTAGACTTTGCCCCAGGAATGGTGAAAGTGATTTTGCATCCTCATCCTGATTACCTGCCTAAGGTTCCATTTTCGTCTATTCATCCGGTCATTCTAGAAGCCTTCTGTCCTCCACCATTTACAACGCCGGAGCAGGAGAAATCTCATAGACTGTGTCAGTCCGTGCTCTTCAGGCTTACATCCACCGCACTAGCCAGTGGCGTAAGTCAGAGCAATTATTCGTCTGTTATGGTGGTAGTAACAGAGGAGGAGCTGCCACCAAGCAGACCATGTCTCATTGGGTCAGGGATGCAAATGCTTTGGCTTATGAGGCGCGCGGTCAAGCTTCGCCTATAGGTCTCAGAGCTCACTCTACCAGGGGGGTCGCTTCTTATAGTGCTTTGGCGAGGGGTGCCCCCTTACAACAGATTTGTGATGCGGCAGGTTGGTCCTCTCCGCACACATTCATAAGGTTTTATAGTTTGGATGTTCATGCCACTCCGGGCTCTCATGTCCTTGAGTCAACAAAGCGGAACGAGATGCTGCGCTACTTTGCCGTGCTGAAGGTGTCCCAGGACTGCTCTTCAGACAAAATATCCTGACGATGCACCTGCGGCTCATCTATTTATAGCCTCGTGTTGTGGGTGCGCGCTGATGACGTCATCGACCGAGGCTATATTACCTCCGGGTCAATTCTATCGACGTGTTACACACAATATTCACAGCTGGTCACGATTAAAGACGTTCCCAATGCGCTGAGCAGCGCAGCATCTCGTTCCGCTTTCTCAGGGAACAAGGTTACAGTGAAGTAACCGAGATCGTTCAAGATCAAGTACTCTTGGGCCAGAAATGTGTTCAGTAGGTCAAAAAGGGACCTCTGTATGGCTGATTTAACATCAAAAGGAGCCTACAAGTTTATATTGTTTAAAATCTTTTGAGGACCCTTTGACCAGAAAAAAATTCTATATGTAAGCAATAGACTTTTATATGGCCTCTGAAGCATCAGGAGGAGTCAATGAGTATGTATAGATATATCAAGATAAAGTTCTCTTGGGCCAGAAATATGTTCAGTAGGTCAAATGTGAACTCCTGTCTGGCTGATATATCATATCAAGAAGTCAATCTGTATGTACAGTCAGTTGATGTTCAAAAGCTCTTTGACCAAAAATATGTTCAGTGGATCAAAAAGGGACCTCTGTATGGCTGATTTAACATCAGAATAAGTTTATAAGTTTTTATTGTTTAAACATTTTGAGGATCATTTGACCAGAAATAAGTTCAATAGGTGAGATATGGACTTCTATATGGCATCTGAAGCATCAGAAGAAGTCTATGAGTTTGTATAGAAATTTCAAGATCAAATATTCTTGGGCCAAAATAATATGTTCAATGGGTCAAAAAGGGACCTCTCTATGGCTGATTTAACAGCAGACGGAGTCTATTTGGTTTTTAAACTTTTGAGGACCCTTTGACTAGAAAAAAGTTCAATAGGTGAGATATGGACTTCAATATGGCATCTGAAGCATCAGAAGGAGTCTATGAGTGTGTATAGAAATTTCAAGATTAAGTACTCTTGGGCCAGAAATTTGTTCAGTAGGTCAAAAAGGGTCCTCTGTATGGCTTATTTAACATCGAAAGGAGTCCATAAGTTTATATTGTTTAAACCTATTGAGGACCCTTTGACTAGAAATAAGTTCAATAGGTGAGATATGGACTTCTATATGGCATCTGAAGCATCAGAAGAAGTCTTTGAGTGTGTATAGAAATGTCAAGATCAAGTACTCTTGGGCCAGAAATTTGTTCAGTAGGTCAAAAAGGGTCCTCTGTGTATGGCTGATTTAACATCAGAAGAAGTTTATAAGTTTATATTGTTTAAACCTTTTGAGGACCCTTTGACCAGAAATAAATTCTATATGTCAGCAATAGACTTCTAAATGGCATCTGAAGCATCAGAAGAAGTCTATGAGTGTGTATAGAAATTTCAAGATCAAGTATTCTTGGGCCAGAAATATGTTCAGTAGGTCAAATTTTTGTCTGTCTTTAATAACATCATAAGAAGTAAATCTTTATGTACAGTCAGTTGATGTACAAGAGCTCTTTGGCCAAAAATATGTTCAGCAGGTCAAAAAGGGACCTCTCTGTGGCTGATATAACAGCAGACGGAGTCTATGAGTTTATTTAATTTTTTAACTTTTGAGGACCCTTTGACCAGAAAAAAGTTCAATAGGTCCGATATGGACTACTGACTGGCAGATTTAACATTAGAAAGAGTCTATGAGGATATAAAGTTACAATTTGAGGACCCTTTTATAGCAGAAAAAAGATCAATAGGAGAGATATGTACTTTCATATGGCCTCTGAAGCATCAGAAGGAGTCTATGAGTGTGTATAGAAATTTCAAGATTAAGTACTCTTGGGCCAGGAATTTGTTCAGTAGGTCAAAAAGGGTCCTCTGTATGGCTTATTTAACATCGAAAGGAGTCCATAAGTTTATATTGTTGAAACCTTTTGAGGACCCTTTGACCAGAGATAAGTTCAATATTTGAGATATGGATTTCGATATGGCATCTGAAGCATCAGGAGTCAATGAGTATGTATAGAAAGTTCAAGATCAACTACTCTTTGGCCAGAAATATGTTCAGTAGGTCAAATGTGAACTCCTGTCTGGCTCATATATCATCTCAAGAAGTCAATCTGTATGTACAGTCAGTTGATGTTCAAGAGCTTTTTGGCCAAAAATATCTGTATGTATATGCAGTTAATGTTCAAGGATACTTTAGCCAGAAATTTGTTCAGTAGGTCAAAAAGGGTCCTCTGTATGGCTTATTTAACATCGAAAGGAGTCCATAAGTTTATATTGTTTAAACCTTTTGAGGACCCTTTGACTAGAAATAAGTTCAATAGGTGAGATATGGACTTCTATATGGCATCTGAAGCATCAGAAGAAGTCTTTGAGTGTGTATAGAAATTTCAAGATTAAGTACTATTGGGCCAGAAATATGTTCAGTAGGTCAAATTTCTGTCTGGCTTTAATAACATCATAAGAAGTAAATCTTTATGTACAGTCAGTTGATGTACAAGAGCTCTTTGGCCAAAAATATGTTCAGCAGGTCAAAAAGGGACCTCTCTGTGGCTGATATAACAGCAGACAGAGTCTATGAGTTTATTTGTTTTTTAAACTTTTGAGGACCCTTTGACCAGAAAAAAGTTCAATAAGTCCGAAATGGACTACTGTCTGGCAGATTTAACAATAGAAAGAGTCTATGAGGATATAAAGTTACAATTTGAGGACCCTTTCATAGCAGAAAAAAGATCAATAGGAGAGATATGGACTTTCATATGGCCTCTGAAGCATCAGAAGGAGTCTATGAGTATGTATAGAATGTTCAAGATCAAGTACTCTTGAACAAGAAATTTTTTCATTAGGTCAAAAAGGGTCCTCTGTATGGCTTATTTAACATCGAAAGGAGTCCATAAGTTTATATTGTTTAAACCTTTTGAGGACCCTTTGACTAGAAATAAGTTCAATAGGTGAGATATGGACTTCTATATGGCATCTGAAGCATCAGAAGAAGTCTTTGAGTGTGTATAGAAATTTCAAGATCAAGTACTCTTGGGCCAGAAATTTGTTCAGTAGGTCAAAAAGGGTCCTCTGTATGGCTTATTTAACATTGAAAGGAGTCCATAAGTTTATATTGTTTAAACCTTTTGAGGACCCTTTGACCAGAGATAAGTTCACTATTTGAGATATGGATTTCGATATGGCATCTGAAGCATCAGGAGTCAATGAGTATGCATAGAAAGTTCAAGATCAAGTACTCTTTGGCCAGAAATATGTTCAGTAGGTCAAAAATGGACCTCTATATGGCTGATTTAACATCAGAAGAAGTTTATAAGTTTATATTGTTTAAACCTTTTGAGGACCCTTTGACCAGAAATAAGTTCAATAGGTGAGATATGGACTTCTATAATGGCCACTGATGCATCAGAAGGAGTCTATGAGTATGTATAGAAGGTTCAAGATCAAGTACTCTTGGGCCAGAAATTTGTTTAGTAGGTCAAAAAGGGACCTGTGTATGGCTGATTTAACATCAGGAGTCTATAAGTTTATATTGTTTAAAACCTTTTCAGGACCCTTTGACCAGAGATAAGTTTAATAGGTGAGATATGGACTTCGATATGGCATCTGAAGAATCAGAAGGAGTCAATGAGTATATTTAGAAAGTTCAAGATCAGGTACGCTTGGGCCAGAAATATGTTCAGTAGGTCAAATGTGAACTCCTGTCTGGCTGATATATCATCTCAAAAAGTCAATCTGTATGTATATACAGTTAATGTTCAAGGGTTTTTTAGCCAGAAATGTGTTAATTAGGTCAAAAAGGGACCTCTGTATGGCTGATTTAACATCAGAAGAAGTTTATATTGTTTTAACTTTTTTTTAGGACCATTTGAACAGAAATAAGTTCAATAGGTGAGATATGGACTTCTATATGGCAACTGAAGCCATCAGAAGGAGTCTATGAGTATGTATAGAAAGTTCAAGATCAAGTATTCTTGGGCCAGAAATATGTTCACTAGGTCAAATGTGAAATGTCTGGCTGATTTATCATCTCAACAAGTCAATCTGTTTGTACTGTCAGTTGATGTTCAAGAGCTCTTTGGCCAAAAATATGTTCAGCAGATCAAATTTCTCTCTGGCTAAAATAACATTTTAAGAAGTAAATCTGTATGTATGGTAACTTCATGTTCAAGGACTCCTTTGCCAGATATATGTTCAGTAGGTCAAAAACGGACCTCTCTATGGCTGATTTAACAGCAGACGGAGTCTATATGGTTTTTAAACTTTTGAGGACCCTTTGACCAGAAAAAAGTTCAATAGGTGAGATATGGACTTCTATATGGCATCTGAAGCATCAGAAGTCTTTGAGTGTGTATAGAAATTTCAAGATCAAGTACTCTTGGGCCAGAAATTTGTTCAGTAGGTCAAAAAGGGTCCTCTGTATGGATGATTTAACATCAGAAGAAGTTTATACATTTATATTGTTTAAACCTTTTGAGGAGCCTTTGACTAGAAATAAGTTCAATAGGTGAGATATGGACTTCTATATGGCATCTGAAGCATCAGAAGAAGTCTTTAAGTGTGTATAGAAATTTCAAGATTAAGTACTCTTGGGCCAGAAATGTGTTCAGTAGGTCAAAAAGGGTCCTCTGTATGGCTTATTTAACATCGAAAGGAGTCCATAAGTTTATATTGTTTAAACCTTTTGAGGACCCTTTTACTAGAAATAAGTTCAATAGGTGAGATATGGACTTCTATATGGCATCTGAAGCATCAGAAGAAATCTTTGACTGTGTATAGAAATTTCAAGATCAAGTACTCTTGGGCCAGAAAAATTGTTCAGTAGGTCAAAAAGGGTCCTCTGTATGGCTGATTTAACTTCAGAAGAAGTTTATAAGTTTATATTGTTTAAACATTTTGAGGACCCTTTGACCAGAAATAAGTTCAATAGGTGAGAAATGGACTTCTATATGGCATCTGAAGCATCAGAAGGAGTCTATGAGTATGTATAGAAATTTCAAGATAATGTTCTCTTGGGCCAGAAATTTGTTCAGTAGGTCAAAAAAGGGACCTCTCTATGTCTGATTTAACATCAGAAGAAGTTTATATGTGTATATTGTTTAAACCTTTTGAGGACCCTTTGACCAGAAATAAATTCTATATGTCAGCAATAGACTTCTATATGGCATCTGAAACATCAGAAGAAGTCTATGAGTGTGTATAGAAATTTCAAGATCAAGTATTCTTGGGCCAGAAATTTGTTCAGTAGGTCAAAAAGAGTCCTTTGTATGGCTTATTTAACATCGAAAGGAGTCCATAAGTTTATATTGTTTAAACCTTTTGAGGAGCTTTTGACTAGAAATAAGTTCAATAGGTGAGATGTGGACTTCTATATGGCATCTGAAGCATCAGAAGAAGTCTTTGAGTGTGTATAGAAATTTCAAGATTAAGTACTCTTGGGCCAGAAATGTGTTCAGTAGGTCAAAAAGGGTCCTCTGTATGGCTTATTTAACATCGGAAGGAGTCCATAAGTTTATATTGTTTAAACCTTTTGAGGACCCTTTGACTAGAAATAAGTTCAATAGGTGAGATATGGACTTCTATATGGCATCTGAAGCATCAGAAGAAATCTTTGAGTGTGTATAGAAATTTCAAGATCAAGTACTCTTGGGCCAGAAAAATTGTTCAGTAGGTCAAAAAGGGTCCTCTGTATGGCTGATTTAACTTCAGAAGAAGTTTATAACTTTATATTGTTTAAACATTTTGAGGACTCTTTGACCAGAAATAAGTTCAATAGGTGAGAAATGGACTTCTATATGGCATCTGAAGCATGAGAAGGAGTCTATGAGTATGTATAGAAATTTCAAGATAATGTTCTCTTAGGCCAGAAATTTGTTCAGTAGGTCAAAAAAGGGACCTCTCTATGTCTGATTTAACATCAGAAGAAGTTTATTTGTGTATATTGTTTAAACCTTTTGAGGACCCTTTGACCAGAAATAAATTCTATATGTCAGCAATAGACTTCTATATGGCATCTGAAACATCAGAAGAAGTCTATGAGTGTGTATAGAAATGTCAAGATCAAGTATTCTTGGGCCAGAAATTTGTTCAGTAGGTCAAAAAGAGTCCTTTGTATGGCTTATTTAACATCGAAAGGAGTCCATAAGGTTATATTGTTTAAACCTTTTGAGGAGCCTTTGACTAGAAATAAGTTCAATAGGTGAGATGTGGAATTCTATATGGCATCTGAAGCATCAGAAGAAGTCTTTGAGTGTGTATAGAAATTTCAAGATTAAGTACTCTTGGGCCAGAAATGTGTTCAGTAGGTCAAAAAGGGTCCTCTGTATGGCTTATTTAACATCGAAAGGAGTCCATAAGTTTATATTGTTTAAACCTTTTGAGGACCCTTTGACTAGAAATAAGTTCAATAGGTGAGATATGGACTTCTATATGGCATCTGAAGCATCAGAAGAAATCTTTGAGTGTGTATAGAAATGTCAAGATCAAGTACTCTTGGGCCAGAAAAATTGTTCAGTAGGTCAAAAAGGGTCCTCTGTATGGCTGATTTAACTTCAGAAGAAGTTTATAAGTTTATATTGTTTAAACATTTTGAGGACTCTTTGACCAGAAATAAGTTCAATAGGTGAGAAATGGACTTCTATATGGCATCTGAAGCATGAGAAGGAGTCTATGAGTATGTATAGAAATTTCAAGATAATGTTCTCTTGGGCCAGAAATTTGTTCAGTAGGTCAAAAAAGGGACCTCTCTATGTCTGATTTAACATCAGAAGAAGTTTATAAGTTTATATTGTTAAACATTTTGAGGACCCTTTGACCAGAAATAAGTTCTATATGTCAGCAATAGACTTCTATATGGCATCTGAAGCATCAGAAGAAGTCTATGAGTGTGTATAGAAATTTCAAGATCAAGTATTCTTATGCCAGAAATATGTTCAGTAGGTCAAATTTCTCTATGGCTAAAATAACATCATAAGAAGTAAATCTTTATGTACAGTCAGTTGATGTACAAGAGCTCTTTGGCCAAAAATATGTTCAGCAGGTCAAAAAGGGACCTCTCTGTGGCTGATATAACAGCAGACGGAGTCTAAAAGTTTATTTGTTTTTTATACTTTTGAGGACCCTTTGACCAGAAAAAAGTTCAATAGGTGAGATATGGACTTCTATATGACATCTGAAGCATCAGAAGAAGTCTTTGAGTGTGTATAGAAATTTCAAGATCAAGTACTCTTGGGCCAGAAATTTGTTCAGTAGGTCAAAAAGGGTCCTCTGTATGGCTGATTTAACATCAGAAGAAGTTTGTAATGGATTAGAAAAGTTTGTAATGCAATGCAATGTAATGGAACAGATAATGCAATGATTTCCATTCAATACACAAATGAAAAATTAGTTGTAGTATGCAAGAGATAAATAATACGGAACTACAAATGTTCTGTGGTATCTTTTCATTGCGCAGAGGATATGCATTGCAACGCAAAAGAGAAAAAAATATTATCCTTTAATGCACTACGTAATGAGTATGCATTTTAATGCAACAATTGCATAGATGCATATGTTGTTCTTAAATGTGATCGTGTCAGCAATGCTATGCAGCAGAACATATCTCTTCAATGCACAACGTCAGATCCTGTGTGCAATGCAATGCACCAGCATATATGTTCTCTTCGTTGCACAACGGAATGAGGAAGTTCTTCAGTACATTGTAATGCAATAGCTAATGCAATGATTTCCCTTCATATACAAATTAATAGTTTGTAGTATGCAATTCAGCGCGAAAGCACATATGTTATGTTTTATTTTCATTGCACAGAGGAATAAGATATTTTATGCAAAGCAATGCAACATCTCATATGTTGTCTCCGTTTACAACGGAAAGAATATATCTATAAATAGTCCCAGACTTCTTCTTTCGTTACAGCAGCCAAAATTAAAATTTGTTCTGTGTAGTCTGCAATGCAGAACGGAATAAGTTAGATCCTGTATGCAATCCAATGCAACAGCAAATATGTTATCTCTTCAATACACAACGGAATGTTAGATCGTCTGTGCAATGCATATGTTTAATCTCTTAGTTGCACATCTTAATGAGTTAGTTATTGTTTGCGTTGTAAAACATCAGGTCATATAATGTTTTCTCTTCAACACTGTAATGTTTTCTCTTCAACACTCAAATGAAGTTAATTGTTGTATGCAACGCGAAAACAAACATGTTATCTCTTTAATGCACATCAGAATGGCTTAATTCTTGTATGTGTTGCAGTGCAACAAGCAACAAGCGCACAGCTTATATGTTATTCTTTAATGCACGTTTCATTGTGTGTGCAATAAAATGCAACCGCACAAATGCTATCTTTTTAAGGAACAACGGAATGAGTCAGTTCTTGCATGCATTATAATGCAACGTCTAATTCGATGATTTCCCTTCAAAACACAAATGAATGAGTTAGTTGTATTATTGAATGAATTGGGAAAGCACATATATTCATGTTTTCTTTTCATTGCACAGAGGAATGTTAGATCTTTAATGCCGTCTGTAACAGGCAAAAATGTTATCTCTTCAATGCACATCGGAGTGAGTTAGTTCTGGCATGCATTGTAATGCAACATGTGATTTGTTTATGTTATTCTTCAAGGCTAATCGTTAGATCGTGTGTGCAATACAACGCCACTCTTGTTATCTCTCACAATGGAATGGGGTAGTTATTATGTGCATTGTAATGCAACAGCTAATGCAAGAATCTCCCTTCAAAACACAAATGAACAAGTTATTATGCAATGAATTGCGAAAACACAAATGTAAGTTTGATCTTTTATGCATTGCAACTGAAACTTGTGTCTCTTCGATGCAAATCGGCGTGTGTCAATTATTGTGCATTGCAATGAGCAATAAATTATTCTTCAATGACCAAGTTCGACCATAAGTGCAATAAAATACAACAGCATATCTTTATCTACAGCATTATCTCTTCGTTACACAACGGAATTAGTTAGTTATTGTGTGTGCATTGTAATGGAATCTACTACAATAATTTCCCTTCAATAAAAATGAATAGTTTAGTATGCAATGCAATGCGAAAGAACATATGTTATATGTTTTCATGGCACAGAAGTTAGATCTTTTTTGCAATACAATGCAACTGTAAAAATGCTATATCTTTAATGCACATCGCACTGCAACAAGTGCATAGCTTATATGTTATTCTTTAATGTTTGATCGTGTGTGCAGTGACATACAAAAGCGTTCATGTTGTCTCACTGCACAACGGAATGAGTTGGAATGCAAGTACATAGCTTCATCAATTCATCAATGCACAACAGTAATCCAACAACAGCACTCATGTTATCTTTTTAATGCACAACGGAATTAGTTAGTTCTGGCATGCATTGTAACGCAACATTTGATTTGCTTATATGCTATTCTTTAACGCTAATCGTCTCTGCAATGCAATGCCACACTTGTTATCTCTTCGTTGCACAATGGAATTGGGTAGTCATTATATGCATCAACAAATCAACAAGTTAGTTTTATAATGCAATGAATTGCGAAAGCACATATCTTGTGTGTTTTCTTTTCATTGCACAGAGGAATAAGTTTCCTTTCTTAGTAGAATAAGTTCTTTTGCAATAATTTCCCTTTAATACAAAAATGTATAGCTTAGTATGTAATGTGAAAGCACATATGTTATGTGTTCTCTTACGAGAGTATCTCTCGTACTGCGTAATAGCTTACGCTAGGGGAAAAACTCTTTTCCGCGAGATATTGAAGCCAAAAATTATCCTTTAATTTTTTATTAATGCAAAACGCTTTGCAGCAGCAAGCAAACATAGGCGAAACAGCTCGCGCGCCTATTGGTTGCTCTGCAGCAAATGCAGCAGCCTATCGAGAGAGACTCTGCGTGACGTAATGACCAATGGGGGCAATTCGCGCCCATATCGTCACGTCCCGCCAGAAGGGGCGTGGTCTCGCCCTATAAATATGCTCGTTAGGCTGATACAAGCTGATTTTTACCTCTTCAGCGAAGCACACGCATCGCTGGATCCGGAGTGAGAAGCCGCGCCGTCGAAGCAAGCCTTTCAGCGGGACGAGCTCTGGAGTCGCTGGACTCGCCGCCTTCATCTGCCGTACCTGCTGCGCTTTCCGGCGTTATATATCCTTTCAATACCCTGTGTGTATTTCTCTGTTGAGAAGTGTTTGTTCGCTTACTTGACGCGACTTACACTTCTCTCACAAAAAGAGCAGCGTCTTTTTAAAGATGCCTTCCTGTGGCTCGTGCCGCGCCCCGCTCAGCGATGGAGATCGACACGTCATCTGTGTTTCCTGTCTGGGTGAGGATCACGCGGCTCTCGCGCTCGCTGACGGCGGATGCCCTCATTGCGAGCTTTTGCCCATGGTGACTCTGAGGACGCGCCTGGCATCATTCTCCGAGCCTTCACCACAGCCCGCCGTGACGCCGCGCCGTAAAAAGCGCTGCGCCCAGCGCGCTCCCGAGCTATCTCCAGCCCGCCAAAGCTCGCCGGTTCGCCCGCCTGCTTCGCCGGCTTCGCTCGAGTCGCTCACTGACGGACAACGGCCGCCGCCTGCCGCCGCGTCCATCCACGAGCCTGACGAACCCTCCGAGGCGTGTTCTCTTCTGGCGTCCGATAGTGAGGATTGGGCGAGCTCCGTGGATCTCCCCTCCGCTAGCGTTTCCCGCCAGACCACTGGTAAGAGAGCCGGCATTGAGACTGAGCTGATGCGTCTGCTCTCTCAGGCCGTTGAAAGCATCGGCCTCGATTGGGAGGCGCCCGCGCAGCCGCCGCGCAACAGAATGGACGGACGCTTTCTCGGAAGTGACGAGGCTCCGTCGAAATCGCGGCCCGCGCCCTTCCTCCCGGAACTTCACGACGAAGTTACGAAATCGTGGAACGCCCCCTTCTCCGCCAGGCTTCGTACCTCTGCTTCTGCTGCTTTCTCCTCTGTGGATGGCGCGAAGGAAAGAGGATACCTTTCTGTTCCTCCTGTGGAACCAGCTGTAGCGTCTCATCTCTGCCCGCCCTCCGCTGGACGGCGCGCGCACACGACGCTTCCATCTAAAGCCTGCCGGGTGACGTCATCCATGCACGGTCGCGCTTACACCGCCGCCGGGCAAGCAGTTTCAGCGCTGCACACTATGGCCATCCTGCAGATTTTCCAGGCCGACCTTCTCCTTAAACTGGACGAGGAAGGACCCGGAGCGATCTGCGTCGCGGACCTGAGAAGCGCTACAGACCTCGCTCTTCGCGCTACTAAAGCCGCTGCACAGGCCATAGGACGAAACATGGCCTCTCTCACCGTGGCTGAGAGACATTTGTGGTTGACGCTGTCCGAGATGACGGAAGCCGAGCGCTCTGTGTTCCTCGACGCGCCCATTTCTCAAGCGGGCCTTTTCGGATCTGCCGTCACAGACTTTGCGGATAGATTCATGGAGGTGCAAAAGACTTCGCAGGCCATGAAGCACTTCCTCCCGAAGCGCTCGAGCTCCGCTGCAGGTCGCTCTAAACCGCCGCCTGCTCGCAGCTCTCAGCCGCAGCCTGCACCGCCCGCCGCCGCCGCTTCACAGCGCCGCCACGCCCGAGACCAAAGACCGCGCTCTCGCTCTGCTGGACGCCGCCCCCCTCAGCGCGGGCCCCGGCCGAGGATTGAGATCAAGCCCGAGGCCTCAAAATCTTCCTAGCCATTCTAGGAAAACGACGGTGTTCAGATCCCGCTGCGGCCGGTTTTTCACCAAAACTTCTCGCTCGGTCAGTTCCAAACATCGCGACTGTCCCAGTGTATTTCGCAGAGAGTCAGCCGGTGTCACAGCCCGTTTGCCTGCGCACAAAAGCCGTTTTTACGGCTACCCAGATAAATCCAATAAAGAGTGCATTTTCTGGTGTTCCGGCCACGGCCGAAGGTGTTATGAGTGTTGTAAGAATGCCCACCCAGTGCCCATTCCCACACACAAACACAGCCCGCCACGGTGCAGGGCTAGCACAAATAAAATCGACTCCGGTCGATTGTGCAAACAATGTAGTGCAAGTGCCCATGTCATCATGCCCGCTCACACTACATGCTGCGTGTCCCATGGTTTCTGTAAAAACGAAACCAACACACATTCAGTCGGCCATGAACGACAGTGTTTTCAGTGTATTAAATGTGCCCGCAGCCCCGCGCCCACATTTTCTCACAGACACGCCGATTCCCACGGGATCTCCCCCGCTCGCTTTTTCTGCACAATCTGCCATAAAAAAGCTGAGCGCGGCCAGGTCGCCCGCTGTGATCAGCGCGCCCCCCGCCTCGAACGCTGTAAACACGGTGTTGTGTTCCCAGTATGCCCAGGCTCTCGAGCTGCCGTTTTGTCGCGGCCAGAGCCCGGATTTCATTCTGCCTCTAGCTATTCACGCAGATGCGTGGTCAAAGCTTCCCGGGGTTTCAGAATGGGTGCTGAACACTATAAAGAGAGGCTATTCGCTACAATTCGCTCGACGCCCGCGCCGTTATACGGCGCGCGTCGAAACCACGGTGAAAAACGAAGTATCTCATCTACTTCGTGCCGAAATAGCGAAACTACTGAGCAAAGGGGCTATAGAACCTTTATCTCAGGCTCAGAGCGAAGGGGGCCTATACAGCAGATATTTTCTGGTACCGAAAAAGGATGGGGGTCTCAGACCCATTTTAGATCTGCGGCAGCTGAACAGAGTGCTTGTGAAGCGCCAGTTCAGAATGCTTACGACCAGGAAAATCCTCGCGCAGGTGCGCTTCGGGGACTGGTTTATGTCGATAGATCTGAAAGACGCCTATTTCCAAATACAAATAGCGTCCCATCACAGGCGATTTTTGAGATTCGCCTTCGAGGGCCAGGCATATCAATACACAGTCCTGCCGTTCGGCCTGTCCCTAGCGCCTCGTACATTTACGAAGTGCATGGACGCGGCGCTCGCGCCCCTGAGACTTCAGGGCATGCGAGTTCTGAACTACTTGGACGATTGGCTGATTCTAGCTCGATCACGATCGGAGCTCATAGAACACAGGGCCGCATTGCTCGAGCACCTCGAGAAGCTGGGCCTCACAGTCAATTGGGCGAAGAGCTCAATGTCTCCCAGTCAGAAAATTTCCTTTCTGGGAACCGTGTTGGACTCGCTGTCCATGACAGCACGCCTGTCACCAGAGCGCGTGCTAAATATTCAGCGCGGCGTGAAATCCTTCCGCCACGGCGCGATAGTCCCGCTCAAAAGGTTTCAGAAAATGCTGGGGCTGATGGCCTCAGCAGCCTCTGTACTCCAGTTGGGCCTGCTCCGCATGCGCCCACTGCAGATGTGGCTGAAGACGCGGGTTCCACCCAGGGCATGGACAGCGGGTCTGTTTCGCCTCAGGGTCGACCTTCAGTGCGTTTCAGCTCTGAAACCTTGGAGAGAAACCGACTGGTATCAGTCAGGTGTGAGTCTGGGGACCGCTTCGAGCGTGAAGGTGGTGTCTACGGACGCCTCCACCTCGGGGTGGGGAGCGCTGCTCGAGGGCAGACCGCTAGCTGGCCTGTGGTCAGAACGGGAAAAGCTCCTTCACATAAACTGCTTGGAGATGATAGCAGCCGACAAAGCGCTACGGCGTTTTTGTCCCCAGATAACAGGCCACCACGTCTTGGTCCGGTCGGACAACATGTCGGTGGTGGCATACATAAATCGCCAGGGCGGCGTCAGGTCACGAAACCTTTACAGGTTGACGGAACGCCTCCTGGTTTGGGCTCAGCACAACCTGCTCTCACTGAGAGCGGCGCACGTGCCTGGTCACCTGAACGTGGGACCAGACAGACTGTCCAGGAACAACGTTCCAGCAGGGGAATGGTCGCTGCACCCGCAGACGGTCCAGCTGCTGTGGAAAACGTTCGGCAGAGCTCAGGTGGACCTATTCGCGTCCCAAGAAAACGCTCATTGCCCGGAGTTTTTCTCGAAAAGCAAGGACGCGCTGGCTCATGTTTGGCCCCGCTGCCCCCTGTATGCTTTTCCTCCTGTCTCGCTCCTGCCTCAGGTGTTGGAACGAATCAGGGAAAACGGATGCCCAGTGCTGCTTGTAGCCCCGCTCTGGACGAACCAGACGTGGTTCCCTGCCCTGATGCAGCTGACCAGCACTGCCCCATGGCCTGTACCATTGAGGAGAGACCTCCTCTCTCAGGCGGAGGGCTCAATCTGGCACCCTCGCCCGGAGTTATGGTCCCTGCACGCATGGGCCATCAACGGGTACCCGCTAGCCTCCCAGAGGGAGTGTTAAACACGATCGCGCAGGCTAGAGCTCCGTCTACCAGGCGGCTCTACTCCTCAAAATGGTCTGTTTTCTCGACATGGTGTCAGGCCCAGAGCCTTTCACCTGTGGAGTGCGGGGTTGCGGAAGTGCTTTCCTTCCTTCAAGAGCTACTGGATAAGGGCAGGACCCCATCCACGCTCAAAGTATATGTGGCGGCCATAGCAACGTTTGCAAAACCGGTGTCTGGCCAGTCGCTTGGGAAAAACGACTTAGTCGTGCGTTTCCTTAGGGGAGCTCGGAGGCTGAACCCTCCAAGGCCCCCTTCAGTCCCGACGTGGGACCTTTCCACGGTCTTGGAGGCCATGAAAGGCGCCCCGTTCGAGCCAATCCAGCTGGTGGACATGAAACACCTGTCGTTCAAGACAGTGTTTCTCATGGCTCTCGCTTCAGTGAAGCGCATAGGGGACCTACAGGCGCTTTCAGTAAGCGCGTCGTGTATGGAGTTTGGGCCTAATGACTCAAAGGTCATTCTCAAACCGAAACACGGGTATGTCCCGAAATCCCTCAACACGCCGTTCAGGGCCCAGGTCATTTCCCTGTCTGCCCTTCCGGTTCTCAGTAAGGAGGAGGATGCAAGTCTCCTCTGCCCCGTCAGGGCATTGAGAGCTTATGTGGCACGCTCGTCTGTTTTCAGACAGACGGAGCAGCTTTTTGTTTTGTTCGGCGGGCGTTCCAAGGGACTCGCCGCCTCAAAACAGAGCCTATCCAGATGGATAGTGGATGCCATCGCGCTCGCTTACTCTGCGAAGGGCTTACAGTGCCCCTTGGGTGTCAGGGCGCATTCCACGAGAGGCGTGGCCTCTTCGTGGGCATGGTCTAGCGGGGTTTCCCTGCAAGATATCTGTACGGCCGCGGGCTGGGCCTCGCCGTCTACATTTATAAAATACTATAACCTGGAGGTACCCGCCTTACAAGCTAAGCTTTTGGCGGTCTAAATTCAGTGCTATCTGCCCCGCTCTGCGGCCCAGATGCTGAGTTTACTGCAGCCCCATGAGTGTTGACTCACGTATGGCCGCCCAGATCAGGCTGAATGCTTTCACCCTGGCTGCGCGTTTGATGGTCATATAATAGCCCCGCTGGGTGCTTTTTTATAGGGAATGACGCTTCCAGCCTCTCTCCTTTACTCTATGTGAGTTTATGGTGATTATGCACTACATGAGCCCTGGGCTTCGGCCCCTGGGACTTTGGTGTTGGATCCCTTTACGCACGGCGTGTTGCATTGTGTTCCCCTAGCGTAAGCTATTACGCAGTACGAGAGATACTCTCGTAAGAGAACGTACTCGGTTACTAACGTAACCTCGGTTCTCTCTAGAGAGGGAACGAGTACTGCGTATCTTGCCGTGCGTGGAATACGCTCTGGTTCGCTTCAGCGATAAAAACCAGCTTGTATCAGCCTAACGAGCATATTTATAGGGCGAGACCACGCCCCTTCTGGCGGGACGTGACGATATGGGCGCGAATTGCCCCCATTGGTCATTACGTCACGCAGAGTCTCTCTCGATAGGCTGCTGCATTTGCTGCAGAGCAACCAATAGGCGCGCGAGCTGTTTCGCCTATGTTTGCTTGCTGCTGCAAAGCGTTTTGCATTAATAAAAAATTAAAGGATAATTTTTGGCTTCAATATCTCGCGGAAAAGAGTTTTTCCCCTAGCGTAAGCTATTACGCAGTACTCGTTCCCTCTCTAGAGAGAACCGAGGTTACGTTAGTAACCGAGTACGTTTTTATTGCACAGAGCAATGTTAGTTATTTGTTAGTTATTTAGGTATTTTGTTAGTTATTTGCGTTTTATTTTCACTGCACAGAGGAATAAATAAAATATTGAGAATGCAATGCATTGTGTAACAGCAAAAATGTTATCTCTTCAATGCATATCGGAATGACTTAGTTCTTGGATGCCATGCACTGGAACAAGTACATTCCTTATATGTTATTCTCAATGCAAAATCGTTTGATCGTGTGTGTAATGCAGTACAAAAAGCGTTCATGTTATCTTTTAATGCACAACGAAATTAGTTTGTTCTTTTAGGCTTGCTCAAGTGTATTGCACACACAATCTAACGTTGTGCATTGAAGAATAACATATAAGCTATGTTATCTTTCAATGCACAACGTTACATCGTGTGTGCAATGCAATATAACCGCACTCATTTTATCTCTTTAATGCACAACGGAATGAGTTAGTTCTGGCATGCAACATGTGATTTGCTTATATGTCTTTCTTCAACGCTAATCGTTAGATCGTGTGTGCAATGCAATACAACCACACTCATGTTATCTCTTTAACGCACAACGGAATGAGTTTGTTATTGTGTGTCCATTATAATGGAATGTCTTTTGCAATAATTTCCCTTCAATAGAAAAATGGATAGCTTAGTATGTAATGCGAAAGCACATATGTTATGTGTTTTTATTGCACAGAGCAATGTTAGTTATTTTATGCAATCAAATGCAACAGTAGAGATGTTAACTCTTCGGAGTGAGTTAGTTCTGGCACTCACTGTAATGCAACAAGCGCATAGCTTATATGATATTCTTCAACAACGTTACATCGTGTAGGCCTATGCAATGCAATATAACCGCACTCATGTTATCTCTTTAAAGCATATCGGAATGAGTAAGTTCTGGCATGCATTGTAATGCAACATGTGATTTGCTCCTGTGTTCCCTATCGGTCAGTCACTACAACGTAGGTCAGACTGACCAATAGGAATCTCGCTAGAGAGGCCAATCTACTTCGAGTGAAACTAAAACAAGCCAATGCACATTGGCATGCAATCATTTGCATCAGCTGCGCGTCCTCGTCAGCGCGGGTATTTAACAGCAGCTGTTATGATTGCACGCTAGCTTTTTGCTTCGGAGCCAAACGCTTCATGTTAAACCTACAGAGTGTTACTAAGCGAGCCTCTTCTTTGGACCTCTCCTTCCCGGTGCGGGCGTTACAGCACGGCAGCGCGAACAGTCGTCTTTTTCTCTCTCCTGTCTGTGGTATTGAGCAAACCAAAAAGCTGTTGTAACAGCTGGTAAGGTGCGCCGTACGAGCGCTCAAAAGCTGTTTTCACAGCTGGTAAGACAGCGAGAGAGAGAGAGAGAGATCGCGCACAGACAGGTGCACATTCCTGTCTGTGTTCGCAGTGACTGTTCCCCTGCGTGTTTCAGCACCAGTGAGAGCAGTCCCTAAAAGAGCTTACACAAATAGAGAGCGTCTTTTAAAAAGAAAAAGATGACTTTCTATTTGTGTGTTTCTGGATGCGGTCGTTACCTGGGCTCACAGGATGGTCACAAACGCTGCCTCGTGTGTCTGGGCATTGAACACGCTGAGGCAGCGTTTGTGGATGAGTCATGTACCCATTGTGGGAAGATGACCATCGCGGAGCTACGGTCGAGACTCCTGTTCCTGCAAAGGGGCGGAGTCCCCGTGCCTCTGCCTCGTTCCAATCCTCCTCAGAGGGTTGCTTCGGGCGGGGGCGCGGGTGACCTGAGGATCACGGTGAGCGCGTCTCCTTCGGGGAACCAACCCCCTAGGAGCCCTCACCCCTCTCATGCTCCGCAGCCAGTTGAGCTTCCATTGGAGAAAGCTGGACCATCCTCGAGGTGTGTACCGGTTGTCTCCTTTGGGGCTCCCAGTGACCAGATGTCGATCGCTGCATCGGAGGGTGGGTCAGACTTCTCTGCGGACGACGACTCGGCACCGCTGCCTCCTTCGGGGGTGCCAGCGGTGCCTGAGACGGACCCGGAGATGATGGCCATGCTCTCCCGGGCCGCCAACGGGGTCGGGCTCGTGTGGAATCCTCCACCGTGTCCCGAACCCTCGAGGTTGGATGATTGGTATCTCGGGGTGGCGCGCGCTGGTTCTCAGCAACCCACCCCAGTGCCTTTCTTCCCGGAAGTGCATGAGGAGCTTACGGGAACGTGGACGGCACCTTTTACTGCCAGAAACCGTTCCGGTGGCTCCTCCTCCCTCACCACCCTTGATGGCGGGGCAGCTAAGGGATACACGCGCATCCCGCCAGTGGAACGGGCCGTTGCTATGCAACTGTGCCCTAACTCCACTTGGCGTGGAGAACCGTGTCTCCCTTCCCGGGCCTGTAAGTACTCGTCGGATTTAACCGGCAAGGCTTACAAGGCCTGTGGGGAAGCTGCCTCTGCCATGCACGCCATGGCGTTGCTGCAGGTCCATCAGGCCAAGGCACTGAAGGACCTGCACGAGGGTGGTCATGATCCCCAAGTTCTTCAGGAACTTCGCATCGCGACGGACCTCGCGCTTCGTGCGACGAAGGTGACCGCGCGGTCGGTGGGTCGTGCGATGTCCACCATGGTGGTCCAGGAACGCCATCTCTGGCTGTGTCTGGCTGACATGAGGGAGTCTGACAAACTCCGGTTTCTCAACTCCCCTGTGTCCCAGACCGGCCTCTTCGGCGACGCGGTCGAGAACTTCGCCCAGCAGTTCTCGGCTGTACAAAAGCAGACGGAGGCCATCAAACACATCCTGCCGCGGCGGCCAGCTGCTGCCTCCACCCCGCCGCCCGCGGCACCTCAGTCTGCTCGTCGCCGAGGGCGTCCGCCTGCGTCTGCCCCTGCTCCCGTGCCACAGCAGCAGCCTCCACCTAAGCGGCGCCGTGGAGCCAGTCGCAGGCAGGGCGCCCCGCCCGTCCAGGCCCCCGCCAAGAGGGGCGGCAAAGCCAGGGGTAAGCGGCCCTAGGACGGGCGACCCGGAGATGGAAGGGACTGCTCTCCAGGAGACGATGACTGCATCGCTCCCTCCCCCGGAAGAGGGCCGGGTGGAAAATCCTGTGTTTCGTTTTGTTTGTGTTCCGCCGCTGGCCTCAAAACCAGCGGTACCCAAATTTTCAATAAAAGAGCAGTTTCTACCATCTCTGGGTCCGAAGAGGACCCGGAGAGCAGTGGGAGGACAGAATCCTCACCACTCTCATCCGCCTCCTCTGTCGCCAGTGAGCAGCAGTGTGCAGTTCGAGAACGCCACCGAGCCGCCTCCTGCACCTCCTGCCCCGTGGAACCAGGTAAGTGCTGCACAGCACACACAGACCCTGCTACGGGCCGCCTCCCAGAGAGAGCCTCCCGAGCCACGTCCCTGTGTTCCACCTCGCTGCCCCACTCCGGGTACGCCTACAGTCCCTTTGGTCCCGCTTGCACGGTCTCTGAGAGCCTGGTTAGCGCTCCCCAGTCCGTCTCGCTGGCTCATTCGGACCATCAGGCTCGGCTATGCGATTCAGTTCGCCCGGCGTCCCCCCAAGTTTCGGGCCATCCACTCCACTACAGTGAGAGCAGCCGATGCCCATGTCTTGCGTGCGGAGATCGCAGTCCTACTGGCGAAGGACGCGATAGAGCCGGTCCCTCCAGCCGATATGAGGTCAGGGCACTACAGTCCCTACTTCATTGTACCCAAGAAAGGTGGTGGGTTACGACCGATCTTGGATCTGCGAGTTTTGAATCGGAGCCTCCACAAGCTACCGTTCAAAATGCTCACGCAGAGACGCATTTTCGGATGCATCCGTCCCCAAGATTGGTTTGCAGCGATCGACCTGAAGGACGCGTACTTTCATGTCTCGATTCTTCCTCGACACAGGCCGTTTCTGCGCTTTGCGTTCGAGGGTCGAGCATATCAGTACAAGGTCCTGCCCTTCGGGCTGTCCCTGTCTCCCCGTGTCTTCACGAAAGTCACGGAGGGGGCCCTTGTTCCCATGAGAGAACAGGGCGTTCGCCTCCTCAACTATCTCGACGACTGGCTTATACTAGCACACTCTCGAGATCAGTTATGCGAACACAGGGACCTCGTGCTCACGCACCTCAGCCAGTTGGGCCTTCAGGTCAACTGGGAAAAGAGCAAACTCGCCCCTGTGCAGAGGATCTCTTTTCTCGGTATGGAGTTGGATTCGGTCGCACAGACAGCGCGCCTCACAGAGCAGCGCGCTCAGTCGGTGCTGAACTGCTTGAACACGTTCAAAGGCAGGACAGCGGTCCCACTGAAATTTTTTCAGAGGCTCCTGGGGCATATGGCAGCGGCAGCAGCGGTAACTCCGCTCGGCTTGCTTCATATGAGACCGCTTCAGCACTGGCTTCACGGCCGAGTCCCGAGATGGGCGTGGCATCATGGCACTCACCGGGTGGCAATCACACCGGCCTGCCGCCAGACCTTCAGCCCGTGGTCAGACCTCTCGTTCCTTCGGGCAGGAGTCCCCTTGGAACAGGTCTCCAGGCATGCTGTGGTTTTCACAGATGCCTCTGCCACCGGCTGGGGTGCCACGTACAACGGGCATGCAGTGTCAGGGGTGTGGACGGCTCCCCAACTGCATTGGCACATCAATTGCCTCGAGTTGCTAGCAGTACATCTCGCTCTGAGCCGCCTGAAAAGGCCGCTACGGGGCAGGGACGTGCTGGTCCGTACGGACAACACTGCGACCGTGGCGTACATCAACCGACAAGGTGGTCTACGCTCCCGTCGCATGTCGCAACTCGCCCGCCATCTCCTCCTCTGGAGTCAGAAGCGTCTGAGGTCGCTTCGAGCCATGTATGTCCCTGGCGTGCTCAACCGTGTGGCCGACGAGCTATCACGAGCTGTGCTTCCGGGAGAATGGCGACTCCACCCCCAGGTGGTTCAGCTGATCTGGAGAGAGTTCGGAGAGGCTCAGGTAGACCTGTTTGCCTCTTCAGAGACCTCCCACTGCCAGCTGTTTTACTCCCTGACCGAGGGAACACTCGGCACGGACGCACTGGCACACAGCTGGCCCCGGGGCCTCCGCAAATATGCGTTTCCCCCAGTGAGCCTACTTGCACAGACACTGTGCAAAGTCAGGGAGGACGAGGAGCAGGTCCTTCTGGTGGCTCCCTATTGGGGACAGTCCCTCCCTGGCCCATTCCTCTGAGGAAGGATCTTCTGACTCAGAGACGGGGCACCCTATGGCACCCGCGTCCAGACCTCTGGAAACTCCATGTCTGGTCCCTGGACGGGACGCGGAGGTTCTAGGTGACTTACCCCCTGAGGTACTTAACACCATCACTTCAGCACGGGCGCCGTCCACGAGACGTGTTTACGCCCTGAAGTGGAACCTGTTCGTCGAGTGGTGTTCTTCTCGCCGAGAAGACCCCCGGAGATGTTCGATAGGGTCTGTGCTTTCCTTCTTGCAGCAAGGGTTGGAGCGAAGGCTGTCTCCCTCCACCCTCAAAGTACATGCTGCAGCTATTTCAGCTTATCACGACCACGTAGATGGCAAAACAGTGGGGAAGCACGACCTGGTCGTCAGGTTTCTTAGGGGGGCGAGACGATTAAATCCTCCTCGACCCCCCTCCATACTCTCTTGGGATCTTCCCCTGGTGCTTCGAGCACTTCAGGATGTTCCCTTTGAGCCTCTGCAGTCAGTAGACTTAAAGCTTCTTTCCATGAAGACTTTGCTACTGGTTGCACTGGCCTCTGTCAAGAGGGTAGGAGACCTGCACGCATTTTCGGTCGACGAATCGTGCCTAGAGTTCGGGCCGGGTGACAACCATGTGGTATTAAGACCCCGGCCTGGCTATGTGCCCAAGGTTCCTACCACTCCCTTCAAAAACCAGGTAGTGAACCTGCAAGCGCTGCCTTTGGAGGAGGCAGACCCAGCCCTGGCTTTGCTCTGTCCCGTTCGCGCTCTGCGTATGTACGTGGACAGAACTCAAAGCATCAGGACCTCAGACCAGCTCTTTGTCTGTTATGGAGGCCAGCAGAGGGGAAAGGCTGTCTCCAAGCAGAGGATGGCCCACTGGATAGTGGATGCCATCGCCTTGGCTTACCAAGCTCAAGGCGTGCCCTGCCCGCTCAGGTTGCATGCACACTCCACGAGAGGCGTTGCATCCTCCTGGGCGCTGGCACGTGGCTCCTCGCTAACAGATATCTGTAGAGCTGCGGGCTGGGCGACACCTAACACGTTCGCTAGATATTATAGCCTACGTGTAGAGCCGGTCTCCTCCCGTGTTCTCACCCTAAACGGGTAGAAGCACCGAGAGGCCCGGCTCTGTCGGCTTGCTGCACCCTACTGTGCACCCTTATTGCTCCAGAGTGAAAAACCTGTTGAGTCCTCCAAAAACCCCTCGGCCCGGACATGGCGGAGCGTCCAGGTGCCAGGCCTTTATCCGCTGAATCCTTGAGAACCGGATCTGGGCTGGGTTCCATATGTGTGACCCTACGGGGATCCCATATGTGTATATTTTCCACGGCTGCTCCTAACGGAAGCCCGTGTCTTTCCCTTGGGCTAAGTCACCCACTATCTCATATGTAGTACAGCCTTCGGGCTAGTCCATATGTATTCCCCACATAACTCCTTGAAGTAAGTGGCTTCCGCAGCGTCCTCCTTCCTAACTGAAGGGCACGCTTTCCCAGTGTTATCCAATAATCTCACTGTATGGGTTATTACGGAACAACAGTGACAGATACACTCTGTGTGTAGCCTCCTCCTATCGTCCTTCTAGGCAAGAAGGTGTAGAGGCTTGCATGGGGCGCTGGATGGGGTGCAGCAGCTGTGGCGCTTTGGTAGGGATTCCTATTGGTCAGTCTGACCTACGTTGTAGTGACTGACCGATAGGGAACGTCTCGGTTACATATGGTAACCCTCGTTCCCTGAGGGAGGGAACGGAGACGTAGGTCCCGTCGCCACATCTGCTGCCGCCCGCTGGGGCGGCCAGCTTTTTCAGGTTTGGCTCCTCAGCAAAAAACTAGCGTGCAATCATAACAGCTGCTGTTAAATACCCGCGCTGACGAGGACGCGCAGCTGATGCAAATGATTGCATGCCAATGTGCATTGGCTTGTTTTAGTTTCACTCGAAGTAGATTGGCCTCTCTAGCGAGATTCCTATTGGTCAGTCTGACCTACGTCTCCGTTCCCTCCCTCAGGGAACGAGGGTTACCATATGTAACCGAGACGTTTTTCTTCAACGTTAATTGTTAGATCGTGTGCATTTAGTGAAGGGGTATTTATTCTATGCATTGTAATGCAAAAGCTAATGCAAAAATTTCCCTTCAAAACACAAATTAACAAGTTAGTTGCAATGCAATTGCGAGACATATATTTGCGTTTTATTTTCATTGCACAGAGGAATAAGTTAAATATTGAGAATGCAATGCATTGTGTAACAGCAAAAATGTTATCTCTTCAATGCATAACGGAATGACTTAGTTCTTGGATGCATATGTACTGCAACAAGTACATTCCTTATATGTTATTCTCAATGCAAAAACGTTTGATCGTGTGTGTAATGCAGTACAAAAAGCGTTCATGTTATCTTTTAATGCACAAGGTTCTTGTTTGTTCTTGTAGGCTTGCACAAGTGTATAGCTTTTAAGCTATTATTCAATGCACAACGTCAGATTGTGTGTGCAATGCAATGAAACAACACTCATGTTATCTTTTTAATGCACAACGGAATGAGCTAGTCATGCATTTTAATGCAACATTTGATTTGCTTATGTTATTCTTCAACGCTACTTGTTAGATCGTGTGTGCAATGCAATGCAACACTTTATATCTCTTCATTGCACAATGGAATGGGGTAGTTATTATATGCATTGTAATGCAACAGCTAATGCAATAATCTACCTTCAAAACACAAATGAACAAATGTTTGAAAGCACATAATTATGTTGTGTGTTTTCTTTTCATTGATAGGTTAGATCTTTCTTGCAATGCAATGCAACTGTAAAAATGTTATTTCTTCAATGCAATTCGGAATGAGTTAGTTATTGTAGGCATTGCACTGCAACAAGTGCAAAGCTTATATGTTTTTCTTTAATGCACAACGGTAGATCATGTGTGCAATGCAAGCAACAGCATATATTGTTTTTTCGTTGAAGAACAGAATGAGTTAGTTGTTTTCAGTTTTTATTGCACAGAGCAGTAAGTTAGATCTTTTATGCAATAAAATGCAACAGTAGAGATGTTATCTCTTCGGATTGAGTAAGTTCTGGCACTCACTGTAATGCAACAAGCGCATAGCTTATATTATATTTTTCAATGTACAACGTTACATCGTGTATGCTATGCAATATAACCGCACTCATGTTATCTCTTTAAAGCACATCGGAATGAGTAAGATCTGGCATGCATTGTAATGCACCATGTGATTTGCTTATATGTTTTCTTCAACGCTAATCGTTAGATCGTGTGTGCAATGCAATCCAAATTGCATTTAGTCCTGCTAATGCAATAATTTTCATTCAAAACACAAATTAACAAGTTAGTTGTATTATGCAATGAATTGCATAACCTATATTTGTGTTTTCTTTTCATTGCACAACTAAATCTAAAATAACAAAAGAAATGTTTGTGTCTAAGATCTGTTGTATATTGACAAAGTAATTTCTAAGGAACTTGTCGTTTTTCTCTGTGCTTTTTTTCACCGATATGTACAGTTTATTATTTTTGTTTATAAGTAAGATATTCAATTAAATGTCACACCAAATGTTATCTTATGCATGTTATCTCTTCAATGAACATCGGAATAACTTAGTTCTTCGCTTTGCTTAAATGTTATTTTTGTGTGCAATAACATTGTGTGCACTTATCTCTTCGTTACACATAGGAATATTGTAATTAAGTAGTTATTCTATGCATTGTAATGGAACAGCTCTTATCTCTTCAATTCAAAATGGAATCAATTAGCTGTTGCTCTTTCTTTACATTCTCGAAGACTACTTCTGATGTTAAATCAGCCATACAGAGGTCCCTTTTTGACCTAATGAACACATTACTGGCTAAAGAATCCTTGAACATTAACTGCATATACATGCAGATTGACTTCTTGAGATGATAGAACTCCAGACAGGAGTTAACATTTGACCTACTGAACAAATTTCTGGCCCAAGAGTACTTGATTTTGAACTTTCCACACATACTCATTGACTCCTTCTGATTCTGCTTCATAGGATATATAGAAGTCCATTTCTCACCTATTGAACTTTTTTCTGGCCAAAGGGTCCTTAAAAGTTTAAAAACCACATAAACTTATTGACTCCGTCTACTGTTAAATCAGCCATAGAGAGGTCCCTTTTTGACCTACTGAACACATATCTTGACTGAACATGCTGTACATAAAGATTTACTTCTTAAGTTGTTATTTTAGCCAGACAGAAATTTGACATGCTGAACATATTTTTGGCCAAAAAGCTCTTGGACATCAACTTTCTGTACACACAGATTGACTTGTTGAGATGATGTATCAGCCAGACATTTCACATTTGACCTACTGAACATATTTCTGGCCCAAGAGTACTTAATCTTGAAATTTCTATACTTACTCATAGACTCCTTCTGATGCTTCAGTTGCCATATAGAAGTCCAAATCTCACCTATTGAGCTTATTTCTAGTCAAAGGGTCCTCAAAAGGTTTAAACAATAAACTTCTTCTGATGTTAAATCAGCCATATAGAGGTCCCTTTTTGACCTACTGAACAAATTTCTGGCTAAAGAATCCTTGAACATTAACTGCATATACATACAAATATTTTTGGCCAAAAAGCTCTTGAACTTTAACTGACTGTACATACAGATTGACTTCTTGAGATGATATATGAGCCAGACAGGAGTTCACATTTGACCTACTGAACATATTTCTGGCCCAAGAATACTTGATCTTGATATTTCTATACACACTCATAGACTTCTTCTGATGCTTCAGATGCCATATATAAGTCTATTGCTGACATATATAATTTATTTCTGGTCAAAGGGTCCTCAAAAGGTTTAAACAATATAAACTTATGGACTCCTTTCAATTTTAAATAAGCCATACAGAGGACCCTTTTTGACCTACTGAACAAATTTCTGGCCCAAGAGTACTTAATCTTGAAATTTCTATACACACTCAAAGACTTCTACTGATGCTTCAGATGCCATATAGAAGACAATAATCTCACCTATTGAACTTATTTCTGGTCAAAGGGTCCTGAAAAGGTTTAAACAATATAAACATAAACTTCTTCTGATGTTAAATCAGCCATACAGAGGTCCCTTTTTGACCCATTAAACATATTATTTTGGCCCAAGAATATTTGATCTTGAAATTTCCATACAAACTCATAGACTTCTTCTGATGCTTCAGATGCCATATAGAAGTCTATATATCACCTATTGAACTTATTTTTGGTCAAATGGTCCTCAAAATGTTTAAACAAAATAAACTTATAAACTTATTCTGATGTTAAATCAGCCACAGAGAGGTCCCTTTTCGACCCTCTGAACATATTTTTGGTCAAAGAGCTTTTGAACATCAACTGACTGTACATACAGATTGACTTCTTGATATGATATATCAGCCAGACAGGAGTTCACATTTGACCTACTGAACATATTTCTGGCCCAAGAGAACTTTATCTTGAAATTTCTATACATACTCATTGACTCTTCCTGATGCTTCAGAGGCCATATAGAAGTCTATTGCTGACATATAGAATTTTTTTCTGGTCAAAGGGTCCTCAAAAGGTTTAAACAATATAAACGTATAAACTTCTTCTGATGTTAAATCAGCCATATAGAGGTCCCTTTTTGACCTACTGAACAAATTTCTCGCTAAAGAATCCTTAAACATTAACTGCATATACATACAGATATTTTTGGCCAAAAAGCTCTTGAACTTTAACTGACTGTACATACAGATTGACTTCTTGAGATGATATATGCGCAAGACAGGAGTTCACATTTGACCTACTCAGGTAAAGGACTAGATGTTACAATCCCGGAATCCACGTATCCCAAGATGGATATACTATAAGCTGGAAATAGGAGAGATATTGAGACAAGCCAAGGATCACTGGCTTCATTGGGGTCATCAGGTGGGCACCCTCCTTCACGAGTGTTTCGATGATTAACCCACAACACCTCCAGAGGGCTCATCGGCAATACCTAGCGTCCCAGGTTTGCCCCCCTCGGCTTGTGATCCCCCCTTGCTCAACTACTGTTACTGTCTACAGGCCCAGATACTATCCTTTCTCTTCAACCACAGCCAACGGCTGGCCTCCTCTGCTACATTGGAAAGGGATTTCACAATCTGCTGCAGAGCCTGACCTCACATTCCTAGGTCCTTCAAAAACCGGACTGACGAGCGGCCGACAAACCATCTACAGCCGACCTCCACTGGGTAGATCCTGACTTTCCACCCACGCTGCTCAGCATCAGCTGCCAGTTCTGAGTACTTTAGCCTCTTACGTTCATACGCCTCCTCCACTGAGTCCTCCCATGGCACTGTCAGTTCCACTAGGAAGGCCGTGCGAAGGGTGGGGGACCAAAAGACGATGTCAGGTCTAAGGTTTGTTACTGCAATCTCAATGGGGAAGTGCAACCGCTGGTTTAGATCCACTAATAACTTCCAGTCTCGTGCTTTGTGCAGCAGGCCCGGATATGAGCTGGATCCCTGCGATCTACTTGGTGTTATACCTGCACGAACAAAGGCCATTGATGGATACTGCTTGGCTGGCAGAGGCGGGAGGGTATTTGTGGCTGTTCGCTTGGCCTCAAGGCTGGCCGCCAAGCACTTTAGCACCTGGTTATGCCGCCATGTATAACGGCCTTGTGCCAAGCTTGTTTTACAGCCAACCAAGTCCATTTCTCACCTATTGAACTTATTTCTGGTCAAAGGGTCCTCAAAAGGTTTAAACAATATAAACTTATAAACTTCTTCTGATGTTAAATCAGCCATATAGAGGTCCCTTTTTGACCTACTGAACAAATTTCTCGCTAAAGAATCCTTGAACATTACCTGCATATACATACAGATATTTTTGGCCAAAAAGCTCTTTAACATCAACTGACTGTACATACAGATTGACTTCTTGAGATGATATATGAGCCAGACAGGAGTTCACATTTGACCTACTGAACATATTTCTGGCCAAAGAGTACTTGATCTTGAACTTTCTATACATACTCATTGACTCCTTCTGATGCTTCAGATGCCATATCGAAATCCATATCTCAAATATTGAACTTATCTCTGGTCAAAGGGTCCTCAAAAGGTTTAAACAATATAAACTTATGGACTCCTTTCAATGTTAAATAAGCCATACAGAGGACCCTTTTTGACCTACTGAACAAATTTCTGGCCCAAGAGTACTTAATCTTGAAATTTCTATACACACTCAAAGACTTCTTCTGATGCTTCAGATGCCATATAGAAGTCCATACCTCATATAGTAGTCCATATCTCACCTATTGAACTTATTTCTAGTCAAAGGGTCCTCAAAAGGTTTAAACAATATAAACTTATGGACTCCTTTCGATGTTAAACATTTTGAGGACCCTTTGACCAGAAATAAGTTCAATAGGTGAGATATGGACTACTATATGGCATCTGAAGCATCAGAAGGAGTCTTTGAGTATGTATAGAAATTTCAAGATAATGTTCTCTTGGGCCAGAAATTTGTTCAGTAGGTCAAAAGAGGGACCTCTCTATGGCTGATTTAACATCAGAAGAAGTTAATATGTTTATATTGTTTAAACCTTTTGAGGACCCTTTGACCAGAAATAAATTCTATATGTCAGCAATAGACTTCTATATGGCATCTGAAACATCAGAAGAAGTCTATGAGGGTGTATAGAAATTTCAAGATCAAGTATTCTTGGGCCAGAAATATGTTCAGTAGGTCAAATTTCTGTCTGGCTAAAATAACATCATAAGAAGTAAATCTTTATGTTGATGTAAAAGAGCTCTTTGGCCAAAAATATGTTCAGCAGGTCAAAAAGGGACCTCTCTGTGGCTGATATAACAGCAGACGGAGTCTATAAGATCTATCAGTGGGTCAAATGTGAAATGAAATTGTTTTTTAAACTTTTGAGGACCCTTTGACCAAAAAAAAGTTCAATAGGTCCGATATGGACTACTGTCTGGCGGATTTAACATCAGAAACAGTCTATGCGGCTATAAAGTTACAATTTGAGGACCCTTTTATAGCAGAAAAAAGATCAATAGGAGAGATATGGACTTTCATATGGCATCTGAAGCATCAGACGGAGTCTATGAGTATGTATAAAATGTTCAAGATCAAGTATTCTTGGGCCAGAGATTTGTTCAGTAGGTCAAAAAGGGTCCTCTGTATGGCTTATTTAACATCGAAAGGAGTCCATAAGTTTATATTGTTTAAACCTTTTGAGGACCCTTTGACTAGAAAAAAGATCAATAGGAGAGATATGGACTTCTATATGGCATCTGAAGCATCAGAAGAAGTCTTTGAGTGTGTATAGAAATTTCAAGATTAAGTACTCTTGGGCCAGAAATTTGTTCAGTAGGTCAAAAAGGGTCCTCTGTATGGCTTATTTAACATCAGGAGAAGTTTATAAGTTTATATTGTTTAAACCTTTAGAGGACCCTTTGACCAGAAATAAATTCTATATGTCAGCAATAGACTTCTGCAATAGGCATCTGAAGCATCTGAAGCATCAGAAGTCTATGAGTGTTTATAGAAATTTCAAGATCAAGTATTCTTGGGCCAGAAATATGTTCAGTAGGTCAAATTTCAGTCTGGCTAAAATAACATCATAAGAAGTAAATCTTTATGTACAGTCAGTTGATGTACAAGAGCTCTTTGGCCAAAAATATGTTCAGCAGGTCAAAAAGGGACCTCTCTGTGGCTGATATAACAGCAGACGGAGTCTATAAGATCTATCAGTAGGTCAAATGTGAAATGAGTTTGTTTTTTAAACTTTTGAGGACCCTTTGACCAGAAAAAAGTTCAATAGGTCCGATATGGACTACTGTCTGGCGGATTTAACATCAGAAAGAGTCTATGAGGCTATAAAGTTACAATTTGAGGACCCTTTTATAGCTGAAAAAAGATCAATAGGAGAGATATGGACTTTCATATGGCCTCGGAAGCATCAGACGGAGTCTATGAGTATGTATAAAATGTTCAAGATCAAGTATTCTTGGGCCAGAGATTTGTTCAGTAGGTCAAAAAGGGTCCTCTGTATGGCTTATTTAACATCGAAAGGAGTCCATAAGTTTATATTGTTTAAACCTTTAGAGGACCCTTTGACCAGAAATAAATTCTATATGTCAGCAATAGACTTCTATATGGCATCTGAAGCATCAGAAGTCTATGAGTGTGTATAGAAATTTCAAGATCAAGTATTCTTGGGCCAGAAATATGTTCAGTAGGTCAAATTTCTGTCTGGCTAAAATAACATCATAAGAAGTAAATCTTTATGTACAGTCAGTTGATGTACAAGAGCTCTTTGGCCAAAAATATGTTCAGCAGGTCAAAAAGGGACCTTTCTGTGGCTGATATAACAGCAGACGGAGTCTATGAGTTTATTTGTTTTTTTAATTTTTGAGGACCCTTTGAACAGAAAAAAGTTCAATAAGTCCGATATGGACTACTGTCTGGGGGATTTAACACCAGAAAGAGTCTATGAGGATATAAAGTTACAATTTGAGGACCCTTTTATAGCAGAAAAAAGATTAATAAGAGAGATGTGGACTTTCATATGGCCTCTGAAGCATCAGAAGGAGTCTATGAGTATGTATAGAATGTTCAAGATCAAGTATTCTTGGGCCAGAAATTTGTTCAGTAGGTCAAAAAGGAACCTGTGTATGGCTGATTTAACATCAGGAGTCTATAAGTTTATATTGTTTAAAACCTTTTCAGGACCCTTTGACCATAGATAAGTTCAAAAGGTGAGATATGGCTTTCTATATGGCAACTGAAGCCATCAGAAGGAGTCTATGAGTGTGTATAGAAATTTCAAGATCAAGTACTCTTGGGCCAGAAATATGTTCAGTAGGTCAAATTTATGTTTGGCTAAAATAACATCATAAGAAGTAAATCTTTATGTACAGTCAGTTGATGTACAAGAGCTCTTTGGCCAAAAATATGTTCAGCAGGTCAAAAAGGGACCTCTCTGTGGCTGATATAACAGCAGACGGAGTCTATGAGTTTATTTGTTTTTTAAACTTTTGAGGACCCTTTGACCAGAAAAAAGTTCAATAGGTCCGATATGGACTACTGTCTGGCAGATTTAACATTAGAAAGGGTCTATGAGGATATAATGTTACAATTTGAGGAACCTTTTATAGCAGAAAAAAGATCAATAGGAGAGATATGGACTTTCATATGGCCTCTGAAGCATCAGAAGGAGTCTATGAGTATGTATAGAATGTTCAAGATCAAGTACTCTTGGGCAAGAAACTTTTTCAGTAGGTCAAAAAGGGTCCTCTGTATGGCTGATTTAACATCGAAAGGAGTCCATAAGTTTATATTGTTTAAACTTTTTGAGGACCCTTTGACCAGAAATAAGTTCAATAGGTGAGATATGGACTTCTATAATGGCCACTGAAGCATCAGAAGGAGTCTATGAGTATGTATAGAAGGTTCAAGATCAAGAACTCTTGGGCCAAAAATGTGTTCAGTAGGTCAAAAAGGGACCTCTGTATGCCTGATTTAACATCAAAAGGAGTCTACAAGTTTATATTGTTTAAAATCTTTTGAGGACCCTTTGACCAGAAAAAAATTCTATATGTCAGCAATAGACTTTTATATGTCCTCTGAAGCATCAGGAGGAGTAAATGAGTATGTATAGAAATGTCAAGATAATGTTCTCTTGGGCCAGAAATTTGTTCAGTAGGTCAAAAAAGGGACCTCTCTATGGCTGATTTAACATCAGAAGAAGTTTATACGTTTATATTGTTTAAACCTTTTGAGGACCCTTTGACCAGAAAAAAGTTCAATAGGTGAGATATGGACTTCTATATGGCATCTGAAGCATCAGAAGAAGTCTTTGTTCAGTAGGTCAAAAAGGGACCTCTCTATGGCTGATTTAACATCAGGAGAAGTTTATAAGTTTATATTGTTTAAACCTTTAGAGGACCCTTTGACCAGAAATAAATTCTATATGTCAGCAATAGACTTCTATATGGCATCTGAAGCATCAGAAGTCTATCAGTGTGTATAGAAATGTCAAGATCAAATATTCTTGGGCCAGAAATATGTTCAGCAGGTCAAAAAGGGACCTCTCTGTGGCTGATATAACAGCAGACGGAGTCTATAAGTTTATTTGTTTTTTAAACTTTTGAGGACCCTTTGACCAGAAAAAAAGTTCAATCGGTCCGATGTGGACTACTTTCTGGCGGATTTAACATCAGAAATAGTGTATGAGGCTATAAAGTTAAAATTTGAGGACCCTTTTATAGCAGAAAAAAGATCAACAGGAGAGATATGGACTTTCATATGGCCTCTGAAGCATCAGACGGAGTTTATGAGTATGTATAAAATGTTCAAGATCAAGTATTCTTGGGCCAGAGATTTGTTCAGTATGTCAAAAAGGGTCCTCTGTATGGCTTATTTAACATCGAAAGGAGTCCATAAGTTTATATTTTTTAAACCTTTTGAGGACCCTTTGACTAAAAAAAAGATCAATAGGAGAGATATGGACTTCTATATGGCATCTGAAGCATCAGAAGAAGTCTTTGAGTGTGTATAGAAATTTCAAGATCAAGTACTCTTGGGCCAGAAATTTGTTCAGTAGGTCAAAAAGGGTCCTCTGTATGGCTGATTTAACATCAGAAGAAGTTTATAAGTTTATATTGTTTAAACATTTTGAGGACCCTTTGACCAGAAATAAGTTCAATAGGTGAGATATGGACTTCTATATGGCATATGAAGCATCAGAAGGAGTCAATGAGTATGTATAGAAATTTCAAGATAATGTTCTCTTGGGCCAGAAATTTGTTCAGTAGGTCAAAAAAGGGACCTCTCTATGGCTGATTTAACATCAGAAGAAGTTTATACGTTTATATTTTTTAAACCTTTTGAGGACCCTTTGACCAGAAAAAAGTTCAATAGGTGAGATATGGACTTCTATATGGCATCTGAAGCATCAGAAGAAGTCTTTGAGTGTGTATAGAAATTTGAAGATCAAGTACTCTTGGGCTAGAAATTTGTTTAGTAGGTCAAAAAAGGGACCTCTCGATGTCTGATTTAACATCAGAAGAAGTTTATACGTTTATATTGTTTAAACCTTTTGAGGACCCTTTGACCAGAAATAAATTCTATATGTCAGCAATAGACTTCTATATGGCATCTGAAACATCAGAAGAAGTCTATGAGTGTGTATAGAAATTTCAAGATCAAGTATTCTTGGGCCAGAAATATGTTAAGCAGGTCAAAAAGGGACCTCTCTGTGGCTGATATAACAGCAGACGGAGTCTATAAGTTTATTTGTTTTTTAAACTTTTGAGGACCCTTTGACCAGAAAAAAAGTTCAATAGGTCCGATATGGACTACTTTCTGGCGGATTTAACATCAGAAATAGTCTATGAGGCTATAAAGTTAAAATTTGAGGACCCTTTTATAGCAGAAAAAAGATCAATAGGAGAGATATGGACTTTCATATGGCCTCTGAAGCATCAGACGGAGTTTATGAGTATGTATAAAATGTTCAAGATCAAGTATTCTTGGGCCAGTGATTTGTTCAGTATGTCAAAAAGGGTCCTCTGCATGGCTTATTTAACATCGAAAGGAGTCCATAAGTTTATATTGTTTAAACCTTTTGAGGACCCTTTGACTAGAAAAAAGTTCAATAGGTGAGATATGGACTTCTATATGGCATCTGAAGCATCAGAAGAAGTCTTTGAGTGTGTATAGAAATTTCAAGATTAAGTACTCTTGGGCCAGAAATTTGTTCAGTAGGTCAAAAAGGGTCCTCTGTATGGCTTATTTAACATCGAAAGGAGTCCATAAGTTTATATTGTTTAAACCTTTTGAGGACCCTTTGACTAGAAATAAGTTCAATAGGTGAGATATGGACTTCTATATGGCCACTGAAGCATCAGGAGGAGTCAATGAGTATGTATATAATGTCAAGATCAAGTACTCTTGGGCCAGAAATTTGTTCAGTAGGTCAAAAAGGGACCTCTCTATGGCTGATTTAACATCAGGAGAAGTTTAAAAGTTTATATTGTTTAAACCTTTTGAGGACCCTTTGACCAGAAATAAATTCTATATGTCAGCAATAGACTTCTATATGGCATCTGAAGCATCAGAAGAAGTCTATGAGTGTGTATAGAAATTTCAAGATCAAGTATTCTTGGGTCAGAAATATGTTCAGTAGGTCAAATTTCTCTATGGCTAAAATAATATCATAAGAAGTAAATCTTTATGTACAGTCAGTTGATGTACAAGAGCTCTTTGGCCAAAAATATGTTCAGCAGGTCAAAAAGGGACCTCTCTGTGGCTGATATAACAGCAGACGGAGTCTATGAGTTTATTTGTTTTTTAAACTTTTGAGGACCCTTTGACCAGAAAAAAGTTCAATAGGTCCGAGATGGACTACTGTCTGGCGGATTTAACATCAGAAAGAGTCTATGAGGCTATAAAGTTACAATTTGAGGACCCTTTTATAGCAGAAAAAAGATCACTAGTAGAGATATGGACTTTCATATGGCCTCTGAAGCATTAGAAGGAGTCTATGAGTATGTATAGAATGTTCAAGATCAAGTATTCTTGGGCCAGAAATTTGTTCAGTAGGTCAAAAAGGGTCCTCTGTATGGCTTATTTAACATCGAAAGGAGTCCATAAGTTTATATTTAAACCTTTTGAGGACCCTTTGACTAGAAATAAGTTCAATAGGTGAGATATGGACTTCTATATGGCATCTGAAGCATCAGAAGAAGTCTTTGAGTGTGTATAGAAATTTCAAGATCAAGTACTCTTGGGCCAGAAATTTGTTCAGTAGGTCAAAAAGGGTCCTCTGTATGGATGATTTAACATCAGAAGAAGTTTGTAATGGATTAGAAAAGTTTGTAATGCAATGCAATGTAATGGAACAGATAATGCAATGATTTCCATTCAATACACAAATGAAAAATTAGTTGTAGTATGCAAGAGATAAATAATACGGAACTACAAATGTTATATGGTATTCTTTCATTGCGCAGAGGATATGCATTGCAACGCGAAAGAGAAAAAAATATTATCCTTTAATGCACAACGTAATGAGTATGCATTTTAATGCAACAATTGCATAGATGCATATGTTGTTCTTAAATGTGATCGTGTCAGCAATGCTATGCAGCAGAACATATCTCTTCAATCCACAACGTCAGATCCTGTGTGCAATGCAATGCACCAGCATATATGTTCTCTTTGTTGCACAACGGAATGAGGAAGTTCTTCAGTACATTGTAATGCAATAGCTAATGCAATGATTTCCCTTCATATACAAATTAATAGTTTGTAGTATGCAATTCAGCGCGAAAGCACATATGTTATGTTTTATTTTCATTGCACAGAGGAATAAGATATTTAATGCAAAGCAATGCAACATCTCATATGTTGTCTCCGTTTACAAAGGAAAGAATATATCTATAAATAGTCATAGACTTCTTCTTTCGTTACAGCAGCCAAAATTAAAATTTGTTATGTGTAGTCTGCAATGCAGAACGGAATAAGTTAGATCCTGTATGCAATCCAATGCAACAGCAAATATGTTATCTCTTCAATACACAACGGAATGAATAATTAATGTATGCAATTTCAATGCAACAAGCGCATGCTTAGGTTATTCTTCAATGCACAATGTTAGATCGTCTGTGCAATGCATATGTTTAATCTCTTAGTTGCACATCTTAATGAGTTAGTTATTGTATATATATATATAATGTTTTCTCTTCAACACTGTAATGTTTTCTCTTCAACACTCAAATGAAGTTAATTGTTGTATGCAACGCGAAAACAAACATGTTATCTCTTTAATGCACATCAGAATGGCTTAATTCTTGTATGTGTTGCAGTGCAACAAGCAACAAGCGCACAGCTTATATGTTATTCTTTAATGCACGTTTCATTGTGTGTGCAATAAAATGCAACCGCACAAATGCTATCTTTTTAAGGAACAACGGAATGAGTCAGTTCTTGCATGCATTATAATGCAACGTCTAATGCGATGATTTCCCTTCAAAAAACAAATGAATGAGTTAGTTGAATTATTGAATGAATTGGGAAAGCACATATATTCATGTTTTCTTTTCATTGCACAGAGGAATGTTAGATATTTAATGCCGTCTGTAACAGGCAAAAATGTTATCTCTTCAATGCACATCGGAGTGAGTTAGTTCTGGCATGCATTGTAATGCAACATGTGATTTGTTTATGTTATTCTTCAAGGCTAATCGTTAGATCGTGTGTGCAATACAACGCCACTCTTGTTATCTCTCACAATGGAATGGGGTAGTTATTATGTGCATTGTAATGCAACAGCTAATGCAAGAATCTCCCTTCAAAACACAAATGAACAAGTTATTATGCAATGAATTGCGAAAACACAAATGTAAGTTTGATCTTTTATGCATTGCAACTGAAACTTGTGTCTCTTCGATGCAAATCGGCGTGTGTCAATTATTGTGCATTGCAATGAGCAATAAATTATTCTTCAATGACCAAGTTCGACCATAAGTGCAATAAAATACAACAGCATATGTTATCTCTTCGTTACACAACGGAATTAGTTAGTTATTGTGTGTGCATTGTAATGGAATCTACTACAATAATTTCCCTTCAATAAAAATGAATAGTTTAGTATGCAATGTAATGCGAACGCACATATGTTATATGTTTTCATGGCACAGAAGTTAGATCTTTTTTGCAATACAATGCAACTGTAAAAATGCTATATCTTTAATGCACATCGCACTGCAACAAGTGCATAGCTTATATGTTATTCTTTAATGTTTGATCGTGTGTGCAGTGAAATACAAAAGCGTTCATGTTGTCTCAATGCACAACGGAATGAGTTGGAATGCAAGTACATAGCTGCATCAATTCATCAATGCACAACAGCAATCCAACAACAGCACTCATGTTATCTTTTTAATGCACAACGGAATGAGTTAGTTCTGGCATGCATTGTAATGCAACATTTGATTTGCTTATATGCTATTCTTTAACGCTAATCGTCTCTGCAATGCAATGCCACACTTGTTATCTCTTCGTTGCACAATGGAATTGGGTAGTCATTATATGCATTGTAAAGCAACAGCTAATGCAATAATTTTCCATCAAACCACATATCAACAAGTTAGTTTTATAATGCAATGAATTGCGAAAGCACATATCTTGTGTGTTTTCTTTTCATTGCACAGAGGAATAAGTTTCCTTTCTCAGTAGAATAAGTTCTTTTGCAATAATTTCCCTTCAATACAAAAATGTATAGCTTAGTATGTAATGTGAAAGCACATATGTTATGTGTTCCCTTTCGAGGGAACTCGCGATGCGTCACTTGACGCTTTGGGAACGCCCCCAGCGTGAATGCGTCTGAGCACCAATGTCAACTAGTCCAATGGAAAGAATGAGCGTCACGGGCGGGTGACGTCATGACCAGGAAGGCATAAGAGCACATCCGGTGAAACGCGGCATTAGCTTCTGTGTCTCAGCAAGCGATCTGTGTTACTCTGTCTCTGTCTATTTATTGTTGTCTGTTCGGTATTATTGGGAAGAGTTATGGCGAAACAACTTTACAAACTCTGTGCTTCTCCCTGCCCGCGTTATTTAACGGGTGGGGACACACACGAGCTTTGTGTAGTTTGTTTGGGAGTGGAGCATGCGGTATCAGCCTCCGAGGGGGCTGATTGCAACATTGTGAGAAGCTTTCGCTTCGCATGCTCCACTCCCGCCTGTCACTTTTCGAGGGAAGTGGCCAGGCTCGCGATCCTCGGGGTGCAGGACACGCGTCTGCCGAGGCAGCGCGGAGAATGCATTCCTGTGGATCGCGAATAGGATCTCGTTACGGGGTTGGAGACGGGTCCGCGGATCTTATCTCCTCCTTTTCCACGAGGGATCCAGTGCTCTCTCTCCGGTCTCGGAAGCCCGCGCTGCGGTCTCTTCCGCCCGGGGAGAGAAATCAATGCTTCAGTGCTCTACCTCCGAGGAGGTAGATGTGCTGGGCATTGAAAGTGTACACAATCATGGGGGAAGTGGATTTGCCATCTCTTCCCCAGCGTATGAGAATTATATATAGCCTATATATATATATATATATGATAGTTTATATATTATATATAAAATAAAGTGTATATATATAAAGAATGTATATAAAAAATATATATATATAATAATAAGCTGGTGGAGGTGTTTACTAAGGCTGTAGATAAATTAAATATTTAATGGCCAGCAGAAATAAGGGGGCACTCGTCCTTAAAATAAACTGTACGAGTTTCCTTCCCTCTATTTTTCCACCTCCATCACGGGGCCTTCCATTTTTCCCGATCTGCACAGCGAGCTGTCTAGATCATGGAAGAAGCCTTACTTATTTTTTAGCCCCACATTCATGTATATTCAGATATTTGGGGGTTAAGAGAGTATGGCTATGGGGCAATACCCCGGGTAGAACAGACACTTGCGAGCTATGTCTCCCGGTTCAGTATCGTCCCTGAAGGCGTCGGCTTCTCTCACTAAACCATTAAAGAAAACTATTTTTTAATCTAGTGGGAAAAGCATATATGGCAGTGGGTCTAGCACGAGCCTGCTTGCACACTATAGCAGTGCTGCAAGCATATCAGGCTGACCTGCTGTGGTATTTGGCAGAAGTGAGGGAGTTTGGCCCGATGGGGTTTGAGAACTCCGTCGGGCCTCAGATTTATCTCTCAGGGATGGCAGCCAAAGAAATGTGGTCACTGAGAGACACCTCTGGCTCAATTTGATGGGAATCATGGAGAAAGATACAAGATAATCTCTCCCTCGCTATGTCCAACCCACTGGGGCTGCTGGGCGTGAGCAGCTCCAGCCGGCTAGTTTCTCATACACAACACAGCAGCCAAAGCCTTCAAAGCAGAAGCCGGATCCGAGGACCGTTCTTCATGCTGAGAAGGCTGCGGCTCAAAAGAAAAGGTCTGGCGCCACGGCGTCAGACCGGTGAGGGCAGCCCCAACCGGGGTGGAATGGTGTACACCTCATTATACGGTGCCCTTTCCATCTCTGTGCCCTCAGGGGACCGTTCTGCCAACCCCGCCACCCTTGGTGCTTCGGGGCGCAGCGTTCTCCAGCGAGCTTCTGGCGCAGCGTCAACTCGACATTGCGTCGGACTCGCGCCCTCTGAGGGGGGTTCGAAAACAGTCAGTTCGGGTGGTTCCTGCCAGTATGTTTCAGGTCCCCGAACTGGCTGTCTTTATTACACCAGAGGCCAGCCTCGAGGGGCTGGTTCCCTTGGTAGATTTTCTGGCAGCGCGGAAGCTACTGCCAAATATATCTCTATGGGTAATGGTAATCTCTCTGGTAATGGAGCAAGGGGTAAAGGCCCTGTTAGCAAAGAAAGCTATAGAGCAGGTGTACTCACCCGACATTGCGTCGGGTCTTTACAGTCGTTATCTCATTGTTCCAAAAAAGGATGGAGAGCAGCGTCACATACTAGATCTTCGTCTGTTGGAGTGTTTGGTGCTGGAACTCAAGTCCAAGATGCTGACACTCAAACAGATCGTGACTCAAATCAGATCCGAGGACTGGTTTGTCACGATAGATCTAAAAGACGTATACTTCCATATCTCCATCCTCCCTCAGCACAGGAGGTTCCTGAGGTTTTCTTTGGGGCAAAGAACACCAGTATCAGGCACTTCCTTTCGGTCTAGCTCTATCACCCCGCACATTCACGAAGTGTATAGACGCAGCTCTGGCCCCGCCAGGCTGCAGTGTATACGCATTCTGAATTGCATAGATGACTGGCTGATTCTAGCGGAATCAGAACAGTTAGCGGTTCGGCACCGAGGTGTCGTTCTCGCTCATATGCAGATGTTGGGGTTGAGGCTCAATGCCAAGAAGAGTGTGCTTTCTCCAGTACAGAGAACCACTTTCCTTGGTGTGGTATGGGATTCAGTGACGATGCGGGCCACTCTGTCGCCCGTTCGTGTAGCTGCTATCCTAACAGCCACCATAGAGCTGAGGCTAGGCCAGTCACGCACTGTAAAACAGTTCGAGAGACTGTTGGGTCTTGTGGCAGTAGCGTCCAACGGGATACCTTTTGGCCTGCTGTACATGAGACCTTTGCAGTGGTGGCGCAGGACCAGAGGGTTCTCCCCGAGGGGAAACCCACTTCGTATGATCAAGATCACGCGGCCGTGCCTTCGTGCCTTGGTTATATGGAGGAAACACTGGTTCTTAACCCAGGGTTCGGTGTTGGGAGCTCTTTGCCATCGAGTTGCTATCTCGACAGATGCTTCCCTCACCGGCTGGGGAGCGGTATTGGAAGGCCGCTCAGCTCAGGGCTTGGGAGGAGTCATCATCTCGCTTGGCACATGAATTGCCTAGAGATGATGGTCGTCTTCAATGCGTTGAGACATCTCCTCCCAGACCTGAGGGGCCATCATGTGTTGTTCTGAAACAGTGACTGTTAGGCCTCAGGGCAGCAGCGTTCAATGTGATACCCTTTGACCTGCTGTACGTGAGACCTTTACAGTGGTGGCTCAGGACCAGAGGGTTCTCCCTGAGGGGAAACCCACTCCGTACGATCAAGATCACGCGGCAGTATCCCCGCGCCTTGGTTATATGGAGGAAACTCTGGTTCTTGACCCACAGACAACACGTTGGTGGCCTATTATTTTGGTCCCTCAGGAAATTACGCTGTCTGAGGGCAGTGTATATTCCAGGGGGGCCAGAATATTGGAGCAGACACCCTGTCGAGGCAGGGGCTGAGGCCAGGGGACTCCTCCCCGAGGCGGTGGAGCAAATATGGGAGTTTAATGTTCCAGGCAGAAGTGGATTTGTTCTCGTCTCAGCATACTACGCACTGTCCACTCTGGTTATCCCTCACTCAACCAGTCCCCTCGGGGCTGGTTGCTATGGTGCAGACGTGGCTGAGGCTACGTCTGTACGCATTTCCCCCTGTTGCTCTGCTCCCAGGAGTTCTGGAGTGATTCCGCCAGGATGGAATAAGCCTATTTAGTAGCACCACCCTGGCCGAGCTGAATTTGGTTTGCGGACCTAATTTTTCTCCTCGACGGACCTCCCTTGGAGGTCCCGATCAGGAGAGACCTTCCGTCTCAGGCAGGGGATGCAATATTGCACCCCCGGCAGGGGATTTGGAAACTGTGGGTTTGGCCTCTGAGGGGGCCCAACTCATAGAGAGTGGTCTCTCAACCGAGGTTGTTGAGACCATTCTAAGCTCCAGTGCTCCCGCTACGAGGAAACTATATTCACTATTTCGAGAGTTTTTCACTTCTTGGTGTTACCAGCGTCAGTGGGATCCGGTTAACTGTTCAGTAAACACAGTATTCGAGTTTCTGCAAGAACGCTTTGTATCAGGTCTATGTCCTTCCACGCTTAAGGTATACGTGGCGGCCATTGCGGCTTTCCACGCCCTGGTGGGTAGTACATTTTTGGGTCGAGACCCCCTGATCACTCGTTTCCTTCGTGGCACTTTGAGGCTGAGGCCTGCAACTTGCACTAGGGTGCTGGCTTGGGACCTTGCAATAGTTCTAGAAGGCCTATCTGGGGCTCCCTTCGAGCCCTTAGATTTGGTCTCAGAGAAGTTCCTTTCTTTTAAGACTATTTTCTGCTAGCTATTTCGTTCCTATTAGAGTCAGACCTTCAGGCCCTTTCGGTCCCCACCTGCCTTGAGTGCACCGGGGATGGCCAAGGCATTCTTACCCGAAACATGGATATGTTCCAAAGGTGCCTACCATTATTCCGAGGCCTATTGTGCTGCAGGTTTCTGTCCTCCTTTTACATCTGCGGACCAGGAAAGGCTGAACCTCTTGTGTCCAGTGCTAGCACTGGATACTTATGTTCATCGGACATCTTCAATGAGGAAGTCCGACCAGCTATTTATTTGCTTTGGATCACCTAAGAAGGGTCTTCCTGCTTCTAAACAGACGGTTAGTAAGTGAATAGTCGAGGCTATTTCTCTTGCATACGAGTACTCTGACCAGCCGTGTCCCTTGGTGGTCAGAGCTCGCTCAACGAGGGGTATGGCGGCCTCTGAAGCCTTGTTATTTGGGGTTTCTCTCCAAGACGTTTGTGATGCGGCAGGCTGGTCTTCACCGCTCACATTCGTCAGGTTTTACAGTTTGGACCTGGATGTTGCCCCAGGTTTCTCAGGTGCTTAGTGCTTAGTTCCAACAGACTGACACTCAGGTACTTGGAATTCTGGCGTTTTGGGTATTCTCGTTCCCAAAGCGTCAAGTGACGCATCGCGAGTTCCCTCGAAAGGGAACGTCTCAGGTTACTACTGTAACCATAGTTCCCTGAGAAAGGGAACGAGACGATGCGTCACCCTGCCATACTTCCTGCATCCCTGTGATCGGCTTGCTTCGACTTTTTGAAGCTAATGCCGCGTTTCACCGGATGTGCTCTTATGCCTTCCTGGTCATGACGTCACCCGCCCGTGACGCTCATTCTTTCCATTGGACTAGTTGACATTGGTGCTCAGACGCATTCACGCTGGGGGCGTTCCCAAAGCGTCAAGTGACGCATCGTCTCGTTCCCTTTCTCAGGGAACTATGGTTACAGTAGTAACCTGAGACGTTTTTATTGCACAGAGCAATGTTAGTTATTTGTTAGTTATTTAGGTATTTTGTTAGTTATTTGCGTTTTATTTTCACTGCACAGAGGAATAAATAAAATATTGAGAATGCAATGCATTGTGTAACAGCAAAAATGTTATCTCTTCAATGCATATCGGAATGACTTAGTTCTTGGATGCCATGCACTGGAACAAGTACATTCCTTATATGTTTTTCTCAATGCAAAATCGTTTGATCGTGTGTGTAATGCAGTACAAAAAGCGTTCATGTTATCTTTTAATGCACAACGAAATTAGTTTGTTCTTTTAGGCTTTCTCAAGTGTATTGCACACACAATCTAACGTTGTGCATTGAAGAATAACATATAAGCTATGTTATCCTTCAATGCACAACGTTACATCGTGTGTGCAATGCAATATAACCGCACTCATTTTATCTCTTTAATGGACAACGGAATGAGTTAGTTCTGGCATGCAACATGTGATTTGCTTATATGTCTTTCTTCAACGCTAATCGTTAGATCGTGTGTGCAATGCAATACAACCACACTCATGTTATCTCTTTAACGCACAACGGAATGAGTTTGTTATTGTGTGTCCATTATAATGGAATGTCTTTTGCAATAATTTCCCTTCAATAGAAAAATGGATAGCTTAGTATGTAATGCGAAAGCACATATGTTATGTGTTTTTATTGCACAGAGCAATGTTAGTTATTTTATGCAATCAAATGCAACAGTAGAGATGTTAACTCTTCGGAGTGAGTTAGTTCTGGCACTCACTGTAATGCAACAAGCGCATAGCTTATATGATATTCTTCAACAACGTTACATCGTGTAGGCCTATGCAATGCAATATAACCGCACTCATGTTATCTCTTTAAAGCATATCGGAATGAGTAAGTTCTGGCATGCATTGTAATGCAACATGTGATTTGCTCCTGTGTTTTTCTTCAACGCTAATTGTTAGATCGTGTGCATTTAGTGAAGGGGTATTTATTCTATGCATTGTAATGCAAAAGCTAATGCAAAAATTTCCCTTCAAAACACAAATTAACAAGTTAGTTGCAATGCAATTGCGAGACATATATTTGCGTTTTATTTTCATTGCACAGAGGAATAAGTTAAATATTGAGAATGCAATGCATTGTGTAACAGCAAAAATGTTATCTCTTCAATGCATAACGGAATGACTTAGTTCTTGGATGCATTGTACTGCAACAAGTACATTCCTTATATGTTATTCTCAATGCAAAAACGTTTGATCGTGTGTGTAATGCAGTACAAAAAGCGTTCATGTTATCTTTTAATGCACAAGGGAATTAGTTTGTTCTTGTAGGCTTGCACAAGTGTATAGCTTATAAGCTATTATTCAATGCACAACGTCAGATTGTGTGTGCAATGCAATGAAACAGCACTCATGTTATCTTTTTAATGGAATGAGTAAGATCTGGCATGCATTGTAATGCACCATGTGATTTGCTTATACGTTTTCTTCATTTAGTCCTGCTAATGCAATAATTTTCATTCAAAACACAAATGAACAAGTTAGTTGTATTATGCAATGAATTGCATAACCTATATTTGTGTTTTCTTTTCATTGCACAACTAAATCTGAAACAACAAAAGAAATGTTTGTGTCTAAGATCTGTGTCACAGTCCTCGTCTGCACCAGTCTGTCTTTGTGTCTACACTACACTTCCCAGAATCCTCCTCGTCTCCACACCTGTATTCACTCCCTCACTTACCAGCCTGTCCCTCGTTATCATCATCAGTGTCACCTGTTTTCACCTTGTTATGTTTGATTCATGCTTGTATTTAGTTTGCTTCTGTTCAGTCTGTCCTTGTCGGTCGTTGTATATGTTACAGTGTTTATGTTAGAGAGGAAACCTTCTTCCTGCCTGTATCCGTGCGTATTTGTTAAATTGTAAGTAAAGTTTATTGTAATTGGATCTTTGACTTCAGCCTGTTCATCTGCCTGCACGACACCCGTGACAGAAAGACCGACCACAAAATGGACGAAGCGGGTCAGTTGTTGTGTTCCATTTTCCGCCGTGGCCACCCGAAGGGGCTTCTCCGCCGTGGCCACCCGAAGGGGCTTCACCGCCGTGGCCACCTGAGGGTTCGTCTCCGCCGTGGCCGCCCGAGGGTTCGTCTCCGCCGTGGCCGCCCGAGGGTTCGTCTCCGCCGTGGCCTCCCGAGGGTTTGTCTCCGCCGTGGCCGCCCGAAGGGTCCTCACCGCCGTGGCCGCCCAAAGGGTCCTCACCGCCGTGGCCGCCCGAAGGGTCCTCACCACCCTGGACGCCCGAGGGTCCAATAGCTCCGCCCTGGACGCCTGAGGGGTCGTCTGCTCCGCCCTGGCCACGCCCACGTCCTGCTCCGCCATGGCCGCCTGGACCATCCTGGAATCTGTCCAGCTGCACCCGGTCCGCCTTCCCGTCACAGACTCCAGGATGCCCACCCCTGTTCTAAGGCGTGAGGTCACGCCTACCGGGAGGGGGGAGTAATGTCACAGTCCTCGTCTGCACCAGTCTGTCTTTGTGTCTGCACTACACTTCCCAGAATCCTCCTCGTCTCCACACCTGTATTCACTCCCTCACTTACCAGCCTGTCCCTCGTTATCATCATCAGTGTCACCTGTTTTCACCTTGTTATGTTTGATTCATGCTTGTATTTAGTTTGCTTCTGTTCAGTCTGTCCTTGTCGGTCGTTGTATATGTTACAGTGTTTGTTAGAGAGGAAACCTTCTTCCTGCCTGTATCCGTGCGTATTTGTTAAATTGTAAGTAAAGTTTATTGTAATTGGATCTTTGACTTCACCCTGTTCATCTGCCTGCACCACACCCGTGACAATCTGTTGTATATTGACAAAGTAATTTCTAAGGAACTTGGCGTTTTTCTCTGTGCTTTTTTTCACCGATATGTACAGTTTATTATTTTTGTTTATAAGTTAGATATACTATTAAATGTCACACCAAATGTTATCTTATGCATGTTATCTCTTCAATGAACATCGGAATAACTTAGTTCTTCGCTTTGCTTAAATGTTATTTTTGTGTGCAATAATACACTTATCTCTTCGTTACACATAGGAGTATTGTAATTAGGTAGTTATTAGGGCCCGAGCACCGATGGTGTGAGGACCCTCTTGGAATTGCTCTGTTTATTATTATTAGGGCCCAAGCCCTGAAAGGGCGAAGGCCCTATTGTTTTCCTAAGGATTATTAGGGCCCAAGCCCTGAAAGGGCAAAGGCCCTATTGTTTTCCTTAGGATTATTTATTATTAGGGCCCAAGCCCTAAAAGGGCGCAGAGCCCTATTGTTCTTCTAAGGATTATTAGGGCCCAAGCCTTGAAAAGGCGAAGGCCCTATTGTTTTCCTTAGGATTATTATTATTATTAGGGCCCAAGCCTTGAAAAGGCGAAGGCCCTATTGTTTTCCTTAGGATTATTATTATTAGGGCCCAAGCCTTGAAAAGGCGAAGGCCCTATTGTTTTCCTTAGGATTATTATTATTAGGGCCCAAGCCCTGAAAGGGCGCAGAGCCCTATTGTTCTTCTTAGGATTATTTGCTATTCTTCCTCTTTATTAGGGCCCAAGCCTTGAAAAGGCGAAGGCCCTATTGTTTTCCTTAGGATTATTATTATTATTATTATTAGGGCCCAAGCCTTGAAAAGGCGAAGGCCCTATTGTTTTCCTAAGGATTATTATTAGGGCCCAAGCCTTGAAAAGGCGAAGGCCCTATTGTTTTCCTAAGGATTATTATTTATTAGGGCCCAAGCCTTGAAAAGGCGAAGGCCCTATTGTTTTCCTAAGGATTATTATTTATTATTATTATTATTATTAGGGCCCAAGCCTTGAAAAGGCGAAGGCCCTATTGTTTTCCTAAGGATTATTATTAGGGCCCAAGCCTTGAAAAGGCGAAGGCCCTATTGTTTTCCTAAGGATTATTATTAGGGCCCAAGCCCTGAAAGGGCGAAGGCCCTATTGTTTTCCTAAGGATTATTATTATTAGGGCCCAAGCCTTGAAAAGGCGAAGGCCCTATTGTTTTCCTTAGGATTATTATTATTATTATTATTATTATTATTTTATCGACTATTCGGGCACTTTTGGGGCTCTTAACGTGCACGAAAACTCTTGAAACTTTGCACACTGGTCAGAACCCGCGGCCATCAGGGCCGGGCTGAAGCTGGTACCCGGGCGTGGCAGGGGGGCTCGACAGCGCCCCCTGGAACGGGGTCCGAAAACTTGGTCCATAAATCAAACACGCTTCCATGTAATAATATGAAACTCGGTACACATATAGATCTCATCGGTTCATATATCCTTTGTACTTTTACTTTTTACCCCAGCCCAACAGGAAGTCGGCTATTATGGTTTGTTTGGAAGCGTATGCCCCTGGAATTCGATATACTCCTCCTAGAGAATTCAACCAATCGCAAGGAAACTCGGTCAGCATGATGTCAAGACATTGAGGATGAAAAATTGCCAGGGGATTTTTCATATCTCGAACGGTTTGGCCGTGGCGAGGAAACAAATTTATGGCGAATAATGGAAACAGGAAGTGTGTTATAACTTCTGCATACATTAACTGATCTTGATGAAACTTCAACAGTATGTTCGCTGTAAGAGGCCGATCACATGGATGTGACTATTGTGAGTCAAAGTTATAGCGCCACCAACTGGCAGCAGGAAGTGTGTCACTTTCTAAATGCTTTTGACAAAAGTGGGGGGGTTAGTTTTATCTACAGTTACAAAACTCAGCGTGTATATTCTTCTCCTCAAGCCAAACAACTTTCTAATTTAAAGTAATTAGCTCCGACCCTCAGAAAGTCAGATATTGTGGTTTGAATAGGGTCATTTTCTCTCTCTCTCTCTCTGAGCCAATATGGCAAGCCGCTTTAACATTTAATCATTTTAACCTACTAGTCTCTATTTTCATGCTACTAGTACTTATTTTTAGATACTAGTATCTATTCCATTAAGTACTGGTACTTATTCATTAGCGACTAGTGCTTATTCTTTAGTACTAGTGCCTATTCTTTAGATACTAGTGCTTATTCTTTAGATATTCTTTTGAATACGTATTAGTAGCTAATGAATAAGTACTGGTCTCTATTTAATAGGTACTAGTATCTAATGACTTAGTACTAGTATTTATTGAATAAATACTAGTATCTATTAATAGGTACTAGTATCTAAAAGGTCATTTTCTCTTTCTCTCTCTCTGAGCCAATATGGCAAGCCGTTTTAACATTTAATCATTTTAACCTACTAGTCTCTATTTTCATGCTACTAGTACTTATTTTTTAGATACTAGTATCTATTCCATTAAGTATTTAATCCTTTTAACCCTTTAAGGCCTTGTCTTTTTGGATATATATTTTTTTTATTTAAAAAAATGTGCATACAACCCATATATTTTAAATGTATCGTTTGCTTTAAATTAAATTAAGATTGTATGTTTGGTAATTGAACCTAAATAAATTTTAAATTAATGTGCTATATTTCAGATCAATATATTTGTTTTCCTTCATTTTAATCAACACTAACTTTTAGGGCTGCAACAACGAATCGATTAAATCGATTAAAATCGATTTTTGAAAGAGTTGGCAACGAATTACATAATCGATTCGTTGCATCGCGCGACACGGAAATGTTTGAGTATAAAAAAAAAATTGGAGTTGAGCGCGGAGCACTGTCGCTCAATCGCGGAGCGAGCGCGAGAGAGACCGAGTGTGTCCGAGATCGCGCGCACGAGAGAGAGAGAGACCGAGTGTGTCCGAGATCGCGCGCACGAGAGAGAGAGAGACCGAGTGTGTCCGAGATCCCGCGCACGAGAGAGAGAGAGAGAGAGAGAGAGAGAGAGACCGAGTGTGTCCGAGATCGCGCGCACGAGAGAGAGAGACCGAGTGTGTCCGAGATCGCGCGCACGAGAGAGAGAGACCGAGTGTGTCCGAGCATTGGTAATTTGGTACATACTACAGTAATATATAATTAGGCCTACTATATAAGATATAAATAAAAATAACAATTACATTCTTACCACTGAATTAGCTGACTGTGATTTGAATCAGATAGACAGACGATGAAAACAGTTTCTTTTCTGTCCAAATAGCCTACCACTACAAGGGCAGGGGAATATTTTTTCCACAATTTGCAGCACTGATTTTTTCGATCTTTACTCTAATGACTCAGAGAAACACTATACGTATATAAACAAAATACCTTACACACCATAGGAGATGGTCAATCCATTGTATTTGTTTTTAAAATATTATTTAATATTGTATTTATATTTTATATACATTGTATTTATAATTAATATTAGGATAGACTACAGATATTATCTTCTCTTATAATTATTATTATTGCTATTATTATTACCTATTATAGGTAATATGATAATAGGTGCATTTGCTTGTTAAAAAATGTCAAACATTTTGTTAAAGATTATAACATCTTTGACTAAAACAAAACACAAGTTTGTGAGTGTGTGCATCTGTGAGTGTGAGAGTTTGTGAGTGTGTGCTAGTGTGGTGTAGAGAACAAGTTCTGACGTTCAAACAAATCCTGTTAAGTTTTCTGATTGGTATTTTTCTTTATTTTTTATCAATTATTTATTGTTCTGACAGCAGCTCACTTTATTTTTAAAAAGCATATATTATTTGGCAGATGTAAAGCATACATGTGTATGTTTTTGGTTAGTCTATTTTTTTGCACTGGACTTTTTTTCACGGTGAATTTGCACTGTCAGTTCTGTTTTTTAATAAAGGATTGGAAATTAATGCTTTTTTTTATTATCCGATTCATCGATTAATCGTAAAAATAATCGACAGATTAATCGATTATTAAAATAATCGTTAGTTGCAGCCCTACTAACTTTATTCTCATCTGAATTATAAAGAATTTACTCCGTGTATAAAATAAAAAATCCCGAATAATCCAGACCAACCAGAGCGCACTATTTCTACAACATCATCAGTGCTGAAGCGAAACTACCAGAGCCGTTCGGCAGATAGCAAGCAGATATTTTGTGTCACGTCGTGCACAATAACCCTAAAGGCACCAGGGTGGCGGTGCCACCGGCTTTATATATATATATATATATATATATATATATATATATATATATATATATAAATATATAAATATAGCTGCGAGCAGCGATGAAGGGCCCAAGCCGGCGGCACCGCCACCCTGGTGCCTTTAGGTAACTAAAGGCACCGGGGTTGCGGTGCCACCGGCTATATATTTATATATATATATATATATATATTTAGGGCCCAAGCCTTGAAAAGGCGAAGGCCCTATTGTTTTCCTAAGGATTATTTTTTTTTTTTTTTTTTTTTTTCTCCTCTTTTATTTTTCTTACGACTATTCGGGCACTTTTGGGGCTCTTAACGTGCACGAAAACTCTTGAAACTTTGCACGCGGGTCAGAACCCGCGGCCATCAGGGTCGGGGTGAAGATGGTACCCGGGCGTGGCAGGGGGGCTCGACAGCGCCCCCTGGAACGGGGTCCGAAAACTTGGTCCATAAATCAAACACGCTTGTATGTAAGAATATGAAACTCGGTACACATATAGATCTCATCGGTTCATATATACTTCATGCTCTTACTTTTTACCCCAGCCCAACAGGAAGTCGGCTATTTAGGGTTGTTTGTAAAACGCATGCAATGGAATTTAAAGTACTTCTCCTAGAGAATTCAAAGAAATGCCACGAAACTCGGTCAGCATGAAGTCAAGACATTGAGGATGAAAAATTGCGAGGGGATTTTTGATATCTCGAACGGTTTGGCCGTGGCGAGGAAACGAAATTATGGCGAGAAACGTGAAACAGGAAGTGTGTTATAACTTCTGCATACATTAACTGATCTTGATGAAACTTCAGCAGTGTGTTCGCTGTAAGAGGCCGATCACATGGATGTGACTATTGTGAGGCAAAGTTATAGCGCCACCAACTGGCAGCAGGAAGTGTGTCACTTTCAAAATGCTTCGAAATCACCCTCTTATTTTAACCCAATTTGTTTCAAACTTCATCTGTATAATGTAAACATACGCCAGATGTAGACCTGTGAATGGATTCTTGATATCTTTGATACTGTTGCCGTGGCAACACATCAAACTTTAAAATTCTTTTTTGATGCTTTTGAGACTCTTAGCATGCTTGAAATTGCATGAAACTCGACAGACATGTCACATATATTAGCCAGTAGACATGTGCAAAGTTTCAGGAACGGGCGTGGTGCAGGGACTCAGTAGCGCCACCTTTTGACAAAAGTGAGAGGGTTAGTTTCATAGTTTTACCTGCAATCTTAAAACTCGGTAGGCATATTGTTCAGATCAAGCCGGACAACTTTCTAATTTACAGATTTTGGTTCCGAACAACAGGAAGTCAGATATTTTGGTTTAAATGGGATGTTTTGGAGTAATCTCTGTCCCTCTCTCCCTCTCTCTGCATACCTCTGTGTCTGTGGGGGGAGGGGGATGTGTCTGTTTGAGTGACAAAGCTTTTAATTATTGTTGATCAAGGTTTCGGGGGCTTTTGGGGCCCTTAACATCCTCTAAAACTCTTGAAACTTTGCACACGGGTCAGAACCCGTGGCCATCAGGGCCGGACTGAAGCTGGTACCCGGGCGTGGCAGGGCGGACCGACAGCGCCCCCTGGACTGGGATTCGAACACTTGTCCATAAATCAAAGACACTTGCATGTAATAATATGAAACTCTGTACACTTATAGATCTCATTGGGTTAAACAACTTTCGTGCTCTAAGTTTTACGACATCCCAACAGGAAGCCGGCTATCATGGTTTGTTTGGAAACGCATACCCCTGAAATTCTATTTAATTCTCCTTGGGAATTGATCGGATTTCAAGCAAACTCGGTCAGCATGACGTCAAGACATTGATGATGCTAAATTCCGGAGGGATTTTTGATATCTCGAACGGTTTGGCCGTGGCGAGGAAATTAATTTTATGACTAAAAAAGGACATATAAAGTGTGTTATAACTTAGTTAGTTTTACCTACAGTTACAAAACTCAGCTTGTATATTCTTCTCCTCAAGCCGGACACCTTTCTAATTTAAAGTCATTATCTCCGACCCTCAGAAAGTCAGATATTGTGGTTTGAATGTGGATTTCTTGAAATGGTATCTTTATTATTATTATTATTATTATTTTATCGACTATTCGGGCACTTTTGGGGCTCTTAACGTGCACGAAAACTCTTGAAACTTTGCACACTGGTCAGAACCCGCGGCCATCAGGGCCGGGCTGAAGCTGGTACCCGGGCGTGGCAGGGGGGCTCGACAGCGCCCCCTGGAACGGGGTCCGAAAACTTGGTCCATAAATCAAACACGCTTCCATGTAATAATATGAAACTCGGTACACATATAGATCTCATCGGTTCATATATCCTTTGTACTTTTACTTTTTACCCCAGCCCAACAGGAAGTCGGCTATTAGGGTTTGTTTGGAAGCGTATGCCCCTGGAATTCGATATACTCCTCCTAGAGAATTCAACCAATCGCAAGGAAACTCGGTCAGCATGATGTCAAGACATTGAGGATGAAAAATTGCCAGGGGATTTTTCATATCTCGAACGGTTTGGCTGTGGCGAGGAAACAAATTTATGGCGAATAATGGAAACAGGAAGTGTGTTATAACTTCTGCATACATTAACTGATCTTGATGAAACTTCAACAGTATGTTCGCTGTAAGAGGCCGATCACATGGATGTGACTATTGTGAGTCAAAGTTATAGCGCCACCAACTGGCAGCAGGAAGTGTGTCACTTTCTAAATGCTTTTGACAAAAGTGGGGGGGTTAGTTTTATCTACAGTTACAAAACTCAGCGTGTATATTCTTCTCCTCAAGCCAAACAACTTTCTAATTTAAAGTAATTAGCTCCGACCCTCAGAAAGTCAGATATTGTGGTTTGAATAGGGTCATTTTCTCTCTCTCTCTCTCTGAGCCAATATGGCAAGCCGCTTTAACATTTAATCATTTTAACCTACTAGTCTCTATTTTCATGCTACTAGTACTTATTTTTAGATACTAGTATCTATTCCATTAAGTACTGGTACTTATTCATTAGCGACTAGTGCTTATTCTTTAGTACTAGTGCCTATTCGTTAGATACTAGTGCTTATTCTTTAGATATTCTTTTGAATACGTATTAGTAGCTAATGAATAAGTACTGGTATCTATTTAATAGGTACTAGTATCTAATGACTTAGTACTAGTATTTATTGAATAAATACTAGTATCTATTAATAGGTACTAGTATCTAAAAGGTCATTTTCTCTTTCTCTCTCTCTGAGCCAATATGGCAAGCCGTTTTAACATTTAATCATTTTAACCTACTAGTCTCTATTTTCATGCTACTAGTACTTATTTTTTAGATACTAGTATCTATTCCATTAAGTACTAGTACTTACTCATTAGCGACTAGTGCTTATTCTGTTTAGAATATTCAAAGTGCTTATTCAATTTTTTTGCTTATTTATATTTTCAGAGCAGAAAATCCGATTTTTCTGCTTATTCAATATTGCATCTAAAAATGTAAGTGACTTGACGTGTGTGTGTGTGTGAGAGAGAGAGATGTGTCTGTTACAGTGACAAGAGTTTAACCCTTTAAGGCCTTGTCTTTTTGGATATATATTTTTTTTATTAAAAAAAAATTGCATACAACCCATATATTTTAAATGTATTGTTTGCTTTAAATTAAATTAAGATTGTATGTTTGGTAATTGAACCTAAATAAATTTTAAATTAATGTGCTATATTTCAGATCAATATATTTGTTTTCCTTCATTTTAATCAACACTAACTTTATTCTCATCTGAATTATAAAGAATTTATTTCTGTATAAAATAAAAAATCCCGAATAATCCAGACCAACCAGAGCGCACTATTTCTACAACATCATCAGTGCTGAAGCGAAACTACCAGAGCCGTTCGGCAGATAGCAAGCAGATATTTTGTGTCACGTCGTGCACAATAACCCTAAAGGCACCAGGGTGGCGGTGCCACCGGCTTTATATATATATATATATATATATATATATATATATATATATATATATAGCTGCGAGCAGCGATGAAGGGCCCAAGCCGGCGGCACCGCCACCCTGGTGCCTTTAGGTAACTAAAGGCACCGGGGTTGCGGTGCCACCGGCTTGGGCCCGTAATCGCTGCTCGCAGCTATATTTATTATTATTTTACTACCTTTTTGGCACTTTTGGGGCCCTTAACGTGCTCAAAAACTCTTGAAACTTTGCACACAGGTCAGAACCCGCGGCCATCAGGGCCGGGCTGAAGCTGGTACCCGGGCGTGGCAGGGGGGCTCGACAGCGCCCCCTGGAACGGGGTCCGAAAACTTGGTCCATAAATCAAACACGCTTGAATGTAATAATATGAAACTCGGTACACATATAGATCTCATCGGTTCATATATCCTTCATGCTTTTACTTTTTACCCCAGCCCAACAGGAAGTCGTCTATTTAGGGTTGTTTGGAAAACGCATGCAATGGAATTCGAAATACTCCTCCTAGAGAATTCAAACACACGGCACGAAACTCGGTCAGCATGAAGTCAAGACATTGAGGATGAAAAATTGCCAGGGGATTTTTGATATCTCGAACGCTTTGGCCGTGGCGAGGAAACGAATTTATGGCGAGAAACGTGAAACAGGAAGTGTGTTATAACTTCTGCATACATTGACTGATCTCGATGAAACTTCAGCAGTGTGTTCGCTGTAAGAGGCCGATCACATGGATGTGACTATTGTGAGTCAAAGTTATAGCGCCACCAACTGGCAGCAGGAAGTGTGTCACTTTCAAAATGCTTTGAAATCACCCTCTTATTTTTACCCGATTTGCTTCAAACTTCATCTGTATAATGTAAAAACACGGCAGATGTAGACCTGTGAAAGGATTGTTTAATATCTAAGATAATGTTGCCATGGCAACGCATCAAACTTTAATATTCTTTTTTGATGCTTTTGAGACTCTTAGCATGCTTGAAATTGCATGAAACTCGACAGACACATCTCATTTATTAGCTAGTAGACACGTGCAAAGTTTCAGAAACGGGCGTGGTGAGGGGCTCAGTAGCGCCACCTTTAGTCAAAAATGGGGTATTAGTTTTACCTACAGTAACAAAAATCGGTATGGATATTCGTCTCCTCGAGCCGGACAACTTTCTAATTGACAGTCATTAGCTCCGAACAACACAAAGTCAGATATTTTGGTTTGAATATGATTTTCAGGAGAATTTTCTCCCTCTGTCTCTGTGTGTGGGGGGGTTGGGGAATTTGACTATTATTTTAATGGTGTTCAAGGTTTCAGGGGCTTTTGGGGCCCTTAACGTGCTTGAAAACTCTTGAAACTTTGCACACAGGTCAGCGCCCACAGCCATCAGGCCCGGGCTGAAGCTGGTATCCGGGCGTGGCAAGGGGGCTCAACAGCGCCCCCTTGAACGGGGTCCCCAAAACTTGGTCCATAGATCAAACACGCTTGCATGAATTAATCTGAAACTCAATACACATACAGATCTCATCGGGCCGAACAACCTACCCTCGGTCAAGTTTTACGCCAGCCCAACAGGAAGTCGGCTATTATGGGTTGTTTGGAGAACGCTTGCTCAGGAATTTGAAGTACTTCTCCTAGAGATTGCATCCGTTTACCGCCAAACTCGGTCAGCTTGAGGTCAACACATTGAAGATGCTAAATTGCGGACGGATTTTTGATATCTCGAACGGTTTGGCCGTGGCGAGGAAACGAATTTATGGCGAGAAAAGAGAAACACGAAGTGTTATAACTTCTGCATACATTAACTGATCTTAATGAAACTTCAGCAGTGTGTTCGTGGTAAGAGGCCAATCAGATGGATGTAACTATTGTGAGTCAAAGTTATAGCGCCACCAACTGGCAGTAGGAAGTGTGTCACTTTCTAAATGCTTTTGACAAAAGTGGGGGGGTTAGTTTTATCTACAGTAACAAAACTCGATATGTATATTGTACTCTTCGAGCCGGACAACTTTCTAATTTACCGTAATTAGCTACGACCAACAGGAAGTTAGATATTTTGGTTTGAAAATTGTCATTTTATGTGTCTCTCTCTGAGCCTACGTCTCTGTGTGTGTGTCTGTGAGTGTGGGGAGGGGGAGGGGGAGGGGGAGGGGGGCTAGATTAACCATTTCACTGCTGTGTGGTTTTGCCTGCATTAAAAAGGAAAATAAATGGCTTACGCCTTGTATTTTTTAAATAGGTTTTATTAATAAGTAAAGGCATATAACCAAATTAATTGTAGTGCATTGAAAATAGTTTTATATAATTAGTTTATTAATTAAATTAACTTGGTCCATAAACTTGGTCTGAAAATTTGGTCCATAAATCAAACACACTTGCATGTAATATTATGAAACTCGGTATATAGATCTCATCGGGCCGAACAACTTTAAGCCAGCCCAAAAGGAAGTGGGATTTTGGTCTGAATGTGAATGTTTTGCAAAACCAGCCTCTACATTTTTACCCACTCCTCTTATGTGGTTTATTTTATTCCCACCAAACTTTTTTAACATGATGAAAATACATTAAAGAAGCATAATTGTGAATATCTATTGAATATCTCAAATTGTTTTGCTATGGCGAGGGATTCAAATCATGTCAAAAAAATAAACACTAAAAGCCTCATATCTTTTAAAAATTTAATTATACACCATTTATTTCTAGATACAATTATAGAAATAACAGAACTAAACCCATTTTATTCTTGTTTTCAATTTAAGAATAATGTAAAAGTTTAAAAACAGCCAGGATTCACTATTCAGTCAAAAAATAAATATATCAAGTAATACATAGGGCTATACTGCCCTCTTGTGTTCAAAATCAGGTAGGCCTATTGTATTTAAATATATTAGGTAGCCTATGTGACTCCGAGAACATTTTCTCACTGGTTATTTGACGTGTAACACCGCCGGGGGGCTTTTAAATCGCTAAGTTAAAAGTGAAAGTAAAGTAAGGACGTCCGCACGGATATTTATAGTGGTGGCGCTCGCAGTGCGCTCGAATGAATTTCTATGGAAGTAGAAATGAAAAAAAGTTCGCTCTGTTTTGCTCGCTTGTCGGACGCGCACCGTTATGAATGCCAGTGCAGCCACATACTTTTTAGTGTCACCAAAGAGTATAGAAGAACAAGAGGCGAAGCTCTGATGCTTTTTTGGTAACAGCTAACCGCTTCGGTAGCGCGGCCGCCATTTTGGGGTGAAAATTCCAACTGGAGTGACTGAACAACAACACAGATAACAGTTTTTTGAGGTAGTTTTTTCTTGCATTAGTGAGTATTTCCATTTTATGCAACTTTACACATCTACTATTATTAGTTACCAACTCCACTAGGCCTGAAATATATTTTGTACGTTTTAATCCCCTGGATCATGCTACAAACATGATGACCTTAACATGATGCATTGCTGTGTCCGTTATCATATAATTGCCACTTTGGACAGTGGCTATGTTTTTTTTGTTTACATAGGCTTGCATGAATGAGACAGTGGATGTTTATGGATTGGTCATTGACTCTTTGAGTAAATCTATTCGTTCAAAATGCTGAATCATTTGTGTCTCTTACAGCGACAAGAGTTTAACCCTTGTTCAAGTTTAAGGCCTTGTCTTTTTGGATATATATATTTTTTTTAAATTCCAAAATATGCATACAACCCATATATTTTAAATGTATTGTTTGCTTTAAATTAAATTAAGATTGTATGTTCATCTGAATTATAAATAATTTATTCCTGTATAAAATAAAAACACATTTGAACTTTCTTTCTTAATCAATGTAGAATGTGTAATTGAAAAATAAACAGATTAGGGCTCCGAAGACAATAAATGAAAATCAATGCGATATGGTGAATGTCCAAAAGATGGCTCCCACAGACTGTTTTTAAATGAGGTTGGATAAATATGTTTTGCTTTTAGACAGTGTGTGCGTGTGATTTTAGTTGGGTGACAGTTGTAGGTTACAGTTTGACAGGAGTTTACAGTTTGACAAAAGCACTTTGTTGTGTTTTATTGCGACTGTACACACATATAAGTAAACAATTTGCAGTTTGAATGATGTCCTCTATGAACAAAATGACAGAGTATGTTTTTATGTGTAACAATGTTCAATCTCACACACACACACACACACACACACACACACACACACACACACACACACACACACACACACACACACACACACACACACACACACACACACACACACACACACACACACATATTGCATCATTGCAATCTTGACATCGCAGCCTGTTCATTATAGCCTTAATAATATATAATGATAAAATAGTCAACCTAACATTACCTAACACTAGTGCCTATTCTTTAGATACTAGTGCTTATTCTTTAGATATTCTTTTGAATACGTATTAGTAGCTAATGAATAAGTACTGGTATCTATTTAATAGGTACTAGTATCTAATGACTTAGTACTAGTATTTATTGAATAAATACTAGTATCTATTAATAGGTACTAGTATCTAAAAGGTCATTTTCTCTCTCTCTCTCTCTCTCTCTCTCTCTCTCTGAGCCAATATGGCAAGCCGTTTTAACATTTAATCATTTTAACCTACTAGTCTCTATTTTCATGCGACTAGTACTTATTTTTTAGATACTAGTATCTATTCCATTAAGTACTAGTACTTATTCATTAGCGACTAGTGCTTATTCTGTTTAGAATATTCAAAGTGCTTATTAAATTTTTATGCTTATTTATATTTTCAGAGCAGAAAATCCGATTTTTCTGCTTATTCAATATTGCATCTAAAATGTAAGTGACTTGACGTGTGTGTGTGTGTGTGTGTGTGTGTGAGAGAGAGAGAGAGATTGTGTCTGTTACAGTGACAAGAGTTTAACCCTTTAAGGCCTTGTCTTTTTAGATATATATCTTTTTTTATTACAAAATGTGCATACAACCCATATATTTTAAATGTATTGTTTGCTTTAAATTAAATTAAGATTGTATGCTTGGTAATTTAACCTAAATAAATTTAAAATGAATGTGCTATATTTCAGATTAATATAGCCTATTTGTTTTCCTTCATTTTAATCAACACTAACTTTATTCTCATCTGAATTATAAATAACTTATTTCTGTATAAAATAAAAAATCCCGAATAATCCAGACCAACCAGAGCGCACTATTTCTACAACATCATCAGTGCTGAAGCGGAACTACCAAAGCCGTTCGGCAGATAGCGAGAAGATATTTTGATATTTTGTGTCACGTTGTGCACAATAACCCTAAAGGCACCAGGGTGGCGGTGCCACCGGCTTTTTATATATATATATATATATATATATATATATATATATATATATATATATATATAAATATAGCTGCGAGCAGCGATGAAGGGCCAAAGCCGGCGGCACCGCCACCCCGGTGCCTTTAGGTAACTAAAGGCACCGGGGTTGCGGTGGCACCGGCTTGGGCCCGTAATCGCTGCTCGCAGCTATATTTTATTATTATTATTATTATTATTATTATTATTTTACTACCTTTTGGGCACTTTTGGGGGCCTTAACGTGCTCGAAAACTCTTGAAACTTTGCACACATCTCAGAACCCGCGGCCATCAGGGCCGGGCTGAAGCTGGTACCCGGGCGTGGCAGGGGGGCTCGACAGCGCCCCCTGGAACGTGGTTTGAACACTTGGTCCATAAATCAAACACGCTTGCATGTAATAATATGAAACTCAGTACACATATAGATCTCATCGGTTCATATATACTTCATGCTCTTACTTTTTACCCCAGCCCAACAGGAAGTCGGCTATTAAGGGTTGTTTGGAAAACACATGCAATGGAATGTGAAATACTCCTCCTAGAGAATTCAAACACACGGCACGAAACTCGGTCAGCATGAAGTCAAGACACTGAGGATGAAAAATTGCCAGGGGATTTTTGATATCTCGAACGGTTTGGCCGTGGCGAGTAAACGAAATTATGGCGAGAAACGTGAAACAGGAAGTGTGTTATAACTACTGCATACATTAACTAATCTTGATGAAACTTCAGCAGTGTGTTCGTTGTAAGAGGCCGATCACATGGATGTGACTATTGTGAGTCAAAGTTATAGCGCCACCAACTGGCAGCAGGAAGTGTGTCACTTTCAAAATGCTTTTAAATCACCCTCTTATTTTTACCCGATTTGCTTCAAACTTCATGTGCATAATGTAGACACACGCCAGATGTAGACCTGTGAAAGGATTATTGATATCTTAGATACTGTTGCCATGGCAATGCATCAAACATTAATATTCCTTTTTTTAAGCTTTTTCATGCTTTTTTATGCTTTCGGGCACTTTTGGGGTTCTTAACGTGCTCGAAAACTCTTGAAACTTTGCACACGGGACAAAACCCGCGGCCATCAGGGCCAGGCTGAAGCTGGTACCCGGGCGTGGTAGGGGGGCTCGACAGCGCCCCCTTGAACGGGTCAGACAATTTGGTCCATATATCCAACACGCTTTACCCTATTTGCTTCAAACTTGATGTGTATAATGTAGACACAAGCCAGATGTAGACCTGTGAAAGGATTGTTGATATCTTAGATGCTGTTGCCGTGACAACGCATCAAACTTTAATATTCTTTTTGGATACTTTTGAGATTCTTAGCGCACTTTTGGGGCCCTTAACATGCTCAAAAACTCTTGAAACTTTGCACACGGGTCAGAAACCGCGGCCATCAGGGCCGGGCTGAAGCTGGTACCCGGGCGTGGCAGGGGGGCTCGACAGCGCCCCCTGGAACGGGGTCCGAAAACTTGGTCCATAAATCAAACAGGCTTTACCCGATTTGCTTCAAACTTGATGTGTATAATGTAGACACACGCCAGATGTAGACCTGTGAAAGGATTGTTGATATCTTAGATGCTGTTGCCGTGACAACGCATCAAACTTTAATATTCTTTTTGGATACTTTTGAGACTCTCAGCGCACTTTTGGGGCCCTTAACATGCTCAAAAACTCTTGAAACTTTGCACACGGGTCAGAACCCGCGGCCATCAGGGCCGGGCTGAAGCTGGTACCCGGGCGTGGCAGGGGGGCTCGACAGCGCCCCCTGGAACAGGGTCCGAAAACTTGGTCCATAAATCAAACACGCTTGAATGTAATAATATGAAACTCGGTACACATATAGATCTCATCGATTCATATATCCTTTGTACTTTTACTTTTTACCCCAGCCCAACAGGAAGTCGGCTATTATGGTTTGTTTGGAAGCGTATGCCCCTGGAATTCGATATACTCCTCCTAGAGAATTCAACCAATCGCCACGAAACTCGGTCAGCATGAAGTCAAGACATTGAGGATGAAAAGTTGCCAGGGGATTTTTGATATCTCGAACGGTTTGGCCGTGGCGAGGAAACGAATTTATGGCGAATAAAGGAAACAGGAAGTGTGTTATAACTTCTGCATACATTAACTGATCTTGATGAAACTTCAGCAGTGTGTTCGCTGTAAGAGTCCGATCACATGGATGTGACTATTGTGAGTCAAAGTTATAGCGCCACCAACTGGCAGCAGGAAGTGTGTCACTTCCTAAAGGCTTTGAAATCACCCTCTTATTTTTACCCAATTTGCTTCAAACTTTATGTGTATAATGTAGACACACGGCAGATGTAGACCTGAGAAAGGATTATTGATATCTTAGATACTGTTGCCGTGGCAACGCATCAAACTTTATTATTCTTTGTTGATGCTTTTGAGACTCTTAACATACTTGAAATTGCATGAAACCCGACAGACACATCACATTTATTAGACAGTAGACATGTGCAGAGTTTCAGAAACGGGCATGGTGAGAGCAATTAGAGAATAATGTTTAAGTTTAAAAACAGCCAGAATGGTTGTTTAGTCAAAAATTTTTTTTTTCCAAATCATACATAGTGTTATACTGCCCTCTTGTGTTCAAAATCAGGTAAAAAGCGAAAGTAAAATAAGGACGTCTGCACAATTCATTAATAATGGTGCAGAGTAGAGTGAGCTTTTTCAATTAATTCCTATGGAAGTAGGAATGAACTAAACAACGTTCGCTCTGTTCTGCTCGTCCCTCACTGTGGGCGCGCAGAGTTATGAATGCCCGTGCAGCCGTGAGCATTTTAGTTTCATTTTAAAATTAGCGCCATTTCGGGGGACGTATTACTTTAATTTATTTAACAAAAACACAATGTTGTGTTTTATTGCGAGTGTACACAAATATAAGTAAACACTTTGACGTTTGAATGATGTCCTGTATGAAGAAAATGACGGAGTATGTTTCACTGTTCAATCGCGCTGAGCCACCCAGACCCCCACACACACACTGACACACACACACACACACACACACACAAACACACACACACACACACACACAATAATAAAACATTCAACCTAACATATACAAATTACACTGCTATGTTGAAATAGTCAGTAGTACAATTTGTATCATTCACAGTAAGCACCGCTCCACTGTGATTTTTCCAAGCACATTTTTGCACAAGTGAAGAGGATGATTTTTTCCGTCGATATTGGAACGTGAGTGAAGTACAAAGCCTGTAATAAAGAATAGTTTAGCATCCAAATACATCGCAAATGTTGCAACATTTAGATTCTAAAGAGAGATTTACGTGAGCCTAACACCACTTACTTTTACTTTTGTTTTAAATTATTTCGTTTTGGCTTTATTATAGTTATTTTTTTATTCGTGTTCTGTTCTGAATATCATTAAATTTAAAGGATTTGTTGTGGAATATTTTGAGTGTATAATCAAATAACACTAAACCGTCACTAGGTGTCGCCAGGCGACCGTCTTAATGAGCGGGTCATTGATTCATTCGTTCAAACGATTCGTTTGAACGACTGAGTCATTCATGAATGAGCAGATGTTTATGGATTGGTCATTGAATCTTTGAGTCAACCAATTTGTTCAAAATGCTGAATCATTCAGTAATGAGAAAACACGTTGCTGTGAGATGCAATGGTTCTGCTGTGATCTTTGTTTAACTATTTTCGCTGCTGAAACAGAAGAACAGTCAATATTGCATCTAAAATGTAAGTGACTTGACACGTGTGTGTGTGTGTGTGTGTGTGTGTGTGTGTGTGTGTGTGTGTGTGTGTGTGTGTGTGTGTGTGAGTGCGTGCGTGCGTGCGTGCGTGTGTGTGTGTGTGTGTGTGTGTGTGTGCAATCAATCCCAGGTAAGAGGCATGAATAATGAGAATTGGACTTCTAGGAGTGAGGTTAATATTCCGGAGACGGTTCCCTCGGATTGTGAAAAGGAGGCGGCGCGGGAGTGGCCAGGCATTGCGCTACTTCTATTTCAAAGTTTAAAACAATGCTAATATCATTTTTTTGAACGATTTCATTACAAATGTTTATTTTATATATTTATAAAATATTATAAAATATAATAACTATGTTTTGTCCTATTAACAAAAGACAGGCAATGTACTATTAACAAATGTTAATAGTTTTTTAAAAGTTAAAATGATACTTTATGCATTTGTTTTGTGTCAGATGATTAACAATATAAATTAAACAAAGCTTAAAACAAACAAAATAATAAAACGAAAACAAAGCTTGAACATTTTATTTAATTGAAAAGCCTTTTTGAAATAAAATGTGTTTTTTTCCCTCTGAAATAGCAAAAGCATCGCACACTTAGCTGTACCTGCTCTAAATAAATAATAGTATTTAAATAAAAATACAAAATCGAAATAAATAAATTATATAAAACAAAATCAAATCAAAGAAAATAAATCTTATTAAAGTTATGCAGGCACACATTTAACAATAATTTTCAAGTGACAAATAAAATCAATCAAAATTCCTTACACATGGAGTTAATCCTGACGATTCCTGAGGCGCCTTTCCTCATGACACTCGCTTTTTTTTTCGAAGATATATTTTCTTTGGTTTGATTTTGTTTTTGTAATAATTTATTTTATTTAGTTCGATTTTGTATTTTTATTGAATTACTATTTTTTATTTAGAGCAGGTACAGCTAGTGTGTGATGCTTTTGCTATTTCAGAGGAAAACAATAATTTTATTTAATTAATAATTTTTGTTTCAGTCCACCATATAATTATGTTGTGTTTGATCTATGGAAAAAAGTTAGTTGTGAAATGGTTGAATATTAACAAAAGTTAATAGTTTTTTACAAGTTAGAATAATACGATATATATATATATAAACAAGCCGGTGGCACCGCCACCCCGGTGCCTTTAGGGTTACTGTGCATGACGGGCAATATCGTAACTCCGCTTTGACCTTTGAGAAGATGTGTGCTATAGAGCTTGCATTGGTGTGGGCTCTGCAAAAGTGTGTGTGTGTGTGTGAGGCGTGATTGAACAATGTAGACATATATATATATATATAAAGGCACCGGGGTGGCGGTGCCACCGGCTTGTTTATATATATATATATATATATATATATATATATATATATATATATATATATATATATGAATATAGCTGCGAGCAGCGATGAAGGGCCAAAGCCGGCGGCACCGCCACTCCGGTGCCTTTAGGTAACTAAAGGCACCGGGGTTGCGGTGCCACCGGCTTGGGCCCGTAATCGCTGCTCGCAGCTATATTCATATATATATATATATATATATATATATATATATATATATATATATATATATATATATATTTAGGGCCCAAGCCTTGAAAAGGCGAAGGCCCTATTGTTTTCCTAAGGATTATTAGGGCCCAAGCCTTGAAAAGGCGAAGGCCCTATTGTTTTCCTTAGGATTATTATTTTTTTTTTTCTCCTCTTTTATTTTTCTTACGACTATTCGGGCACTTTTGGGGCTCTTAACGTGCACGAAAACTCTTGAAACTTTGCACACGGGTCAGAACCCGCGGCCATCAGAGTCGGGGTGAAGATGGTACCCGGGTGTGTTCTAATTTACAGATTTTGGTTCCGAACAACAGGAAGTCAGATATTTTGGTTTGAATGGGATGTTTTGGAGTAATCTCTGTCACTCTCTCCCTCTCTCTGCATACCTCTGTGTCTGTGGGGGGAGGGGGATGTGTCTGTTTGAGTGACAAAGCTTTTAATTATTGTTGATCAAGGTTTTGGGGGCTTTTGGGGCCCTTAACATCCTCTAAAACTCTTGAAACTTTGCACACGGGTCAGAACCCGTGGCCATCAGGGCCGGACTGAAGCTGGTACCCGGGCGTGGCAGGGCGGACCGACAGCGCCCCCTGGACTGGGATTCGAACACTTGTCCATAAATCAAAGACACTTGCATGTAATAATATGAAACTCGGTACACTTATAGATCTCATTGGGTTGAACAACTTTCGTGCTCTAAGTTTTACGACATCCCAACAGGAAGCCGGCTATCATGGTTTGTTTGGAAACGCATACCCCTGAAATTCTATTTAATTCTCCTTGGGAATTGATCGGATTTCAAGCAAACTCGGTCAGCATGACGTCAAGACATTGATGATGCTAAATTCCGGAGGGATTTTTGATATCTCGAACGGTTTGGCCGTGGCGAGGAAATTAATTTTATGACTAAAAAAGGACACATAAAGTGTGTTATAACTTTGCTCGTTTTACCTACAGTTACAAAACTTGCCACACATATTGTTCTCATCAAGCCAATCGACTTTCTAATTTAAAGTCATTAGCTCAGAGCAACAGAAAGTCAGATATTGTAGTTTGAATGGATTTCTTGTCCCCCTGCCATTCTGTTTGTGTGTGTGTGTGTGTGTGTCTGTGGGGGGAAGGGGGAAGGGGGAAGGGGCTCTTTGAGTGATAGTTTAGTTTAAACACCAACTCATACATAGGGCCATACTGCCCTCTTGTGTTCAAAATTATATACATATTTGGTATGTGACTGAGGATCGAGAGCTTTTAAATACGGACGTCCACATTGATAATGGTGGCGCTTGCAGAGCGCTCGAATGAATAAATTAACTAAACGTTCGCTCAGCTCTGCTCGCTCGTCGCCATGGATGCGCACCGTTATGAATGCCCAGTGTTTCCCCTAGGATTTTTTTTCAGGGGGGGGGGGTGGGGGATTGGGGGAACTGCTAGTGTTGCGGAGCAGGTGTATTACGAATACGTGGTGTAAATTTTTTAGCAATCAAAAAGCATGTCTAATTAATTGAAATAGTGTATTATGAATCATTAAACGTATACAACATTTAAAAAAATGTATGAAAAAAAATGTCACACTAATTCTGTGTTGTGTTTTTTCTGGTAATAAAATGAAGACATAAAACACAAATTTTATCATTTATCATCAATTTTAATCATATGAAATTAAATAAACTTTTTGTCAAATAACGTGCTGCACAATGAGCTTTACTGTTAAAATTAAAACATGGATTATTCCTTAAATTCAGTTTTGATGATAATTTATTTGGATTAGTGTTAGTATTATTACATTGGGACATATCTAAATTCTACTGTACACCGGTAATATATTTCTGTCAAGTTAAACCGAACTTTTATTTTGACGGGTTGCCGTGAAGACATTTTGAGTTTATGTCATAATGATAGTTTTTCTCAAATGAAGCGGTTAAATGATCACGAAGTGACTTTCGGAGTGGATCTAGAGCCTAAATACTAGTATCTATTAATAGGTACTAGTATCTAAAAGGTAATTTTCTCTCTCTCTCTCTCTCTCTCTCTCTCTCTCTCTCTCTCTCTCTCTCTCTCTCTCTCTCTCTCTCTCTCTCTCTGAGCCAATATGGCAAGCCGTTTTAACATTTAATCATTTTAACCTACTAGTCTCTATTTTCATGCTACTAGTACTTATTTTTTAGATACTAGTATCTATTCCATTAAGTACTAGTACTTATACATTAGCGACCAGTGCTTATTCTGTTTAGAATATTCAAAGTGCTTATTCAATTTTTAAGCTTATTTATATTTTCAGAGCAGAAAATCCGATTTTTCTGCTTATTCAATATTGCATCTAAAATGTAAGTGACTTGACGTGTGTGTGTGTGTGTGTGTGTGTGTGTGTGTGTGTGAGAGATGTACACGCCATATATTTTAAATGTATTGTTTGCTTTAAATTAAATTAAGATTGTATGTTTGGTAATTGAACCTAAATAAATTTAAAACTAATGTGCTATATTTCAGATAAATATATTTGTTTTCCTTCATTTTAATCAACACTAACTTTATTCTCATCTGAATTATAAATAACTTATTTCTGTATAAAATAAAAAATCCCGAATAATCCAGACCAACCAGAGCGCACTATTTCTACAACATCATCAGTGCTGAAGCGGAACTACCAGAGCCGTTTGGCAGATAGCGAGCAGATATTTTGTGTCACGTCGTGCACAATAACCCTAAAGGCACCAGGGTGGCGGTGCCACCGGCTTTTTATATATATATATATATATATATATATATATATATATATAAATATAGCTGCGAGCAGCGATGAAGGGCCAAAGCCGGCGGCACCGCCACCCCGGTGCCTTTAGGTAACTAAAGGCACCGGGGTTGCGGTGCCACCGGCTTGGGCCCGTAATCGCTGCTCGCAGCTATATTTATTTATTATTATTAGGGCCCAAGCCTTGAAAAGGCGAAGGCCCTATTGTTTTCCTAAGGATTATTATTTATTATTATTATTATTATTATTATTATTTTACTACCTTTTGGGCACTTTTGGGGGCCTTAACGTGCTCGAAAACTCTTGAAACTTTGCACACATCTCAGAACCCGCGGCCATCAGGGCCGGGCTGAAGCTGGTACCCGGGCGTGGCAGGGGGGCTCGACAGCGCCCCCTGGAACGTGGTTTGAACACTTGGTCCATAAATCAAACACGCTTGCATGTAATAATATGAAACTCAGTACACATATAGATCTCATCGGTTCATATATACTTCATGCTCTTACTTTTTACCCCAGCCCAACAGGAAGTCGGCTATTAAGGGTTGTTTGGAAAACACATGCAATGGAATGTGAAATACTCCTCCTAGAGAATTCAAACACACGGCACGAAACTCGGTCAGCATGAAGTCAAGACACTGAGGATGAAAAATTGCCAGGGGATTTTTGATATCTCGAACGGTTTGGCCGTGGCGAGTAAACGAAATTATGGCGAGAAACGTGAAACAGGAAGTGTGTTATAACTACTGCATACATTAACTAATCTTGATGAAACTTCAGCAGTGTGTTCGTTGTAAGAGCCCGATCACATGGATGTGACTATTGTGAGTCAAAGTTATAGCGCCACCAACTGGCAGCAGGAAGTGTGTCACTTTCAAAATGCTTTTAAATCACCCTCTTATTTTTACCCGATTTGCTTCAAACTTCATGTGCATAATGTAGACACACGCCAGATGTAGACCTGTGAAAGGATTATTGATATCTTAGATACTGTTGCCATGGCAATGCATCAAACATTAATATTCCTTTTTTTAAGCTTTTTCATGCTTTTTTATGCTTTCGGGCACTTTTGGGGTTCTTAACGTGCTCGAAAACTCTTGAAACTTTGCACACGGGACAAAACCCGCGGCCATCAGGGCCAGGCTGAAGCTGGTACCCGGGCGTGGCAGGGGGGCTCGACAGCGCCCCCTTGAACGGGTCAGACAATTTGGTCCATATATCCAACACGCTTTACCCTATTTGCTTCAAACTTGATGTGTATAATGTAGACACAAGCCAGATGTAGACCTGTGAAAGGATTGTTGATATCTTAGATGCTGTTGCCGTGACAACGCATCAAACTTTAATATTCTTTTTGGATACTTTTGAGATTCTTAGCGCACTTTTGGGGCCCTTAACATGCTCAAAAACTCTTGAAACTTTGCACACGGGTCAGAAACCGCGGCCATCAGGGCCGGGCTGAAGCTGGTACCCGGGCGTGGCAGGGGGGCTCGACAGCGCCCCCTGGAACGGGGTCCGAAAACTTGGTCCATAAATCAAACAGGCTTTACCCGATTTGCTTCAAACTTGATGTGTATAATGTAGACACACGCCAGATGTAGACCTGTGAAAGGATTGTTGATATCTTAGATGCTGTTGCCGTGACAACGCATCAAACTTTAATATTCTTTTTGGATACTTTTGAGACTCTCAGCGCACTTTTGGGGCCCTTAACATGCTCAAAAACTCTTGAAACTTTGCACACGGGTCAGAACCCGCGGCCATCAGGGCCGGGCTGAAGCTGGTACCCGGGCGTGGCAGGGGGGCTCGACAGCGCCCCCTGGAACAGGGTCCGAAAACTTGGTCCATAAATCAAACACGCTTGAATGTAATAATATGAAACTCGGTACACATATAGATCTCATCGATTCATATATCCTTTGTACTTTTACTTTTTACCCCAGCCCAACAGGAAGTCGGCTATTATGGTTTGTTTGGAAGCGTATGCCCCTGGAATTCGATATACTCCTCCTAGAGAATTCAACCAATCGCCACGAAACTCGGTCAGCATGAAGTCAAGACATTGAGGATGAAAAGTTGCCAGGGGATTTTTGATATCTCGAACGGTTTGGCCGTGGCGAGGAAACGAATTTATGGCGAATAAAGGAAACAGGAAGTGTGTTATAACTTCTGCATACATTAACTGATCTTGATGAAACTTCAGCAGTGTGTTCGCTGTAAGAGTCCGATCACATGGATGTGACTATTGTGAGTCAAAGTTATAGCGCCACCAACTAGCAGCAGGAAGTGTGTCACTTCCTAAAGGCTTTGAAATCACCCTCTTATTTTTACCCAATTTGCTTCAAACTTTATGTGTATAATGTAGACACACGGCAGATGTAGACCTGAGAAAGGATTATTGATATCTTAGATACTGTTGCCGTGGCAACGCATCAAACTTTATTATTCTTTGTTGATGCTTTTGAGACTCTTAACATACTTGAAATTGCATGAAACCCGACAGACACATCACATTTATTAGACAGTAGACATGTGCAGAGTTTCAGAAACGGGCATGGTGAGAGCAATTAGAGAATAATGTTTAAGTTTAAAAACAGCCAGAATGGTTGTTTAGTCAAAAAAAAATTTTTTTCCAAATCATACATAGTGTTATACTGCCCTCTTGTGTTCAAAATCAGGTAAAAAGCGAAAGTAAAATAAGGACGTCTGCACAATTCATTAATAATGGTGCAGAGTAGAGTGAGCTTTTTCAATTAATTCCTATGGAAGTAGGAATGAACTAAACAACGTTCGCTCTGTTCTGCTCGTCCCTCACCGTGGGCGCGCAGAGTTATGAATGCCCGTGCAGCCGTGAGCATTTTAGTTTCATTTTAAAATTAGCGCCATTTCGGGGGACGTATTACTTTAATTTATTTAACAAAAACACAATGTTGTGTTTTATTGCGAGTGTACACAAATATAAGTAAACACTTTGACGTTTGAATGATGTCCTGTATGAAGAAAATGACGGAGTATGTTTCACTGTTCAATCGCGCTGAGCCACCCAGACCCCCACACACACACTGACACACACACACACACACACACACACAAACACACACACACACACACACACACACAATAATAAAACATTCAACCTAACATATACAAATTACACTGCTATGTTGAAATAGTCAGTAGTACAATTTGTATCATTCACAGTAAGCACCGCTCCACTGTGATTTTTCCAAGCACATTTTTGCACAAGTGAAGAGGATGATTTTTTCCGTCGATATTGGAACGTGAGTGAAGTACAAAGCCTGTAATAAAGAATAGTTTAGCATCCAAATACATCGCAAATGTTGCAACATTTAGATTCTAAAGAGAGATTTACGTGAGCCTAACACCACTTACTTTTACTTTTGTTTTAAATTATTTCATTTTGGCTTTATTATAGTTATTTTTTTATTCGTGTTCTGTTCTGAATATCATTAAATTTAAAGGATTTGTTGTGGAATATTTTGAGTGTATAATCAAATAACACTAAACCGTCACTAGGTGTCGCCAGGCGACCGTCTTAATGAGCGGGTCATTGATTCATTCGTTCAAACGATTCGTTTGAACGACTGAGTCATTCATGAATGAGACAGATGTTTATGGATTGGTCATTGAATCTTTGAGTCAACCAATTTGTTCAAAATGCTGAATCATTCAGTAATGAGAAAACACGTTGCTGTGAGATGCAATGGTTCTGCTGTGATCTTTGTTTAACTATTTTCGCTGCTGAAACAGAAGAACAGTCAATATTGCATCTAAAATGTAAGTGACTTGACACGTGTGTGTGTGTGTGTGTGTGTGTGTGTGTGTGTGCGTGTGAGTGCGTGCGTGTGTGTGTGTGTGTGTGTGTGTGTGTGTGCAATCAATCCCAGGTAAGAGGCATGAATAATGAGAATTGGACTTCTAGGAGTGAGGTTAATATTCCGGAGACGGTTCCCTCGGATTGTGAAAAGGAGGCGGCGCGGGAGTGGCCAGGCATTGCGCTACTTCTATTTCAAAGTTTAAAACAATGCTAATATCATTTTTTTGAACGATTTCATTACAAATGTTTATTTTATATATTTATAAAATATTATAAAATATAATAACTATGTTTTGTCCTATTAACAAAAGACAGGCAATGTACTATTAACAAATGTTAATAGTTTTTTAAAAGTTAAAATGATACTTTATGCATTTGTTTTGTGTCAGATGATTAACAATATAAATTAAACAAAGCTTAAAACAAACAAAATAATAAAACGAAAACAAAGCTTGAACATTTTATTTAATTGAAAAGCCTTTTTGAAATAAAATGTGTTTTTTCCCCTCTGAAATAGCAAAAGCATCGCACACTTAGCTGTACCTGCTCTAAATAAATAATAGTATTTAAATAAAAATACAAAATCGAAATAAATAAATTATATAAAACAAAATCAAATCAAAGAAAATAAATCTTATTAAAGTTATGCAGGCACACATTTAACAATAATTTTCAAGTGACAAATAAAATCAATCAAAATTCCTTACACATGGAGTTAATCCTGACGATTCCTGAGGCGCCTTTCCTCATGACACTCGCTTTTTTTTTCGAAGATATATTTTCTTTGGTTTGATTTTGTTTTTGTAATAATTTATTTTATTTAGTTCGATTTTGTATTTTTATTGAATTACTATTTTTTATTTAGAGCAGGTACAGCTAGTGTGTGATGCTTTTGCTATTTCAGAGGAAAACAATAATTTTATTTAATTAATAATTTTTGTTTCAGTCCACCATATAATTATGTTGTGTTTGATCTATGGAAAAAAGTTAGTTGTGAAATGGTTGAATATTAACAAAAGTTAATAGTTTTTTACAAGTTAGAATAATACGATATATATATATAAACAAGCCGGTGGCACCGCCACCCCGGTGCCTTTAGGGTTACTGTGCATGACGGGCAATATCGTAACTCCGCTTTGACCTTTGAGAAGATGTGTGCTATAGAGCTTGCATTGGTGTGGGCTCTGCAAAAGTGTGTGTGTGTGTGTGAGGCGTGATTGAACAATGTAGACATATATATATATATATAAAGGCACCGGGGTGGCGGTGCCACCGGCTTGTTTATATATATATATATATATATATATATATATATATGAATATAGCTGCGAGCAGCGATGAAGGGCCAAAGCCGGCGGCACCGCCACTCCGGTGCCTTTAGGTAACTAAAGGCACCGGGGTTGCGGTGCCACCGGCTTGGGCCCGTAATCGCTGCTCGCAGCTATATTTATTATTATTTTACTACCTTTTGGGCACTTTTGGGGGCCTTAACGTGCTCGAAAACTCTTGAAACTTTGCACACATCTCAGAACCCGCGGCCATCAGGGCCGGGCTGAAGCTGGTACCCGGGCGTGGCAGGGGGGCTCGACAGCGCCCCCTGGAACGGGGTTTGAACACTTGGTCCATAAATCAAACACGCTTTTCATAATATGAAACTCAGTACACATATAGATCTCATCGGTTCATATATACTTCATGCTCTTACTTTTTACCCCAGCCCAACAGGAAGTCGGCTATTAAGGGTTGTTTGGAAAACACATGCAATGGAATGTGAAATACTCCTCCTAGAGAATTCAAACACACGGCACGAAACTCGGTCAGCATGAAGTCAAGACACTGAGGATGAAAAATTGCCAGGGGATTTTTGATATCTCGAACGGTTTGGCCGTGGCGAGTAAACGAAATTATGGCGAGAAACGTGAAACAGGAAGTGTGTTATAACTACTGCATACATTAACTAATCTTGATGAAACTTCAGCAGTGTGTTCGTTGTAAGAGGCCGATCACATGGATGTGACTATTGTGAGTCAAAGTTATAGCGCCACCAACTGGCAGCAGGAAGTGTGTCACTTTCAAAATGCTTTTAAATCACCCTCTTATTTTTACCCGATTTGCTTCAAACTTCATGTGCATAATGTAGACACACGCCAGATGTAGACCTGTGAAAGGATTATTGATATCTTAGATACTGTTGCCATGGCAATGCATCAAACATTAATATTCCTTTTTTTAAGCTTTTTCATGCTTTTTTATGCTTTCGGGCACTTTTGGGGTTCTTAACGTGCTCGAAAACTCTTGAAACTTTGCACACGGGACAAAACCCGCGGCCATCAGGGCCAGGCTGAAGCTGGTACCCGGGCGTGGCAGGGGGGCTCGACAGCGCCCCCTTGAACGGGTCAGACAATTTGGTCCATATATCCAACACGCTTTACCCTATTTGCTTCAAACTTGATGTGTATAATGTAGACACAAGCCAGATGTAGACCTGTGAAAGGATTGTTGGTATCTTAGATGCTGTTGCCGTGACAACGCATCAAACTTTAATATTCTTTTTGGATACTTTTGAGATTCTTAGCGCACTTTTGGGGCCCTTAACATGCTCAAAAACTCTTGAAACTTTGCACACGGGTCAGAAACCGCGGCCATCAGGGCCGGGCTGAAGCTGGTACCCGGGCGTGGCAGGGGGGCTCGACAGCGCCCCCTGGAACGGGGTCCGAAAACTTGGTCCATAAATCAAACAGGCTTTACCCGATTTGCTTCAAACTTGATGTGTATAATGTAGACACACGCCAGATGTAGACCTGTGAAAGGATTGTTGATATCTTAGATGCTGTTGCCGTGACAACGCATCAAACTTTAATATTCTTTTTGGATACTTTTGAGACTCTCAGCGCACTTTTGGGGCCCTTAACATGCTCAAAAACTCTTGAAACTTTGCACACGGGTCAGAACCCGCGGCCATCAGGGCCGGGCTGAAGCTGGTACCCGGGCGTGGCAGGGGGGCTCGACAGCGCCCCCTGGAACAGGGTCCGAAAACTTGGTCCATAAATCAAACACGCTTGAATGTAATAATATGAAACTCGGTACACATATAGATCTCATCGATTCATATATCCTTTGTACTTTTACTTTTTACCCCAGCCCAACAGGAAGTCGGCTATTATGGTTTGTTTGGAAGCGTATGCCCCTGGAATTCGATATACTCCTCCTAGAGAATTCAACCAATCGCCACGAAACTCGGTCAGCATGAAGTCAAGACATTGAGGATGAAAAGTTGCCAGGGGATTTTTGATATCTCGAACGGTTTGGCCGTGGTGAGGAAACGAATTTATGGCGAATAAAGGAAACAGGAAGTGTGTTATAACTTCTGCATACATTAACTGATCTTGATGAAACTTCAGCAGTGTGTTCGCTGTAAGAGTCCGATCACATGGATGTGACTATTGTGAGTCAAAGTTATAGCGCCACCAACTGGCAGCAGGAAGTGTGTCACTTCCTAAAGGCTTTGAAATCACCCTCTTATTTTTACCCATTTTGCTTCAAACTTTATGTGTATAATGTAGACACACGGCAGATGTAGACCTGAGAAAGGATTATTGATATCTTAGATACTGTTGCCGTGGCAACGCATCAAACTTTATTATTCTTTGTTGATGCTTTTGAGACTCTTAACATACTTGAAATTGCATGAAACCCGACAGACACATCACATTTATTAGACAGTAGACATGTGCAGAGTTTCAGAAACGGGCGTGGTGAGGGGCTCAGTAGCGCCACCTTTTGTCAAAAGTGGGGGGATTGATTTTATCTACAGTAATAAAAATCGGTATGTGTATTGTTCTCCTCCAGCCAGACAACTTTCTAATTTACACTCAATAGCTCCAACCAACAGGAAGTCAGATATTTTGGTTTGAAAATTGTCATTTTATGTCTCTCTCTCTCTGAGCCTACGTCTATGTGTGTGTGTGTGTGTCTGTGAGTGTGGGGAGGGGGAGGGGGGCTAGATTAACCATTTGACTGCTGTGTGGTTTGGCCTGCATTAAAAAAGAAAAAAAAATGTCTTACGCCTTGTATTTTTTAAATAAGTTGTATTAATAAGTAAAGGCATATAACCAGTTGAATTGTAGTGCATTGAAAATAGTTTTATATAATTAGTTTATTAATTAAATTAACTTGGTCAGAAAATTTGGTCCATAAATCAAACACACTTGCATGTAATATTATGAAACTCTGTACACATATAGATCTCATCGGGCCAAACAACTTTAAGCCAGCCCAACAGGAAGTGGGCTATTTTGGTCTTAATGTGGATGTTTTGCAAAACCAGGCTCTACATTTTTACCCACTCCTCTTAAGTGGTTTATTTTATTCCCACCAAACTTTTTCAACATGATGAAAATACATTAAAGAAGCATAATTGTGAATATCTATTGAATATCTCTAATTGTTTTGCTATGGCGAGGGATTAAAGTCATGTAAAAAAAAATAAACACTAAAAGCCTCATATCTTCTAAAAATTTAATTATACACCATTTATTTCTAGATAAAATTATACAAATATCAGAACTAAACCCATTTTATTCTTGTTTTCAATTTAAGAATAATGTACAAGTTTAAAAACAGCCAGGATGCACTATTCAGTTAAAAAATAAATATATCAAATAATACATAGGGCTATACTGCCCTCTTGTGTTCAAAATCAGGTAGGCCTGTTGTATTTAAATATAGGTAGCTGCTATGTGACTCCGAGAATTTTTTCTCACCGGTTATTTGACGTGTAACACCGGGGGCTTTTATATCGCTAAGTTAAAAGTGAAAGTAAAGTAAGGACATTTATAGTGGTGGCGCTCACAGTGCGCTCGAATGAATTCCTATGGAAGTAGAAATGAAAAAACGTTCGCTCTGTTTTGCTCGCTTGTCGCCATGGACGCGCACCGTAATGAATGCCACTGCAGCCGCATACTTTTTAGTGTCACTTTAAAATTAGTGCAATATCGGGGGCCAATTGCTTGAATTGTGAGTTCAATAGTCTATTATTTTTCACGGAAAACACAACAACAAAAGAGTACAATGATAGATTCGCTTAAATAGGCGCTTTTACATAAAATAGCCTATTCCGTCATCATCTTTTCAGTCAGCTCTTCACTCTCGTGATTAATGAAATTTGACTCCTGTTGCTGATATTTGCTGCAACTTTCGTTCTGCTCACAATTTAGTAAGCAAACACGCTTCAAATGTGTTTTTATTTTATTTTTGTGTGTATATATGTGTGTATATATATATATATAGCTTATGTTTCAAATATGAGTTAATTAACAATCGTTTGAAAGAATGATACTTTTAAACATATCACTAAGCCGTCATTAGGTGTCGCCAGGCGACCGTCTTAATGAGCGAGTCATTGATTCATTTGTTCGAACGATTCGTTCGAACGGCTGAGTCATTCATGAATGAGACAGATTATGGATTGGTCATTGAATCTTTGAGTCAACCGATTCGTTCAAAATGCTGAATCATTCAGTAATGAGAAAACACGTTGCTGTGAGATGCTCGATGGTTCTGCTGTGATCTTTGTTTAACTAGTTTCACTGCTGAAACAGAAAAAAGTCAATATTGCATATAAAATGTAAGTGATTTGACTTGTGTGTGTGTCTGTGTGTGTGTGTGTGTGTGTGTGTGTGTGTGTGTGTGTGTGTGTGTGTGTGTGTGTGTGTGTGTATGATTGTGTCTGTTACTTTTTGGATATATATCTTTTTATATAAAAAAAAATAGGCATACAACCCATATATTTTAAATGTATTGTTTGCTTTAAATTACATTAAGATTTGTATGTTTGGTAATTGAACCTGAATGAATTTTAAATGAATGTGCTATATTTCAGAGTTTTCCTTAAAATTTGACCTAACACTAACTTTATTCTCATCTGAATGATAGATTATTTATTTCTGTATAAAATAAAAAAGAGATTTTGGTTGGGTGACAGTTGTAGTTTACAGTTTGACAAAAGCACAATGTTGTGTTTTATTGCGATTGTTCACAAATATAAGTAAACACTTATGAGATAGATGTTTATGGATTGATTGGTCATTGAATCTTTGAGTCAACCGATTCGTTCAAAATGCTGAATCATTCAGTAATGAGAACGCGTTGCTGTGAGATGCGCGATGGTTCTGCTGTGATCTTTGTTTAACTATTTTCGCTGCTGAAACAGAAAAAAAGTCAATATTGCATCTAAAATGTAAGTGATTTGACTTGTGTGTGTGTGTGTGATTGTGTGTGTGATTGTGTCTGTTACAGTGATAAGAGTTTAACCCTTGTTAAACTTTAGACCTTGTCTTTTTGGATATATATCTTTTTATATTCAAAAATAGTCATACAACCCATATATTTTAAATGTATTGTTTGCTTAAAAATTACATTAAGATTGTATGTTTGGTAATCGAACCTAAATGAATTTTACATGAATGTGCTATATTTCAGATCATATATTTGTTTTCCTTAAAATTTGAACTAACACTAACTTTATTCTCATCTGAATGATAGATTATTTATTTCTGTATAAAATAAAAACACCTTTGATTTTTCTTTTTTAATCAATGTAGAATGTGTAACTGAAAAAATAAACAGATTAGGGCTCTGTTTGATGACAAGAAATGAAAACCAATGCGATATGATGAATGTCCAAAAGATGGCTCCCACAGACTGTTTTTAAATAGGATTGTTTGATATTTTTTGCTTTTAAACTGTGTGTGTGTGTGTGTGTGTAAGAGATTTTGGTTGGGTGACAGTTGTAGTTTACAGTTTGACAAGAGTTTATAGTTTGACAAAAGCACAATGTTGTGTTTTATTGCGAGTGTACACAAATATAAGTAAACACTTTGCAGTTTGAATAATGTCCTGTATGAACAAAAGGACGGAGTATGTCTTTATGTCTACATTGTTCAATTACGCCACACACACACACACACACACACAAACACTATTTTTCTAATCAGATCAGGCAAGTAATATTCTGTCTTGTCTCTTAAAAAAACAATATATATATATTTATGTATATATTTATATATATATATATATATATATATATATATATATGTGTGTGTGTGTGTGTGTATATATATATATAAATAAAGCTGCGAGCAGCGTGAAAGGGCCAAAGCCGGCAGCACCGCCACCCCGGTTATAGCGCCACCAACTGGCAGCAGGAAGTCTGTCACTTTCAAAAAGCTTTGAAATCACCTGATTGCTTCAAACTTCACTACTATGATGTAAACACACGGCAGATGTAGACCTGGATGTAGACCTGACCTTTCAGAAGGTTGCTCTCGCATACTTTGTGGTTGACATGTGCCCTCAATGCACACTTTTGCAGAGCCCACACTGATACAAGCTCTACAGCACACTTCTTTTCGACAGTCAAAGCAGGGTTACGTTTTTGCACGTCGTGCACAATAACCCTAAAGGCACCAGGGTGGCGGTGCCACCGGCTTTATATATATATATATATATATATATAAATATAGCTGCGAGCAGCGATGAAGGGCCAAAGCCGGTGGTACCGCCACCCCGGTGCCTTTAGGTAACTAAAGGCACCGGGGTTGCGGTGCCACCGGCTTGGGCCCGTAATCGCTGCTCGCAGCTATATTTTATTATTATTATTATTATTTTACTACCTTTTGGGCACTTTTGGGGGCCTTAACGTGCTCGAAAACTCTTGAAACTTTGCACACATCTCAGAACCCGCGGCCATCAGGGCCGGGCTGAAGCTGGTACCCGGGCGTGGCAGGGGGGCTCGACAGCGCCCCCTGGAACGGGGTTTGAACACTTGGTCCATAAATCAAACACGCTTGCATGTAATAATATGAAACTCAGTACACATATAGATCTCATCGGTTCATATATACTTCATGCTCTTACTTTTTACCCCAGCCCAACAGGAAGTCGGCTATTAAGGGTTGTTTGGAAAACACGTGCAATGGAATGTGAAATACTCCTCCTAGAGAATTCAAACACACGGCACGAAACTCGGTCAGCATGAAGTCAAGACACTGAGGATGAAAAATTGCCAGGGGATTTTTGATATCTCGAACGGTTTGGCCGTGGCGAGTAAACGAAATTATGGCGAGAAACGTGAAACAGGAAGTGTGTTATAACTACTGCATACATTAACTAATCTTGATGAAACTTCAGCAGTGTGTTCGTTGTAAGAGCCCGATCACATGGATGTGACTATTGTGAGTCAAAGTTATAGCGCCACCAACTGGCAGCAGGAAGTGTGTCACTTTCAAAATGCTTTTAAATCACCCTCTTATTTTTACCCGATTTGCTTCAAACTTCATGTGCATAATGTAGACACACGCCAGATGTAGACCTGTGAAAGGATTATTGATATCTTAGATACTGTTGCCATGGCAATGCATCAAACATTAATATTCCTTTTTTTAAGCTTTTTCATGCTTTTTTATGCTTTCGGGCACTTTTGGGGTTCTTAACGTGCTCGAAAACTCTTGAAACTTTGCACACGGGACAAAACCCGCGGCCATCAGGGGCAGGCTGAAGCTGGTACCCGGGCGTGGCAGGGGGGCTCGACAGCGCCCCCTTGAACGGGTCAGACAATTTGGTCCATATATCCAACACGCTTTACCCTATTTGCTTCAAACTTGATGTGTATAATGTAGACACAAGCCAGATGTAGACCTGTGAAAGGATTGTTGGTATCTTAGATGCTGTTGCCGTGACAACGCATCAAACTTTAATATTCTTTTTGGATACTTTTGAGATTCTTAGCGCACTTTTGGGGCCCTTAACATGCTCAAAAACTCTTGAAACTTTGCACACGGGTCAGAAACCGCGGCCATCAGGGCCGGGCTGAAGCTGGTACCCGGGCGTGGCAGGGGGGCTCGACAGCGTCCCCTGGAACGGGGTCCGAAAACTTGGTCCATAAATCAAACAGGCTTTACCCGATTTGCTTCAAACTTGATGTGTATAATGTAGACACACGCCAGATGTAGACCTGTGAAAGGATTGTTGATATCTTAGATGCTGTTGCCGTGACAACGCATCAAACTTTAATATTCTTTTTGGATACTTTTGAGACTCTCAGCGCACTTTTGGGGGCCCTTAACATGCTCAAAAACTCTTGAAACTTTGCACACGGGTCAGAACCCGCGGCCATCAGGGCCGGGCTGAAGCTGGTACCCGGGCGTGGCAGGGGGGCTCGACAGCGCCCCCTGGAACAGGGTCCGAAAACTTGGTCCATAAATCAAACACGCTTGAATGTAATAATATGAAACTCGGTACACATATAGATCTCATCGATTCATATATCCTTTGTACTTTTACTTTTTACCCCAGCCCAACAGGAAGTCGGCTATTATGGTTTGTTTGGAAGCGTATGCCCCTGGAATTCGATATACTCCTCCTAGAGAATTCAACCAATCGCCACGAAACTCGGTCAGCATGAAGTCAAGACATTGAGGATGAAAAGTTGCCAGGGGATTTTTGATATCTCGAACGGTTTGGCCGTGGCGAGGAAACGAATTTATGGCGAATAAAGGAAACAGGAAGTGTGTTATAACTTCTGCATACATTAACTGATCTTGATGAAACTTCAGCAGTGTGTTCGCTGTAAGAGTCCGATCACATGGATGGGACTATTGTGAGTCAAAGTTATAGCGCCACCAACTGGCAGCAGGAAGTGTGTCACTTCCTAAAGGCTTTGAAATCACCCTCTTATTTTTACCCAATTTGCTTCAAACTTTATGTGTATAATGTAGACACACGGCAGATGTAGACCTGAGAAAGGATTATTGATATCTTAGATACTGTTGCCGTGGCAACGCATCAAACTTTATTATTCTTTGTTGATGCTTTTGAGACTCTTAACATACTTGAAATTGCATGAAACCCGACAGACACATCACATTTATTAGACAGTAGACATGTGCAGAGTTTCAGAAACGGGCGTGGTGAGGGGCTCAGTAGCGCCACCTTTTGTCAAAAGTGGGGGGATTGATTTTATCTACAGTAATAAAAATCGGTATGTGTATTGTTCTCCTCCAGCCAGACAACTTTCTAATTTACACTCAATAGCTCCAACCAACAGGAAGTCAGATATTTTGGTTTGAAAATTGTCATTTTATGTCTCTCTCTCTCTGAGCCTACGTCTATGTGTGTGTGTGTGTGTCTGTGAGTGTGGGGAGGGGGAGGGGGGCTAGATTAACCATTTGACTGCTGTGTGGTTTGGCCTGCATTAAAAAAGAAAAAAAAATGTCTTACGCCTTGTATTTTTTAAATAAGTTGTATTAATAAGTAAAGGCATATAACCAGTTGAATTGTAGTGCATTGAAAATAGTTTTATATAATTAGTTTATTAATTAAATTAACTTGGTCAGAAAATTTGGTCCATAAATCAAACACACTTGCATGTAATATTATGAAACTCTGTACACATATAGATCTCATCGGGCCAAACAACTTTAAGCCAGCCCAACAGGAAGTGGGCTATTTTGGTCTTAATGTGGATGTTTTGCAAAACCAGGCTCTACATTTTTACCCACTCCTCTTAAGTGGTTTATTTTATTCCCACCAAACTTTTTCAACATGATGAAAATACATTAAAGAAGCATAATTGTGAATATCTATTGAATATCTCTAATTGTTTTGCTATGGCGAGGGATTAAAGTCATGTAAAAAAAAATAAACACTAAAAGCCTCATATCTTCTAAAAATTTAATTATACACCATTTATTTCTAGATAAAATTATACAAATATCAGAACTAAACCCATTTTATTCTTGTTTTCAATTTAAGAATAATGTACAAGTTTAAAAACAGCCAGGATGCACTATTCAGTTAAAAAATAAATATATCAAATAATACATAGGGCTATACTGCCCTCTTGTGTTCAAAATCAGGTAGGCCTGTTGTATTTAAATATAGGTAGCTGCTATGTGACTCCGAGAATTTTTTCTCACCGGTTATTTGACGTGTAACACCGGGGGCTTTTATATCGCTAAGTTAAAAGTGAAAGTAAAGTAAGGACATTTATAGTGGTGGCGCTCACAGTGCGCTCGAATGAATTTCTATGGAAGTAGAAATGAAAAAACGTTCGCTCTGTTTTGCTCGCTCGTCGCCATGGACGCGCACCGTAATGAATGCCACTGCAGCCGCATACTTTTTAGTGTCACTTTAAAATTAGTGCAATATCGGGGGCCAATTGCTTGAATTGTGAGTTCAATAGTCTATTATTTTTCACGGAAAACACAACAACAAAAGAGTACAATGATAGATTCGCTTAAATAGGCGCTTTTACATAAAATAGCCTATTCCGTCATATCATCTTTTCAGTCAGCTCTTCACTCTCGTGATTAATGAAATTTGACTCCTGTTGCTGATATTTGCTGCAACTTTCGTTCTGCTCACAATTTAGTAAGCAAACACGCTTCAAATGTGTTTTTATTTTATTTTTGTGTGTATATATGTGTGTATATATATATATATAGCTTATGTTTCAAATATGAGTTAATTAACAATCGTTTGAAAGAATGATACTTTTAAACATATCACTAAGCCGTCATTAGGTGTCGCCAGGCGACCGTCTTAATGAGCGAGTCATTGATTCATTTGTTCGAACGATTCGTTCGAACGGCTGAGTCATTCATGAATGAGACAGATTATGGATTGGTCATTGAATCTTTGAGTCAACCGATTCGTTCAAAATGCTGAATCATTCAGTAATGAGAAAACACGTTGCTGTGAGATGCTCGATGGTTCTGCTGTGATCTTTGTTTAACTAGTTTCACTGCTGAAACAGAAAAAAGTCAATATTGCATATAAAATGTAAGTGATTTGACTTGTGTGTGTGTCTGTGTGTGTGTGTGTGTGTGTGTGTGTGTGTGTGTGTGTGTGTGTGTGTGTGTGTGTGTGTGTGTGTGTATGATTGTGTCTGTTACTTTTTGGATATATATCTTTTTATATAAAAAAAAATAGGCATACAACCCATATATTTTAAATGTATTGTTTGCTTTAAATTACATTAAGATTTGTATGTTTGGTAATTGAACCTGAATGAATTTTAAATGAATGTGCTATATTTCAGAGTTTTCCTTAAAATTTGACCTAACACTAACTTTATTCTCATCTGAATGATAGATTATTTATTTCTGTATAAAATAAAAAAGAGATTTTGGTTGGGTGACAGTTGTAGTTTACAGTTTGACAAAAGCACAATGTTGTGTTTTATTGCGATTGTTCACAAATATAAGTAAACACTTATGAGATAGATGTTTATGGATTGATTGGTCATTGAATCTTTGAGTCAACCGATTCGTTCAAAATGCTGAATCATTCAGTAATGAGAACGCGTTGCTGTGAGATGCGCGATGGTTCTGCTGTGATCTTTGTTTAACTATTTTCGCTGCTGAAACAGAAAAAAAGTCAATATTGCATCTAAAATGTAAGTGATTTGACTTGTGTGTGTGTGTGTGATTGTGTGTGTGATTGTGTTTGTTACAGTGATAAGAGTTTAACCCTTGTTAAACTTTAGACCTTGTCTTTTTGGATATATATCTTTTTATATTAAAAAATAGTCATACAACCCATATATTTTAAATGTATTGTTTGCTTTAAATTACATTAAGATTGTATGTTTGGTAATCGAACCTAAATGAATTTTACATGAATGTGCTATATTTCAGATCATATATTTGTTTTCCTTAAAATTTGAACTAACACTAACTTTATTCTCATCTGAATGATAGATTATTTATTTCTGTATAAAATAAAAACACCTTTGATTTTTCTTTTTTAATCAATGTAGAATGTGTAACTGAAAAAATAAACAGATTAGGGCTCTGTTTGATGACAAGAAATGAAAACCAATGCGATATGATGAATGTCCAAAAGATGGCTCCCACAGACTGTTTTTAAATAGGATTGTTTGATATTTTTTGCTTTTAAACTGTGTGTGTGTGTGTGTGTGTGTGTGTGTGTAAGAGATTTTGGTTGGGTGACAGTTGTAGTTTACAGTTTGACAAGAGTTTATAGTTTGACAAAAGCACAATGTTGTGTTTTATTGCGAGTGTACACAAATATAAGTAAACACTTTGCAGTTTGAATAATGTCCTGTATGAACAAAAGGACGGAGTATGTCTTTATGTCTACATTGTTCAATTACGCCACACACACACACACACACACACAAACACTATTTTTCTAATCAGATCAGGCAAGTAATATTCTGTCTTGTCTCTTAAAAAAACAATATATATATATTTATGTATATATATATACACTCACCGGCCACTTTATTAGGTACACCTGTCCAACTGCTCGTTAACACTTAATTTCTAAGCAGCCAATCACATGGCGGCAACTCAGTGCATTTAGGCATGTAGACATGGTCAAGACAATCTCCTGCAGTTCAAACCGAGCATCAGTATGGGAAAGAAAGTTGATTTGAGTGACTTTGAACGTGGCATGATTGTTGGTGCCAGAAGGGCTGGTCTGAGTATTTCAGAAACTGCTAATCTACTGGGATTTTCACGCACAACCATCTCTAGGGTTTACAGAGAATGGTCCGAAAAAGAAAAAACATCCAGTGAGCGGCAGTTCTGTGGGCGGAAATGCCTTGTTGATGCCAGAGGTCAGAGGAGAATGGCCAGACTGGTTCGAGCTGATAGAAGGGCAACAGTGACTGAAATAACCACTCGTTACAACCGAGGTATGCAGCAAAGCATTTGTGAAGCCACAACACGCACAACCTTGAGGCGGATGGGCTACAACAGCAGAAGACTCCACCGGGTACCACTCATCTCCACTACAAATAGGAAAAAGAGGCTACAATTTGCAAGAGCTCACCAAAATTGAACAGTTGAAGACTGGAAAAATGTTGCCTGGTCTGATGAGTCTCGATTTCTGTTGAGACATTCAGATGTTAGAGTCAGAATTTGGCGTAAACAGAATGAGAACATGGAACCATCATGCCTTGTTACCACTGTGCAGGCTGGTGGTGGTGGTGTAATGGTGTGGGGGATGTTTTCCTGGCACACTTTAGGCCCCTTAGTGCCAATTGGGCATCGTTTAAATGCCACGGCCTACCTGAGCATTGTTTCTGACCATGTCCATCCCTTTATGGCCACCATGTACCCATCCTCTGATGGCTACTTCCACCATGTCACAAAGCTCTAATCATTTCAAATTGGTTTCTTGAACATGACAATGAGTTCACTGTACTAAAATGGCCTCCACAGTCACCAGATCTCAACCCAATAGAGCATCTTTGGGATGTGGTGGAACGGGAGATTCGCATCATGGATGTGCAGCCAACAAATCTGCGGCAACTGTGTGATGCCATCATGTCAATATGGACCAAACTCCCTGAGGAATGCTTCCAGCACCTTGTTGAATCCTCTATGCCACGAAGAATTGAGGCAGTTCTGAAGGCAAAAGGGGGTCCAACCCGTTACTAGCATGGGGTACCTAATAAAGTGGCCGGTGAGTGTATATATATATATATGTGTGTGTGTGTGTGTATATATATATATAAATATAGCTGCGAGCAGCGTGAAAGGGCCAAAGCCGGCGGCACCGCCACCCCGGTTATAGCGCCACCAACTGGCAGCAGGAAGTCTGTCACTTTCAAAAAGCTTTGAAATCACCTGATTGCTTCAAACTTCACTACTATGATGTAAACACACGGCAGATGTAGACCTGGATGTAGACCTGACCTTTCAGAAGGTTGCTCTCGCATACTTTGTGGTTGACATGTGCCCTCAATGCACACTTTTGCAGAGCCCACACTGATACAAGCTCTACAGCACACTTCTTTTCGACAGTCAAAGCAGGGTTACGTTTTTGCACGTCGTGCACAATAACCCTAAAGGCACCAGGGTGGCGGTGCCACCGGCTTTATATATATATATATATATATATATATATATATATATATATATATATATATATATATATAAATAAATATAGCTGCGAGCAGCGATGAAGGGCCAAAGCCGGTGGTACCGCCACCCCGGTGCCTTTAGGTAACTAAAGGCACCGGGGTTGCGGTGCCACCGGCTTGGGCCCGTAATCGCTGCTCGCAGCTATATTTATTTATATATATATATTTAGGGCCCAAGCCTTGAAAAGGCGAAGGCCCTATTGTTTTCCTAAGGATTATTATTAGGGCCCAAGCCTTGAAAAGGCGAAGGCCCTATTGTTTTCCTAAGGATTATTATTTATTATTATTATTATTTTACTACCTTTTGGGCACTTTTGGGGGCCTTAACGTGCTCGAAAACTCTTGAAACTTTGCACACATCTCAGAACCCGCGGCCATCAGGGCCGGGCTGAAGCTGGTACCCGGGCGTGGCAGGGGGGCTCGACAGCGCCCCCTGGAACGGGGTTTGAACACTTGGTCCATAAATCAAACACGCTTGCATGTAATAATATGAAACTCGGTACACATGTAGATCTCATCGGTTCATATATACTTCATGCTCTTACTTTTTACCCCAGCCCAACAGGAAGTCGGCTATTAAGGGTTGTTTGGAAAACACATGCAATGGAATGTGAAATACTCCTCCTAGAGAATTCAAACACACGGCACGAAACTCGGTCAGCATGAAGTCAAGACACTGAGGATGAAAAATTGCCAGGGGATTTTTGATATCTCGAACGGTTTGGCCGTGGCGAGTAAACGAAATTATGGCGAGAAACGTGAAACAGGAAGTGTGTTATAACTACTGCATACATTAACTAATCTTGATGAAACTTCAGCAGTGTGTTCGTTGTAAGAGCCCGATCACATGGATGTGACTATTGTGAGTCAAAGTTATAGCGCCACCAACTGGCAGCAGGAAGTGTGTCACTTTCAAAATGCTTTTAAATCACCCTCTTATTTTTACCCGATTTGCTTCAAACTTCATGTGCATAATGTAGACACACGCCAGATGTAGACCTGTGAAAGGATTATTGATATCTTAGATACTGTTGCCATGGCAATGCATCAAACATTAATATTCCTTTTTTTAAGCTTTTTCATGCTTTTTTATGCTTTCGGGCACTTTTGGGGTTCTTAACGTGCTCGAAAACTCTTGAAACTTTGCACACGGGACAAAACCCGCGGCCATCAGGGCCAGGCTGAAGCTGGTACCCGGGCGTGGCAGGGGGGCTCGACAGCGCCCCCTTGAACGGGTCAGACAATTTGGTCCATATATCCAACACGCTTTACCCTATTTGCTTCAAACTTGATGTGTATAATGTAGACACAAGCCAGATGTAGACCTGTGAAAGGATTGTTGATATCCTAGATGCTGTTGCCGTGACAACGCATCAAACTTTAATATTCTTTTTGGATACTTTTGAGATTCTTAGCGCACTTTTGGGGCCCTTAACATGCTCAAAAACTCTTGAAACTTTGCACACGGGTCAGAAACCGCGGCCATCAGGGCCGGGCTGAAGCTGGTACCCGGGCGTGGCAGGGGGGCTCGACAGCGCCCCCTGGAACGGGGTCCGAAAACTTGGTCCATAAATCAAACAGGCTTTACCCGATTTGCTTCAAACTTGATGTGTATAATGTAGACACACGCCAGATGTAGACCTGTGAAAGGATTGTTGATATCTTAGATGCTGTTGCCGTGACAACGCATCAAACTTTAATATTCTTTTTGGATACTTTTGAGACTCTCAGCGCACTTTTGGGGCCCTTAACATGCTCAAAAACTCTTGAAACTTTGCACACGGGTCAGAACCCGCGGCCATCAGGGCCGGGCTGAAGCTGGTACCCGGGCGTGGCAGGGGGGCTCGACAGCGCCCCCTGGAACAGGGTCCGAAAACTTGGTCCATAAATCAAACACGCTTGAATGTAATAATATGAAACTCGGTACACATATAGATCTCATCGATTCATATATCCTTTGTACTTTTACTTTTTACCCCAGCCCAACAGGAAGTCGGCTATTATGGTTTGTTTGGAAGCGTATGCCCCTGGAATTCGATATACTCCTCCTAGAGAATTCAACCAATCGCCACGAAACTCGGTCAGCATGAAGTCAAGACATTGAGGATGAAAAGTTGCCAGGGGATTTTTGATATCTCGAACGGTTTGGCCGTGGCGAGGAAACGAATTTATGGCGAATAAAGGAAACAGGAAGTGTGTTATAACTTCTGCATACATTAACTGATCTTGATGAAACTTCAGCAGTGTGTTCGCTGTAAGAGTCCGATCACATGGATGTGACTATTGTGAGTCAAAGTTATAGCGCCACCAACTGGCAGCAGGAAGTGTGTCACTTCCTAAAGGCTTTGAAATCACCCTCTTATTTTTACCCAATTTGCTTCAAACTTTATGTGTATAATGTAGACACACGGCAGATGTAGACCTGAGAAAGGATTATTGATCTCTTAGATACTGTTGCCGTGGCAACGCATCAAACTTTATTATTCTTTGTTGATGCTTTTGAGACTCTTAACATACTTGAAATTGCATGAAACCCGACAGACACATCACATTTATTAGACAGTAGACATGTGCAGAGTTTCAGAAACGGGCATGGTGAGAGCAATTAGAGAATAATGTTTAAGTTTAAAAACAGCCAGAATGGTTGTTTAGTCAAAAAAATTTTTTTTCCAAATCATACATAGTGTTATACTGCCCTCTTGTGTTCAAAATCAGGTAAAAAGCGAAAGTAAAATAAGGACGTCTGCACAATTCATTAATAATGGTGCAGAGTAGAGTGAGCTTTTTCAATTAATTCCTATGGAAGTAGGAATGAACTAAACAACGTTCGCTCTGTTCTGCTCGTCCCTCACCGTGGGCGCGCAGAGTTATGAATGCCCGTGCAGCCGTGAGCATTTTAGTTTCATTTTAAAATTAGCGCCATTTCGGGGGACGTATTACTTTAATTTATTTAACAAAAACACAATGTTGTGTTTTATTGCGAGTGTACACAAATATAAGTAAACACTTTGACGTTTGAATGATGTCCTGTATGAAGAAAATGACGGAGTATGTTTCACTGTTCAATCGCGCTGAGCCACCCAGACCCCCCCACACACACTGACACACACACACACACACACAAACACACACACACACACACACACACACACACAATAATAAAACATTCAACCTAACATATACAAATTACACTGCTATGTTGAAATAGTCAGTAGTACAATTTGTATCATTCACAGTAAGCACCGCTCCACTGTGATTTTTCCAAGCACATTTTTGCACAAGTGAAGAGGATGATTTTTTCCGTCGATATTGGAACGTGAGTGAAGTACAAAGCCTGTAATAAAGAATAGTTTAGCATCCAAATACATCGCAAATGTTGCAACATTTAGATTCTAAAGAGAGATTTACGTGAGCCTAACACCACTTACTTTTACTTTTGTTTTAAATTATTTCATTTTGGCTTTATTATAGTTATTTTTTTATTCGTGTTCTGTTCTGAATATCATTAAATTTAAAGGATTTGTTGTGGAATATTTTGAGTGTATAATCAAATAACACTAAACCGTCACTAGGTGTCGCCAGGCGACCGTCTTAATGAGCGGGTCATTGATTCATTCGTTCAAACGATTCGTTTGAACGACTGAGTCATTCATGAATGAGACAGATGTTTATGGATAGGTCATTGAATCTTTGAGTCAACCAATTTGTTCAAAATGCTGAATCATTCAGTAATGAGAAAACACGTTGCTGTGAGATGCAATGGTTCTGCTGTGATCTTTGTTTAACTATTTTCGCTGCTGAAACAGAAGAACAGTCAACATTGCATCTAAAATGTAAGTGACTTGACACGTGTGTGTGTGTGTGTGTGTGTGTGTGTGCGTGTGAGTGCGTGCGTGCGTGCGTGTGTGTGTGTGTGTGTGTGTGTGTGTGTGTGTGTGTGTGCAATCAATCCCAGGTAAGAGGCATGAATAATGAGAATTGGACTTCTAGGAGTGAGGTTAATATTCCGGAGACGGTTCCCTCGGATTGTGAAAAGGAGGCGGCGCGGGAGTGGCCAGGCATTGCGCTACTTCTGTTTCAAAGTTTAAAACAATGCTAATATCATTTTTTTGAACGATTTCATTACAAATGTTTATTTTATATATTTATAAAATATTATAAAATATAATAACTATGTTTTGTCCTATTAACAAAAGACAGGCAATGTACTATTAACAAATGTTAATAGTTTTTTAAAAGTTAAAATGATACTTTATGCATTTGTTTTGTGTCAGATGATTAACAATATAAATTAAACAAAGCTTAAAACAAACAAAATAATAAAACGAAAACAAAGCTTGAACATTTTATTTAATTGAAAAGCCTTTTTGAAATAAAATGTGTTTTTTTCCCTCTGAAATAGCAAAAGCATCGCACACTTAGCTGTACCTGCTCTAAATAAATAATAGTATTTAAATAAAAATACAAAATCGAAATAAATAAATTATATAAAACAAAATCAAATCAAAGAAAATAAATCTTATTAAAGTTATGCAGGCACACATTTAACAATAATTTTCAAGTGACAAATAAAATCAATCAAAATTCCTTACACATGGAGTTAATCCTGACGATTCCTGAGGCGCCTTTCCTCATGACACTCGCTTTTTTTTTCGAAGATATATTTTCTTTGGTTTGATTTTGTTTTTGTAATAATTTATTTTATTTAGTTCGATTTTGTATTTTTATTGAATTACTATTTTTTATTTAGAGCAGGTACAGCTAGTGTGTGATGCTTTTGCTATTTCAGAGGAAAACAATAATTTTATTTAATTAATAATTTTTGTTTCAGTCCACCATATAATTATGTTGTGTTTGATCTATGGAAAAAAGTTAGTTGTGAAATGGTTGAATATTAACAAAAGTTAATAGTTTTTTACAAGTTAGAATAATACGATATATATATATAAACAAGCCGGTGGGACCGCCACCCCGGTGCCTTTAGGGTTACTGTGCATGACGGGCAATATCGTAACTCCGCTTTGACCTTTGAGAAGATGTGTGCTATAGAGCTTGCATTGGTGTGGGCTCTGCAAAAGTGTGTGTGTGTGTGTGAGGCGTGATTGAACAATGTAGACATATATATATATATATAAAGGCACCGGGGTGGCGGTGCCACCGTCTTGTTTATATATATATATATATATATATATATATATATATATATATGAATATAGCTGCGAGCAGCGATGAAGGGCCAAAGCCGGCGGCACCGCCACTCCGGTGCCTTTAGGTAACTAAAGGCACCGGGGTTGCGGTGCCACCGGCTTGGGCCCGTAATCGCTGCTCGCAGCTATATTTTATTATTATTATTATTATTATTATTATTATTTTACTACCTTTTGGGCACTTTTGGGGGCCTTAACGTGCTCGAAAACTCTTGAAACTTTGCACACATCTCAGAACCCGCGGCCATCAGGGCCGGGCTGAAGCTGGTACCCGGGCGTGGCAGGGGGGCTCGACAGCGCCCCCTGGAACGGGGTTTGAACACTTGGTCCATAAATCAAACACGCTTGCATGTAATAATATGAAACTCAGTACACATATAGATCTCATCGGTTCATATATACTTCATGCTCTTACTTTTTACCCCAGCCCAACAGGAAGTCGGCTATTAAGGGTTGTTTGGAAAACACATGCAATGGAATGTGAAATACTCCTCCTAGAGAATTCAAACACACGGCACGAAACTCGGTCAGCATGAAGTCAAGACACTGAGGATGAAAAATTGCCAGGGGATTTTTGATATCTCGAACGGTTTGGCCGTGGCGAGTAAACGAAATTATGGCGAGAAACGTGAAACAGGAAGTGTGTTATAACTACTGCATACATTAACTAATCTTGATGAAACTTCAGCAGTGTGTTCGTTGTAAGAGCCCGATCACATGGATGTGACTATTGTGAGTCAAAGTTATAGCGCCACCAACTGGCAGCAGGAAGTGTGTCACTTTCAAAATGCTTTTAAATCACCCTCTTATTTTTACCCGATTTGCTTCAAACTTCATGTGCATAATGTAGAGACACGCCAGATGTAGACCTGTGAAAGGATTATTGATATCTTAGATACTGTTGCCATGGCAATGCATCAAACATTAATATTCCTTTTTTTAAGCTTTTTCATGCTTTTTTATGCTTTCGGGCACTTTTGGGGTTCTTAACGTGCTCGAAAACTCTTGAAACTTTGCACACGGGACAAAACCCGCGGCCATCAGGGCCAGGCTGAAGCTGGTACCCGGGCGTGGCAGGGGGGCTCGACAGCGCCCCCTTGAACGGGTCAGACAATTTGGTCCATATATCCAACACGCTTTACCCTATTTGCTTCAAACTTGATGTGTATAATGTAGACACAAGCCAGATGTAGACCTGTGAAAGGATTGTTGATATCTTAGATGCTGTTGCCGTGACAACGCATCAAACTTTAATATTCTTTTTGGATACTTTTGAGATTCTTAGCGCACTTTTGGGGCCCTTAACATGCTCAAAAACTCTTGAAACTTTGCACACGGGTCAGAAACCGCGGCCATCAGGGCCGGGCTGAAGCTGGTACCCGGGCGTGGCAGGGGGGCTCGACAGCGCCCCCTGGAACGGGGTCCGAAAACTTGGTCCATAAATCAAACAGGCTTTACCCGATTTGCTTCAAACTTGATGTGTATAATGTAGACACACGCCAGATGTAGACCTGTGAAAGGATTGTTGATATCTTAGATGCTGTTGCCGTGACAACGCATCAAACTTTAATATTCTTTTTGGATACTTTTGAGACTCTCAGCGCACTTTTGGGGCCCTTAACATGCTCAAAAACTCTTGAAACTTTGCACACGGGTCAGAAACCGCGGCCATCAGGGCCGGGCTGAAGCTGGTACCCGGGCGTGGCAGGGGGGCTCGACAGCGCCCCCTGGAACAGGGTCCGAAAACTTGGTCCATAAATCAAACACGCTTGAATGTAATAATATGAAACTCGGTACACATATAGATCTCATCGATTCATATATCCTTTGTACTTTTACTTTTTACCCCAGCCCAACAGGAAGTCGGCTATTATGGTTTGTTTGGAAGCGTATGCCCCTGGAATTCGATATACTCCTCCTAGAGAATTCAACCAATCGCCACGAAACTCGGTCAGCATGAAGTCAAGACATTGAGGATGAAAAGTTGCCAGGGGATTTTTGATATCTCGAACGGTTTGGCCGTGGCGAGGAAACGAATTTATGGCGAATAAAGGAAACAGGAAGTGTGTTATAACTTCTGCATACATTAACTGATCTTGATGAAACTTCAGCAGTGTGTTCGCTGTAAGAGTCCGATCACATGGATGGGACTATTGTGAGTCAAAGTTATAGCGCCACCAACTGGCAGCAGGAAGTGTGTCACTTCCTAAAGGCTTTGAAATCACCCTCTTATTTTTACCCAATTTGCTTCAAACTTTATGTGTATAATGTAGACACACGGCAGATGTAGACCTGAGAAAGGATTATTGATATCTTAGATACTGTTGCCGTGGCAACGCATCAAACTTTATTATTCTTTGTTGATGCTTTTGAGACTCTTAACATACTTGAAATTGCATGAAACCCGACAGACACATCACATTTATTAGACAGTAGACATGTGCAGAGTTTCAGAAACGGGCGTGGTGAGGGGCTCAGTAGCGCCACCTTTTGTCAAAAGTGGGGGGATTGATTTTATCTACAGTAATAAAAATCGGTATGTGTATTGTTCTCCTCCAGCCAGACAACTTTCTAATTTACACTCAATAGCTCCAACCAACAGGAAGTCAGATATTTTGGTTTGAAAATTGTCATTTTATGTCTCTCTCTCTCTGAGCCTACGTCTATGTGTGTGTGTGTGTGTCTGTGAGTGTGGGGAGGGGGAGGGGGGCTAGATTAACCATTTGACTGCTGTGTGGTTTGGCCTGCATTAAAAAAGAAAAAAAAATGTCTTACGCCTTGTATTTTTTAAATAAGTTGTATTAATAAGTAAAGGCATATAACCAGTTGAATTGTAGTGCATTGAAAATAGTTTTATATAATTAGTTTATTAATTAAATTAACTTGGTCAGAAAATTTGGTCCATAAATCAAACACACTTGCATGTAATATTATGAAACTCTGTACACATATAGATCTCATCGGGCCAAACAACTTTAAGCCAGCCCAACAGGAAGTGGGCTATTTTGGTCTTAATGTGGATGTTTTGCAAAACCAGGCTCTACATTTTTACCCACTCCTCTTAAGTGGTTTATTTTATTCCCACCAAACTTTTTCAACATGATGAAAATACATTAAAGAAGCATAATTGTGAATATCTATTGAATATCTCTAATTGTTTTGCTATGGCGAGGGATTAAAGTCATGTAAAAAAAAATAAACACTAAAAGCCTCATATCTTCTAAAAATTTAATTATACACCATTTATTTCTAGATAAAATTATACAAATATCAGAACTAAACCCATTTTATTCTTGTTTTCAATTTAAGAATAATGTACAAGTTTAAAAACAGCCAGGATGCACTATTCAGTTAAAAAATAAATATATCAAATAATACATAGGGCTATACTGCCCTCTTGTGTTCAAAATCAGGTAGGCCTGTTGTATTTAAATATAGGTAGCTGCTATGTGACTCCGAGAATTTTTTCTCACCGGTTATTTGACGTGTAACACCGGGGGCTTTTATATCGCTAAGTTAAAAGTGAAAGTAAAGTAAGGACATTTATAGTGGTGGCGCTCACAGTGCGCTCGAATGAATTTCTATGGAAGTAGAAATGAAAAAACGTTCGCTCTGTTTTGCTCGCTCGTCGCCATGGACGCGCACCGTAATGAATGCCACTGCAGCCGCATACTTTTTAGTGTCACTTTAAAATTAGTGCAATATCGGGGGCCAATTGCTTGAATTGTGAGTTCAATAGTCTATTATTTTTCACGGAAAACACAACAACAAAAGAGTACAATGATAGATTCGCTTAAATAGGCGCTTTTACATAAAATAGCCTATTCCGTCATCATCTTTTCAGTCAGCTCTTCACTCTCGTGATTAATGAAATTTGACTCCTGTTGCTGATATTTGCTGCAACTTTCGTTCTGCTCACAATTTAGTAAGCAAACACGCTTCAAATGTGTTTTTATTTTATTTTTGTGTGTATATATGTGTGTATATATATATATATAGCTTATGTTTCAAATATGAGTTAATTAACAATCGTTTGAAAGAATGATACTTTTAAACATATCACTAAGCCGTCATTAGGTGTCGCCAGGCGACCGTCTTAATGAGCGAGTCATTGATTCATTTGTTCGAACGATTCGTTCGAACGGCTGAGTCATTCATGAATGAGACAGATTATGGATTGGTCATTGAATCTTTGAGTCAACCGATTCGTTCAAAATGCTGAATCATTCAGTAATGAGAAAACACGTTGCTGTGAGATGCTCGATGGTTCTGCTGTGATCTTTGTTTAACTAGTTTCACTGCTGAAACAGAAAAAAGTCAATATTGCATATAAAATGTAAGTGATTTGACTTGTGTGTGTGTCTGTGTGTGTGTGTGTGTGTGTGTGTGTGTGTGTGTGTGTGTGTGTGTGTGTGTGTGTGTGTGTGTGTGTGTGTGTGTGTGTGTGTGTGTGTGTATGATTGTGTCTGTTACTTTTTGGATATATATCTTTTTATATAAAAAAAAATAGGCATACAACCCATATATTTTAAATGTATTGTTTGCTTTAAATTACATTAAGATTTGTATGTTTGGTAATTGAACCTGAATGAATTTTAAATGAATGTGCTATATTTCAGAGTTTTCCTTAAAATTTGACCTAACACTAACTTTATTCTCATCTGAATGATAGATTATTTATTTCTGTATAAAATAAAAAAGAGATTTTGGTTGGGTGACAGTTGTAGTTTACAGTTTGACAAAAGCACAATGTTGTGTTTTATTGCGATTGTTCACAAATATAAGTAAACACTTATGAGATAGATGTTTATGGATTGATTGGTCATTGAATCTTTGAGTCAACCGATTCGTTCAAAATGCTGAATCATTCAGTAATGAGAACGCGTTGCTGTGAGATGCGCGATGGTTCTGCTGTGATCTTTGTTTAACTATTTTCGCTGCTGAAACAGAAAAAAAGTCAATATTGCATCTAAAATGTAAGTGATTTGACTTATGTGTGTGTGTGTGATTGTGTGTGTGATTGTGTCTGTTACAGTGATAAGAGTTTAACCCTTGTTAAACTTTAGACCTTGTCTTTTTGGATATATATCTTTTTATATTAAAAAATAGTCATACAACCCATATATTTTAAATGTATTGTTTGCTTTAAATTACATTAAGATTGTATGTTTGGTAATCGAACCTAAATGAATTTTACATGAATGTGCTATATTTCAGATCATATATTTGTTTTCCTTAAAATTTGAACTAACACTAACTTTATTCTCATCTGAATGATAGATTATTTATTTCTGTATAAAATAAAAACACCTTTGATTTTTCTTTTTTAATCAATGTAGAATGTGTAACTGAAAAAATAAACAGATTAGGGCTCTGTTTGATGACAAGAAATGAAAACCAATGCGATATGATGAATGTCCAAAAGATGGCTCCCACAGACTGTTTTTAAATAGGATTGTTTGATATTTTTTGCTTTTAAACTGTGTGTGTGTGTGTGTGTGTGTGTGTGTGTGTGTGTGTAAGAGATTTTGGTTGGGTGACAGTTGTAGTTTACAGTTTGACAAGAGTTTATAGTTTGACAAAAGCACAATGTTGTGTTTTATTGCGAGTGTACACAAATATAAGTAAACACTTTGCAGTTTGAATAATGTCCTGTATGAACAAAAGGACGGAGTATGTCTTTATGTCTACATTGTTCAATTACGCCACACACACACACACACACACACACAAACACTATTTTTCTAATCAGATCAGGCAAGTAATATTCTGTCTTGTCTCTTAAAAAAACAATATATATATATTTATGTATATATACACTCACCGGCCACTTTATTAGGTACACCTGTCCAACTGCTCGTTAACACTTAATTTCTAAGCAGCCAATCACATGGCGGCAACTCAGTGCATTTAGGCATGTAGACATGGTCAAGACAATCTCCTGCAGTTCAAACCGAGCATCAGTATGGGGAAGAAAGGTGATTTGAGTGACTTTGAACGTGGCATGATTGTTGGTGCCAGAAGGGCTGGTCTGAGTATTTCAGAAACTGCTAATCTACTGGGATTTTCACGCACAACCATCTCTAGGGTTTACAGAGAATGGTCCGAAAAAGAAAAAACATCCAGTGAGCGGCAGTTCTGTGGGCGGAAATGCCTTGTTGATGCCAGAGGTCAGAGGAGAATGGCCAGACTGGTTCGAGCTGATAGAAGGGCAACAGTGACTGAAATAACCACTCGTTACAACCGAGGTATGCAGCAAAGCATTTGTGAAGCCACAACACGCACAACCTTGAGGCGGATGGGCTACAACAGCAGAAGACTCCACCGGGTACCACTCATCTCCACTACAAATAGGAAAAAGAGGCTACAATTTGCAAGAGCTCACCAAAATTGAACAGTTGAAGACTGGAAAAATGTTGCCTGGTCTGATGAGTCTCGATTTCTGTTGAGACATTCAGATGTTAGAGTCAGAATTTGGCGTAAACAGAATGAGAACATGGAACCATCATGCCTTGTTACCACTGTGCAGGCTGGTGGTGGTGGTGTAATGGTGTGGGGGATGTTTTCCTGGCACACTTTAGGCCCCTTAGTGCCAATTGGGCATCGTTTAAATGCCACGGCCTACCTGAGCATTGTTTCTGACCATGTCCATCCCTTTATGGCCACCATGTACCCATCCTCTGATGGCTACTTCCACCATGTCACAAAGCTCTAATCATTTCAAATTGGTTTCTTGAACATGACAATGAGTTCACTGTACTAAAATGGCCTCCACAGTCACCAGATCTCAACCCAATAGAGCATCTTTGGGATGTGGTGGAACGGGAGATTCGCATCATGGATGTGCAGCCGACAAATCTGCGGCAACTGTGTGATGCCATCATGTCAATATGGACCAAACTCCCTGAGGAATGCTTCCAGCACCTTGTTGAATCTATGCCACGAAGAATTGAGGCAGTTCTGAAGGCAAAAGGGGGTCCAACCCGTTACTAGCATGGGGTACCTAATAAAGTGGCCGGTGAGTGTATATATATATATATATGTGTGTGTGTGTGTGTATATATATATATAAATATAGCTGCGAGCAGCGTGAAAGGGCCAAAGCCGGCAGCACCGCCACCCCGGTTATAGCGCCACCAACTGGCAGCAGGAAGTCTGTCACTTTCAAAAAGCTTTGAAATCACCTGATTGCTTCAAACTTCACTACTATGATGTAAACACACGGCAGATGTAGACCTGGATGTAGACCTGACCTTTCAGAAGGTTGCTCTCGCATACTTTGTGGTTGACATGTGCCCTCAATGCACACTTTTGCAGAGCCCACACTGATACAAGCTCTACAGCACACTTCTTTTCGACAGTCACAGCAGGGTTACGTTTTTGCACGTCGTGCACAATAACCCTAAAGGCACCAGGGTGGCGGTGCCACCGGCTTTATATATATATATATATATATATAATTAAATATAGCTGCGAGCAGCGATGAAGGGCCAAAGCCGGTGGTACCGCCACCCCGGTGCCTTTAGGTAACTAAAGGCACCGGGGTTGCGGTGCCACCGGCTTGGGCCCGTAATCGCTGCTCGCAGCTATATTTTATTATTATTATTATTATTTTACTACCTTTTGGGCACTTTTGGGGGCCTTAACGTGCTCGAAAACTCTTGAAACTTTGCACACATCTCAGAACCCGCGGCCATCAGGGCCGGGCTAAAGCTGGTACCCGGGCGTGGCAGGGGGGCTCGACAGCGCCCCCTGGAACGGGGTTTGAACACTTGGTCCATAAATCAAACACGCTTGCATGTAATAATATGAAACTCAGTACACATATAGATCTCATCGGTTCATATATACTTCATGCTCTTACTTTTTACCCCAGCCCAACAGGAAGTCGGCTATTAAGGGTTGTTTGGAAAACACATGCAATGGAATGTGAAATACTCCTCCTAGAGAATTAAAACACACGGCACGAAACTCGGTCAGCATGAAGTCAAGACACTGAGGATGAAAAATTGCCAGGGGATTTTTGATATCTCGAACGGTTTGGCCGTGGCGAGTAAACGAAATTATGGCGAGAAACGTGAAACAGGAAGTGTGTTATAACTACTGCATACATTAACTAATCTTGATGAAACTTCAGCAGTGTGTTCGTTGTAAGAGCCCGATCACATGGATGTGACTATTGTGAGTCAAAGTTATAGCGCCACCAACTGGCAGCAGGAAGTGTGTCACTTTCAAAATGCTTTTAAATCACCCTCTTATTTTTACCCGATTTGCTTCAAACTTCATGTGCATAATGTAGACACACGCCAGATGTAGACCTGTGAAAGGATTATTGATATCTTAGATACTGTTGCCATGGCAATGCATCAAACATTAATATTCCTTTTTTTAAGCTTTTTCATGCTTTTTTATGCTTTCGGGCACTTTTGGGGTTCTTAACGTGCTCGAAAACTCTTGAAACTTTGCACACGGGACAAAACCCGCGGCCATCAGGGCCAGGCTGAAGCTGGTACCCGGGCGTGGCAGGGGGGCTCGACAGCGCCCCCTTGAACGGGTCAGACAATTTGGTCCATATATCCAACACGCTTTACCCTATTTGCTTCAAACTTGATGTGTATAATGTAGACACAAGCCAGATGTAGACCTGTGAAAGGATTGTTGATATCTTAGATGCTGTTGCCGTGACAACGCATCAAACTTTAATATTCTTTTTGGATACTTTTGAGATTCTTAGCGCACTTTTGGGGCCCTTAACATGCTCAAAAACTCTTGAAACTTTGCACACGGGTCAGAAACCGCGGCCATCAGGGCCGGGCTGAAGCTGGTACCCGGGCGTGGCAGGGGGGCTCGACAGCGCCCCCTGGAATGGGGTCCGAAAACTTGGTCCATAAATCAAACAGGCTTTACCCGATTTGCTTCAAACTTGATGTGTATAATGTAGACACACGCCAGATTTAGACCTGTGAAAGGATTGTTGATATCTTAGATGCTGTTGCCGTGACAACGCATCAAACTTTAATATTCTTTTTGGATACTTTTGAGACTCTCAGCGCACTTTGGGGGCCCTTAACGTGCTCAAAAACTCTTGAAACTTTGCACACGGGTCAGAACCCGTGGCCATCAGGGCCGGGCTGAAGCTGGTACCCGGGCGTGGCAGGGGGGCTCGACAGTGCCCCCTGGAACGGGGTCCGAAAACTTGGTCCATAAATCAAACACGCTTGAATGTAATAATATGAAACTCGGTACACATATAGATCTCATCGATTCATATATCCTTTGTACTTTTACTTTTTACCCCAGCCCAACAGGAAGTCGGCTATTATGGTTTGTTTGGAAGCGTATGCCCCTGGAATTCGATATACTCCTCCTAGAGAATTCAACCAATCGCCACGAAACTCGGTCAGCATGAAGTCAAGACATTGAGGATGAAAATTTGCCAGGGGATTTTTGATATCTCGAACGGTTTGGCCGTGGCGAGGAAACGAATTTATGGCGAATAAAGGAAACAGGAAGTGTGTTATAACTTCTGCATACATTAACTGATCTTGATGAAACTTTAGCAGTGTGTTCGCTGTAAGAGTCCGATCACATGGATGTGACTATTGTGAGTCAAAGTTATAGCGCCACCAACTGGCAGCAGGAAGTGTGTCACTTCCTAAAGGCTTTGAAATCACCCTCTTATTTTTACCCAATTTGCTTCAAACTTTATGTGTATAATGTAGACACACGGCAGATGTAGACCTGAGAAAGGATTATTGATATCTTAGATACTGTTGCCGTGGCAACGCATCGAACTTTATTATTCTTTGTTGATGCTTTTGAGACTCTTAACATACTTGAAATTGCATGAAACCCGACAGACACATCACATTTATTAGACAGTAGACATGTGCAGAGTTTCAGAAACGGGCATGGTGAGAGCAATTAGAGAATAATGTTGTAAGTTTAAAAACAGCCAGAATGGTTGTTTAGTCAAAAAATTTTTTTTTCCAAATCATACATAGTGTTATACTGCCCTCTTGTGTCCAAAATCAGGTAAAAAGCGAAAGTAAAATAAGGACGTCTGCACAATTCATTAATAATGGTGCAGAGTAGAGTGAGCTTTTTCAATTAATTCCTATGGAAGTAGGAATGAACTAAACAACGTTCGCTCTGTTCTGCTCGTCCCTCACCGTGGGCGCGCAGAGTTATGAATGCCCGTGCAGCCGTGAGCATTTTAGTTTCATTTTAAAATTAGCGCCATTTCGGGGGACGTATTACTTTAATTTATTTAACAAAAACACAATGTTGTGTTTTATTGCGAGTGTACACAAATATAAGTAAACACTTTGACGTTTGAATGATGTCCTGTATGAAGAAAATGACGGAGTATGTTTCACTGTTCAATCGCGCTGAGCCACCCAGACCCCCACACACACACTGACACACACACACACACACACACACACACAAACACACACACACACACACACACAATAATAAAACATTCAACCTAACATATACAAATTACACTGCTATGTTGAAATAGTCAGTAGTACAATTTGTATCATTCACAGTAAGCACCGCTCCACTGTGATTTTTCCAAGCACATTTTTGCACAAGTGAAGAGGATGATTTTTTCCGTCGATATTGGAACGTGAGTGAAGTACAAAGCCTGTAATAAAGAATAGTTTAGCATCCAAATACATCGCAAATGTTGCAACATTTAGATTCTAAAGAGAGATTTACGTGAGCCTAACACCACTTACTTTTACTTTTGTTTTAAATTATTTCGTTTTGGCTTTATTATAGTTATTTTTTTATTCGTGTTCTGTTCTGAATATCATTAAATTTAAAGGATTTGTTGTGGAATATTTTGAGTGTATAATCAAATAACACTAAACCGTCACTAGGTGTCGCCAGGCGACCGTCTTAATGAGCGGGTCATTGATTCTTTCGTTCAAACGATTCGTTTGAACGACTGAGTCATTCATGAATGAGACAGATGTTTATGGATTGGTCATTGAATCTTTGAGTCAACCAATTTGTTCAAAATGCTGAATCATTCAGTAATGAGAAAACACGTTGCTGTGAGATGCAATGGTTCTGCTGTGATCTTTGTTTAACTATTTTCGCTGCTGAAACAGAAGAACAGTCAATATTGCATCTAAAATGTAAGTGACTTGACACGTGTGTGTGTGTGTGTGTGTGTGTGTGCGTGTGAGTGCGTGCGTTTTGCTGTGTTGATTGTTGGTGAGATGATGCAATGATGGGGTTTTGTCACTGACCTAATAAAAGTTTGGGCTAAGAAAAAAAAAATCTCTCTCTTTCAGAACAATATATTTGTTTTCCTTGGTCATTTTCTCTCTCTCTCTCTCTCTGAGCCAATATGGCAAGCCGTTTTAACATTTAATCATTTTAACCTACTAGTCTCTAATTTCTTGCTACTAGTACTTATTTTTTAGATACTAGTATCTATTCCATTAAGTACTAGTACTTATTCATTAGCGACTAGTGCTTAATCTTTAGTACTAGTGCCTATTCTTTAGATACTAGTGCTTATTCTTTAGATATTCTTTTGAATACGTATTAGTAGCTAATGAATAAGTACTGGTATCTATTTAATAGGTACTAGTATCTAATGACTTGGTACTAGTATTTATTGAATAAATACTAGTATCTATTAATAGGTACTAGTATCTAAAAGGTCATTTTCTCTCTCTCTCTGAGCCAATATGGCAAGCCGTTTTAACATTTAATCATTTTAACCTACTAGTCTCTGTTTTCATGCTACTAGTACTTATTTTTTAGATACTAGTATCTATTCCATTAAGTACTAGTACTTATTCATTAGCGACTAGTGCTTATTCTTTAGGTACTAGTGCCTATTCTTTAGATACTAATGCCTATTCCTTAGGGACTAGTAGCTTTTAAAAGATACTAGTACTTATTCATTAGATACTATATTAGTATCTAAAAATCAGTCAAAAGACAGTCAAAGCAGGGTTACGTTTTTGCACTTCGTGCACAATAACCCTAAAGGCACCAGGGTGGCGGTGCCACCGGCTTTTTATATATATATATATATATATATATATATATATATATATATATATATATATAAATATATAAATATAGCTGCGAGCAGCGATGAAGGGCCAAAGCCGGCGGTACCGCCACCCTGGTGCACCAGGGTTGCGGTGCCACCGGCTTGGGCCCGTAATCGCTGCTCGCAGCTATATTTATTATTATTATTATTATTTTATCGACTATTCGGGCACTTTTGGGGCTCTTAACGTGCACGAAAACTCTTGAAACTTTGCACACTGGTCAGAACCCGCGGCCATCAGGGCCGGGCTGAAGCTGGTACCCGGGCGTGGCAGGGGGGCTCGACAGCGCCCCCTGGAACGGGGTCCGAAAACTTGGTCCATAAATCAAACACGCTTCCATGTAATAATATGAAACTCGGTACACATATAGATCTCATCGGTTCATATATCCTTTGTACTTTTACTTTTTACCCCAGCCCAACAGGAAGTCGGCTATTATGGTTTGTTTGGAAGCGTATGCCCCTGGAATTCGATATACTCCTCCTAGAGAATTCAACCAATCGCAAGGAAACTCGGTCAGCATGATGTCAAGACATTGAGGATGAAAAATTGCCAGGGGATTTTTCATATCTCGAACGGTTTGGCCGTGGCGAGGAAACGAATTTATGGCGAATAATGGAAACAGGAAGTGTGTTATAACTTCTGCATACATTAACTGATCTTGATGAAACTTCAACAGTATGTTCGCTGTAAGAGGCCGATCACATGGATGTGACTATTGTGAGTCAAAGTTATAGCGCCACCAACTGGCAGCAGGAAGTGTGTCACTTTCTAAATGCTTTTGACAAAAGTGGGGGGGTTAGTTTTATCTACAGTTACAAAACTCAGCGTGTATATTCTTCTCCTCAAGCCAAACAACTTTCTAATTTAAAGTAATTAGCTCCGACCCTCAGAAAGTCAGATATTGTGGTTTGAATAGGGTCATTTTCTCTCTCTCTCTCTCTCTGAGCCAATATGGCAAGCCGCTTTAACATTTAATCATTTTAACCTACTAGTCTCTATTTTCATGCTACTAGTACTTATTTTTAGATACTAGTATCTATTCCATTAAGTACTGGTACTTATTCATTAGCGACTAGTGCTTATTCTTTAGTACTAGTGCCTATTCTTTAGATACTAGTGCTTATTCTTTAGATATTCTTTTGAATACGTATTAGTAGCTAATGAATAAGTACTGGTATCTATTTAATAGGTACTAGTATCTAATGACTTAGTACTAGTATTTATTGAATAAATACTAGTATCTATTAATAGGTACTAGTATCTAAAAGGTCATTTTCTCTTTCTCTCTCTCTGAGCCAATATGGCAAGCCGTTTTAACATTTAATCATTTTAACCTACTAGTCTCTATTTTCATGCTACTAGTACTTATTTTTTAGATACTAGTATCTATTCCATTAAGTACTAGTACTTATTCATTAGTGACTAGTGCTTATTCTGTTTAGAATATTCAAAGTGCTTATTCAATTTTTTTGCTTATTTATATTTTCAGAGCAGAAAATCCGATTTTTCTGCTTATTCAATATTGCATCTAAAAATGTAATTGACTTGACGTGTGTGTGTGTGTGTGTGTGTGTGTGTGTGTGTGTGAGAGAGAGAGAGATGTGTCTGTTACAGTGACAAGAGTTTAACCCTTTAAGGCCTTGTCTTTTTGGATATATATTTTTTTTATTAAAAAAAATTTGCATACAACCCATATATTTTAAATGTATTGTTTGCTTTAAATTAAATTAAGATTGTATGTTTGGTAATTGAACCTAAATAAATTTTAAATTAATGTGCTATATTTCAGATCAATATATTTGTTTTCCTTCATTTTAATCAACACTAACTTTATTCTCATCTGAATTATAAAGAATTTATTTCTGTATAAAATAAAAAATCCCGAATAATCCAGACCAACCAGAGCGCACTATTTCTACAACATCATCAGTGCTGAAGCGAAACTACCAGAGCCGTTCGGCAGATAGCAAGCAGATATTTTGTGTCACGTCGTGCACAATAACCCTAAAGGCACCAGGGTGGCGGTGCCACCGGCTTTATATATATATATAAATATATATAAATATATATATATATATATATATATATATATAAATATAGCTGCGAGCAGCGATGAAGGGCCCAAGCCGGCGGCACCGCCACCCTGGTGCCTTTAGGTAACTAAAGGCACCGGGGTTGCGGTGCCACCGGCTTGGGCCCGTAATCGCTGCTCGCAGCTATATATTTTTTTTTTTTTTTACATTTTGGGCACTTTTGGGGCCCTTAACGTGCTCGAAAACTCTTGAAACTTTGCACACGGGTCAGAACCCGCGGCCATCAGGGCCGGGCTGAAGCTGGTACCCGGGCGTGGCAGGGGGGCTCGACAGCGCCCCCTGGAATGGGGTTTGAACACTTGTCCATATATCAAACACGCTTGCATGTAATAATCTGAAACTCAGTACACTTATAGATCTCATCGGGCTGAACAACTTTCGCCCTCTAAGTTTTACGCCAGCCCAACAGGAAGTCGGCTATTTAGGGTTGTTTGGAAACGCATGCTCAGGAATTTGAAACACTTCTCCTAGGGAATTCCTTCGATCATCGCCAAACTCGGTGTGCATGAAGTCAAGACATTGAGGATGAAAAATTGCCAGGGGATTTTTGATATCTCGAACGGTTTGGTCGTGGCGAGGAAACGAATTTATGGCGAATAATGGAAACAGGAAGTGCGTTATAACTTCTGCATACATTAACTGATCTTGATGAAACTTCAGCAGTGTGTTCGCTGTAAGAGGCCGATCACATGGATGTGACTATTGTGAGTCAAAGTTATAGCGCCACCAACTGGCAGCAGGAAGTGTGTCACTTTCAAAATGCTTTTGACAAAAGTGGGTGGGTTAGTTTTATCTACAGTAACAAAACTCGATATGTATATTGTACTCTTCGAGCCGGACAACTTTCTAATTTACCATAATTAGCTACGACCAACAGGAAGTCAGATATTTTGGTTTGAATATGGTGAGCCTCTCTCTGAGCCTACGTCTCTGTATGGCAAGCCCTTTTAACATTTGAGAGCTAAGTTTGACTATCCGGAATGAACATTGTAGATATCAACAACGTCTTTCTGACAAGCCCTTTTAACATTTAAAAGTTAAGTTTGACTATCCGGAATTAACATTGTAGATATCAACAACGTCTTTCTGACAAGTCGTAATTATATTTTGGATAGTTTGTATTATCATTTAAGATATCTGTAACGTAATTGACCTATGGCTAAGCCACGCCCCCAAACACGATGGCCAATCACAGTGCGCATAGCTAACCCAATAAAATGAAAGTTACAGATATCAAATTTCAGATATCTCTAATCAAAATGAATTTCAAGATATCTATAACTTGATAATAGATATCTACAATTAAATTATGACTATCCCTAACTCCAGTTTGAGATATCTACAACGCCATTCTGACTAGTCATAATTTAAATGTATTTAAATGTATTGTTTGCTTTAAATTAAATTAAGATTGTATGTTTGGTAATTTAACCTAAATTAATTTAAAATTTATGTGCTATATTTCAGATCAATATATTTGTTTTCCTTCATTTTAATCAACACTAACTTTATTCTCATCTAAATTATAAATAACTTATTTCTGTACACACGCCAGATGTAGACCTGCGAAAGGATTATTGATATCTTAGATACTGTTGTCATGGCAACGCATCAAACTTTAATATTCTTTTTGGATGCTTTTGAGACTATTAGCATGCCTGAAATTGCTTAAAATTGCATGAAACTCGAAAGACAGATCAAATTTATTAGCCAGTAGACATGTGCAAAGTTTCAGAAATGGGTGTGGTGCAGGGACTCAGTAGCGCCACCTTTTGACAAAAGTGGGGGGGTTCGTTTTATAGTTTTACCTACAATCATAAAACTCGGTACGCATATTGTTCAGATCAAGCCGGACAACTTTCTAATTAACTGTCATTAGCTCAGACCAAGAGGAAGTTGAATATGGTGGTTTGAATATGGTCATTTTCTCTCTCTCTCTCTCTGAGCCAATATGGCAAGCCGTTTTAACATTTAATCATTTTAACCTTCTAGTCTCTATTTTCATGCTTCTAGTACTTATTTTTTAGATACTAGTATCTATTCCATTAAGTACTAGAACTTATTCATTAGCGACTAGTGCTTATTCTTTAGTACTAGTGCCTATTCTTTAGATACTAGTGCTTATTCTTTAGATATTCTTTTGAATGCGTATTAGTAGCTAATGAATAAGTACTGGTATCTATTTAATAGGTACTAGTATCTAATGACTTAGTACTAGTATTTATTGAATAAATACTAGTATCTATTAATAGGTACTAGTATCTAAAAGGTCATTTTCTCTCTCTCTCTCTGAGCCAATATGGCAAGCCGTTTTAACATTTAATCATTTTAACCTACTAGTCTCTATTTTTATGCTACTAGTACTTATTTTTTAGATACTAGTATCTATTCCATTAAGTACTAGTACTTATTCATTAGCGACTAGTGCTTATTCTGTTTAGAATATTCAAAGTGCTTATTAGTTTAACCCTTTAAGGCCTTGTCTTTTTGGATATATATCTTTTTTTTATAAAAAAAAATGTGCATACAACCCATATATTTTAAATGTATTGTTTGCTTTAAATTAAATTAAGATTGTATGTTTGGTTTTTGAACCTAAATAAATTTAAAATTAATGTGCTATATTTCAGATCAATATATTTGTTTTCCTTCATTTTAATCAACACTAACTTTATTCTCATCTGAATTATAAATAACTTATTTCTGTATAAAATAAAAAATCCCGAATAATCCAGACCAACCAGAGCGCACTATTTCTACAACATCATCAGTGCTGAAGCGGAACTACCAGAGCCGTTCGGCAGATAGCGAGCAGATATTTTGTGTCACGTTGTGCACAATAACCCTAAAGGCACCAGGGTGGCGGTGCCACCGGCTTTTTTTATATATATATATATATATAAATATAGCTGCGAGCAGCGATGAAGGGCCAAAGCCGGCGGCACCGCCACCCCGGTGCCTTTAGGTAACTAAAGGCACCGGGGTTGCGGTGCCACCGGCTTGGGCCCGTAATCGCTGCTCGCAGCTATATTTATATATTTATTATTATTATTATTCTTCCGACTTATTATTAGGGCCCAAGCCTTGAAAAGGCGAAGGCCCTATTGTTTTCCTTAGGATTATTATTATTAGGGCCCAAGCCTTGAAAAGGCGAAGGCCCTATTGTTTTCCTTAGGATTATTATTATTATTCTTCTTCCGACTTATTATTATTATTTTACTACCTTTTGGGCACTTTTGGGGCCCTTAACGTGCTCGAAAACTCTTGAAACTTTGCACACGGGTCAGAACCCGCGGCCATCAGGGCCGGGCTGAAGCTGGTACCCGGGCGTGGCAGGGGGGCTCGACAGCGCCCCCTGGAACGAGATTCGAAAACATGTCCATATATCAAACACGCTTGCATGTAATAATCTGAAACTGGCTACACCTATAGACATCATCGGGCCGAACAACTTTCGTGCTCTAAGTTTTACGGCAGCCCAACAGGAAGTCAGTTATTATGGGTTGTTTGGAAACGCAGGCTCAGGAATTTGAAACACTTCTCCTAGGGGATTTATCCGTTCGTCAGCAAACTCGGTGTGCATGAAGTCAAGACATTGAGGATGAAAAATTGCCTGGGGATTTTTGATATCTCGAACAGTTTGGCCGTGGCGAGGAAACGAATTTATGGCGAATAATGGAAACAGGAAGTGTGTTATAACTTCTGCATACATTAACTGATCTTGATGAAACTTCAGCAGTGTGTTCGCTGTAAGAGGCCGATCACATGGATGTGACTATTGTGAGTCAAAGTTATAGCGCCACCAACTGGCAGCAGGAAGTGTGTCACTTTCAAAATGCTTTGAAATCACCCTCTTATTTTTACCCGATTTGCTTCAAACTTCATCTGTATAATGTAAATACACGCCAGATGTAGACCTGTGAAAGGATTATTGATATCTTAAATACTGTTGCCATGGCAACGCATTAAACTTTAATATTCTTTTTGAATGCTTTTGAGGCTCTTAACATTCTTCAAATTGCATAAAACTCGACAGACACATTACATTTATTAGCTAGTAGACATGTGCAAAGTTTCAGAAACGGGCGTGGTGAGGGGCTCAGTAGCGCCACCTTTAGTCAAAAATGGGGTATTAGTTTTACCTACAGTAACAAAAAAAGGGAAGGAAAATTGTTCTCCTCGAGCCGGACAACTTTCTAATTTACACTCACTAGCTCGGATCGACAGGAAGTCAGATATTTTGGTTTGAATGTGATTTTCAGGAGGATTTTCTCCCTCCCTCTCTCTCTGTCTCTGCATCTATGTGTGTGTGTGTGGGGTGAGGGGATTGTCTGTTGAGTGAAAATGCTTTTAAAATAGTTTTTCAAGGTTTTGGGGCCCTTAACGTGCTCGAAAACTCTTGAAACTTTGCACACAGGTCAGAACCTGCGGCCATCAGGGCCGGGCTGAAGCTGGTACCCGGGCGTGGCAGGGGGGCTCGACAGCGCCCCCTGGAACGGGGTCCGAAAACTGGGTCTATAAATCAAACACGCTTGCTTGTAATAATTTGAAACATGGTACACATATAGATCTCATCGGTTCATATATCCTTCATGCTCTTACTTTTTACGCCAACCCAACAGGAAGTCGGCTATTTAGGGTTGTTTGGAAACGCATGCTCTGGCATTTGAAACACTTCTCCTAGGGAATTCATTCAATCATCGCCAAACTCGGTGTGCATGTAGTCAAGACATTGAGGATCCCAAATTGCGAACGGATTTTTGATATCTCGAACGGTTTGGCCGTGGCGAGGAAACGAAATTATGGCGAATAATGGAAACAGGAAGTGTGTTATAACTTCTTCATACATTAACTGATCTTGATGAAACTTCAGTAGTGTGTTCGTCGTAAGAGGCCGATCACATGGATGTGACTCTTGTGAGTTAAAGTTATAGCGCCACCAACTGGCAGACGGAAGTGTGTCACTTTCAAATTGCTTTGAAATCACCCTCTTATTTTAACCCGATTTGCTTTAAACTTCACTACTATAATGTAAACACACGGCAGATGTAGACCTGTGAATGGATTCTTGATATCTTAGATACTGTTGTCGTGGCAACGCATCAAACTTTAATATTCTTTTTTTATGCTTTTGAGATTCTTAGCATACTTGAAATTGCATGAAACTCGACAGACACATCACATTTATTAGCCAGTAGATATGTGCAAAGTTTCAGAAACGGGCGTGGTGAGGGGCTCAGTAGCGCCACCTTTTGTCAAAAGTGGGGGGATTAATTTTATCTACAGTAATAAAAATCGGTATGTGTATTGTTCTCCTCGAGCCAGACAACTTTCTAATTTACACTCAATAGCTCCAACCAACAGGAAGTCAGATATTTTGGTTTGAAAATTGTCATTTTATGTCTCTCTCTCTCTCTGAGCCTACGTCTCTGTGTGTGTGTGTGTCTGTGAGTGTGGGGAGGGGGAGGGGGAGGGGGGCTAGATTAACCATTTGACTGCTGTGTGGTTTGGCCTGCATTAAAAAAGAAAATAAATGTCTTACGCCTTGTATTTTTTAAATAAGTTGTATTAATAAGTAAAGGCATATGACCAGTTGAATTGTAGTGCATTGAAAATAGTTTTATATAATTATTAGTTTATTAATTAAATTAACTTGGTCCATAAACTTGGTCAGAAAATTTGGTCCATAAATCAAACACACTTGCATGTAATATTATGAAACTCGGTACACATATAGATCTCATCGGGCCAAACAAGTTTTAGCCAGCCCAACAGGAAGTGGGCTATTTTGGTCTTAATGTGGATGTTTTGCAAAACCAGGCTCTACATTTTTACCCACTCCTCTTAAGTGGTTTATTTTATTACCACCAAACGTTTTCAACATGATGAAAATACATTAAAGAAGCATAATTGTGAATATCTATTGAATATCTCTAATTGTTTTGCTATGGTGAGGGATTAAAGTCATGTAAAAAAAATAAACACTAAAAGCCTCATATCTTCTAAAAATTTAATTACACACCATTTATTTCTAGATAAAATTTTACAAATATCAGAACTAAACCCATTTTATTCTTGTTTTCAATTTAAGAATAATGTACAAGTTTAAAAGCCAGGATGCACTATTCAGTTAAAAAATAAATATATCAAATAATACATAGGGCTATACTGCCCTCTTGTGTTCAAAATCAGGGAGGCCTATTGTATTTTAGGTAGCTGCTATGTGACTCCGAGAATATTTTCTCACCGGTTATTTGACGTGTAACACCGGGAGCTTTTAAATCGCTAAGTTAAAAGTGAAAGTAAAGTAAGGACATTTATAGTGGTGGCGCTCACAGTGCGCTCGAATGAATTTCTATGGAAGTAGAAATGAAAAAACATTCGCTCTGTTTTGCTCGCTCGTCGCCATGGACGCGCACCGTTATGAATGCCAGTGCAGCCGCATACTTTTTAGTGTCACTTTAAAATTAGCACCATATCGGGGGCCGATTGTTTCCGGTTTTCAGGGAAAACACAACAACAAAAGAGTAAATGACAGATTCGCTTCAATAGGCGCTTTTACACAAAATATTCCGTCATAATTTTTCCAGTCAGCTCTTCACTCTCGTGATTAATGAATTTTGACTCCTGTTGCTGATCTTTGCTGCGACTTTCGTTCTGCTCACAATTTAGTAAGCAAACATGTTCAAGTTTTAATTGTAGTGACTAAATGATTTTATTATACACACACACCAAATTGACGGTGGGGGGCCATGGTATATTTAAATCTGCATATTGTAATATCTGCTGGGCACCCCTAGTCTAGTCTTATTAAATGTATGCTTCATCTTTCATTTTTAATTTGTAAATTTGATCAATAAATTCAATTATTTAGAATAATAAGACACTATATGGCTGTTACTCTAGGTAGGGGTGATCAAATTAAATCGTTTACACTGAAAAATAACAATGCATTAAATAATGTTATGAGATTGTTTTAAATATGAGTTGGAAAGAATAATACTTTTAAACATAACACTAAACCGTCATTAGGTGTCGCCAGGCGACCGTCTTAATGAGCGAGTCATTGATTCATTCGTTCAAATGATTCGTTCGAACGACTGAGTCATTCATGAATGAGACAGATGTTTATGGATTGGTCATTTAATCTTTGAGTATTATTCTTTAGTACTAGTGGCTATTCTTTAGATACTAGTGCTTATTCTTTAGATATTCTTTTGAATGCGTATTAGTAGCTAATGAATAAGTACTGGTATCTATTTAATAGGTACTAGTATCTAATGACTTAGTACTAGTATTTATTGAATAAATACTAGTATCTATTAATAGGTACTAGTATCTGAAAGGTCATTTTCTCTCTCTCTCTCTCTGAGCCAATGTGGCAAGCCGTTTTAACATTTAATCATTTTAACCTACTAGTCTCTATTTTCATGCTACTAGTACTTATTTTTTAGATACTAGTATCTATTCCATTAAAGGGTTAGTTCGCCCATTTAAGACATGAAGTTGTATGCAATCCTTACCAGCACTATAGTGCATACACACTGACCCACTCTGTTGTCACCTCCCTGGTCAGAGTTCTGGCCGCTGGAAGTTTTTCAATAAAGTACTCCCGGTTATTTTCCGGGGCCACAAAACTGTGCGTTTTTACGTGAAAAAATTATTTGCGTTTCAAAGCTTGATTAATTTACCTCACAAAAAACACGCCGGTCAAAATTCATACTTCAGTTTTAATCGGCACTATTTTCGATCCATTTCTATCAATCCGCGCTGCTGTCAACGTCAACAGTGCGCACGTTCCGATCAGCTGTTGATAGCGCGACTCGCTGACAACATGTCTGACTGCGAAACTTCTGATGATGAAACCAATTTTAGCACAATGCCAGACGGATCAGATGATGAAAGTAATTTTAGCACAACGACAATGTTATTGATTGCAACACAAAACCTCAATTGTGTGTGTGTTCAATCAAATAGTTTTCTCAGCAAATTGTACCAATATCCCTATAGCTGTTTTTATATTAGACATCTTTTCACGTGTTTTATAATGGAGTCTAAACATCAGTTTAATCATAAAGTTAGTAAATAGAGCTTACCCGTGGTACTGGTACAGCAAAACTCTTTAATTTTCCTTTTCCTCCTTGGTTGGGGATCGTCTTCGCTGAAGTGAGCACTACACACACGAAAATCCTTTATTCTGGATATTTTAGCTCCCGGCAACCAGCCAAAGCTGTCTCATAGTTATATTCGAAACAGGAAAACGATGGAATCTGAACTTTGATCCCGGCACAATTGTGGTCACAGCCTGGGAATTTACAAGTTCGCACCATTGTTAATTTAATACTTTTTACGTCGTTGTCAATCGATTGTGTAAACACTATGGAACAGCTGATCGGAACGCGTGATTTTTTTTTCCCAAACCACGAAATCCCGCCCTGCAGCCGATTTCATTGGTTTAGGTTACAGTGACGGGTAGGTTTAGGGATCAGTGTTTGGTGTAGGCAATCTGTACAGTGATTGACATGACCAATGACAACTTTAGAATCAGCTGCAGGGCGGGATTTCCGCTGAAGTGGTTTGGGAAAAAAAAATCACACGATCGAAACGTGTGCACTGTTGACGTTGACAGCAGCGCGGATTGATAGAAATGGATCGAAAATAGTGCCGATTAAAACTGAGGTGTGAATTTTGACCGGCGTGTTTTTTGTGTGGTAAATTAATCAAGCTTTGAAACGCAAATCATTTTTTTCACGTAAAAAGCACAGTTTTGTGGCCCCGGAAAATAACCGGGAGTACTTTATTGAAAAACTTCCAGCGGACAGAACTCTGACCAGGGAGGTGACAACAGAGTGGGTCAGTGTGTATGTACTATAGTGCTGGTAAGGATTGCATACAACTTCATGTCTTAAATGGGCGAACTAACCCTTTAAGTACTAGTACTTATTCATTAGCGACTAGTGCTTATTCTGTTTAGAATATTCAAAGTGCTTATTAGTTTAACCCTTTAAGGCCTTGTCTTTTTGGATATATATCTTTTTTTTTATAAAAAAAAAATGTGCATACAACCCATATATTTTAAATGTATTGTTTGCTTTAAATTAAATTAAGATTGTATGTTTGGTTTTTGAACCTAAATAAATTTAAAACTAATGTGCTATATTTCAGATCAATATATTTGTTTTCCTTCATTTTAATCAACACTGACTTTATTCTCATCTGAATTATAAATAACTTATTTCTGTATAAAATAAAAAATCCCGAATAATCCAGACCAACCAGAGCACACTATTTCTACAACATCATCAGTGCTGTAGCGGAACTACCAGAGCCGTTCGGCTGATAGCGAGCAGATATTTTGTGTCACGTTGTGCACAATAACCCTAAAGGCACCAGGGTGGCGGTGCCAGCTGCTTTTATATATATATATGAAGGGCCAAAGCCGGCGGCACCGCCACCCCGGTGCCTTTAGGTAACTAAAGGCACCGGGGTTGCGGTGCCACCGGCTTGGGCCCGTAATCGCTGCTCGCAGCTATATTTATTATTATTATTCTAACGACTATTCGGGCACTTTTGGGGCTCTTAACGTGCACGAAAACTCTTGAAACTTTGCACACTGGTCAGAACCCGCAACCATCAGGGCCGGGCTGAAGATGGTACCCGGGCGTGGCAGGGGGGCTCGACAGCGCCCGCTTGAACAGGGTCTGAAACCTTGGTCCATAAATCAAACATGCTTGCATGTAATAATATGAAACTCGGTACACATATAGATCTCATCGGTTCATATATCCTTCGTGCATTTACTTTTTACCCCAGCCCAACAGGAAGTCGGCTATTTTAGGTTGTTTGGAAACGCATGCAATGGAATTCGAAACACTTCTCCTAGGAAATTCGTCCAATCGCCACCAAACTCGGTGTGCATGAAGTCAAGCAATTGAGGATGAAAAATTGCCAGCGGATTTTTCATATCTCGAACGGTTTGGCCGTGGCGAGGAAACGAAATTATGGCGAATAATGGAAACAGGAAGTGTGTTATAACTTCTTCATACATTAACTAATCTTGATGAAACTTCAGCAGTGTGTTCGTTGTAAGAGGCCGATCACATGGATGTGACTATTGTGAGTCAAAGTTATAGCGCCACCAACTGGCAGAAGGAAGTGTGTCACTTTCAAAATGATTTGAAATCACCCTCTTATTTTAACCCGATTTGCTTCAAACTTAACTACTATAATGTAAACACACGGCAGATGTAGACCTGTGAATGGATTCTTGATATCTTAGATACTGTTGTCGTGGCAACGCATCAAACTTTAATATTCTTTTTTTATGCTTTTGAGACTCTTAGCATACTTGAAATTGCATGAAACTCGACAGACACATCACATTTATTAGCCAGTAGACATGTGCAAAGTTTCAAAAACGGGCGTGGTGAGGGGCTCAGTAGCGCCACCTTTTGTCAAAAGTGGTGGGATTAATTTTATCTACAGTAATAAAAATCGGTATGTGTATTGTTCTCCTCGAGCCAGACAACTTTCTAATTTAAACTCAATAGCTCCAACCAAGAGGAAGTCAGATATTTTGGTTTGAAAATGGTCATTTTATGTCTCTCTCTCTCTCTGAGCCTACGTCTCTGTGTGTGTGTGTGTGTGTGTGTGTCTGTGAGTGTGGGGAGGGGGAGGGGGGCTAGATTAACCATTTCACTGCTGTGTGGTCTGGCCTGCATTAAAAAAGAAAATAAATGTCTTACGCCTTGTATTTTTTAAATAAGTTGTATTAATAAGTAAAGGCATATAACCAGTTGAATTGTAGTGCATTGAAAATAGTTTTATATAATTCGTTTATTAATTAAATTAACTTGGTCCATAAAATTGGTCAGAAAATTTGGTCCATAAATCAAACACACTTGCATGTAATATTATGAAACTCGGTACACATATAGATCTCATCGGGCCAAACAACTTTAAGCCAGCCCAACAGGAAAAGGGCTATTTTGGTCTTAATGTGGATGTTTTGCAAAACCAGGCTCTACATTTTTACCCACTCCTCTTAAGTGGTTTATTTTATTCCCACCAAACTTTTTCAACATGATGAAAATACATTAAAGAAGCATAATTGTGAATATCTATTGAATATCTCTAATTGTTTTGCTATGGCGAGGGATTAAAGTCATGTAAAAAAAATAAACACTAAAAGCCTCATATCTTCTAAAAATTTAATTACACACCATTTATTTCTAGATAAAATTATACAAATATCAGAACTAAACCCATTTTATTCTTGTTTTCAATTTAAGAATAATGTACAAGTTTAAAAACAGCCAGAATGCACTATTCAGTTAAAAAATAAATACATCAAGTAAAACATAGGGCTATACTGCCCTCTTGTGTCCAAAATGATATCAACTCAGTACATAAAACACTTTGCAGTTTGAATGATCTTCTTGAATAAAATGACGGAGTAGCCAATGTTTCCACTGTTCGATCGTGGACGTCCACACGAACATTGATAATGGTGGCGCGTGCAGAGCGCTCGAGGGAATTCCTATGGAAGTAGGAATGAACTAAAAAACGTTCACTCTGTTCTGCTCGCTCATCGTCGTGGACGCGCAGCGTTATGAATGCCCGTGTGATGCAGCATAACACAGCAGAGAGAGACGCTCACTCTCGACTCGTGAATAATGAAATTTGACTCCGGTTGCTGATCTTTGCTGCAACTTTCGTTCAGCTCACAATTTAGTAAGCAAACACGTTCAGGTTTTAATTGTAGTGACTAAATGATTTTATTAAACACACACACACAAACACACACACACACACACACAAACACACACATCAAATTGACGGTGGGGGGCAATGGTATATTTAAATCTGCATATTGTAATAGGGCACCCCAGTCCAGTCTTATTAAATGTATGCTTCATCTTTCATTTTTAATTTGTAAATTTGATCAATAAATTCAATTATTTAGAATGATAAGACACTATATGGCTTTTACCCTAGGTAGGGCTGATCAAATTAAATCGTTTACACTGAAAAATAACAATGCATTAAATAATGTTTTGAGATTGTTTTAAATATAAGTCAATTAAAAATCGTTGAAAAGAATGATACTTTTAAACAACACTAAACCGTCATTAGGTGTCGCCAGGCGACCGTCTTAATAAACGAGTCATTGATTAATTCGTTCAAACAATTCGTTCGAACGACTGAGTCATTCATGAATGAGACAGATGTTTATGGATTGGTCATTGAATCTTTGAGTCAACCAATTCGTTCAAAATGCTGAATCATTCAGTAATGAGAAAACACGTTGCTGTGAGATGCGCAATGGTTCTGCTGTGATCTTTATTTAACTATTTTCGCTGCTAAAACTGTAAAAAAAGTCAATATTGCATCTAAAATGTAAGTGACTTGACGTGTGTGTGTGTGTGAGAGAGAGATTGTGTCTGTTACAGTGACAAGAGTTTAACCCTTTAAGGCCTTGTCTTTTTGGATATATATCTTTTTTGATGGGTGCATACAACCCATATATTTTAAATGTATTGTTTGCTTTAAATTAAATTAAGATTGTATGGTTGGTAATTGAACCTAAATAAATTTAAAATTAATGTGCTATATTTCAGATCAATATAGCCTATTTGTTTTCCTTCATTTTAATCAACACTAACTTTATTCTCATCTGAATTATAAATAACTTATTTCTGTATAAAATTAAAAATCCCGAATAATCCAGACCAACCAGAGCGCACTATTTCTACAACATCATCAGTGCTGAAGCGGAACTACCAGAGCCGTTCGGCAGATAGCGAGCAGATATTTTGTGTCACGTCGTGCACAATAACCCTAAAGACACCAGGGTGGCGGTGCCACCGGCCTTTTATATATATATATATATAAATATAGCTGCGAGCAGCGATGAAGGGCCAAAGCCGGCGGCACCGCCACCCCGGTGCCTTTAGGTAACTAAAGGCACCGGGGTTGCGGTGCCACCGGCTTGGGCCCGTAATCGCTGCTCGCAGCTATATTTAGGGCCCGAGCACCGATGGTGAGAGGACCCTATTGTTTTTGCTCTGTTTATTATTATTCTTCTTCTCTTAAAAGAATCGCTTTTTAGAGGGCCTAAACATGCTCAAAAACTCATGAAACTTTGCACACGCTTCAGAAGTGGTGAAAATTTACGTGTGATATGGTTTTCAAAATTGGGTGGGGCAAATTCGGTAAATTATTGCCCCCAGATTTTGCCCCGGCTCTACGTTTCACGTACAGGTATGAAATTTGGTACATACATGTAATGACCCAATACCTACAAAAAAGTCTCTTGGAGTTTAGCCCTAAACACAACAGGAAGTGAGCTATTTTGAACTTCCTCCTAGATTTTGTGCATTTTTCGTAATTTCCTGATGTTGTACTTTAACGAACTCCTCCTAGAGATTAAATCAGATCCACATAATATTTTGTCAGTCTAATCTTAAGGCCTTTGCGACGTTAAATTGCGAAGATCTAGAGTTTTCGTCGAAGGATGTGACCTCGGCGGCCTGACAAAAATGTAGATGTGCAAATCCAATTTCAGCCTCTGGGTGAAATATGCATCATCAGATAACTTCTGTGTAAATGATGCAGTTCCGATGTTGCTAGGCAACCACAGACAGCCTGCAGTAACTCAGGCACACAATGTCCGATCTGCCCCAAACTTCACATGTGTGATAAGAGTCCTGTCCTGAACACATGACCATCCTCATATTAGATTATTGTAATAGCGCCACCTGCTGGTAGCAGGAAGTGTGATAAAAATAAATGACTTTGACATAGTCCTCCGGCTTAAACATGCTCGAAAACTAATGAAACTTTGCACACACTTCAGAAGTGGTGAAAATGTACATGTGATGTGGGTTTCAGAATTGGGTGGGGCAAATTACTTTAACATATTCCCCCTATACATACTGCCCACCGTGCTCTGTCTTCCTAAAGCCACCGGGTGGCGGTGGCACGGGTGCGAGGGCCCTTTCATCGCTGCTTGCAGCTTTAATTAGGGCCCAAGCCTTGAAAAGGCGAAGGCCCTATTGTTTTCCTAAGGATTATTATTTATTATTATTATTATTATTATTATTATTATTATTATTTTACTACCTTTTGGGCACTTTTGGGGGCCTTAACGTGCTCGAAAACTCTTGAAACTTTGCACACATCTCAGAACCCGCGGCCATCAGGGCCGGGCTGAAGCTGGTACCCGGGCGTGGCAGGGGGGCTCGACAGCGCCCCCTGGAACGGGGTTTGAACACTTGGTCCATAAATCAAACACGCTTGCATGTAATAATATGAAACTCAGTACACATATAGATCTCATCGGTTCATATATACTTCATGCTCTTACTTTTTACCCCAGCCCAACAGGAAGTCGGCTATTAAGGGTTGTTTGGAAAACACATGCAATGGAATGTGAAATACTCCTCCTAGAGAATTCAAACACACGGCACGAAACTCGGTCAGCATGAAGTCAAGACACTGAGGATGAAAAATTGCCAGGGGATTTTTGATATCTCGAACGGTTTGGCCGTGGCGAGTAAACGAAATTATGGCGAGAAACGTGAAACAGGAAGTGTGTTATAACTACTGCATACATTAACTAATCTTGATGAAACTTCAGCAGTGTGTTCGTTGTAAGAGCCCGATCACATGGATGTGACTATTGTGAGTCAAAGTTATAGCGCCACCAACTGGCAGCAGGAAGTGTGTCACTTTCAAAATGCTTTTAAATCACCCTCTTATTTTTACCCGATTTGCTTCAAACTTCATGTGCATAATGTAGACACACGCCAGATGTAGACCTGTGAAAGGATTATTGATATCTTAGATACTGTTGCCATGGCAATGCATCAAACATTAATATTCCTTTTTCTAAGCTTTTTCATGCTTTTTTATGCTTTCGGGCACTTTTGGGGTTCTTAACGTGCTCGAAAACTCTTGAAACTTTGCACACGGGACAAAACCCGCGGCCATCAGGGCCAGGCTGAAGCTGGTACCCGGGCGTGGCAGGGGGGCTCGACAGCGCCCCCTTGAACGGGTCAGACAATTTGGTCCATATATCCAACACGCTTTACCCTATTTGCTTCAAACTTGATGTGTATAATGTAGACACAAGCCAGATGTAGACCTGTGAAAGGATTGTTGATATCTTAGATGCTGTTGCCGTGACAACGCATCAAACTTTAATATTCTTTTTGGATACTTTTGAGATTCTTAGCGCACTTTTGGGGCCCTTAACATGCTCAAAAACTCTTGAAACTTTGCACACGGGTCAGAAACCGCGGCCATCAGGGCCGGGCTGAAGCTGGTACCCGGGCGTGGCAGGGGGGCTCGACAGCGCCCCCTGGAACGGGGTCCGAAAACTTGGTCCATAAATCAAACAGGCTTTACCCGATTTGCTTCAAACTTGATGTGTATAATGTAGACACACGCCAGATGTAGACCTGTGAAAGGATTGTTGATATCTTAGATGCTGTTGCCGTGACAACGCATCAAACTTTAATATTCTTTTTGGATACTTTTGAGACTCTCAGCGCACTTTTGGGGCCCTTAACATGCTCAAAAACTCTTGAAACTTTGCACACGGGTCAGAACCCGCGGCCATCAGGGCCGGGCTGAAGCTGGTACCCGGGCGTGGCAGGGGGGCTCGACAGCGCCCCCTGGAACAGGGTCCGAAAACTTGGTCCATAAATCAAACACGCTTGAATGTAATAATATGAAACTCGGTACACATATAGATCTCATCGATTCATATATCCTTTGTACTTTTACTTTTTACCCCAGCCCAACAGGAAGTCGGCTATTATGGTTTGTTTGGAAGCGTATGCCCCTGGAATTCGATATACTCCTCCTAGAGAATTCAACCAATCGCCACGAAACTCGGTCAGCATGAAGTCAAGACATTGAGGATGAAAAGTTGCCAGGGGATTTTTGATATCTCGAACGGTTTGGCCGTGGCGAGGAAACGAATTTATGGCGAATAAAGGAAACAGGAAGTGTGTTATAACTTCTGCATACATTAACTGATCTTGATGAAACTTCAGCAGTGTGTTCGCTGTAAGAGTCCGATCACATGGATGTGACTATTGTGAGTCAAAGTTATAGCGCCACCAACTGGCAGCAGGAAGTGTGTCACTTCCTAAAGGCTTTGAAATCACCCTCTTATTTTTACCCAATTTGCTTCAAACTTTATGTGTATAATGTAGACACACGGCAGATGTAGACCTGAGAAAGGATTATTGATATCTTAGATACTGTTGCCGTGGCAACGCATCAAACTTTATTATTCTTTGTTGATGCTTTTGAGACTCTTAACATACTTGAAATTGCATGAAACCCGACAGACACATCACATTTATTAGACAGTAGACATGTGCAGAGTTTCAGAAACGGGCATGGTGAGAGCAATTAGAGAATAATGTTTAAGTTTAAAAACAGCCAGAATGGTTGTTTAGTCGAAAAAATTTTTTTTCCAAATCATACATAGTGTTATACTGCCCTCTTGTGTTCAAAATCAGGTAAAAAGCGAAAGTAAAATAAGGACGTCTGCACAATTCATTAATAATGGTGCAGAGTAGAGTGAGCTTTTTCAATTAATTCCTATGGAAGTAGGAATGAACTAAACAACGTTCGCTCTGTTCTGCTCGTCCCTCACCGTGGGCGCGCAGAGTTATGAATGCCCGTGCAGCCGTGAGAATTTTAGTTTCATTTTAAAATTAGCGCCATTTCGGGGGACGTATTACTTTAATTTATTTAACAAAAACACAATGTTGTGTTTTATTGCGAGTGTACACAAATATAAGTAAACACTTTGACGTTTGAATGATGTCCTGTATGAAGAAAATGACGGAGTATGTTTCACTGTTCAATCGCGCTGAGCCACCCAGACCCCCACACACACACTGACACACACACACACACACACACACACAAACACACACACACACACACACACAATAATAAAACATTCAACCTAACATATACAAATTACACTGCTATGTTGAAATAGTCAGTAGTACAATTTGTATCATTCACAGTAAGCACCGCTCCACTGTGATTTTTCCAAGCACATTTTTGCACAAGTGAAGAGGATGATTTTTTCCGTCGATATTGGAACGTGAGTGAAGTACAAAGCCTGTAATAAAGAATAGTTTAGCATCCAAATACATCGCAAATGTTGCAACATTTAGATTCTAAAGAGAGATTTACGTGAGCCTAACACCACTTACTTTTACTTTTGTTTTAAATTATTTCGTTTTGGCTTTATTATAGTTATTTTTTTATTCGTGTTCTGTTCTGAATATCATTAAATTTAAAGGATTTGTTGTGGAATATTTTGAGTGTATAATCAAATAACACTAAACCGTCACTAGGTGTCGCCAGGCGACCGTCTTAATGAGCGGGTCATTGATTCATTCGTTCAAACGATTCGTTTGAACGACTGAGTCATTCATGAATGAGACAGATGTTTATGGATCGGTCATTGAATCTTTGAGTCAACCAATTTGTTCAAAATGCTGAATCATTCAGTAATGAGAAAACACGTTGCTGTGAGATGCAATGGTTCTGCTGTGATCTTTGTTTAACTATTTTCGCTGCTGAAACAGAAGAACAGTCAATATTGCATCTAAAATGTAAGTGACTTGACACGTGTGTGTGTGTGTGTGTGTGTGTGTGTGTGTGCGTGTGAGTGCGTGCGTGCGTGCGTGCGTGTGTGTGTGTGTGTGTGTGTGTGTGTGTGTGTGTGTGTGTGTGTGTGTGCAATCAATCCCAGGTAAGAGGCATGAATAATGAGAATTGGACTTCTAGGAGTGAGGTTAATATTCCGGAGACGGTTCCCTCGGATTGTGAAAAGGAGGCGGCGCGGGAGTGGCCAGGCATTGCGCTACTTCTATTTCAAAGTTTAAAACAATGCTAATATCATTTTTTTGAACGATTTCATTACAAATGTTTATTTTATATATTTATAAAATATTATAAAATATAATAACTATGTTTTGTCCTATTAACAAAAGACAGGCAATGTACTATTAACAAATGTTAATAGTTTTTTAAAAGTTAAAATGATACTTTATGCATTTGTTTTGTGTCAGATGATTAACAATATAAATTAAACAAAGCTTAAAACAAACAAAATAATAAAACGAAAACAAAGCTTGAACATTTTATTTAATTGAAAAGCCTTTTTGAAATAAAATGTGTTTTTTTCCCTCTGAAATAGCAAAAGCATCGCACACTTAGCTGTACCTGCTCTAAATAAATAATAGTATTTAAATAAAAATACAAAATCGAAATAAATAAATTATATAAAACAAAATCAAATCAAAGAAAATAAATCTTATTAAAGTTATGCAGGCACACATTTAACAATAATTTTCAAGTGACAAATAAAATCAATCAAAATTCCTTACACATGGAGTTAATCCTGACGATTCCTGAGGCGCCTTTCCTCATGACACTCGCTTTTTTTTTCGAAGATATATTTTCTTTGGTTTGATTTTGTTTTTGTAATAATTTATTTTATTTAGTTCGATTTTGTATTTTTATTGAATTACTATTTTTTATTTAGAGCAGGTACAGCTAGTGTGTGATGCTTTTGCTATTTCAGAGGAAAACAATAATTTTATTTAATTAATAATTTTTGTTTCAGTCCACCATATAATTATGTTGTGTTTGATCTATGGAAAAAAGTTAGTTGTGAAATGGTTGAATATTAACAAAAGTTAATAGTTTTTTACAAGTTAGAATAATACGATATATATATATAAACAAGCCGGTGGCACCGCCACCCCGGTGCCTTTAGGGTTACTGTGCATGACGGGCAATATCGTAACTCCGCTTTGACCTTTGAGAAGATGTGTGCTATAGAGCTTGCATTGGTGTGGGCTCTGCAAAAGTGTGTGTGTGTGTGTGAGGCGTGATTGAACAATGTAGACATATATATATATATATAAAGGCACCGGGGTGGCGGTGCCACCGGCTTGTTTATATATATATATATATATATATATATGAATATAGCTGCGAGCAGCGATGAAGGGCCAAAGCCGGCGGCACCGCCACTCCGGTGCCTTTAGGTAACTAAAGGCACCGGGGTTGCGGTGCCACCGGCTTGGGCCCGTAATCGCTGCTCGCAGCTATATTCATATATATATATATATTTATTATTATTATTATTATTATTATTATTATTTTACTACCTTTTGGGCACTTTTGGGGGCCTTAACGTGCTCGAAAACTCTTGAAACTTTGCACACATCTCAGAACCCGCGGCCATCAGGGCCGGGCTGAAGCTGGTACCCGGGCGTGGCAGGGGGGCTCGACAGCGCCCCCTGGAACGTGGTTTGAACACTTGGTCCATAAATCAAACACGCTTGCATGTAATAATATGAAACTCAGTACACATATAGATCTCATCGGTTCATATATACTTCATGCTCTTACTTTTTACCCCAGCCCAACAGGAAGTCGGCTATTAAGGGTTGTTTGGAAAACACATGCAATGGAATGTGAAATACTCCTCCTAGAGAATTCAAACACACGGCACGAAACTCGGTCAGCATGAAGTCAAGACACTGAGGATGAAAAATTGCCAGGGGATTTTTGATATCTCGAACGGTTTGGCCGTGGCGAGTAAACGAAATTATGGCGAGAAACGTGAAACAGGAAGTGTGTTATAACTACTGCATACATTAACTAATCTTGATGAAACTTCAGCAGTGTGTTCGTTGTAAGAGCCCGATCACATGGATGTGACTATTGTGAGTCAAAGTTATAGCGCCACCAACTGGCAGCAGGAAGTGTGTCACTTTCAAAATGCTTTTAAATCACCCTCTTATTTTTACCCGATTTGCTTCAAACTTCATGTGCATAATGTAGACACACGCCAGATGTAGACCTGTGAAAGGATTATTGATATCTTAGATACTGTTGCCATGGCAATGCATCAAACATTAATATTCCTTTTTTTAAGCTTTTTCATGCTTTTTTATGCTTTCGGGCACTTTTGGGGTTCTTAACGTGCTCGAAAACTCTTGAAACTTTGCACACGGGACAAAACCCGCGGCCATCAGGGCCAGGCTGAAGCTGGTACCCGGGCGTGGCAGGGGGGCTCGACAGCGCCCCCTTGAACGGGTCAGACAATTTGGTCCATATATCCAACACGCTTTACCCTATTTGCTTCAAACTTGATGTGTATAATGTAGACACAAGCCAGATGTAGACCTGTGAAAGGATTGTTGATATCTTAGATGCTGTTGCCGTGACAACGCATCAAACTTTAATATTCTTTTTGGATACTTTTGAGATTCTTAGCGCACTTTTGGGGCCCTTAACATGCTCAAAAACTCTTGAAACTTTGCACACGGGTCAGAAACCGCGGCCATCAGGGCCGGGCTGAAGCTGGTACCCGGGCGTGGCAGGGGGGCTCGACAGCGCCCCCTGGAACGGGGTCCGAAAACTTGGTCCATAAATCAAACAGGCTTTACCCGATTTGCTTCAAACTTGATGTGTATAATGTAGACACACGCCAGATGTAGACCTGTGAAAGGATTGTTGATATCTTAGATGCTGTTGCCGTGACAACGCATCAAACTTTAATATTCTTTTTGGATACTTTTGAGACTCTCAGCGCACTTTTGGGGCCCTTAACATGCTCAAAAACTCTTGAAACTTTGCACACGGGTCAGAACCCGCGGCCATCAGGGCCGGGCTGAAGCTGGTACCCGGGCGTGGCAGGGGGGCTCGACAGCGCCCCCTGGAACAGGGTCCGAAAACTTGGTCCATAAATCAAACACGCTTGAATGTAATAATATGAAACTCGGTACACATATAGATCTCATCGATTCATATATCCTTTGTACTTTTACTTTTTACCCCAGCCCAACAGGAAGTCGGCTATTATGGTTTGTTTGGAAGCGTATGCCCCTGGAATTCGATATACTCCTCCTAGAGAATTCAACCAATCGCCACGAAACTCGGTCAGCATGAAGTCAAGACATTGAGGATGAAAATTTGCCAGGGGATTTTTGATATCTCGAACGGTTTGGCCGTGGCGAGAAAACGAATTTATGGCGAATAAAGGAAACAGGAAGTGTGTTATAACTTCTGCATACATTAACTGATCTTGATGAAACTTCAGCAGTGTGTTCGCTGTAAGAGTCCGATCACATGGATGTGACTATTGTGAGTCAAAGTTATAGCGCCACCAACTGGCAGCAGGAAGTGTGTCACTTCCTAAAGGCTTTGAAATCACCCTCTTATTTTTACCCAATTTGCTTCAAACTTTATGTGTATAATGTAGACACACGGCAGATGTAGACCTGAGAAAGGATTATTGATATCTTAGATACTGTTGCCGTGGCAACGCATCAAACTTTATTATTCTTTGTTGATGCTTTTGAGACTCTTAACATACTTGAAATTGCATGAAACCCGACAGACACATCACATTTATTAGACAGTAGACATGTGCAGAGTTTCAGAAACGGGCATGGTGAGAGCAATTAGAGAATAATGTTTAAGTTTAAAAACAGCCAGAATGGTTGTTTAGTCAAAAATTTTTTTTTTTCCAAATCATACATAGTGTTATACTGCCCTCTTGTGTTCAAAATCAGGTAAAAAACGAAAGTAAAATAAGGACGTCTGCACAATTCATTAATAATGGTGCAGAGTAGAGTGAGCTTTTTCAATTAATTCCTATGGAAGTAGGAATGAACTAAACAACGTTCGCTCTGTTCTGCTCGTCCCTCACCGTGGGCGCGCAGAGTTATGAATGCCCGTGCAGCCGTGAGCATTTTAGTTTCATTTTAAAATTAGCGCCATTTCGGGGGACGTATTACTTTAATTTATTTAACAAAAACACAATGTTGTGTTTTATTGCGAGTGTACACAAATATAAGTAAACACTTTGACGTTTGAATGATGTCCTGTATGAAGAAAATGACGGAGTATGTTTCACTGTTCAATCGCGCTGAGCCACCCAGACCCCCACACACACACTGACACACACACACACACACACACACACACACACACACACACACACAAACACACACACACACACACACACACAATAATAAAACATTCAACCTAACATATACAAATTACACTGCTATGTTGAAATAGTCAGTAGTACAATTTGTATCATTCACAGTAAGCACCGCTCCACTGTGATTTTTCCAAGCACATTTTTGCACAAGTGAAGAGGATGATTTTTTCCGTCGATATTGGAACGTGAGTGAAGTACAAAGCCTGTAATAAAGAATAGTTTAGCATCCAAATACATCGCAAATGTTGCAACATTTAGATTCTAAAGAGAGATTTACGTGAGCCTAACACCACTTACTTTTACTTTTGTTTTAAATTATTTCGTTTTGGCTTTATTATAGTTATTTTTTTATTCGTGTTCTGTTCTGAATATCATTAAATTTAAAGGATTTGTTGTGGAATATTTTGAGTGTATAATCAAATAACACTAAACCGTCACTAGGTGTCGCCAGGCGACCGTCTTAATGAGCGGGTCATTGATTCATTCGTTCAAAGGATTCGTTTGAACGACTGAGTCATTCATGAATGAGACAGATGTTTATGGATTGTCATTGAATCTTTGAGTCAACCAATTTGTTCAAAATGCTGAATCATTCAGTAATGAGAAAACACGTTGCTGTGAGATGCAATGGTTCTGCTGTGATCTTTGTTTAACTATTTTCGCTGCTGAAACAGAAGAACAGTCAATATTGCATCTAAAATGTAAGTGACTTGACACGTGTGTGTGTGTGTGTGTGTGTGTGCGTGTGAGTGCGTGCGTGCGTGCGTGCGTGCGTGTGTGTGTGTGTGTGTGTGTGTGTGTGTGTGTGTGTGTGTGTGCAATCAATCCCAGGTAAGAGGCATGAATAATGAGAATTGGACTTCTAGGAGTGAGGTTAATATTCCGGAGACGGTTCCCTCGGATTGTGAAAAGGAGGCGGCGCGGGAGTGGCCAGGCATTGCGCTACTTCTGTTTCAAAGTTTAAAACAATGCTAATATCATTTTTTTGAACGATTTCATTACAAATGTTTATTTTATATATTTATAAAATGTTATAAAATATAATAACTATGTTTTGTCCTATTAACAAAAGACAGGCAATGTACTATTAACAAATGTTAATAGTTTTTTAAAAGTTAAAATGATACTTTATGCATTTGTTTTGTGTCAGATGATTAACAATATAAATTAAACAAAGCTTAAAACAAACAAAATAATAAAACGAAAACAAAGCTTGAACATTTTATTTAATTGAAAAGCCTTTTTGAAATAAAATGTGTTTTTTTTCCTCTGAAATAGCAAAAGCATCGCACACTTAGCTGTACCTGCTCTAAATAAATAATAGTATTTAAATAAAAATACAAAATCGAAATAAATAAATTATATAAAACAAAATCAAATCAAAGAAAATAAATCTTATTAAAGTTATGCAGGCACACATTTAACAATAATTTTCAAGTGACAAATAAAATCAATCAAAATTCCTTACACATGGAGTTAATCCTGACGATTCCTGAGGCGCCTTTCCTCATGACACTCGCTTTTTTTTTCGAAGATATATTTTCTTTGGTTTGATTTTGTTTTTGTAATAATTTATTTTATTTAGTTCGATTTTGTATTTTTATTGAATTACTATTTTTTATTTAGAGCAGGTACAGCTAGTGTGTGATGCTTTTGCTATTTCAGAGGAAAACAATAATTTTATTTAATTAATAATTTTTGTTTCAGTCCACCATATAATTATGTTGTGTTTGATCTATGGAAAAAAGTTAGTTGTGAAATGGTTGAATATTAACAAAAGTTAATAGTTTTTTACAAGTTAGAATAATACGATATATATATATAAACAAGCCGGTGGCACCGCCACCCCGGTGCCTTTAGGGTTACTGTGCATGACGGGCAATATCGTAACTCCGCTTTGACCTTTGAGAAGATGTGTGCTATAGAGCTTGCATTGGTGTGGGCTCTGCAAAAGTGTGTGTGTGTGTGTGAGGCGTGATTGAACAATGTAGACATATATATATATATATAAAGGCACCGGGGTGGCGGTGCCACCGGCTTGTTTATATATATATATATATATATATATATATATATATGAATATAGCTGCGAGCAGCGATGAAGGGCCAAAGCCGGCGGCACCGCCACTCCGGTGCCTTTAGGTAACTAAAGGCACCGGGGTTGCGGTGCCACCGGCTTGGGCCCGTAATCGCTGCTCGCAGCTATATTTATAATTATTATTATTATTCTCCGCAATGAATCGCATTTTTGAGGGCCTAAACATGCACGAAAACTCACGAAAATTTGCACACGCGTCAGAACTGGCGAAAATTTACATCTGATATGCGTTTCAGAATTGAGCGGGGCAAAATGGCTCGATAGCGCCACCTATAAAGGTTCAACAGAGTGCGCCTCCCGCTACGTTTCATGTACATGTACAAAATTCGGTACATACATGTAATGGCCCAATACCTACAAAAAAGTCTCTTGGAGCATAGCCCAAAACCCAACAGGAAGTCAGCCTTTTTGAACTTCCTCTCAGATTTTTGTGCAGTTTTTGCCATTTTCAGGCCTCGTACTTTAACGAACTCCTCCTACAGTTTTAATCTGATCATCTTCAAATTTGGTGAGTCTAATCTTAAGGCCTTTGCGACGTTAAATTGCGAAGATGTTGAGTTTTCGTCGAAGGGCGTGTCCTCAGCGGCCTGACAAATTTTGATGTTTCGCCATGAAACAGGAAGTTGCTGTAACTCAGGCAAACAATGTCCAATCTGCCCCAAACTTCACACGTTTGATAAGAGTTCTGTCCTGAACACATATCCATGCTCAAATTCATTTACAGTCATAGCGCCACCTGCTGGCAACAGGAAGTGGCATGTTTAACACTGTTGAGGACTCCTAATAATATATAAAAAAGTGCCAGCAAGTGCTAAACGTGCTAGCAACATACTAGAAACATGCTAAAACATGCTAGCAAACACTTAGCTAAGTGCTAAAGCATGCTATTACTGCAATTAAATAGGAATTTGCTGTAACTCAGGCATGGAATATCATATCTGCCCCAAACTTCACACGTTTGATAAGAGTCATGGCCTGAACACATCTACATGAGAATATTCAGTTATAGTTATAGCGCCACCTACTGGCAACAGGAAGTGACATGTTTAACACTATGATGCAGTACTAGCAACATATTAATTATGCCAATGAGTTATAAACATGTTAGAAACATGTTAAAACATGCTAGCAATTCTTAGCTAAGTGCTAAAGCATGCTAATACAATGAAACAGGAAGTTGTTGTTACTCAAGAAGGCAATGTCCAATCTGCCCCAAACTTCACACGTTTGATAAGAGTTCTGTCCTGAACACATGTCCATGCTCAAATGCAGTTACAGTCATAGCACCAGCTGCTGGAAACAGGAAGTGACATGTTTAACACTGTTGTGTACTCCTAATAATATATAAAAAAGTGCCAGCAAGTGTTAAACATGCTATCAACATACTAGAAACATGCTAAAACATGCTAGCAAACACTTAGCTAAATGTTAAATTATGTTATTACTGCAATTAAATAGGAATTTGCTGTAACTCAGGCATGGAATGTCAAATCTGCCCCAAACTTCACACATTTGATAAGAGTCATGGCCTGAACACATCTACGTGACAATTTTCAGTTATAGTAATAGCGCCACCTACTAGCAACCGGAAGTGTCATGTTTAACACTGTGATGCAATACTGGCAACACATTAAATATGCCATTGAGTTATAAACATGTTATAAACATGTTAAAACATGCTAGCAATTATTAGCTAAGTGCTAAAGCATGCTAATGCAATGAAACAGGAAGTTGTTGTTACTCAAGAAGGCAATGTCCAATCTACGCCAAACTTCACACATTTGATAAGAGTCCTGCCCTGAACACATCTGCATGACAATTTTCAGTTATAGTAATAGCGCCACCTACTGTCGACAGGAAGTGACATGTTTTACATTGTGATGCAGTACTAGCAACATATTAATTAAATATGCCATTGAGTTCTAAACATGCTAGAAACATGCTAAAACATGCTAGCAACACTTATCTGAGTGATAACGCATGCTACTATCCCCATAATAAAGGACATTTTTTTAACTGACTTTGACATACTCCTCCTATATTTACCTACTTAAATGCATATTGCCCACCGTGCTCTGTCTTCCTGAAGCCACCGGGTGGCGGTGGCACGGGTGCGAGGGCCCTTTCATCGCTGCTTGCAGCTTTAATTCTATGCATTGTAATGGAACAGCTCTCATCTCTTCAATTCAAAATGGAATCAATTAGCTGTTTAACACTCTTTACATTCACGTAGACTACTTCTGATGTTAAATCAGCCATACAGAGGTCCCTTTTTGACCTAATGAACACATTACTGGCTAAAGAATCCTTGAACATTAACTGCATATTACCTTCTTGACATGATATATCCTCCAGACAGGAGTTAACATTTGACCTATACTGAACAAATTTCTGGCCCAAGAGTACTTGATTTTGAACTTTCTATACATACTCATTGACTCCTTCTGAGGCAATATAGAAGTATATTTCTGACATATAGAATTTATTTCTGGTCAAAGTGTCCTCAAAAGTTTTTAAATAATATAAACTGACAAATCAGCCGTACCGAGCTCCCTTTTGACCTACTGAACAATTTCAGTCCCAAGAGTACTTGATCTTGAATTTTCTATACATACTCATAGACTCTTTCTCATGCTTCATAGGATATATAGAAGTCCATATCTCAACTATTGAACTTTTTTCTGGTCAAAGGGTCCTCAAAAGTTTAAAAACCATATAAACTTATAGCCACCGTCTGCTGTTAAATCAGCCATAGAGAGGTCCGTTTTTGACCTACTGAACATATATCTTTCAAAGGAGTCCTTTCACATGAAGTTACCATACATACAGATTTACTTCTTAAAATGTTATTTTAGCCAGAGAGAAATTTGATCTTCTGAACATATTTTTGGCCAAAGAGCTCTTGAACATCAACTGACAGTACATACAGATTGACTTGTTGAGATGATAAATCAGCCAGACATTTCACATTTGACCTACTGAACATATTTCTGGCCCAAGAGTACTTGATCTTGAACTTTCTATACATACTCATAGACTCCTCACGAAAATAACGAAATTAACGTGCGCGTGTCACGAATCAATAGATTAAATTACGTGACCATATCACGAATTGCCGTTAGACTGGGTTGAATGAATACGTTAGTTGTAGGTAAAAAGCAATGCGAAAGCACATATGTTATGTGTTCCCTTTCGAGGGAACTTCGAGCTGCGTTTGAGACGCGGTGGGAACGCTCTGCGTGATTGCGTCATGAAGCACGTGTAAAATCAGTCCAATGGAAGCCCGATACGTCATAGGTGACGTCATAGACCAGGAAACTATAAAGCACCCTTGAAAACAGACCGCGACAGCTTCTGTAGTCTTCAGCAAGCGCTCTCTGTGATTCTGTCCTTGTCTATTTATTGTTGTTTGTCAAGCCCAATATATATATCACTATCTATCATTATGGCGAGCAAAGCAATATTATAGACGTTGTGTTGTTCCCTGCCCTCGTTACATCACGGGTGGGGACACACATCAGCTTTTTGTTGCTGTTTGGGAGTGGAGCATGCAACAGTCATTTCTCGAGGGATCTGACTGTGCATTGCGAGAAGCTGTCCGTGAGGACGCTCCGCTCTCGCCGGGCGTTCTTCGAGGAGGACGGTTCGGTTCGCGTTCCCCGAGCGGGTCTCTCTGTTGCCGAGGCTCGGAGACGGCTCGTATTTCGGGGTTCGAAAACGGATCTGACAGCGGGGGTTGGGACGGGCTCCGCCCTTTCTCAGCTTTCACATGCCAGATCTAGTGTGCTGCGATTTCCAGTTCCGAGGAATTGGTATCGTTAGTGTTTTGTTTAAAAAGAAAGAAAACAAATACAAATCTTTTTAAAAAGGCAGATGTTTGAGTTTTCAATGAATACATTTTCCAGCTCATAACTCTGTTGAATAAAGAGGAGCTTTTTTAAAGAAAAAAAGGAGGTTTTATCTAGTGCTGTTGCCAGTTAAATATTTACTGGCCAGCTGAACATTATGAGATTGAAAATAAAGAAGAGTTTGTTAGATGAACTGTATCTTAAAACAGGAAAACTCTGTATCTCAGCCTCCTCGTCGGGGACTGTGGTTTTTCCCTATCTCCACACTGAGGTGTCGAGATCGTGGAATAAACCGGTTTGTATTTTATGTGTTTAATCCCCAGATGTCTGACTATAGTAATGTTTGGGTATTAAGTATCATAGTATGACATTGCCTCGGGTTAAAGAGACGCTTGCGAGCTTTCTCTCTCCCGAGTCGGCGTTATCGTTATTAACCCCGACGTTACCCACCAGCCATCTTAATAATGAGTACATTTTTATTGGGCAGCGCTGGTGGGTAGAGTATATAAGGACATGGATGAATGTGAGGGGCGACTCTCTGAGGAGGGTCGCAGCGCTGCCAGTTCGGTTGTTTCCTGCTGGTGGCCGCAGAGTGATATATATGTATATATATATAAGTTTTTCTGATATAAAGATAAAGGAAAATAAAGATATAATTATGTCTGTTCTTCTGGACGCTCCGCTTTCAAGAAAACTAAGAAATAAACCATTCAGCGGCGTTCCAGAGGTTTCTTCCTCACCAATCTAATGTTCCTGAGAACTATTATGCTCCTCTCAGCACAAAGTGCAAAACAGAGCGTCGCCATTCGGGCTCCTCCGCAATTGAGGGGTACCTGGGTGGCGGTCGCAGTCTAGCCAGTTAGAGACATGCAAGATCTGAGGACTGTTTTATCTCTAAAATAGCTTTGACAAAGGAGAAGCCCTGACGCCGAGGCGATCTGGCTTCTAAGGGTGGTCCCCTCTGGGGTAGGGACGGTTTTGAGAAATCGTTTCTCCTCAGCACCCTTTGGGGTGCGACTCTCTGAGGAGGGTCGCAGTACTGCCAGTTCGGTTTCCCTGCCGGTTCGCCGTTTCAGGGCACCAAGGTGTCAGTGTCCCCAAACGAGCCTTCAAATAAAAGAAGAGCAGTCAGTTCGGTTTCCCTGCCGGTTCGCCGTTTCAGGGCGCCGAAGTGCCTGCTTTTTTCAACGATCCTCCGAGGAGGGTCGTAGGAACTAAGCTAGTTAGAGGTAGGCAAGATCTGAGGACTGTCATCATCTCTAATAAAGCTTAGACAAGAAGTCCTGTCGCAAGAAAACGAGGCTATCAGGCTTCTGAGGGCTCCTCCGGGGCAGGGACGGTTTTGAGAAATCGTTTCTCCTCGGCGACCTCTGGGGTGCGACTCTCTGAGGAGGGTCGCAGCGCTGCCAGTTCGGTTGTTCCCTGCCGGTTCGCCGTTCAGGGCACCGAGGTGTCAGCGTCCCCATACGATCCTTCGAGGAGGATCGTAGAGCGGTCAGTTCGGTTGTTCCCTGCCGGTTCGCCGCTTCAGGGCACCGTAGTGACTGTTCAACCAAGGGACGGTTTTGAGAAATCGTTTTTCCTCTGGGGTGCAACTCTTTGAGGAGGGTTGCAGCGCTGCCAGTTCGGTTGTTCCCTGCCGGTTCGCCGTTCAGGGCACCGAGGTGTCAGCATCCCCATACGATCCTCTGAGGAGGGTCGTAGAATGGTCAGTTCGGTTGTTCCCTGCCGGTTCGCCGCTTCAGGGCGCCGTAGTGACTGTTCAAACAAATCCAGAGGCCAGTCTTGAGAGACTGGTTCCCCTAGTAAATTTCTGGCAGCGTGGAAACTACTGCCACATATTTCTCAGTGGGTCCTGCACACTATAGAAAAGGGTTTCAGAATTCAGTTCGGTTCTCGTTCGCCCAGATTTCTAGGGGTCCTCCTCTCATTGGTGGACCCCGAGCAGGCTTTGGTTATGGAGCAGGAAGTACTGTCACTTCTGCAAAAGGAGCTGTAGAAGGGGTTCCTCCTCCCAGCAGACAGCCATTACTTCATTGTTTCCGAAAGAGGATGAGGGAGGTTCCCGAGGTTTGCTTTCGGGGGCGAAGCATACCATTATCGGGTTCTTCCATTCGGCCTAGGTTTATTACCCCACACCTTTACAGTATGCGTGGATGCAGCTCTGGCTCTTCTGAGACTCCAGGGCATTCGCGTATTATACTACATCAATGATTGGTTGTTCCTAGCTCAATCTGAGTTTATGGCAGTTCGGCATCGAGATGTCGTTCTGTCTCATTAAGGATGTTGGAGTTGCCTCTCAACGCCAAGAAGAGTGTGCTCTGAGGACCACTTTTCTAGGTGTAGCAATTCTTACAGCCGTAATGGGGTATATCTAGGCCAGTCACTCACTGTGAAACAGTTTCAGACGGGTGGGTCTCATGGCAGTTGCGTCCAACGTATTACTTTTGGCCTTCTGTTCATGAGACCCCTGCAGTGGTGGCTCAGGACCAAGGGGTTTTTCTCCGAGGGGAAATACGTTTTCGCATGATCAAAGTCACGCGGCTATGCCTTCGTGCTTCGGTCATGTGGAAGAACCTTGGTTCCTCGCCCAGGCCCAGTGTTGGGGGCTTCTTGTCGACGCATATTGCTATCGACGGATGCTTCCCTCACAAGTGGGGGCGATCATGAGTGGTTGCTCGGCGAATGGCGGACAACACACTGGTGGTCTCGTATATCAGAGCAGATATCCTGTTGAGGCAGGGGCTGAGGCCCAGGGGATTGGAGACTTCACCCCGAGGTGGTGGAGCTTCTTAGGGAGAACTTTGGTCTAACTAAAGTCAAGTCGACCTTTCACATCGTTTGTACAACGCATTGCTCTATATGGTTCCCCCTCACGCAGCCAGCTCTTCTCAGACTGGATGCGATGGTGCAGGTGTGGCCGAGGCTGCACCTGTACGCATTTCCCCCGATATCTATGCTCCCGGAGGTTCTGGAGAGGGTTCGCCGGGAAGGGGCTCATCTGCTACTAGTAGCCCCATACTGGCCGACTCGAGTTTGGTTCTCGGACTTTGTCTCTTCTGGACGGCTCTCCCATGGAGATTCCGTTCAGGAGGGACCTGCTGTCCCAGGCAGGGGGCACGATATTTCACCCTCGACCGGAGTTGTGGAAACTGTGGGCCTGGCCTCTGAGGGGGCCAGGCTCATAGAATCCAGTCTCTCGACTGAGGTCGTTGAGACATTCTCCATTCCAGAGCTCCTTCCACGAGAAGACTGTATGCACTGAAATGGAAATTATTCTCCACCTGGTGTGGTGAGCGTCAGTTAGATCCTGTTAACTGCCCTGTTGGTTCAGTTCTCGATTTTTCTGCAAGACCGTTTCTCTGCTGGATTATCTCCTTCCACCTTAAAAGTTTATGTGGCGGCTATTTCGGCCTATCATACCCCTCTGGGGGGTACTTCTATTGGGAGAGATCCTCTGATTACTCGTTTTCTCCGTGGTACATTGAGGTTGAGACCTGCACTGCACTCTAGAGCACCGGCTTGGGATTTAGCCATTGTACTTGAGGGTCTGGCTCTGGCTCCCTTCGAGCCTATTGAAGAGGTTTCAGAAAAATTCCCCACTTTGAAAGCTTTATTTCTCCTTGCTATTTCATCTATCAAGAGAATTGGAGATTTGCATGCCCTGTCGGTTGCTCCGTCATGTCTGGAATTTGCACCTGGTATGGTGAAAGCATTTCTATACCCTAGACCGGGTTATATTCCTAAGGTCCCAGTTAATGTTGGGGGCCCAATAGTGTTGCAGGCCTTTTATCCTCCACCTTTTAATACCCCAGATCAGGAAAAACTGAACCTGTTATGTCCAGTTCGGGCATTGGATGCCTACGTTCACAGAGCTGCCCTGTGGCGTAAGTCAGAGCAGTTATTTGTATGTTTTGGGTCACTCAGAAGAGGGTGCCCTGCATCTAAACAGGTTATGAGCAAATGGATAGTCGAGGCTGTATCATTGGCTTATGAAGCGGCCGGTCAGCCTTCACCTATGGCTGTACGGGCCCATTCTACAAGGAGTATGGCGGCCTCTACGGCCTTAATTTCGGGTGTTTCCCTTCTTGACATTTGTAATGCGGCAGGTTGGTCCTCTCCACATACATTTGTCAGGTTTTATGACCTTGACCTCTCCACTCCTGGGGCGAGGTTGCTTGCTTCTTAGTGTGCGCAAGGACTTCACACAGAACGGGCATTTGTCACTATGGCGTAGTGGGTATGGGGTTCCCACCGCGTCTCAAACGCAGCTCGAAGTTCCCTCGAAAGGGAACGTCTCAGGTTACGTATGTAACCCTGGTTCCCTGAGAGGGAACGAGACGCTGCGTTTGCCTGCCATACTTCCTGCATACCCTGATCGACTTACTTCAGACTTTTCAGAAGCTGTCGCGGTCTGTTTTCAAGGGTGCTTTATAGTTTCCTGGTCTATGACGTCACCTATGACGTATCGGGCTTCCATTGGACTGATTTTACACGTGCTTCATGACGCAATCACGCAGAGCGTTCCCACCGCGTCTCAAACGCAGCGTCTCGTTCCCTCTCAGGGAACCAGGGTTACATACGTAACCTGAGACGTTTTTATTGCACAGAGCAATAAGTTACAACCAATGAATGCAATGAGTTTGTTATTGTGTGTGCATTATAATGGAATGTCTATTGCAATAATTTCCCTTCAATACAAAAATGGATAGCTTAGTATGTAATGCGAATGCACATATATGTTATTTGTGCTTTCATTGCACAGAAGTTAGATCTTTGCAGTTTCCAATGCAATGAAACTGCAAAAATATTATCCCTTCAATGCTTACCGGAATGTTATTTCTTTTATGCACTGCTGTGCAATAATTTAACTTCAAAACACAAATGAACAAGTTAGTTGTATTATGCAATGAATGGCGAAAGCACATTTATTTGTGTTTTTTCCCCATTGCACAAAGGAATAAGTTAGATATTTAATTCATGCAATGTAACAGCAAAATTGTGATTTCTTCAAGGCACATCGGAATGACTTTTAGTTGTTCTTGTATGCACTGCACTGCAACAAGTGCATAGCTTATATGTTATTCTTAATGCAAAACGTTTGATCGTGTGTGCAGTGGAACAGCTAAGTTAGTCAATACAACACCAAAAACGTTATCTCTTCGATGCACATTGGAATGAGCGAGGTCTGGTATGCATTGCAATACGAAAGCACATGTTATGTGTTTTTATTGCACAGAGCAATAAGTTAAATATTTTATACAATCAAATGCAACAGTAGAGATGTTATCTCTTCGGAGTGAGTTACTTATGTACGGTGGCCCAGTAGTGCACAACACAACGAAATTCAAAAAGCAAACATAAGTTCACAACACAACGGAAACAAGCCACAACACAACGAAATAGCCACAACACAACGGAATAGCCACAACACAACGGAAATGATCCCAACCACTAGGGGGCAGCGTCGGCACTAAAAAGCCGATAGATAGATATTTCCCTTAGGAGTCGAATCGGGCAATCGGGACCTTTCTTTTACTGTCTTTGATCGGGACACGACAAGAGATTATCTGTGTAAGTGATAATAATAATAATAATAATAAGTTTAATTTATATAGCGCCTTTCCCAAGCTCAAGGACGCTTCACAATGACAGTAGATAAGCAGTTTACACATAAACGGACAATGTGTAATGTGATGGCATATTAATCTGTGTAATTTATTTTTTAAATTAACAAAAATGTTTTTAACTGAATCGAGCAGAATAAACTACTTTCGATTTAGACAATTTAGCTCTGCTTTTGTTTCATGAACACCCTGATAGTTCGCTGAAATGTTATCATTTCAACCATAGTCTTCCTAGGCTGGCATGTTTTGTCCATTCTGTGGAAACGATCTGAGAACTATTACAGCCTTTTGCAGCTCGTGTGGCTCTAATGTCCAGTTTTTGTCTGAAGAGGTTGAACGTGGTATGTATGCGTTAAGTCTGCCTTAGAACCTTAAGTTTAAGTCTAAACCTTAAGTTACTGTTATTTGAGCACACTAAGTTTATTAACTAAATTCTGAGTCAGATGTTTCTACCAATTAAAGTTGTTACTTAATAATACCCTTTCTATATTGTATTCTTTGTTGATGGTTAGAGTCCATCCAATCCACTGTACTCGCCTTTGGACGCTGTCCGGACAGCTATTGTTGGCGAGTTGAATGGTTCTGGACCCCATTACGGTTACCGCACAATGTGCCAGACCCTGCGTCAAAAATACAATCTTACAGTGAGAAGGCAAGATGTAATGCTTATGATTGCAGACCTTGATCCATTAGGCATTGAACAACGCTCAAGAAGAAGATTTGTGAGAAGGGTTTACCATTCTTTGGGGCCAAATCATGTCTGGCACATTGATGGCTATGACAAATTAAAACCATACGGTTTGGCTTTAAGTGGTTGCATTGATGGTTACTCACGCAAAGTGATGTGGTTAAACTGTGGAGCTAGCAATAACAACCCAGACATTATAGCTGCTTATTACCTACAGTGTGCCACACAATTTGGAGTCATACCAAAGCTTCTTCGCACAGACTGTGGCACTGAAAATGGAACTATGGCTGCAATCCACTGTTCTCTGAGATCAGTCCACACAGATGACCTTGCAGGGGCTTCAAGCCACATGTATGGCTCCTCAATCACAAACCAACGAATTGAAAGCTGGTGGTCATACTTCAGAAAACAAAGGTATAATAGTCTAAACAGTCATGATATTTAGGGGTTTTCTTGCTGAATTTTAGTTTAATAATCAATTATACATTAGAAAATAACCTATTAAATTAATTCTCAGCTTCACAGACAAGGCTTGTCCTAGACTAAAATGCATGTTTGAGCTGTTTTAAATGAGAGCAACTTGCACTGCCAGGATCTTAAAAAATGTCAGTGCCATTGTTTTGTCACAAGATGTACACCAGTAATGTTTTTGTTCTGGGACGTGTTTATAAAAGCTACTTAAATGCCCTAAGTGAACTAAGGCCTAATCCTGGCTTATTCTAAGACCTGTCTGTGAAACCGGGCCTAAACGTCTAAAAGGGATGTTGATATTGTTGGTTTATTTACACAGGACTCAGTTCTGGATGGATCTTCTGAATGACTTGAAAGAGAGGCAACTCTTTAATGGCAGTCATGAACACATATGCTTGGTGCGTTTTGTGTTTTTAAGTGTGCTACAGATGGACCTTAATGAATGCAAAGAAATTTGGAACACTCACACCATTAGGGCAGTTAAATAGTCTCGCTGTCCTTCTGGTAAACCAGATGCAATGTACGCTCTTCCACACAGGTCAGTATATGACTATTAAATATTTAACTTATTTGCATTTTGTAATCGAATTGTTAAAATTATATTTAACATACAACTTCAAGCTCACCATAATGTTGTTCTAAAGCCATATGTCTTACTTCCATATAACAAAAATATTTGATATGATACACAATATTAGTCTCACTCAGTTTATTTTCATTGTGTTCTTCTGTAAAATTAAACTGAAAGGAGATTGTGGCTAACATTCTATTCCACAGAAGAAAGTCATTCAACTTTGGATTGATGAAGTTTAGTAGACAGTTTTATTTTTGGGGAAAAGATTTTATAATTAAAGGTACAGCGATAAAGGTTAATTTGTATTTAGTTTTCACACCAAACTTTTTCCTCTTTCACTTAAAGGTTTAACGGGAGAGAATGCGGATTTCGTGTCTCAGAGGAAGACTTGAACCAGTTTTTCATTGAACCTACTCTTAGTACATGTCAAGATGAACAGCTTCAGGCAAACTTTGAAGAACTGCACGCTCAAAGCAATCTGACTACACCTCACACCTGGGAGACTGGTGTGGAGAACTATATAACTTTAAAAAACATGGCCCGCATTTAAAGGGTTAGTTCACCCAAAAAAGAAACTTCTGTCAGTAATTACTCACCCTCATGTTGTTCCAACCCCGTAAGACTTTCGTTTATCTTCGGAACACAAATTAAGATATTTTTGATTACATTTGAGAGCTGGACCACTCCTCCATAGGCTTCTAAGGGATTGAAACTTGCCGGCCCAGAAAAGTTATTAAAGACATCGTTAAAATAGTCCGAGTGACTACAGTGGCTCAACCTTAAGTTTATCAAGCGACGAGAATATTTTTTATGCGCAAAAAACAAACAAAAATAACGACTTTATTCAACTATTCATTTCCTTCTCTGTGGGCCTCGAGTGAGTTCACGTAGTGTAACAGCGCAGCGCTTCTTGTGTCAGCGCAATCTTCAGTTGTGCCTTCGTCATCTGTGAATTTAACAAGCATGTCGTGTGATGGGTTGTATGATGCACGTCTGAATCCACGAATTGCTCCATCCCAAACATCGGCTCTATTTATGTTGAATCTGCTGCAAGATGTTTTTATTATCTTCAATGAGAGATCTGACACAATGTCTGCAGAAGTTAATACATCTGTGCTGTAATAAATAAAGAGGTTTTGATTAAGCTAAGCAAAATAATAATGAAATAAAAAAGTCAATACATTTAGGAACATGATATTGAGACGGGAGTAATTAATAAATTAAGTACCTTTCTTCTTGAACATGTTGTCTGCTATCATCGGACGCTTCCGAGTCACTTTCGATTATTATTGGGGCATAGAGACGTGTGTAATTGCTGTAAAAAGACAGATTAACAGGAATTTACATCCATTGACATACAAAAGTAATTGTAGGCTACTTGTAAAGCAATTCATTTATTTTTTTAAACTCTTTTTGAGGTAATAGAAGCAGTTTACGTGTAGCACTTTTGTTGGCCATGTCTGTGTTCTTGGATATTTGTTCCATTTTTTCCTGCTTCCTAGATTTGTCAGAAATATAACAATTATTAAAATAACATTATAACTGACCATTATAAAGACAAAATAAACATTTTCATTTGTTGTAACAAAGTAACTTTGCAAGGTATGAACAATTATGAACAATTATGAACTATGAGATCAGGGGGTCTGAAAAACAACTACTGTGAATTAATTTGAACAACTCCACTCCTAACCTCCAAATAATGTCTTGTTAACTATGCTAATACCTGTTTGATGTGCTTCCTGCATTTGGTGTGCTTGCTTCATCTGGATCATCCCATATCTGTAAAAAAAAAAAAAAAGAAGAAAAAAAGCCACTTGTTAAAATGAGTTAAAATTAAATGTTATGTAAGGAGACATGCAATTAAATGCACCCACCAAAGTGTCACTCTCATAATGCGGACTGTGAGATGTAGACTTTACTTGCACTTCACTGTCTTCACTAGAAGAATCCACAGAGCAGTCTTCAAACAACAATGAAAGTAATAAATTCACTTTGATTTAAACCAATTCGTGTAAATAGTGTTGTGTTTTATACATTATGTCTTTGTAAGATTTTCATTAAATTAAATATGCTTACCATTGGCTAAAAAGTCTTGAAATGTGCTTATAAACAGTGTTATTCTTTGATAAGCCTTTCCAATTGCTTCTTTGTACAGGTGTAGTTTGAAAGGGGTGTTTGTTCCTGGAATGTTTTTCACCTCTGAACCATCTGGGTACAGCAATACATAGGGGCCCTCTTCCATATCCTGATTAAAATCTCTTACTTTCTTTTCAGCTGTTGTGAGAAACAGACGTTTGGGTATTTCTCAGTGAGTAAATTCATAGCCGAGCGGTAGAACTTAGGGTTCATCATCAAGATGACACGGGTTCAAATCCCGCACAAACAAGGTCTGCTGTATATTTTATATTTATTTAGATTTGTCTAGCTCTAAAACTCTGTTACACCATACAGTTTTTTTTTGCTTATATTTATAAAATACAATTATCATGCATTTCCATTTCACACTAAGGAAAAAAAATAGTATCCAACAGAACGACTTTATATATAGCCTATATATATATATATATATATATATATATTAGGGGTGGAACGGTACACAGAAGTCACGGTTCGGTTCATACCTCGGTTCAGACATCATGGTTCGGTACGATTTCGGTACAATGGAGGGAAAAGCAAAACAAAAATGCAGAAGGCATTGTATTTTTTAAACAAGTTTTATTAATAAAGGCATAGAACCAGTTTATTTGTAGTGCACTGACAATAGTTTTATATAATTCGTTTATTAATTAAATTAATAAAAAGACAAAAAGACCTTGCGATATGTTTGGTAATTGTACCTGAATTAATTTAAAATTAATTTGCTATATTTCAGATCAATATATTTGTTTTCCTTAATTTTAATTAACATTATTAATTAACAATGTAACATTATTCTCATCTGAATTCACCTCCCTATAACCCAGAAAAGGGTTAATCTCTAAAAAAATAACCCATAATTTTGACCCAACACAAATAACCCAGAAAATGGGTTGAAGAAATAACCCAGGAGTTTTTAGAGAGAGAGAGAGAGAGAATCCTATAACCCAGAACATGGGTTACTCTTAGGAAAATAACCCAGAAACCCAAACAACCCAGGAATTGGGTCAAAATATTAGAGAGAGAGAGAGAGAGAGAGAGAGAGAGAGAGAGAGTGTGTGTGTCTGGGCATGTAGGGGTGAGAGAGAGAGAGAGAGAGAGAGAGAGAGAGAGAGAGAGAGAGAGAGAGAGAGAGAGAGAGAGAGAGAGAGAGAGAGAGAGAGAGAGAGAGAGAGAGAGAGAGAGATTTTGGTTGGGTGACAGTTGTAGGTTACAGTTTGACAAGAGTTTACAGTGTGACAAAAGCACAATGTTGTGTTTTATTGCGAGTGTACACAAATATAAGTAAACACTTTGCAGGTTTAATGATCTGTATGAACAAAATGACGGAGTATGTTTTTTATGTTTTTTTACGCGGCTGCGTCTCTCTCTCACACACACACACACTCCAGCATTGCAATCTTGACATCGCAGCCTGTTCATTATGCGGTCACACCAAACGCGAATAGAGCGTTAAATTCGCGTCTATCGCGTCTAGTTCGACGCTAGTCCAAAGCGAATAGGACGCGCGTATAAGCCAACGTTTGAAGTGAACGCGCATTCAGAGCAAAGCCGATGGTACAGATTATGTGTCCCTAAAGAACCCGCGTATCTAACAGTAGTTCCGCATTACATTAATTAATTTCCACGCGAGTTTTATTTATTTTTATACCGTGTATTCTCCGTGTAAATTCGTGCAATTTAATAAGTGTGAATTGCGACTTCTCTTTGTGTTAAGTCAGCCTCAGACTCCGATAGCCTGTGGGGGGTTGGAGGGACATTGCTGGACAAAGGTGTTAATGTTCCTCTTTCATATGGAGAGTTTCGGATAGCCAGCCTGATGAGCAGGCAAAATTATTGTAAGGATAAATCTGTGTCCAAATGTAGACCCCATATCTTATTAAATTATAAATATTGTAGTTTATTTATTGTAGCCTATTTAAAGTTTTTTTCACACAAAATTTCAATTGAAGTTATTGTAAGGTGAATTCAACAAGGCATGCTGTGTCTTTGAAGCAAAAATTAAAGCTTAAATAATTTTTTCGTGATTTGTATGGCTGACACGCAGCGACATATACAGTATTATCAGCTGTATGATGTGTTTTTACCCTGAAATGATTAATTTCGAGAGAGACGCGGCGCGCAGCGAGACTAAATAAACTTGTTAAAAAGAGATCCAGCGCGAGAGAGGCAAAGAGAAACGCATGTTTTTAATTTAATTATGTTTCTTTGGACAATTTTCGTTTTGTAGGCCTACTGTTTTAATTGTTTAATTTAGCTGTAATTTCTTTGGCAATACAAATTTAAAAAGTCGCAAGAATAAGATTAGCCTAGTGTTTCTTATTTTGCATCGCAAAAGAAATAAACTCTAAACAAGATGCAACCCTGTTTTACATTAAACAATTTAAACCTTGAAATGTTCGAACTTGGTTTCAAACTTAAGTAATTTTAGTGTTCTTTTGCATTACACAATAATTTAGCAGACTAAAGACGAGCTTCTTCATTTTCATTTTCTGATGCAATCGGCTGACAATCTTCCTTCATCAGTTTTTGTCGTTTGTGCAGCGGCTGCGGTTCTACAGGAATGTAGCAAATTTATGTTGTAATGATAATCAAACAAAACTCTTGACTTTAAATAAGTAAACAGATATAAACAGTTATCTATTTAAGCATCAAGGTGGGAAAATATAAACGTAGGACAACATCGGTTAACAACATGTATGCTACATTGAGATTCGATCTCGGGTCGAATGAAGCTCCTCGAAGCTCGTGTCGTTGCGTTGATCACTGAGCTGTCTTCTGTAGGCTATGCTGTTAAAGTTGTAAAGCCTCATTCATGTAGCCTAAATGTTTTTATTGCAATGTTTTATGTTGAAATGTTTTCATTATTTATTCAATTACATTTCAGTAGCCTAATTTCAGTATTGTGATTATGAATTATTTTAACTACGTTTCACTTGTTGAATTCTTCTGCTACCAGCTTTCAATCGCTCTGAATCAGCGCGGTGCGGCAGCAGATTACGCATTAGAGAGAATAAACCGGAATAAACGAACACTTTTCAGAGTCTATGATTGTAGCGCCTCTTAGCGGTAAAAGGCAGCAAATACACCACACATTTTACCGCCGCGGTGGAACGGCTGATGTGGGCATTGTCATGGCTTGCCTCGACATTTGCGTTTGAATAGCGCGCGTCCTCCGTGGGCGTGTCAGATTAACGCGTAATGAAGTGTAATGAGCTGGGGAAAAAAATACTGACAGCACTCTCTTTTCAAACAGATTGCATAAACTGAGAATATTTGTTTTTTATATAAATTACTTCATTTAAAAGAAGAGAATTTAAGCTTCATAAAGAAAAACCTCTCGTGCCTGTGTGACAAGTAATCGCGGAGTTACAGTTAATCTTAGGACGCGTTTCAGAATGGACTTCACTGACAGAGAGAACGCAGAACTCGCATCATGTTTGTTTTTCTTTATTTGGTGAAAAGCACAACACTTTGTTTTTATTGTGAGTATCCACAAAAAAAATAGAAACTTAACAGGATCTAATGATGTACAACACTTATATGTAAGATCAAAATTAACCGAGTATTTTGAGTCTCTTTTACACTGATAAGAAAAAAAGCGAGACAATCGCGCCGGCGCGATAGCCGACCCCAGGGGGTTAATCATTTAGTTGTAGCATGCAATGAGAAAGCGCATGTTATGTGTTTTCATTTCATTGTTATCTAAGATCTAAGTTAGAGTCAATACAACACCAAAAACGTTATCTCTTCGATGGAATAAGCGAGTTCTGGAATGCATTGCAATGCGAAAGCACATATGTTATGTGTTTTTATTGCACAGAGCAATAAGTTAGATATTTTATACAATCAAATGCAACAGTAGAGATGTTATCTCTTCGGAGTGAGTTCCCTTTCGAGGGAACTCGAACTGCGTCGGTGACGACACTAGGGGAACGCCCTTCAGCGTAGCGCGTCTGAATTTATGAATGAAACCGAATCCAATCCTATTGGCGTTGCGTGTGACGGCATACACGGATGTGTACAAAGGCACGCCGGCACAAGCAAAGTCAGCTTTTTGCTATTCAGCAAGCGCTCTGTGTATTTGTGAGTCTTATTTGGTGTCGTTTGTCTGCTTTTGAAAACTTCAGTATGGCTGATCAGTTCAGAAAGTGTGTGTTCCCGTGCCCTCGTTTTCTCTCGGCTGGGGATTCACATGAGATGTGTGTGTCATGTTTGGGAAGACAGCACGCTCAAGCAGCTCTTGAGGGGGCTGCTTGCGCTCATTGCGAGTCTCTTTCTGTGAGAGTGCTGCGATCTCGACTGGCTTTATTTACGGAAGATGGCCAAATGCGTTCTCCCCGCGGTTCGGGTCCCGCATCTGCCGAGGCAATGCGGCGGCTTTCATCGTGGGGATCGCAGAGAGATCTGGTCGAGGATGAGACTGCCGAGGCATATTCTCGCTCCTCTTCTGGTGAGTCTGATTCCTCCATTCCCCGTTCGGGAGCCCGCTCCGCAGCTTCTCCCGATCGGGAGGATGTTCCTGCTTTACAGCTGTCTAATTCCGAGGAATTAGACATACTGAGTGTTGGGGATGAGGATCATGTTGACACGCACCAGTCTGTTCAGCCGGCACCAAATTACAATGAGTTGGTGGAGGTTTTGACGCGGGCTGTGGCCAAGCTGGATATTTCTTAGCCACAAGAGCGGCAGGAAGCACGTGCAAAGAGTAAACTTGATGAACGCTTCCTGCAGCACCGCACGCAGCCTTCACGCCGGTCTCTCCCTTTCTTCCCGGATTTACACAACGAGTTGTGTAAATCCTGGAACAGGCCATTTTCATCACGCCTGTCTAATCCTCCAATGTTAAACTACAGTAATGTTGTGGGGGTTAGAGATAAGGGATACGGGATGATGCCTCGGGTTGAGGAGGCACTAGCCAGCTACCTTTCACCCGACCTTGCATCGTCCCTGAAGTCGCCGGCGTTACCTTCTAAACCTTGCCGCACCACATCTGATTTGGTGGGCAGGGCGTATATGGCGGCGGGTCGAGCTGGTGCGAGCCTGCACACAATGGCCATATTGCAGGCATACCAAGCCGACCTTTTAAGAGTGTAAAGACTCAAGGGCGGATCTAATCCGTGGGGAATTTGCATATCATAATTAATAATTGGTAATTAATAATTATTCATGCATGTTTGGATTAGATCAGTCTTACATGTTAATAAATCTCCCGATAAGGGAGGATCTGTCATTTTACCTGCATGCATGCATGTGAATCCTTGAAATTAACCACAAGTTGATTGCAATTAATTACACGGACCACGTTTCACAAAACAGGTAAAATGAATTAGCTCAATTGTCAGGATAATATTTGTGGGGATCCACAATATCATCTTACTTTATAGGATTTCAGGAAACGCAATTCTCTGGCCAGAAGAATTGGGTTTCCCGCCCTATAAACACATACTCTTTAAGGTATATTTAATTTTAGTAAGCTTGTAGCAAGATCTTTGGCACTTAAGGGACTTGAAGCTGAGCAAAGAGACAGTACATCAATCAAATGAATATATAATTAATTTAATAGAGGCATGAGTACTTATGTATTTACTACGGTTACAGGGGATATATGTATTTACAAACATAATAAACAAACAAAACACGATAAGAAGACATCAATGAACGAGAAATGCGTAAAGTTTGGACAATGGATAACTTACGGGCGTGAGCAAGTAAGAGGGAGAGAGAGAGGGAGCGAGAGAGAGAGAGAACATTAGCAGAATTCCTCCTAAGACATTCACCTCTCCGATTACAACACGAAACATCATCTTAAAGCTTCTTAGAAGCTCTATAAAGAGATTATACTCGCACAAGTTATGTTATGGTCTCTCTGTGTCGAGGCATTCCTGTACGGCCCTGTCTGGCCGCATGCGTGAACGGAGTCCTTCGTGTGGAAGCGTCACGTGGTGCTGCTTGGCGCGCGTGTTGAACAGAGGTTTAAAGTCTTTGAGGTAACATTACCAAAGGAAATAGTTCGGCTAAGTTCGCTTCCTTTCCTGGGAGGTGAACTTGGTAGGACACTTAAGAAAAAGACGAAACTTTTAGACGAAACAAAAGAGCAAAAAGGGATTTCCCGAGGGGAAATCGAGTCAATGACTACATTGTTCAGGCAGACGAGGAGGCCAGCGGAGTAAGAGAGAGAACGGAGGGGGGGGGAAGGGTCATTTATCACCTTTGGAGAAATCCAGCCTCTTCCTGTCGGCTTGGCCAATTAGAGGGTTGGAATTCACAGGCGGGACTTTGGTTTTTATTGCTCTTTGTCTCAGAGAGAGACATTTGAAACCCTAATTTCGTCGGGTGTTTAAGAGCAGAATCTTCACATTTATTATAGTCCTATGTGTCACAAAGTTTTAGCAAGATGTGATATAAATGGCTAAATGGGAAACGAAGATTGGAGCTCAGAGAATCCAAACTTGCCTCACATGGAGTTGGTTACTCACAGTTTGCAAAGTTTGAAACCTTATCCCATTAGAGTTTCCCAACAACATAGATCAAACACATAAGACAAATCGTAAGATGAGATTGGATACATTGTTCGTACAATTCTCAAGGGGATATATAATAGAATATATCCATGAATGCAGAATTCATTTCTCCTTCTTAGTTAAATCCAGAGAGAGAGTGAGACACAACAATTCTGGGGATCGACAGTTATATGTAAAATGCATAATGATAAAGTCACAGTTATTCCAATGTAACCTGGACAAATAAACACACATAAAACACATTGAATATATCTGGTTAAATGTCTTTTAAGGAAAAGGAGTTTCTTTTCGCTTTAGAATCCACTTCCTTTGGGACATTCCGATCCGTCATAAAATGTCTTGTAAGCGGACACCACGCTCTGTCCTGAGTGTGGTCTTCACTGGTGGGGGATGTGTGTGTGTGTGTGTTTGGGTTAATTTACATTCAGAGATTTTGGGTCTTTAGCAGGATGTATTTAGTTATTCAGATTCACCCTCGCCCAGTCCTTACAAGAGATATCGACCAGGGCGAGGGTCCATCTCCGGATGATATCGCTGAACTTCGCAGAGCCACAGACTTGTCTCTCCGGGTTACCAAGGAGACGGCCCGTGCCATCGGTCGCTCCATGTCGGCCCTGGTGACCACGGAGAGACATCTGTGGCTCAACCTGTCGGGCATGAAGGAGAAGGATAGGACCTTCCTTCTTGATGCACCCGTTTCAGCCTCAGGTCTATTTGGTGAGGCTGTTAGCGCGGTGGTGGACAGGTTTGAGGATGCTAAGAAGCAGGGCGAAGCCTTCAAGCGGTATCTCCCTCGCCGTTCTAGGTCTAGGAGGGCTGCTGCTAAACAACAGCCACAGCAATCCTCCTCTTCCTCTTACCGCCAGGCACAGAAGGCGAGTGTCGCTTCCAGAGCTCCCCCTCGTAGATCTTGGGACTCTGGTCGACGCTCACACCCTCAGCCTCCTGATAAGACGGGGGGCTGGTTCCTTTGGTGAATTTCGCAGAGGCATGGCAAAACCTCGCGAACATTTCTCCATGGGTCCTGCGCACTGTAAGAACTGGGTACAGACTGCAGTTCCAGGTCCGCCCACCAAAATTCAACGGGGTGGTCTGGACTTCAGTGCACCCAGAGCAGGGTCTAGTGTTGGAACAGGACGTTCACTCGCTGCTGGAAAAAGGGGCCATAGAGCATGTTCCCCCACCAGTCAGGGAGTCCGGGTTCTACAGCCGGTACTTCATAGTTCCTAAGAAGGATGGAGGGTTGCGTCCAATTTTAGATCTAAGGCACTTGAACCGGTCTCTGAGGAGGTTCAGGTTCAAGATGCTCACCATTCCCATCATCGTGAGTCAAATCCAATCCGAGGATTGGTTTGTCACGATAGATCTAAAAGACGCTTATTTTCACATCTCCATTCTTCCATCTCACAGGAAGTTCCTGAGGTTTGCTTTCGGGGGCAAAGCTTACCAATATCGGGTTCTTCCATTCGGCCTAGCACTCTCCCCTCGCACTTTTACCAAGTGTATGGATGCAGCTCTAGCACCCCTGAGGCTCGAGGGCATCAGGGTGCTCAATTACATCGACGACTGGCTGATACTGGCACAGTCGCGAGAGCTGGCGATTCGGCATCGAGATGTCGTCCTCGCCCACATCCAAAGCCTGGGGCTGAGACTCAACACAAAGAAAAGTGTGTTGGCACCAGCCCAGAGAACGCTGTTCCTGGGAGTGGTGTGGGACTCAGTCACGATGCGGGCACGATTGTCTCCTGCTCGGATCGAGTCCGTCCTGACTTCAGTGTCCAGGATAAAGCTAGGCCAAGCCATCACTGTCAAACACTTTCAGAGAGTGTTGGGTCTCATGGCAGCGGCGTCCAGCGTAATACCTTCTGGCCTGCTACACATGAGAGCTCTACAGTGGTGGTTAAGAGCCAAGGGGTTTTCCCCGAGGGGAAGTCCATTCCGCTTGATAAGGGTTACGCGCAGATGCCTTCGTTCCCTATCAATTTGGAAGAAGCCTTGGTTCTTGTCCCAGGGTCCCAGGCTGGGAGCGTCATGTCGCCGGAAATCCATTTCAACAGACGCCTCCCTCACGGGCTGGGGCGCGGTCATGGACGGCCGCTTTACGAGAGGTCTCTGGCAGGTCCATCATTTCTCTTGGCACATAAATTGCCTAGAAATGTTGGCGGTGTTCCGGGCTCTGAGGAGTTTTCTGCCAGACCTCCATGGTCGCCATGTCCTAGTAGTAAGATCCGACAACATGTCGGTGGTATCTTACCTAAACCGTCAGGGGGGTCTGAGGTCGCGCCCTCTGTGCAGACTGGCGCATCAGATCCTCCTGTGGTCCCAGCGGAGACTGTCGTCTCTCAGGGCGATGTATGTCCCGGAGGACCAGAACCAGGGAGCAGACGTACTGTCGAGGCAGGGGCTGAGGCCCGGGGAATGGAGACTCCACCCCGAGACGGTGGAGTTGATATGCAAGAGGTTTGGCCCAGTGGAAGTGGACCTATTTGCGTCTCGAGAGACGACACACTGTCCACTGTGGTTCTCCCTCACACATCCAGCCCCGCTGGGGTTGGATGCCATCGTGCAGACGTGGCCGAGGCTGCGTCTGTACGCCTTTCCCCCAATCGCTCTGCTCCCAGCAGTTCTGGAAAGGGTCCGTCGGGACGGGGTCAGCCTACTATTGGTGGCCCCATTTTGGCCGGCCCGAGTATGGTTTTCGGACATTATCCTGCTTCTGGCAGGCCCGCCATGGCAGATCGAGGGATCTGCCATGGCGGGCCTGCCAGAAGCAGGATAATGCTTCTAAGGAGGGACCTGTTGTCTCAGGCGGGGGGCTCAGTTCTCCACCCTCGGCCCGAGCTGTGGAAGCCGTGGGTCTGGCCCCTGAGGGGGCACAGTACCTAGAAGCCGCCTGTCAGCAGAAGTGGTTGAAACTATACTAACTTCCAGAGCTCCCTCCACGAGGAAGTTATACGGCCTTAAGTGGAATGTATTTTCCATTTGGTGCAGAGAGCATGATTTGGATCCAGTTAACTGCCCAGTGGCTTCAGTACTGGAGTTTCTCCAAGACCGCTTTTCTGCCGGGCTTACCCCGTCCACACTCAAGGTTTATGTGGCTGCCATTTTCCACGCTCCTCTGAGTGATGGTCCTCTGGGGAGGCATCACCTGGTCGTACGCTTCCTCCGTGGAACCTGGAGGATGAGACCTGCGACTCGCAACAGGGTTCCCTCTTGGGACCTGGCAGTGGTTCTCGAAGGGCTGGCCGAGGCCCCCTTCGAACCATTGGAGTCGGCTGAGGCCAAGAACCTTTCGTTTAAGGTGGTCTTTTTGTTGGCCATTACTTCTCTGAGGAGGGTAGGAGATCTCCAGGCGCTCTCTATTTCCAATGGGTGCTTGGAGTTTGCTCCAGGCAACATTAAGGCCATCCTTCACCCTAGGCCCGGCTATTTGCCCAAGGTGCCATCTAATGTGGCACGGCCTTTGGTTCTGCAGGCATTTCATCCTCCGCCTCATGTGACGGAGGAGGAGGAGAGGCTTCATCTGCTCTGCCCTGTCAGAGCACTTCGGTATTACATCCAGAAGTCCTCCTCATGGCGGAAGTCGGACCAGTTGCTGGTGTGTTTTGGGTCTCCCAAGAAGGGGCTTCCCGCCTCTAAGCAGACCATCAGCAACTGGATCGTTCAGACTATTTCCCTGGCCTATCAGGTGCGCAATTTGCCTTCACCTATGGCCGTGAGGGCTCACTCCACCAGAGGCATGGCGTCCTCTAGAGCCCTACTTTCAGGGATTTCCATACATGACATATGTGAGGCGGCTGGCTGGGCCACTCCACACACATTCATGAGGTTTTACAGTCTGGACCTTCCCTCTACACCCGGTGCACGAGTGCTTTCGTCCTAGGTTGTGCCTGAAGTCAGTTTCACTCTAGGATGAGCAGGGTTCGTTGTGGTATAGTGGGTATCTCGTTCCCCTAGTGTCGTCACCGAAGCAGTTCGAGTTCCCTCGAAAGGGAACGTCTCGGGTTACGTATGTAACCCTTGTTCCCTGAGAAAGGGAACGAGACACTGCGTCGGTTCGCCACACCTCACCCTGCTTGGAGCACTTGCTTCATAGCAAAGAGCTGACTTTGCTTGTGCCGGCGTGCCTTTGTACACATCCGTGTGTCCGTGTCACCGACACAGTATCTCGTTCCCTTTCTCAGGGAACAAGGGTTACATACGTAACCCGAGACGTTCGTTCTGGCAGCACTGTAATGCAACACGCGCATAGCTTATATGATATTGTCACAGTGTCTGGGTGTGTTTCCCCGGGTATCCTCTAGAGGTCCTCTTCCCCACGGTGTCATCCCTTCATGAACTACATTCCCCACAATCCTAGTCTGTATTGCACTCACCTGTTCCCCGTTCATTGTAACCAGCTGTTTCTTGTTAGATCTTGTGTATTTATTCCCTGTCTGTGTCTTTATGTGTTACGGAGTCGTTGTTTGATGTCCTCACACTTCTGGTTAGTTTCTTGTCTGTTAATGTTTTTGTGTCTTTTGTTTTGGACTGCTTTGATTATTTGGATTTGAACCCTGCCTGGCTGACTACGTTTCGGATTGCCCCATTAAACTTACCCGCATTTAGATTTTCTGTCGTCTTGTGTGTGATCGTGACAGAACGACTCCGTCCGAACTTTATCCAGCGGTATGTTTGATAACATCTCTTCCCCAGCCACCGAGCGGGAGAGAAGGGAGTTTTTCAAGGGGACCCGATTGGTCAAGTTTCGTGGGACCCGTGGAGGTCGCAGTGGTAGAGTGGTTCACGTCCCGTCTGCCCAGCCAGAGACTGTTCACGTCCCGTCTGCCCAGCCAGAGACTGTTCACTTTCCATTAGCCCAGTCAGAGACGGATCACGACACATCTACCCGGTCTGAGACAGATCAGGAGATGCCTATTAGCGTGGCCGCGAGGGCCATGATGGATTATTTGGAGCGTCTGGCTCGGATACTGGACATGCCAGTGTTTGCTGTTCCCGAGCTGGAGCCTGTGTCTGCTGTTCCCGAGCTGGAGCCTGTGTCTGCTGTTCCAGACCCGGAGACAGTGTCTATTCCAGTGCCTGTTCCAGAGCCGGAGCCAGTGCCTGTTCCAGAGCCAGTGTTTGTTTCTGTGTTTGTGTCTGTTCTTGTGGCTGTTACAGTTCTGCTGTCTGCTGTTCCTGAGCCGGTGTCTGCTGCTCCTGAGCCGGAGCCGGTGTCTGCTGCTCCGGAGCCGGAGCCGGAGCCGGTATCTGCTGCTCCTGAGCCGGTATCTACTGCTCCTGAGCCGGAGCCGGTATCTGCTGCTCCTGAGCCGGAGCCGGTATCTGCTGCTCCTGAGCCGGAGCCGGTGTCTGCTGCTCCTGAGCCGGAGCCGGTATCTGCTGCTCCTGAGCCTGAGCCGGTGCCTGTTGCAGTTCCTGAGCCGGTGCCTGTTGCAGTTCCTGAGCCGTTGCCTGTTGCAGTTCCTGAGCCGGTGCCTGTTGCAGTTCCTGAGCCGGTGCCTGTTGCAGTTCCTGAGCTGGTGTCTGCTCCTGTTCCACCGCCCTGGCCGCCCGAGGGGCCGTCTCCGCCCTGGCCGCCCGAGGGGCCGTCTCCGCCCTGGCCGCCCGAGGGGCCGTCTCCACCCTGGCCGCCCGAGGGGTCTTCACCGCCCTGGCCGCCCGAGGGATCCTCATCGCCCTGGCCGCCCGAGGGGTCTTCACCGCCCTGGCCGCCCGAGGGGTCTTCATCGCCCTGGCCGCCCGAGGGGTCTTCATCGAGGGGTCTTCACCGCCCTGGCCGCCCGAGGGGTCTTCGGCTACCTGCTTCGCCCTGGCCGCCCGATGGACTGTCGTTTCGCCCTGGTCGCACGATGGACTCTCTGTTTTGCCCTGGTCGCCCGATGGACTTTCTGTTTCACCCGGTTAAACCCTCACCCCCTGTTCCTGTTTCCCTTCATGGACCTGGCCCACCATCCCTCCCCCTGATCCTCCACCGTTCCACCTCCCTCCTGAAGTTTTGTGGTATGTTGTACTATGTCGTGGAGCGTCTGGTAGCCGCTCCGTAGAGGGGGGGGGGGGGGATGGGGGGGGTTATGTCACAGTGTCTGGGTGTGTTTCCCCGGGTATCCTCTAGAGGTCCTCTTCCCCACGGTGTCATCCCTTCATGAACTACATTCCCCACAATCCTAGTCTGTACCCATCACTGTTATTGCACTCACCTGTTCCCCGTTCATTGTAACCAGCTGTTTCTTGTTAGATCTTGTGTATTTATTCCCTGTCTGTGTCTTTGTGTTACGGAGTCGTTGTTTGATATCCTCACACTTCTGGTTAGTTTCTTGTCTGTTCATGTTTTTGTGTCTTGTTTTGGACTGCTTTGATTATTTGGATTTGAACCCTGCCTGGCTGACTACGTTTTGGATTGCCCCATTAAACTTACCTGCATTTGGATTTTCTGTCGTCTTGTGTGTGATCGTGACAGATATTCTTCAATGTACAACGTTACATCGTGTATGCTATGCAATATAACCGCACTCATGTTATCTCTTTAAAGCACATCGGAATGAGTTAGTTCTGGCATGCAACATGTGATTTGCTTTTATGTTTTTCTTCAACGCTAATCGTTAGATCGTGTGTGCAATGCAATGCCACATTTGTTATCTCTTCATTGCTCAATGGCATTGTAATGCAACAATTAATGTAATAATTTCCCTTCAAAACACAAATAAACAAGTTAGTTGTATTATGAAATGAATTGCGAAAGCACATATATACTTTTTTTTGTTTTGCGGATTGTTAGATCTTTTATGCATTGCAGTGCAACAGCAAAATGTTATCTCTTCAATGTACATCAGAATGATATATTTTATGCATTGAAATAAAACTGAGCATAGCTTTACATGTTATTCTGTTAACACTTTAGAATACTGTATCTTACTTACTGCATAACTAATAAGGAATTATTGAAGAACTAGTAGGTAATTCTTCATTAACTACTTCTTCACTGCTGTTAACTACTAAGGAAGATGTGTTAACTAATCAGTATGTAATAGAATTTTATGATTGTGTTAAGTAACAGTTAGTTAATCAATAACTAATGAATTCTGTCAGTAAGTAAGATACAGTATTCTAAAGTGTTACCGTTATTCTTTAATGCACAACATAAGATCATGTGTGTCAATGCAATGCAAGAGTACCCTTCTTTGCACAATTGAATAAGATAGTCTTCTATGCATTGTAACAACAGCTCTTGCAATGATTTCTTCCTTCAATACATCAATAAATAAGTTAGTTTTAGTAATTAATGCAATGGAAAGCACTGTTTTCTTTTCAATGCAGAAAATAATAAGTTAGTTCTGGTATGCACTGCAATGCAAGAAGCGCATATGTAATTTTTCAATGCACAACATTAGATCTTGTGTATGCAATGCAATCTGCACGTTATCTTTTCGTTGCAAAATATACAAATTAATAGTTAGTGGATTGCATTGCATATATCTTATATCATTGCACTGCAACAAGTGCATATCTTATATGTCATTCTTCAATGCACAACATAAGATTGTGTGTATGCAACAACACATATGTTCTCCTTGTTGAACAACGGAATAAGATTGTTCTACGCATTGCAACACAACAGGTCCTGCAATGATTTCTCACTTCAATACATAAATTAATTTTTGCATTTAATGCAATGCGAAAGCACATGTTATGTGTTTTCTTTTCGATGCACAAAGGAATAAGTTAGATATTTTATGCAATGCAATGCAAAAACACTAATGTTATCTCTTCAATTCACATCGGAATGAGTTAGCTCTATGGATTGCAATGCAACAAGTGCTATTTGCCTTATTTGTTATTCTTCAATCCTTAGATCGTGTATGCAATGCAACAGCACATGTTATCTCCTCAATGCACAGCGGCATTAGTTAGTAGTTTTATGCAATGTAATGCGAAAGGACATCATGTTTTGGGTTTTATTTTCATTGCACAGAGGAATGTTAGATCTTTAATGCATTGTAATGCAACAGCACAAAGGTTACCTCTTCATTGCACAACGGAATGAGTTAGTTCTGGTAGGCATTGCACTGCAACAAGTGCATATCTTATATGTCATTCTTCAAGGCATAACATTAGATCGTGTGTGCAATGCAACAGCACATGTTACTTTCGTTGCACAACGGAATAAGATCATTCTATGCATTTCAATGCAACAGCTCATGCAATGATTTCTCACTTCAATACATAAATGAATAAATTAGTTGTAGTATTTAATGCAATGCAAAATCACATATGTTATCTCTTAAATGTTAGTTCTGGTATGTGTGTGCAACAGCACAAATGTTATCTTTTCATTGCACAACGGAATGACGAAAATGATTAAGTTAGTTGTTGTGTGCAATGCAAAGCGAAAGCATATGTTATGGGTTACCAGACAGCAACACAGTGTCAGCCCAGATCCGGCCCAAATCTGAGACTCATGGACTCCACATGGCCCAGACGTGGGCCGGATCTGGTTGCATTGAATGTTCCTGTCTGGGTTTGTATTTTCATTGCACAGAGGAATAAGTTAGATCTCTTAAGCAATGCAATGGAAAAGCACAAACGTTATCTCTTCAGTACACAGCGAAATGAGTTAAAATGCTCTTAGACTCCTTCTGATCAGCCATGCAGAAGTCCTTTTCTGACCTGTTGAACACATTTCTGGCCAAAGGGTCCTCAAAAGGTTTTTTACTCATCTTGAACTTTTAAATACATTCTCGTTGTCTTCTTCTGATGTTACGTCAGCCATACAGAAGTCTGACCCAGAAATGTTCCTCCATACCACTCACCAAAAACCGCATTGCATGGATGTTGTTTTCGATTGTGACGAGTGTCCACAACTCGAGCTATGCCAGAGGACACAAAGGAAAAGTTTATAGACAAAGAGATAATGGGAACGGGTTTTCAGGAGCCAGCTGAGACCATGAGGAAATTGTCCTTAATACTTGTGGAGACCATAGCAAAATGTATGAATTTATATGAAGAACATGATGTTGGTTGCCTTATGGACAAGAACTGTATAGAAGTTTAGATTCAGCATTACGGCCAATCCCTGAATCGTGAGCTGTGTTGATATTGAACTAATATGTCTTTATCATTGTTTCAAATCCTGCAGGTCATAAGAAATGGCACAGGATAATAACCAAGACATGCTGGTGGCTAAAGATGAAGACAGCTTTTAAAGATTCAAGAAAACAAAGGTTAAGTAAATCCAGCATTTAAACTAAAGACAACCTTAGAAATGCTACTTGCTTAACATATTTTAGATTGTCGTAATAGTTTAAATTTGAAAGTTAAAATTCATTACATTTACATTTTAACATTTGTGAATGATTAAGGGTTCTATATTGTAATGAATTTAATATTTGGTGTTAATATGTCTGTGTTTGCTATGTCTGATAAAGCTCGAACAAAACAAAGCAATGATTTTAGAATCAAACCCAGCTCACCTTTCCAAAACCAAATGAATAATGAACAGACATGCTTTGAAACTGGTTAAGAGACCAAGTAAAAACTGAGTAAAACCTGCAGAAAAATGTGGTTTAAATCTTTTTAGAGTTAACACCAAAAGCAAACCTTGAAAATGAGTGGTTTATACATTTTCTGTTGATTTTTAATTAGACCACAATTGTGTTATGAAATCCACAAATAGTCTGTAAAGGGTGCAAGGGCGCAGATGGCACTGGGGACGGGGGGGACATGACCCCCCCAGATTTATAGTGACCCGATCCGTCCCCCCCTCACTATCCCTACAAAAGGTGACAAAAATCGGTAAAACAGAGGATTAACCAATGTTTTCGCTATATGTACATTAGCCAAAGTAGACTGTCCCGGCCCGCCGCTGCTTCAGAATCGGGTCGGGGCAGACGCAGGCTGATCTACACCGGTCACCATTACTTTGTACCCACGTTCTCACTACACGCTGTTCTGTTGTCAATAAACACACGATGCCTTCATGCCACCGACGTTTACACTCTCTCTCTGTGTGTGTGTGCTACGACTCCTCCTGAGTGACGTCACCAGGGCAGGGTCCTATGAGGAGCTAGTAGCTGCCTTAATCGTGCCTGTAGGAGCGGACCGGTAACCATAGTGATCATATACCATCTATGACTGAGCTGAGTCGGTGATTTTCTGAACTGAACAAAATCGACTGTATAAATGCCACATAAAGGCAATGAAGAGACAAAAAACAAAAACAATCACCTCGTTTTTTCAAAAAACAAACAATGTAAGTATCCTATGCCTGTTGACTTTCCCAGATGTGGCAGATTAGATTTGTTAAGGGGAATAGCTAGTCTGACAATAAGGCTTTTGTACTTAGTAAACAGCAAAATGTGGAGACCATAACTATGCATTTAGGTGAGTGGACAGAGACAAATAATGAATGAACACAAAAAGAATGGTTGGATAAATCAAACAATTTATCGTGGTCAGGAAATAATGTTTTATCTTATCATTTAACCCATTGTACTGTATAAATTGATGAGGTATGTTCACTGTCGTGTAAACCACTATGAGTAAATTTGTGTGGTGCAAGGTTTATGCAAACAACAAATAAAGGCCTACATAAACTTTTGACATCCTCTTATAGCAGGAAATCATGTTTCTTTTTATTGTACGGAGCAACGGAGGATATAGATTCTTAAATTATGGGCTATGAAAAACATTTCTTAATATGTCATACATCATTTGAAAGATATTTCTAATCTATAAATTGCAACAAAATTGTAATTAACACTTAAATTTAATTTTTTTAGTTATTCTTAGACATTTTTGAAATAGTAGTTTTAGCCATTAATTCTCAGGAATATGTTGTATTTCACATTGATATTCACATTCTATAGAGGTATAGAGGGTTAACTGAAATTATAAGATTCAAACTGTTGTCCTCCTGGCCTCAGGCGATTTCTGATGACAGTAAGGCAGGCCCTAGTCAGTCAAGTGAGGATCTGCAGGAGGGCAGCCATAGTAGAAAATATGTTGTTGTTATTTTATTTTTATTTTTTTGCACATAGGTTCTTTGCTTTTTTGTTCATAATGATAGACTTTGTATGCTTAGATAAGCAAATGTTTAAATAAAACATACTTTGCTGAAGACATGAAGATTTGGTGGGTGATTGGCATACTAGTCAAATAACAATCTGATCATGCATTGCTAGCGGTGATCAGGCCTTTGTTTACCTTTGTTCATTGTTGTTTATCCATGATTTCAAACAAGAATCCCCCAATGGCTTTTTAGTGCAAATCATTAGCCCAAATTACATAAAGAAACTACTTGAGCACTAGTTAAAGCCCAAATTACGCAAAATAACGAATTGAGTTCAAATCATTTGCTGACAGCTTGGTCCCCCCCAGTTAAAAAATCCTATCTGCGCCACTGAAAGGGTGTAGTGAAGGTGTGGATGTACAAACACTTCTTCTTGTATTTCATAATGAAAGAGAAATGAAGGTTTTGGAAGTATGACGTCAGGAGTAGAGTAACAGTGTTGCTCATTCAGAACGGCTTGCAGGGAATATGTATATATACTTGTGTTGTAATTAATTACGTTTCTGATTAAACCAAATGAGCCAAGAAAAATATGTAAGACATGAAAAAACAACAGTTTGTATTATTGATTGCTTATACAAGGGACTAACAAAAACATAAGAATTTCTTCTTTCACAAATTTCAGAGAGTGATCATTTATATCAAAATCAGGAATGAAGAGTGTAAATGTTAAGTAACTTAAATTGTCTGTATTATTACATATTAATTAATGATAAAAAGGGTGGAGTTGTGGAAGTCCTCATTTGGGAGTCACACTTGTGTCAGACACCTGAAAATGCCCCCCCCCCCCCCAAGTAAAATCAATGTAATATATCGTTGTTCAATAATATAAAAAAAAATTCGAGAGAGTTTTATGGTACTAATTAATATTTATGCAGTAATTATGTTAATTTTTTTGCCATTGAAAATAATTTTTTTCTTCTAATTTTTAAAAATATTTGTTTAATTAATGCAGAATTTCAGATTAATATAGAGACTTTCAAAACCAATTTTTGAAGGCAGATTAGCGCCATCTGTTGAGAGAGAATAAAATAAAACATGTCATGTCACAGGTTTGCCACTAGATGCCTGTATAACTCTGTGAATTCTCTACTAGTTTTTACACAAAATTACTTACTTTTAAGATGTAGATTTGAATTTTTTTGTTGTTGTTGAAAATCTCAAATACTACTTTTTGTCAAGGTTTATATTTTAATTTGAAGTGCACACGTTTTTGCATTATTACAGTCAAACCTGAATACAGAGAAAGCATTTTGTTACACGTAACATTAAAAATCAGTAAAAATGTAACAAAATAAACAGGAATGCTTTATCACAGCTTAATCCATCTGGATCTGATCTCATTTCAACCTCTTATTTCAGTCTTCTGACTCATTTTTGCTGTATGGTAATAGCCCTTCCAGTTCATTTGTGTGTAATTAATATAAATATATATTGTTTAAATAATCAAATTGCAGTTGCATCAAATAATCAAAGGTATAACAGCATTCAGCGGTGAGTTTATCATCTCTCAACTGCAGGTATAACAGCGTTCAGCGGTGAGTTTATCATCTCTCAACTGCAGGTATAACAGCATTCAGCGGTGAGTTTATCATCTCTCAACTGCAGGTATAACAGCGTTCAGCGGTGAGTTTATCATCTCTCTACTGCAGGTATAACAGCGTTCAGCGGTGAGTTTATCATCTCTCTACTGCAGGTATAACAGCGTTCAGCGGTGAGTTTAACATCTCTCTACTGCAGGTATAACAGCGTTCAGCGGTGAGTTTATCATCTCTCTACTGCAGGTATAACAGCATTCAGCGGTGAGTTTAACATCTCTCAACTGCAGGTATAACAGCATTCAGCGGTGAGTTTAACATCTCTCAACTGCAGGTATAACAGCGTTCAGCGGTGAGTTTATCATCTCTAAACTGCAGGTATAACAGCGTTCAGCGGTGAGTTTATCATCTCTCAACTGCAGGTATAACAGCGTTCAGCGGTGAGTTTAACATCTCTCTATACTGCAGGTATAACAGCGTTCAGCGGTGAGTTTAACATCTCTCTACTGCAGGTATAACAGCGTTCAGCGGTGAGTTTAACATCTCTCAACTGCAGGTATAACAGCATTCAGCGGTGAGTTTAACATCTCTCAACTGCAGGTATAACAGCATTCAGCGGTGAGTTTAACATCTCTCTACTGCAGGTATAACAGCGTTCAGCGGTGAGTTTAACATCTCTCAACTGCAGGTATAACAGCATTCAGCGGTGAGTTTAACACATCTCAACTGCAGGTATAACAGCATTCAGCGGTGAGTTTATCATCTCTCAACTGCAGGTATAACAGCATTCAGCGGTGAGTTTAACATCTCTCTACTGCAGGTATAACAGCATTCAGCGGTGAGTTTAACATCTCTCTACTGCAGGTATAACAGCGTTCAGCGGTGAGTTTAACATCTCTCAACTGCAGGTATAACAGCATTCAGCGGTGAGTTTAACATCTCTCTACTGCAGGTATAACAGCATTCAGCGGTGAGTTTATCATCTCTCTACTGCAGGTATAACAGCGTTCAGCGGTGAGTTTATCATCTCTCAACTGCAGGTATAACAGCATTCAGCGGTGAGTTTAACATCTCTCAACTGCAGGTATAACAGCATTCAGCGGTGAGTTTATCATCTCTCAACTGCAGGTATAACAGCGTTCAGCGGTGAGTTTAACATCTCTCAACTGCAGGTATAACAGCGTTCAGCGGTGAGTTTAACATCTCTCTACTGCAGGTATAACAGCGTTCAGCGGTGAGTTTAACATCTCTCAACTGCAGGTATAACAGCATTCAGCGGTGAGTTTAACATCTCTCAACTGCAGGTATAACAGCGTTCAGCGGTGAGTTTAACATCTCTCTACTGCAGGTATAACAGCGTTCAGCGGTGAGTTTAACATCTCTCAACTGCAGGTATAACAGCATTCAGCGGTGAGTTTAACATCTCTCAACTGCAGGTATAACAGCATTCAGCGGTGAGTTTAACACATCTCAACTGCAGGTATAACAGCATTCAGCGGTGAGTTTATCATCTCTCTACTGCAGGTATAACAGCATTCAGCGGTGAGTTTAACACATCTCAACTGCAGGTATAACAGCATTCAGTGGTGAGTTTATCATCTCTCAACTGCAGGTATAACAGCATTCAGCGGTGAGTTTAACATCTCTCTACTGCAGGTATAACAGCATTCAGCGGTGAGTTTAACATCTCTCTACTGCAGGTATAACAGCGTTCAGCGGTGAGTTTAACATCTCTCAACTGCAGGTATAACAGCATTCAGCGGTGAGTTTAACATCTCTCTACTGCAGGTATAACAGCATTCAGCGGTGAGTTTATCATCTCTCTACTGCAGGTATAACAGCGTTCAGCGGTGAGTTTAACATCTCTCAACTGCAGGTATAACAGCATTCAGCGGTGAGTTTAACATCTCTCTACTGCAGGTATAACAGCGTTCAGCGGTGAGTTTATCATCTCTCAACTGCAGGTATAACAGCATTCAGCGGTGAGTTTAACATCTCTCGACTGCAGGTATAACAGCATTCAGCGGTGAGTTTAACATCTCTCAACTGCAGGTATAACAGCGTTCAGCGGTGAGTTTAACATCTTTCAACTGCAGGTATAACAGCGTTCAGCGGTGAGTTTAACATCTTTCAACTGCAGGTATAACAGCATTCAGCGGTGAGTTTAACATCTCTCAACTGCAGGTATAATAGCGTTCAGCGGTGAGTTTATCATCTCTCTACTGCAGGTATAACAGCGTTCAGCGGTGAGTTTATCATCTCTCAACTGCAGGTATAACAGCATTCAGCGGTGAGTTTAACATCTCTCAACTGCAGGTATAACAGCATTCAGCGGTGAGTTTAACATCTCTCAACTGCAGGTATAACAGCGTTCAGCGGTGAGTTTAACATCTTTCAACTGCAGGTATAACAGCGTTCAGCGGTGAGTTTAACATCTTTCAACTGCAGGTATAACAGCATTCAGCGGTGAGTTTAACATCTCTCAACTGCAGGTATAATAGCGTTCAGCGGTGAGTTTAACATCTCTCTACTGCAGGTATAACAGCATTCAGCGGTGAGTTTATCATCTCTCTACTGCAGGTATAACAGCGTTCAGCGGTGAGTTTAACATCTTTCAACTGCAGGTATAACAGCATTCAGCGGTGAGTTTAACATCTCTCAACTGCAGGTATAATAGCGTTCAGCGGTGAGTTTAACATCTCTCTACTGCAGGTATAACAGCATTCAGCGGTGAGTTTATCATCTCTCTACTGCAGGTATAACAGCGTTCAGCGGTGAGTTTAACATCTCTCTACTGCAGGTATAACAGCATTCAGCGGTGAGTTTATCATCTCTCAACTGCAGGTATAACAGCGTTCAGCGGTGAGTTTAACATCTCTCAACTGCAGGTATAACAGCGTTCAGCGGTGAGTTTAACATCTGTTAATCTGCAGGTATAACAGCATTCAGCGGTGAGTTTAACATCTCTCAACTGCAGGTATAACAGCGTTCAGCGGTGAGTTTAATGTCACAGGTCGGGGGGGCCAAACCAGACTGCACCCACCCCTCAAACCCAGGACCACTCTGAGGAGCGTACCAGAGACCAGACAGACAAGTAGAATTAAAAATGAACAATCTTTATTGAATAATAAAAAGGAAATTAAAAGTCTTGACGTGAGTTTGTGTCGCTGTCCAGGAAGGGGGAAACCGCTTTGGACCCTGGGAGGCGAGGGATTCGTCTGCCGTTCCAGCAGCAGGTAAGTGTCGGGGTAAGTAGAACTTCTTAACCACGATGCAGACGGACAGATACCCGGGCAGGGCAGGACCGGGACTGAGGACTAGGAGACTCTTCCACCGGACAGGTGAGTAGCAGGTACGTATACCTCTCAAGAAGGCGAGCAGGCGGAGGGGCCTCACCGGAAGACAGGTGGGTAGATAGGTCGGTATGTGCCTAGACCGTCGGTCGTTCCGAATATGCTCAGCACAGAAGAATCATCCAGTTGAACAGACAGAACAAATTATACAGGTGCAGGCACACTCCGCTGCAGAATCGAGCTTACGGCTGGACTGTGTGGCTCCAAGCGGACAGCGCTGGGACAAGGGTGAATCCTTCCTTCAGACGGGCAGCGCCCAAGAAGACAGCGGCAGACGAATCATCTAGTTAAACGGACAGAGCAATTTATACAGGTGCAGGCACACTCTGCAGAATCGGGCTTACGGCTGGACTGTGTGGCTCCAAGCGGACAGCGCTGGGACAAGGGTGGATCCTTCCTTCAGACGGGCAGCGCCCAAGAAGAGAGCAGCAGACGAATCATCTAGTTAAACGGACAGAGCAATTTATACAGGTGCAGGCACGCTCCTCTGCAGAATGGAGAATCGGGCTTACGGCTGGACTGTGTGGCTCCAAGCGGACAGCGCTGGGACAAGGGTGGATCCTTCCTTCAGACGGGCAGCGCCCAAGAAGACAGCAGCAGACGAATCATCTAGTTAAACGGACAGAGCAATTTATACAGGTGCAGGCACGCTCCTCTGCAGAATGGAGAATCGGGCTTACGGCTGGACTGTGTGGCTCCAAGCGGACAGCGCTGGGACAGGGGTGGATCCTTCCTTCAGACGGGCAGCGCCCAAGAAGACAGCAGCAGACGAATCATCTAGTTAAACGGACAGAGCAATTTATACAGGTGCAGGCACGTTCCTCTGCAGAATGGAGAATCGGGCTTACGGCTGGACTGTGTGGCTCCAAGCGGACAGCGCTGGGACAAGGGTGGATCCTTCCTTCAGACGGGCAGCGCCCAAGAAGACAGCAGCCGACAATTCGTCTAGTTAAACAGGCAGAGCAATTTATACAAGGCAAACACACTCCTCTTCGGTATCAGAACGAGAACTTATAGCCCGAGCGGGACATGCACGTCTAGCACTGAGGCTTTGTTCAGCAAACACTGGGCGGAATCAGGCACTGGGGAATACTGGCAGTTAAATATACATATCCACCCACACACTGCAACCTCACGTCAAGTCCAATACTGTGTGACACTCCAATTCAGGCACTGCATATCCACTCTCACTCTCAGTGCAATAAGGCCAGCACTCACCCAATAGTCAATCCTTCCACTGTTATGTTGAATCAGCACTCAGACGATAAAGAGATGCAGGTGACTTCTCGCAGCATGGAGAACAGCGTCTTCAATACTCTCTCACTCTCAGACGGAGATACCAGGATTTCAATGATGACTCAGTCCACACTCTTAAGTGGCAGTTACACTCGTGATCAACGCACTTCACAATTCTTTGTTCAACTCAGAAGATATCAGAATTTCAATGGTGACTCAGTTCACACTCCTATGTGACAGTTACACTCGTGATCAATACACTTCACAATTCTTTGTTTAACTCAGTGCAGGACATGCATTCACACAGATTCGATGTTTTATTACTTAACTTCCTCTCAAGAATGATGGCGTTCTCCAGTCTTGACTGTATCTCCCCACTTCTCCAACTTTCCATCCAGTTCACGTTTCATATTGTGTGAATATTTTTGTATTCACACAAATCACCGTTGCACCCTTCAGCCAGCCAAATCCTCACAGCCCTCTCCAAAGATCCCAGCGAATTCAGCCACAGTCAAAGAAACTAATTCTCCCGGGGGAGTACCACACCCAATTCCCTCTTCCCTTTCCTTTTAAATGTTTCCTCCAGCCCCGAAGCCCTATCGCTGATCCTCAGTTCAATCGTCAGCACCTGTTACCACTTGCCTCATCAGCTGCCGCTGTCATGGCAACTGACAACAAGTGAACCAGCCCGGTGTGCCGGCAAAATCGTCCCGGGGGGAAACACACTCCTAGCGGAAATTGGTTCCGCTAGACTTGTCACCTTGTGACATACCCCCCCACCAACCCGTTCTAGTCCCTAGAACGGGGCTCGGCAACCCAGTCTCCATACCGCACTGGGGGCTGGCCTCGATTCCCCCGCTGGGACCGTCTCGGCGGTGAGGCAGGGTCCACCTGGTGCGGCTCTGCGCCCAGTCCCCTTGGGACCACCGCCCAACCTAGCAGCTTCAACCGGGGGATTGCTGTCTGTTGGTTTCGGATAATTTGGACATGGACGGATCAAGTTTCGATGTAGCACTCGCTCTGGGCCAGCTCTCCCTTCTGGGCGGATAGCGTATACCGGTTGATCTGGGTGCGGCTGTCGTTGAACCACGTATGGTTGGGACTCCCATCGATCGCTCAGTTTTCCCTTCCCTTGACGACGATTGTCCCGTACCAGCACTCTTTCTCCCGGTAGTAACGGTGCCTCCCGAGCTGTTCGATCATACAGCCTCTTATTCTTCACTGCTGCTTGATTTATCCGGTCCGAGACCTGTTCGTAAGCATTGTGAAGGAGCTGGTGATGCCTTGCCACCCACTCTGTCAGGCTGCCCCCCCCCTCCGCTGGAGCAGCTCCTAACAGCAGATCGGTAGGCAGTCTCACGTGTCTCCCGAACATCAGGTAGGTCGGGGCATACCCGGTGGTGCTATGCACGCTGTTATTGTACGCCTGGACCAGCATCGGAAGTTTGTCCGCCCAGTGGCCTTGCTGCTCTCCTTCCAGGGTCCCCAAGAGACTTAGCAGTGTCTGATTCATCCTTTCGCACCCCCCATTCCCTTGAGGGTGACATGGGGTGGTGTGGGTCTTCTTACACCCGTACAAGCGACACAGTTCGTGGATCACCCGAGACTCGAAGTTGGGCCCTTGATCAGCGTGGAGTATTTCGGGACACCCGAATGGCTGAATAACATACCTCCACAAGGCATTGGCGGTGGTAGTGGCAGTCTGATCCAGGGTTGGAATGGCCCAGGCGTATTTCGTGAACAAGTCAGTTACTACAAGGATGTTCTGTATCCGATCCATCGGTCGTCCCAGTGTCAAGTAGTCCATGGCTACGATGTGCAGTGGGGCCTTAGCCCGAATCGGCACCAATGGGGCTCGTACCTCCTTCCTTGCCTTGAATAGCATGCAGCGTGGGCACCCCTGAAGGTAAGTCCTCGTGGTCCCCTCCATCCCAGGCCAGTAGAAGTACCGCCGTAGCAGAGACAATGTCCTTTCTTGCCCTTGATGTCCCAGTTTGGAATGATATGCTTGTAACAGGGAATGACAACGCCCTTCGGGGACTACTACCTGGCAGACCTCCTCGCCCCGAGCCGGATCCTGGAGGGACCTACAAATCACCTCTTCCTTCAGGAAGAGCCTCTCTTTCTGTCCCAGCAGCCCCCTCACCACCCGTGTCTGGTTCCGGCGTTCCTCTCCTTCGGGCCAAGCTCCTTCACTCAGCCAAGTTCGTACCAGCCTCAAGTCTTCGTCCTCCTCCTGCCACATCCTCCAACGCTGTGGGTCCCATCCCCAATTTGCAGGGGGTTCGACCGGTGGTTGGCCTGGTGCCTCCACAACGCCCACCATCAGTCCTTCCTCACGTCCCACGTTCAGCGCTGATGTTTGACCCACAGATCGCGCTTCAGGAAGTCTGGACAGTACATCAGCGTTGGTGTGCTCTTTTCCTGGCCGATACTGCAGCTGGTAGTCGTAATTGGCCAACTGTGCCACCCACCTCTGCTCAACCGCCCCCAGCTTGGCGGTCTGTAGATGTACCAGGGGGTTATTGTCAGTCACAACGAGCACCTTCGCTCCCCACAGATAGTCCTTGAACTTCTCGCTCAGCGCCCACTTCATCGCCAGCAACTCAAGCTTAAAGGAACTGTAGTTTGCATCGTTTTTCTCAGCCGGATGTAAGCTTCGACTGGCATACGCGATGACTCTCTCGTTGCCCTGCTGCTTCTGGGCCAGTACAGCTCCCAGACCCAGGTTGCTGGCATCGGTGTATAGGATGAAGGGTTGAGTGAAGTCGGCATAGGCTAGAATTGGGGCTTGCAGTAGTTCTTGCTTGAGCCGCTGGAAGGCAGCTTCGCAGGCTGGATCCCACTGGATTGAAGGAGATCCCCGGCCCCGGGACCGTCCAGTGCCCCCTAACAGCTGGTTTATGGGCTTGGCGATGTGGGAGAAGCCTTTTATGAACCGCCTGTAGTATCCTACAAAGCCCAGGAAGGATCTGACCTGGCGTACGGTCTTGGGCGCGGCCCACTCCTGGACAGCCGATACCTTCTCTGGGTCCACCGAAATCCCTGCAGCGCTCACTATGTGGCCCAGGAATTTCACCTCCTTCCTGAAGAGCTGGCACTTATCTGGCTGAAGCTTCAGCCCGTACTTCTCCAGAGAGCGAAAGACCTGTTCCAAGTGCCGAAGGTGGGACTCAAAATCTGGGGAGTAGACAATCACGTCGTCCAGGTATACTAAAGTGGACTCCATCAGCTGGCCGCCCAAGCAACGCTGCATCAACCGTTGGAAGATGGCTGGGGCGTTGCACAGGCCGAACGGCATCCGGTCCCACTCATAGAGCCCAAAGGGGGTAGTGAACGCGGTCTTCTCCCTGTCCCGCTCATCTACCTCCACCTGCCAATACCCCCTGGCCAGATCAAGAGTGGAATACCAGGCCGCTTGTGTCAAGCTCGTGAGGGAGTCCTCCACTCGGGGCAACGGGAAAGCATCTCTTTTAGTCACCAGATTTAACTTCCGGTAGTCCACACAGAACCGCCAGGAGCCGGTCTTCTTCCGTACTAAGACAATGGGCGCGGCCCAGGGACTATTGCTCTCCCGGATGATTCCCTTATCCAGCATCCCCCGCAGGAGGGTGCGGACCTCGGAGTACAAGGTAGGGGGTACAGGCCGGTAGCGCTCTCTACTGGGTGCGGCATCTCCAGTGGGGATCTGATGTTTAACTGCATCCGTGCGACCATAGTCCTCGTCGTGGGTGGAAAACAAGTGCTGCCATCTCAACAGAAAGCCTTGAAGCTGTTTAGTCTGACCTCCTTCTAGACCCTCTCCCCACAGTGACTCTCCCTCAAGATGGGCCGGGACTCCCTCCCCGGTCTCCTCCACGTACTGGTCTGTCTGTGCCAGAGCCACCTCCACTACTGTCGGACTCACCCGGCTGAATTTGACTTCTCCTGGTTCTCGAACTTGCTGTAACTTCACTGAGGTAACTCGGGCTAAACGTTGGTTACGATATAAGTGGACAGGGAAGGAGTTCGTGTTCCTGACTTTTACGAAGACCCGGCTTCTCCGTGCGGACGCCAATCCTCGGGCGACCTCCACCTTGGAACAATCTGAATGGGGTTCCACCAAGACCCACTCCTCTGAGCGATAGAGTCGGGAAGGCAGCCTGGCCCAGACCACGGCCTCGCTCCGAGCTGGAATTTCCAGAGCATAGCGACAAGCCACCCTCCCGGTGCTCTCACACAGAACCGCCAGACCACTACCCTGTGACTCAGCCAGGCAGACCCGACGACAATCGGCCTCCACACGACTCCATTCTCGGCCCTCCGAGGTTGATACTGCTCGACTTGGTCCATTCCGGAATATCTCCTCCCAGCACTCCGAAACGACATTCATGCCCAACAGTGCGCGGTGCGACCCCAGGCATGTATCCCGCACAATCACCACTCCCTTCTGAGGCACAACGATCCCAGAGACCAGACAGACAAGTAGAATTAAAAATGAACAATCTTTATTGAATAATAAAAAGGAAATTAAAAGTCTTGACGTGAGTTTGTGTCGCTGTCCAGGAAGGGGGAAACCGCTTTGGACCCTGGGAGGCGAGGGATTCGTCTGCCGTTCCAGCAGCAGGTAAGTGTCGGGGTAAGTAGAACTTCTTAACCACGATGCAGACGGACAGATACCCGGGCAGGGCAGGACCGGGACTGAGGACTAGGAGACTCTTCCACCGGACAGGTGAGTAGCAGGTACGTATACCTCTCAAGAAGGCGAGCAGGCGGAGGGGCCTCACCGGAAGACAGGTGGGTAGATAGGTCGGTATGTTCCTAGACCGTCGGTCGTTCCGAATATGCTCAGCACAGAAGAATCATCCAGTTGAACAGACAGAGCAAATTATACAGGTGCAGGCACACTCCGCTGCAGAATCGAGCTTACGGCTGGACTGTGTGGCTCCAAGCGGACAGCGCTGGGACAAGGGTGAATCCTTCCTTCAGACGGGCAGCGCCCAAGAAGACAGCGGCAGACGAATCATCTAGTTAAACGGACAGAGCAATTTATACAGGTGCAGGCACACTCTGCAGAATCGGGCTTACGGCTGGACTGTGTGGCTCCAAGCGGACAGCGCTGGGACAAGGGTGGATCCTTCCTTCAGACGGGCAGCGCCCAAGAAGACAGCAGCAGACGAATCATCTAGTTAAACGGACAGAGCAATTTATACAGGTGCAGGCACGCTCCTCTGCAGAATGGAGAATCGGGCTTACGGCTGGACTGTGTGGCTCCAAGCGGACAGCGCTGGGACAAGGGTGGATCCTTCCTTCAGACGGGCAGCGCCCAAGAAGACAGCAGCAGACGAATCATCTAGTTAAACGGACAGAGCAATTTATACAGGTGCAGGCACGCTCCTCTGCAGAATGGAGAATCGGGCTTACGGCTGGACTGTGTGGCTCCAAGCGGACAGCGCTGGGACAGGGGTGGATCCTTCCTTCAGACGGGCAGCGCCCAAGAAGACAGCAGCAGACGAATCATCTAGTTAAACGGACAGAGCAATTTATACAGGTGCAGGCACGCTCCTCTGCAGAATGGAGAATCGGGCTTACGGCTGGACTGTGTGGCTCCAAGCGGACAGCGCTGGGACAAGGGTGGATCCTTCCTTCAGACGGGCAGCGCCCAAGAAGACAGCAGCCGACAATTCGTCTAGTTAAACAGGCAGAGCAATTTATACAAGGCAAACACACTCCTCTTCGGTATCAGAACGAGAACTTATAGCCCGAGCGGGACATGCACGTCTAGCACTGAGGCTTTGTTCAGCAAACACTGGGCGGAATCAGGCACTGGGGAATACTGGCAGTTAAATATACATATCCACCCACACACTGCAACCTCACGTCAAGTCCAATACTGTGTGACACTCCAATTCAGGCACTGCATATCCACTCTCACTCTCAGTGCAATAAGGCCAGCACTCACCCAATAGTCAATCCTTCCACTGTTATGTTGAATCAGCACTCAGACGATAAAGAGATGCAGGTGACTTCTCGCAGCATGGAGAACAGCGTCTTCAATACTCTCTCACTCTCAGACGGAGATACCAGGATTTCAATGATGACTCAGTCCACACTCTTAAGTGGCAGTTACACTCGTGATCAACGTACTTCACAATTCTTTGTTCAACTCAGAAGATGAAGATATCAGAATTTCAATGGTGACTCAGTTCACACTCCTATGTGACAGTTACACTCGTGATCAATACACTTCACAATTCTTTGTTCAACTCAGTGCAGGACATGCATTCACACAGATTCGATGTTTTATTACTTAACTTCCTCTCAAGAATGATGGCGTTCTCCAGTCTTGACTGTATCTCCCCACTTCTCCAACTTTCCATCCAGTTCACGTTTCAGCGTGTATTCACACAAATCACCGTTGCACCCTTCAGCCAGCCAAATCCTCACAGCCCTCTCCAAAGATCCCAGCGAATTCAGCCACAGTCAAAGAAACTAATTCTCCCGAGGGAGTACCACACCCAATTCCCTCTTCCCTTTCTTTTTAAATGTTTCCTCCAGCCCCGAAGCCCTATCGCTGATCCTTAGTTCAATCGTCAGCACCTGTTACCACTTGCCTCATCAGCTGCCGCTGTCATGGCAACTGACAACAAGTGAACCAGCCCGGTGTGCCGGCAAAATCGTCCCGGGGGGAAACACACTCCTAGCGGAAATTGGTTCTGCTAGACTTGTCACCTTGTGACATTAACATCTCTCTACTGCAGGTATAACAGCATTCAGCGGTGAGTTTATTATCTCTCAACTGCAGGTATAACAGCATTCAGCGGTGAGTTTAACATCTCTCTACTGCAGGTATAACAGCATTCAGCGGTGAGTTTAACATCTCTCAACTGCAGGTATAACAGCGTTCAGCGGTGAGTTTAACATCTCTCAACTGCAGGTATAACAGCATTCAGCGGTGAGTTTAACATCTCTCAACTGCAGGTATAACAGCGTTCAGCGGTGAGTTTAACATCTCTCTACTGCAGGTATAACAGCATTCAGCGGTGAGTTTATCATCTCTCTACTGCAGGTATAACAGCGTTCAGCGGTGAGTTTAACATTTCTCTACTGCAGGTATAACAGCATTCAGCGGTGAGTTTATCATCTCTCAACTGCAGGTATAACAGCGTTCAGCGGTGAGTTTAACATCTCTCAACTGCAGGTATAACAGCATTCAGCGGTGAGTTTATCATCTCTCAACTGCAGGTATAACAGCGTTCAGCGGTGAGTTTAACATCTCTCTACTGCAGGTATAACAGCATTCAGCGGTGAGTTTATCATCTCTCAACTGCAGGTATAACAGCGTTCAGCGGTGAGTTTAACATCTCTCAACTGCAGGTATAACAGCGTTCAGCGGTGAGTTTAACATCTCTCAACTGCAGGTATAACAGCATTCAGCGGTGAGTTTAACAACTCTCAACTGCAGGTATAACAGCGTTCAGCGGTGAGTTTAACATCTCTCAACTGCAGGTATAACAGCGTTCAGCGGTGAGTTTAACATCTCTCTACTGCAGGTATAACAGCGTTCAGCGGTGAGTTTAACATCTCTCTACTGCAGGTATAACAGCGTTCAGCGGTGAGTTTAACATCTCTCAACTGCAGGTATAACAGCGTTCAGCGGTGAGTTTAACATCTCTCAACTGCAGGTATAACAGCGTTCAGCGGTGAGTTTAACATCTCTTTACTGCAGGTATAACAGCATTCAGCGGTGAGTTTAACATCTCTCTACTGCAGGTATAACAGCATTCAGCGGTGAGTTTAACATCTCTCAACTGCAGGTATAACAGCATTCAGCGGTGAGTTTAACATCTCTCAACTGCAGGTATAACAGCGTTCAGCGGTGAGTTTAACATCTCTCTACTGCAGGTATAACAGCGTTCAGCGGTGAGTTTAACATCTCTCTACTGCAGGTATAACAGCGTTCAGCGGTGAGTTTATCATCTCTCTACTGCAGGTATAACAGCGTTCAGCGGTGAGTTTAACATCTCTCAACTGCAGGTATAACAGCGTTCAGCGGTGAGTTTAACATCTCTCAACTGCAGGTATAACAGCGTTCAGCGGTGAGTTTAACATCTCTCTACTGCAGGTATAACAGCATTCAGCGGTGAGTTTAACATCTCTCTACTGCAGGTATAACAGCATTCAGCGGTGAGTTTAACATCTCTCTACTGCAGGTATAACAGCGTTCAGCGGTGAGTTTAACATCTCTCAACTGCAGGTATAACAGCGTTCAGCGGTGAGTTTATCATCTCTCTACTGCAGGTATAACAGTGTTCAGCGGTGAGTTTATCATCTCTCTACTGCAGGTATAACAGCGTTCAGCGGTGAATTTAACATCTCTCTACTGCAGGTATAACAGCGTTCAGCGGTGAGTTTATCATCTCTCTACTGCAGGTATAACAGCGTTCAGCGGTGAGTTTAACATCTCTCTACTGCAGGTATAACAGCATTCAGCGGTGAGTTTAACATCTCTCTACTGCAGGTATAACAGCATTCAGCGGTGAGTTTAACATCTCTCAACTGCAGGTATAACAGCGTTCAGCGGTGAGTTTAACATCTCTCAACTGCAGGTATAACAGCATTCAGCGGTGAGTTTAACATCTCTCTACTGCAGGTATAACAGCGTTCAGCGGTGAGTTTAACATCTCTCAACTGCAGGTATAACAGCGTTCAGCGGTGAGTTTAACATCTCTCAACTGCAGGTATAACAGCGTTCAGCGGTGAGTTTAACATCTCTCTACTGCAGGTATAACAGCGTTCAGCGGTGAGTTTATCATCTCTCAACTGCAGGTATAACAGCATTCAGCGGTGAGTTTATCATCTCTCAACTGCAGGTATAACAGCGTTCAGCGGTGAGTTTATCATCTCTCAACTGCAGGTATAACAGCGTTCAGCGGTGAGTTTATCATCTCTCAACTGCAGGTATAACAGCGTTCAGCGGTGAGTTTAACATCTCTCAACTGCAGGTATAACAGCGTTCAGCGGTGAGTTTAACATCTCTCTACTGCAGGTATAACAGCGTTCAGCGGTGAGTTTATCATCTCTCAACTGCAGGTATAACAGCGTTCAGCGGTGAGTTTAACATCTCTCAACTGCAGGTATAACAGCGTTCAGCGGTGAGTTTATCATCTCTCTACTGCAGGTATAACAGCGTTCAGCGGTGAGTTTAACATCTCTCTACTGCAGGTATAACAGCGTTCAGCGGTGAGTTTATCATCTCTCAACTGCAGGTATAACAGCGTTCAGCGGTGAGTTTAACATCTCTCAACTGCAGGTATAACAGCGTTCAGCGGTGAGTTTAACATCTCTCAACTGCAGGTATAACAGCGTTCAGCGGTGAGTTTAACATCTCTCAACTGCAGGTATAACAGTGTTCAGCGGTGAGTTTATCATCTCTCTACTGCAGGTATAACAGCATTCAGCGGTGAGTTTAACATCTCTCAACTGCAGGTATAACAGCGTTCAGCGGTGAGTTTATCATCTCTCAACTGCAGGTATAACAGCATTCAGCGGTGAGTTTATCATCTCTCTACTGCAGGTATAACAGCGTTCAGCGGTGAGTTTAACAACTCTCAACTGCAGGTATAACAGCATTCAGCGGTGAGTTTAACATCTCTCTACTGCAGGTATAACAGCGTTCAGCGGTGAGTTTATCATCTCTCAACTGCAGTATAACAGCGTTCAGCGGTGAGTTTAACATCTCTCAACTGCAGGTATAACAGCGTTCAGCGGTGAGTTTAACATCTCTCAACTGCAGGTATAACAGTGTTCAGCGGTGAGTTTATCATCTCTCTACTGCAGGTATAACAGCATTCAGCGGTGAGTTTAACATCTCTCTACTGCAGGTATAACAGCATTCAGCGGTGAGTTTAACATCTCTCTACTGCAGGTATAACAGTGTTCAGCGGTGAGTTTATCATCTCTCTACTGCAGGTATAACAGCGTTCAGCGGTGAGTTTATCATCTCTCGACTGCAGGTATAACAGCGTTCAGCGGTGAGTTTATCATCTCTCGACTGCAGGTATAACAGCGTTCAGCGGTGAGTTTAACATCTCTCAACTGCAGGTATAACAGCATTCAGCGGTGAGTTTAACATCTCTCTACTGCAGGTATAACAGCGTTCAGCGGTGAGTTTAACATCTCTCAACTGCAGGTATAACAGCGTTCAGCGGTGAGTTTAACATCTCTCTACTGCAGGTATAACAGCGTTCAGCGGTGAGTTTAACATCTCTCAACTGCAGGTATAACAGTGTTCAGCGGTGAGTTTATCATCTCTCTACTGCAGGTATAACAGCGTTCAGCGGTGAGTTTAACATCTCTCTACTGCAGGTATAACAGCGTTCAGCGGTGAGTTTATCATCTCTCAACTGCAGGTATAACAGCGTTCAGCGGTGAGTTTAACATCTCTCAACTGCAGGTATAACAGCGTTCAGCGGTGAGTTTAACATCTCTCAACTGCAGGTATAACAGCATTCAGCGGTGAGTTCCCCTTCAGGGACTACCGCTGCGTGTAATCGCAGTGGGAACGCCCTCAGCGTGACGCGTCTGAAGCATGAATGAAATCAGTCAATGGAGAGAATGAGCGTACGGCGAGTGACGTCATCGACCAGGAAGCTATAAATATCCCCTGAGTACACAATACGCCAGCTTTTAGTTACTTCAGCAGCTCTGTGTGTGTCTGAATCTGTCGATTGTGTTTGTCTGTTTTGTCAGGAGTTTTCACTATATATATATTTTATATAAAAAAAAACAATATGAGCGAGCAGTATTTGAAGTGTGTTCCCCCCTGTACTCGGTACATCACGGGTGGGGATTCACACGAGCTATGTGTGGCTTGTTTGGGAGTGCAGCAATGCCCAGTCGGCTCTCGAGGGAGTCGATTGTCAGCATTGCGAGCGTTTTCCCTTGAGAACTCTGCGCTCGCGGCGATCGCTCTTCGAGGAGAGTGATTTGCTGCGAGCTCCCCGAGGCTCGGGTCCCGCTTCTGTTGAGGCAGAGCGGCGGCGCTTGTCTTGGGGCTCGCATATGGATCTCGCTGGCGACGTTGAGACGGGCTCCGCCCTATCTCAGCTATCTCCGCCGAGATCTAGTGCCTCTCACCCGGCTCTGGAAGCACGCGCTGCGGCGGTTACTTCTGCCCGGGTGGAGGCACATGACATGATGATGTTGAATTGAGATTTTCCAGTTCTGAGGAGCTGGATGTCGAAAGTTTTGCATCAGAGAAAACTAGTTTATCACATTATACTGCAAATGAAGAAGGTTTGATGGATGTGTTATCTCGGGCTGTTGAAAAGCTGAAAAAAAAAAAAACAGTATCGAGTGGCCAGCTGATAGACAGGTTTCTAGAATTAAAAGCAATCTAGATGATAGATTTCTGTCTGCACGACCTCAACCTTCTCGCCGGTGCTTACCGTTCTTCCCAGACCTTCATGCTGAGGTTTCAAAGACCTGGGTTAGACCGGTTTCAAGCAGAATTTACACAAATCATTCCAATGCTTATGGTAACATTGTTGGTGCTAAATCTGCTGGTTATGTGACGATACTGTAGGCGGAGGAGACGCTCGCGAGCTATCTCTCTCCTGCTTCATCGTCTTCACTTAAAGCACCGGCTCTTCCACCAAAAAATAAATAAATAAATATATATACCTCTGTGCTGGTGGGGAAGGCTTACTCGGTGGCTGAGCCTGCATGTTTTCATACGATAAAAAAAAATAATAATAAAAATAAAAAGACTTTTATGCAGGCTTTTCAGGCCGACCTGCTCAAAGAAAAATCTGAGGGGGGTCCCCGCCGAGAGAGACTTGCGTTCACCTCCCTTAAGGGTGCCCTGTCTCTCCCGGCGCCCTCAGGGGCCCGTCCTACTAACCCTGCCGAAACAGGGCGTAGAAGGGTCTGGCGAGTGCTTTCCCGAGGGACGCTCGCCGCCTCTAAGGAGGGTTCTGGTGTGTTCAGACCAGTCGTTCCCTGCTGGTGCGCCGTTACAGGGCACTGTGTCTGTCATGTAGATTGTTCAACCAGAGCAAAGTTTTTCGTCGAGTTCGTCTTCCAAAAGGGCACAGCAGAAGCGGAGTGTCACGTCTCGTGCCCCCCTGCAGAGAAACTGGAGGGACGAGGCGGGCGCTCTCCGGCGCGGCCTTTTCGGGGCAGGACTGATCTGAGGACAGTCATTGTCGCCAGAAAGGCCGCGTCGAAAAAGTCCTGACGGGCTGAACGTCAGGACTCTGAGGGTGGTCCCCATCGGGAAAAACTTGAGTTCACCGCACAAAAACACGGTGCCCTGTTTTTCTCGATGCCCTCAGGGGTCTGTTCTACTAACCCTGCCTATACAGGGCGTAGAGAGACTCGGCGAGCGATTTCCCGAGGGACGCTTGCCCCCTCCAAGGAGGGTTGTGGAGTGCTCAGACCAGCTGTTTCCTGCCAGTATGTTACAGGGCGCTGTGTCTGTCACTCGGGATGTTCATCCAGAGGCCAGCCTCGAGAGGCTGGTTCCCTTAGTAGAGTTCCTGGCGGAATGGGTCCCCCACCCAGCAGGGAGTTAGGATACTACTTCATCGGGAAAAAGAAAAATCCTGACGTGCTGAACGTCAGGACTCTGAGGGTGGTCCCTATCGTGAAAGATCCTGAGTTCACTGCACAAGAACACGGTGCCCTGTCTTTTCCGATGCCCTCAGGGGTCTGCTCTGCTAACCCTGCCTTCACAGGGCGTAGAGAGACTCGGCGAGCGATTTCCCGAGGGACGCTCGCCCCCTCCGAGGAGGGTTGTGGAGTGCCCAGGCCAGCTGTTCCCTGCCAGTACGTTAAGTCAAGTCAAGTCAAGTCACATTTATTTATATAGCGCTTTTCACAATACAGATTGCATCAAAGCAGCTTCACAGTGATAACATGAAAGTAGTACAACACAGTTCAATAATATTGTTGAATATTAAATATCCCCAACTAAGCAAGCCAAAAGCAAGGCGACAGTGGCAAGGAACCAAAACTCCATCAGATTGGATGGAGAAAAAAACCTTGGGAGAACCCAGGCTAGTCAGGGGCCAGTTCTCCTCTGGCTAACAATCATAGGGTTTCAAAGAAGCTTTACAGTAAGTGCATATCAGAAAGTACCTGGAAAAAATACATTTAGTTAATCATGTAATATTAAGGGGATAACATATCGCCGGCGTTGAGTCGTCTCTTCGCAGGCGTTGAGTCGTCTCTTCACAGGCGTTGGTCTTCTCATCACAGGCGTTGGGGCATCCGAAATCCCCGTGAGAGGCAGGATACAAAAGTGGAGCCTACGAACGCCATTTTTCTCGGGACAAGCGTCCCGAGATAACAGCAGAAAGGCAGATGGGAAATAATTAGCATAGCTGATGTTCATAATGATTTCCATTACACGGGAGTAGGTGTTAGAAAACCATAACAGGGCCATAACAAAACCGTTACAGGGCGCTGTGTCTGTCACTGGGGATGTTCAAATCAGATCCGAGGACTGGTTTGTCATGATAGATCTAAAGGACGTTTACTTTCATGTATCTATCCTCCCTCAACACAGGAAGTTCCTGAGGTTCGCTTTCGGGGGCGAAGCGTACCAATATCGGGTTCTTCCGTTCGGCCTAGCACTGTCACCCCGAACATTCACGAAGTGTATGGATGCTGCTATAGCCCCGCTGAGGTTACAGGGCATCCGCTTTCTGTACTATTTAGACGATTGCTTGATTCTAGCTCAATCGGAACAACAGGCGGTTCGGCACCGAGATGTCGTTCTTGCTCATATCAAGTGACTGGGGCTGAGGCTGAACGCCAAAAAGAGTGTTCTTTCTCCATTACAGAGAACCACTTTTCTAGGTGTAGTGTGGGATTCAACGACGATGCAGGCACGATTGTCACCTGCTCGTATTGCTTTGATTCTCGCCGCAGTAGATCAGGTCAAGCTAGGCCAGTCATCCACTGTAAAACAGTTCCAGAGACTGTTAGGTCTCATGGCAGCTGCGTCCAACGTGATACCTTTTGGCCTCTTGCACATGAGACCGTTACAGTGGTGGCTCAGAACCAAGGGATTCTCCCCGAGGGGAAATCCGCTTCGCATGATCATGAGTTCGCGACGGTGTCATCGCGCCCTGGTTATGTGGAAAGATCCTTGGTTTCTGTCCCAAGGCCCTGTGTTGGGAGCTCCTTGTCGTCGCGTTATGCTAACGACAGATGCCTCTCTCACGGGTTGGGGGGGCGATCATGGATGGTCGCCCGGCTCAGGGTCTGTGGGAGGACCATCATCGTCTGTGGCACATAAACTGCCTAGAGATGTTGGCGGTGTTTCAGGCTCTGAAACACTTCCTCCCAGACCTAAGGGGCCACCATGTTCTTGTCCGGACAGACAACACATCGGTGGTTTCTTATATCAACCATCAGGGGGGTTTGCGTTCTCGCCCGCTTTACAAACTGGCACGTCAGATCCTTCTATGGTCCCAGGGGAAAATTCTTTCTCTGAGAGCTATTTATCTCCCGGGGTATTTTAATCAGGGGGCAGACATCCTGTCAAGACAGGGGCCGAGGCCCGGGGAATGGAGTCTTCACCCCGAGGTGGTGGAACTCCTATGGAAACATTTCGGTCTTGCCGAGGTAGACCTATTTGCTTCTCGAGAAACATCACACTGCCCGCTGTGGTTCTCTCTCAGCCATCCAGCCCCGCTGGGGTTGGATGCGATGGTACATCCGTGGCCGAGGTCACGCTTGTACGCTTTTTCCCCGATCGCTCTGCTCCCAGGAGTTCTGGAGAGGGTTCGCCGGGACGGGCTCAGTCTCCTGCTAATAGCCCCGTTCTGGTCGGCCCGGGTATGGTTTGCGGACCTAGTGTCTCTCCTCGACGGCTCTCCCCTAGAGATACCGATCAGGAGAGATCTGCTCTCTCAGGCGAGTGGGTCGATCCTTCACCCCCGTCTAGAGCTATGGAGGCTGTGGGCTTGGCCTCTGAGGGGGCCCAGCTCATAGATTCTGGTCTCTCGGCTGAGGTCGTTGAGACCATCCTCCGATCCAGAGCTCCCTCCACGAGGAAGTTATATGCCGCGAGGTGGAAACTTTTCCCCTCTTGGTGTGGAGAGCGCCAGCAGGACCCAGTTAACTGCCCGGTTGGTACAGTGCTGGATTTCCTGCAGGACCGTCTCTCCACAGGGTTATCCCACTCCACACTGAAGGTGTTTGTGGCGGCCTTAGCTGCTTACCACACCCCTTCAAGTGGAGGTTCCCTCGGGAAACACCCACTTATGTCTCGCTTCCTTCGTGGCACCTTGAGGCTGAGGCCTGCAGTTCGCACGAGGGTACCAGCTTGGGATCTGGCCATCATCTTAGAAGGTCTCTCCCTTGCTCCTTTCGAACCCATTGAGGAAGTTTCGGAAAAGTTTCTTACTCTTAAGACTATCCTTCTTCTTGCTATCTCATTTCTAAAAAGAATTGGAGATATTCAAGCACTTTCGGTGGCTCCCTCGTGCCTGGAATTTGCTCCTGGTTGGTTAAGGCCTTTCTCTTTCCGAGACCAGGTTATGTTCCTAAGGTTCCAACTGTTTCTGTTAGACCTATAGTTCTGCAGGTTTTCTGTCCTCCGCCTTTTCTGACGTCAGACCAGGAGAAAATTAATTTGCTGTGCCCAGTTTGGGTTTTAGATGCGTACGTCCACAGAGCTGCCCTGTGGAGGAGATCGGAACAACTGTTCGTCTGTTTGGGTCACCTAAGAAAGGGTGTCCTGCATCTAGGCAAAGGATGAGCAAGTGGGTGGTCGAGGCCATCCCACTTGCTTATGGTTCGGCCCATCAGCCTTCACCTTTGGCTGTAAGGGCTCGTTCCACCCGGAGTATGGCTGCTTCTACAGCTCTTCTTTCAGGAGCTTCTCTTCAGGACGTTTGTGATGCGGCAGGCTGGTCCTCACCGCACACTTTCGTTAGATTTTATTCCCTCGATCTTAGCTCCACTCCTGGGGCTCAGGTTCTCTCGTCGGCTTGTGTCTCCTAATGACACAAGACGGGGATTTGGTCATATGGGGATGTGGGTATTGCGTTCCCACTGCGATTACACGCAGCGGTAGTCCCTGAAGGGGAACGTCCCGGGTTACGTATGTAACCCTAGTTCCCCGAAGGGACGGACGCTGCGTGTCCTGCCATACTCTCGGCATCCCCTTGGGTCGCTGCTTCAGTAACTTTTAAGCTGGCGTATTGTGTACTCAGGGGATATTTATAGCTTCCTGGTCGATGACGTCACTCGCCGTACGCTCATTCTCTCCATTGACTGATTTCATTCATGCTTCAGACGCGTCACGCTGAGGGCGTTCCCACTGCGATTACACGCAGCGTCCGTCCCTTCGGGGAACTAGGGTTACATACGTAACCCGGGACGTTTAACATCTCTCTACTGCAGGTATAACAGCGTTCAGCGGTGAGTTTAACATCTCTCTACTGCAGGTATAACAGCGTTCAGCGGTGAGTTTATCATCTCTCAACTGCAGGTATAACAGCGTTCAGCGGTGAGTTTAACATCTCTCAACTGCAGGTATAACAGCGTTCAGCGGTGAGTTTATCATCTCTCTACTGCAGGTATAACAGCGTTCAGCGGTGAGTTTAACATCTCTCTACTGCAGGTATAACAGCGTTCAGCGGTGAGTTTATCATCTCTCAACTGCAGGTATAACAGCGTTCAGCGGTGAGTTTAACATCTCTCTACTGCAGGTATAACAGCGTTCAGCGGTGAGTTTAACAACTCTCAACTGCAGGTATAACAGCATTCAGCGGTGAGTTTATCATCTCTCTACTGCAGGTATAACAGTGTTCAGCGGTGAGTTTATCATCTCTCAACTGCAGGTATAACAGCGTTCAGCGGTGAGTTTAACATCTCTCTACTGCAGGTATAACAGCGTTCAGCGGTGAGTTTATCATCTCTCTACTGCAGGTATAACAGCATTCGGCGGTGAGTTTAACATCTCTCTACTGCAGGTATAACAGCATTCGGCGGTGAGTTTATCATCTCTCTACTGCAGGTATAACAGCGTTCAGCGGTGAGTTTAACATCTCTCAACTGCAGGTATAACAGCGTTCAGCGGTGAGTTTATCATCTCTCTACTGCAGGTATAACAGCGTTCAGCGGTGAGTTTAACATCTCTCAACTGCAGGTATAACAGCGTTCAGCGGTGAGTTTAACATCTCTCAACTGCAGGTATAACAGCGTTCAGCGGTGAGTTTAACATCTCTCAACTGCAGGTATAACAGCGTTCAGCGGTGAGTTTAACATCTCTCTACTGCAGGTATAACAGCGTTCAGCGGTGAGTTTAACAACTCTCAACTGCAGGTATAACAGCATTCAGCGGTGAGTTTATCATCTCTCAACTGCAGGTATAACAGCGTTCAGCGGTGAGTTTAACATCTCTCTACTGCAGGTATAACAGCGTTCAGCGGTGAGTTTAACATCTCTCTACTGCAGGTATTACAGCGTTCAGCGGTGAGTTTATCATCTCTCAACTGCAGGTATAACAGCGTTCAGCGGTGAGTTTATCATCTCTCTACTGCAGGTATAACAGCGTTCAGCGGTGAGTTTATCATCTCTCAACTGCAGGTATAACAGCGTTCAGCGGTGAGTTTAACATCTCTCTACTGCAGGTATAACAGCGTTCAGCGGTGAGTTTAACATCTCTCTACTGCAGGTATAACAGCGTTCAGCGGTGAGTTTATCATCTCTCAACTGCAGGTATAACAGCGTTCAGCGGTGAGTTTAACATCTCTCTACTGCAGGTATAACAGCGTTCAGCGGTGAGTTTAACATCTCTCAACTGCAGGTATAACAGCATTCAGCGGTGAGTTTAACATCTCTCTACTGCAGGTATAACAGCGTTCAGCGGTGAGTTTAACATCCCTCAACTGCAGGTATAACAGCATTCAGCGGTGAGTTTAACATCTCTCAACTGCAGGTATAACAGCGTTCAGCGGTGAGTTTAACATCTCTCTACTGCAGGTATAACAGCGTTCAGCGGTGAGTTTAACAACTCTCAACTGCAGGTATAACAGCGTTCAGCGGTGAGTTTATCATCTCTCAACTGCAGGTATAATAGCGTTCAGCGGTGAGTTTATCATCTCTCAACTGCAGGTATAACAGCGTTCAGCGGTGAGTTTATCATCTCTCTACTGCAGGTATAACAGCGTTCAGCGGTGAGTTTAACAACTCTCAACTGCAGGTATAACAGCATTCAGCGGTGAGTTTATCATCTCTCAACTGCAGGTATAACAGCGTTCAGCGGTGAGTTTAACATCTCTCTACTGCAGGTATAACAGCGTTCAGCGGTGAGTTTAACATCTCTCTACTGCAGGTATAACAGCATTCAGCGGTGAGTTTAACATCTCTCAACTGCAGGTATAACAGCATTCAGCGGTGAGTTTAACATCTCTCAACTGCAGGTATAACAGCGTTCAGCGGTGAGTTTATCATCTCTCAACTGCAGGTATAACAGCGTTCAGCGGTGAGTTTATCATCTCTCAACTGCAGGTATAACAGCGTTCAGCGGTGAGTTTAACATCTCTCAACTGCAGGTATAACAGCGTTCAGCGGTGAGTTTAACATCTCTCAACTGCAGGTATAACAGCGTTCAGCGGTGAGTTTAACATCTCTCAACTGCAGGTATAACAGCGTTCAGCGGTGAGTTTAACATCTCTCAACTGCAGGTATAACAGCATTCAGCGGTGAGTTTAACATCTCTCTACTGCAGGTATAACAGCGTTCAGCGGTGAGTTTAACATCTCTCTACTGCAGGTATAACAGCATTCAGCGGTGAGTTTAACATCTCTCAACTGCAGGTATAACAGCATTCAGCGGTGAGTTTAACATCTCTCAACTGCAGGTATAACAGCGTTCAGCGGTGAGTTTATCATCTCTCAACTGCAGGTATAACAGCGTTCAGCGGTGAGTTTATCATCTCTCAACTGCAGGTATAACAGCGTTCAGCGGTGAGTTTAACATCTCTCAACTGCAGGTATAACAGCGTTCAGCGGTGAGTTTAACATCTCTCAACTGCAGGTATAACAGCGTTCAGCGGTGAGTTTAACATCTCTCAACTGCAGGTATAACAGCGTTCAGCGGTGAGTTTAACATCTCTCAACTGCAGGTATAACAGCATTCAGCGGTGAGTTTATCATCTCTCAACTGCAGGTATAACAGCGTTCAGCGGTGAGTTTATCATCTCTCAACTGCAGGTATAACAGCGTTCAGCGGTGAGTTTATCATCTCTCAACTGCAGGTATAACAGCGTTCAGCGGTGAGTTTAACATCTCTCAACTGCAGGTATAACAGCGTTCAGCGGTGAGTTTAACATCTCTCAACTGCAGGTATAACAGCGTTCAGCGGTGAGTTTAACATCTCTCAACTGCAGGTATAACAGCGTTCAGCGGTGAGTTTAACATCTCTCTACTGCAGGTATAACAGCGTTCAGCGGTGAGTTTAACATCTCTCTACTGCAGGTATAACAGCGTTCAGCGGTGAGTTTAACATCTCTCAACTGCAGGTATAACAGCGTTCAGCGGTGAGTTTAACATCTCTCAACTGCAGGTATAACAGCGTTCAGCGGTGAGTTTAACATCTCTCAACTGCAGGTATAACAGCATTCAGCGGTGAGTTTAACATCTCTCAACTGCAGGTATAACAGCGTTCAGCGGTGAGTTTAACATCTCTCTACTGCAGGTATAACAGCGTTCAGCGGTGAGTTTAACATCTCTCAACTGCAGGTATAACAGCGTTCAGCGGTGAGTTTAACATCTCTCAACTGCAGGTATAACAGCATTCAGCGGTGAGTTTAACATCTCTCAACTGCAGGTATAACAGCGTTCAGCGGTGAGTTTAACATCTCTCTACTGCAGGTATAACAGCATTCAGCGGTGAGTTTAACATCTCTCAACTGCAGGTATAACAGCATTCAGCGGTGAGTTTAACATCTCTCAACTGCAGGTATAACAGCATTCAGCGGTGAGTTTAACATCTCTCTACTGCAGGTATAACAGCGTTCAGCGGTGAGTTTAACATCTCTCAACTGCAGGTATAACAGCATTCAGCGGTGAGTTTAACATCTCTCAACTGCAGGTATAACAGCGTTCAGCGGTGAGTTTAACATCTCTCAACTGCAGGTATAACAGCATTCAGCGGTGAGTTTAACATCTCTCAACTGCAGGTATAACAGCGTTCAGCGGTGAGTTTATCATCTCTCAACTGCAGGTATAACAGCATTCAGCGGTGAGTTTAACATCTCTCTACTGCAGGTATAACAGCGTTCAGCGGTGAGTTTAACATCTCTCTACTGCAGGTATAACAGCGTTCAGCGGTGAGTTTAACATCTCTCAACTGCAGGTATAACAGCATTCAGCGGTGAGTTTAACATCTCTCTACTGCAGGTATAACAGCGTTCAGCGGTGAGTTTAACATCTCTCTACTGCAGGTATAACAGCGTTCAGCGGTGAGTTTAACATCTCTCAACTGCAGGTATAACAGCGTTCAGCGGTGAGTTTATCATCTCTCTACTGCAGGTATAACAGCGTTCAGCGGTGAGTTTAACATCTCTCTACTGCAGGTATAACAGCGTTCAGCGGTGAGTTTAACATCTCTCAACTGCAGGTATAACAGCGTTCAGCGGTGAGTTTATCATCTCTCAACTGCAGGTATAACAGCGTTCAGCGGTGAGTTTAACATCTCTCAACTGCAGGTATAACAGCATTCAGCGGTGAGTTTAACATCTCTCTACTGCAGGTATAACAGCGTTCAGCGGTGAGTTTAACATCTCTCTACTGCAGGTATAACAGCGTTCAGCGGTGAGTTTAACATCTCTCTACTGCAGGTATAACAGCGTTCAGCGGTGAGTTTAACATCTCTCTACTGCAGGTATAACAGCGTTCAGCGGTGAGTTTAACATCTCTCTACTGCAGGTATAACAGCGTTCAGCTTTGAGTTTAACATCTCTCAACTGCAGGTATAACAGCGTTCAGCGGTGAGTTTAACATCTCTCAACTGCAGGTATAACAGCGTTCAGCGGTGAGTTTAACATCTCTCAACTGCAGGTATAACAGCATTCAGCGGTGAGTTTAACATCTCTCTACTGCAGGTATAACAGCGTTCAGCGGTGAGTTTAACATCTCTCTACTGCAGGTATAACAGCATTCAGCGGTGAGTTTAACATCTCTCAACTGCAGGTATAACAGCATTCAGCGGTGAGTTTAACATCTCTCAACTGCAGGTATAACAGCGTTCAGCGGTGAGTTTAACATCTCTCAACTGCAGGTATAACAGCATTCAGCGGTGAGTTTAACATCTCTCAACTGCAGGTATAACAGCATTCAGCGGTGAGTTTAACATCTCTCAACTGCAGGTATAACAGCATTCAGCGGTGAGTTTATCATCTCTCAACTGCAGGTATAACAGCGTTCAGCGGTGAGTTTAACATCTCTCAACTGCAGGTATAACAGCATTCAGCGGTGAGTTTAACATCTCTCAACTGCAGGTATAACAGCGTTCAGCGGTGAGTTTAACATCTCTCAACTGCAGGTATAACAGCGTTCAGCGGTGAGTTTAACATCTCTCAACTGCAGGTATAACAGCGTTCAGCGGTGAGTTTAACATCTCTCAACTGCAGGTATAACAGCATTCAGCGGTGAGTTTAACATCTCTCAACTGCAGGTATAACAGCATTCAGCGGTGAGTTTAACATCTCTCAACTGCAGGTATAACAGCGTTCAGCGGTGAGTTTAACATCTCTCTACTGCAGGTATAACAGCGTTCAGCGGTGAGTTTATCATCTCTCAACTGCAGGTATAACAGCGTTCAGCGGTGAGTTTAACATCTCTCAACTGCAGGTATAACAGCGTTCAGCGGTGAGTTTAACATCTCTCTACTGCAGGTATAACAGCGTTCAGCGGTGAGTTTATCATCTCTCAACTGCAGGTATAACAGCGTTCAGCGGTGAGTTTATCATCTCTCAACTGCAGGTATAACAGCGTTCAGCGGTGAGTTTAACATCTCTCTACTGCAGGTATAACAGCATTCAGCGGTGAGTTTAACATCTCTCTACTGCAGGTATAACAGCATTCAGCGGTGAGTTTATCATCTCTCTACTGCAGGTATAACAGCGTTCAGCGGTGAGTTTAACATCTCTCAACTGCAGGTATAACAGCGTTCAGCGGTGAGTTTAACATCTCTCAACTGCAGGTATAACAGCGTTCAGCGGTGAGTTTATCATCTCTCAACTGCAGGTATAACAGCGTTCAGCGGTGAGTTTAACATCTCTCAACTGCAGGTATAACAGCATATATAATATGCTGCAATTGTGTTCGATTAATCAAAGGTTTGTTATTTATTTATCTATTTATTTATATTTATTAAATCCTCTAAATGATATGAGGCGCCACGTATGATTTAAATCAAACTTCGCTTATCAATACACATGCATAACACACTTGCATATACACCTATAAATTACTCGCATATACATAGATATTGGATGTTCAAAATACATATATGAAATACATGTGCACACTAATATGAAATTAATACCAATACATATTATGTTAGTAATGAATGCATATAAACTTGTGAATAACTTGCATATACATATAAACTTGACGCACACATACACCTATAAATACTCGCATATACATATAAACTTCCATGCACATACACCTATAAACACTCGCACATACACACACACTCGCTGCACGCAGACACACCTATACACACTCGCATATACATATAAACTGCCATGCAGACACACCTATAAACACTCGCACATACATATAAACCCGATGTGCGCATAGCCGCATACACATCCATAAAACACTCGCACATACATACAAAATAAAATGTGGAGGCATGCTTTAGTTGAGTATATATGTATATGCGAGTGATTTCATATGTGGATGTGCGTGAACTTTTCAGTGTAAAAGGAAGTCATTTATTCTTCTTCTTCTTTTGGAGTTTTATGGCAGTTGGCAAACCAGCTAAAAGGTGCATTTACTGCCACCAACTGGACAGGAGTGTGAAGCGTCAATACAGGGAGCGGAGAGATATCACGCAACACCTGAAATAAAGCTTGCCACAAAGAACCTTTCTTTTACTGTCTATGCAAAGAACCGGCGAAAGTAATGATTGTGCATGAAACATTTGAATGGTTGATAAAGTTCATAAATTGATAAAGTTGACGATGCAGACTCGCCATCTTCGCTGTGGTGAACGCGCCTAGAGAGAAATGCACACTTCATATGAAGTGTGAACCCGCCGGCGCCTCTGTGTCCTGATTAGCCTATATTGTCCACTATGTTTGCTTCTTATTTATTAATCCAGGCAAATTTGTTGATGAAACATTGATTAAAATGAACATACAATTTATAAAAAAAACGAAATAAACTTTAAAGAAAGGCTGTCTACAAAAGAAAACTTTAAGTAAGTGGTCAAAATCATGTCTGACCCATTCCAAATGTTTTCCGATAGCCTATATCTTATGATCCTATCTTACTCATCTCATGCGGTTCCCTTTTCATACAATCAACATAGATGAAAAAAAAAAAAAAACCATTATATTATTTAAACATAAATATGAAACATATGTTTAAGTTTTTTAACTTATAAGCGTCACACCGCTCCGCTTTGCTCACATGCTCTAGTGTGTAGCCTATAGTAGCCTATACATGTGTGTGTGGTGGAGGGCTGCGATTTTCAAATAATAATCAAATAATACCCATCGATCTTCGAATATTAGCTGTTGAAAATTTCGTTTTGTATAAATTGTATCTTCATTTTAATCAATGTTTCATAAACAAATTTGTCTGGATTAATAAATAAGAAGCAAATATAGTGGACACTGATAAGGACACGGAGGCGCCGGCGCGTGAACTGGAGCGCGTAAATTAACCGAAACTCAGCGTATAAACTACTTGCATCACAGACCTGTATCTATATAAAGCTTGAAATGTGTACTTTTAAACAAAACAATTAAAAACTAAAAGAAATTGGCTACTCTCTGCTTATGCATGTGGCTAATTCATATGAAGTGTGCATTTCTCTCTAGGAGCGTTCACTACAGCGAAGATTGCGAGTCTGCATCGATTTATGAACTTTATCAACCATTCATATGTTTCATGCATAATCATTACTTTCGCCGGTTCTTTGCATAGACAGTAAAAGAAAGGTTCTTTGTGGCAAGCTTTATTTCAGGTGTTGCGTGATATCTCTCCGCTCCCCTGTGTTGACGCTTCACACTCCTGTCCAGTTGGTGGCGGTAAATGCACCTTTTAGCTGGTTTGCCAACCGCCATAAAACTCCAAAAGAAGAAGAAGAATAAATTACTTCCTTTTACACTGAAATGACTTCCTTTTACACTGAAAAGTTCACGCACATCCACATATGAAATCATTTGCATATACATATATACTCAACTAAAGCATGCATCCACGTTTTATTTTGTATGTATGCGCGAGTGTTTTATGGATGTGCATGCGCACATCGGGTTTATATGTATGTGCGAGTGTTTATAGGTGTGTCTGCATGGAAGTTTATATGTATATGCGAGTGTGTATAGGTGTGTCTGCATGGAAGTTTATATGTATATGCGAGTATTTATAGGTGTATGCGTGCGTCAAGTTTATATGTATATGCAAGTTTTTTTTCCAACAATATGTTTATTTGTCTTTTTTTTTTTTTTTTTATGACATACAACAAAACCCCCTCTCAGACACAAAATACAATGTTACCATGTATAAAATGTTATATCCGTAATGTCTTTTGACACAAGTTAACAGAGACCAACTATCTCCCAAAGAGCAGTTTGCGGACTGTAAAAATTATTCATGAGCGTCGTCCTCCTCTTGATCTTATGTTAAGTCTGTGCCTTCTGCAAAAAGCATGAAAGGTCTCCAAATACTATCAAACAAGTCCTTTTTTCCTTTTAGCAAGTAAGTAATGCGTTCAAATGGAAGTGTAGCCAACATCTGCTTAACCCACTGTCCAATACTTGGTCCTCTTATGTTTTTCCAGTGCAGTGCAATCAACATTTTAGCTTGCAATAAACATATATCAATGAACATCTTCTCGCCTTTTGTATATCCTGCGTGCTTGGGATATAAGCCTAAAATTATAAAAGAAGGTTCCAGAGGAAGGTCTTTAGAAATTATATCCTTTACAGATTGCTTTACCCTTGTGAAAAAGAAGTGTGCTTAATTGTATTGAAAGCGTACTTTTTGTGTGCTTAAACTAATAAAAGTATACTTTTTGAAAAGTGTACTTGCAGATAATATAATATAATTAAAATTAAAGACCACTTAAGTGTACTTAAAGGGAATACACTTTAATGACAATATTTGTTAACTCACTTAAGTGCACTTTTTACAAATGCACTTTGTAATAATATCTAATTAAGTTTAACTTAAAGTAAGTACACTTTCATCACAATATTTATAAACACACTTAAGTGCACTTTTAAAAATGCACTTTGTAATAATATGTAATTAATTTTAACTTAAAGTAAGTACACTTTCATGACAATGGGCCCTATTTTAACGATCTGAAACGCAAGTGTCAAAGCGCAAAGCGCAAGTAACTTTGTGGGCGGATCCCGGCGCTGTTGCTATTTTCCCGGCGGGATAAATGCCTCTTGCGCCTGGCGCAAATCTAAAAGAGGTTGGTCTGAAGTAGCTTCATTATTCATAGGTGTGGTTTGGGCGTAACGTGGAATAAACCAATCAGAGCGTCATCTCACATTCCCTTTAAGAGCAGGTGCGCATGTTGCATGGCGGATTGCTATTATAACGGCGGATTCACCAGGCGCGCGTCAGGAGCGGTTCACAGCCGAGGAGACCGACGTTCTTGTCAGGACCGTGAAAGACAGAGAAGTGACGTTGTATTGCGTGTTTTGCGTGCACCTGTAAACTATGGCATAAACCCTCATGCAGTAACACCCTCAGACGGCACTGTTTATTGACTGTCTGAAGTAGAATGCATGCAGAAATAACAAGAAATTCAACGTTCAAATCAGACTTATCTATCTATCTATCTATCTATCTATCTATCTATCTATCTATCTATCTATCTATCTATCTATCTATCTATCTATCCATCTATCTATCTATCGTGGGTGGGTTTCTCCCATCCCCATACAAATCAGCGTCGGTTAAACAGGCGTGGGAGGAAAAAAAACTAAATTTTCATGGACACCACAATGATTTCCCTCATGTGTTAATATTTTTCCTTGTTATAATGTATGATTTGCAAAAATAAAAACTGCTGCATCTGTGTTGATGAGATAATCAAAGTGTATGCGCGTTGTGCACCCGCTACATTATGGCCAAGCATGCGCGCTTAAAATAGCATAATGAACAACGCGCAACGCGCCACTGACTTTAGACTAGGTTTTTTCTGGTCAGTGGCGCAATTGTTTTATAGAACAGCAAAATAGCATGAGGGAAAGTTTGCGCCGGAACACGCCTCCTCTTTGCGCTGAACCGCCCCGGGGAGCGCAAGTGTATTTCTTAGTTAACCGACGTGCGTCTGTGGAGGGAAAAGTCCGCTTTGCGCGGGTGCAAAATAGGAATGATACATGCGTCAGTGTACAAAGTCATTTGCGCCGAGTGCAAGATAGAGCCCAATATTTCTAAACACACTTAAGTGTACTTTTTAAAAATGCACTTTGTAATAATGTCGAATTAAGTTTTACTTAAAGAAAGTACAATTTCATGATCATATTTGTAAACACACTTAAGTGCACTTTTTACCAATACACTTTGTAATATCTAATTAAGCTTAACTTAAAGTACACTTTCTTCACAATATTTCTAAACACACTTAAGTGCATGTTTTAAAACAATCACTTTTTAATTGTGTCTACTTAAGTTTTACTTAAACATACATTTTAAATAATTATGATTTTATAGTGTTTTAAATTTAGTAAAGTTACAAGTTTAATTATTTTATAAATAAAATTATAATTATAATATTATAAACTATTTTATAATAGTTATTAAATGAAATTTATTTTGATGTATTGACTAATATACTAAATAAAATAATAATTTTAATGGAAAACATGGAAAGTAATTCACTTTAATTTCAACTCAAGTGTGTTGTCCAAAAATAATTTGTTCATGTATTTTAAATGTGTTTAGTCTATAATATATACTGTGTGCATTAATATTGAACAAAAATATCGACTTTTAGTTAGGTGAAAGAGTAAAGTTTTGTGAACTTACAGAGTCTAACAACACAATGAGTTAGAACATATTCAACTTAAACAGAAAAGCTGAAATAAAAATATACTCGATACGAACATGGTGTTTTAATGCGCATGCGCCAGAAATACTACGTCATGATAACGAACTACTTCACTAGAGTTTGAAAAATGCGCTGTTATGTTTCTGTAATGGCGGTGCATGAGGAAACTGAAGCTTCCCAAACAAGAAGAGAACAAAAGGAGCGCCACGTTTGGCTGTTTGCAGATGAGATGTTATACTGCAAATAATCAGTCAAGTAAGTATATCTTGATGCTTTCTTTATTGATTTTTTTTTCACCGCAGTTGATATTGCGATTAAGAGTGCTTTTTAATCGCAGATAGTAACGTTATACGTAATAGATTCGGGAGGTAAATTAATCATGTTTCCAATAATTTATCTATGATTGCATTCAAATAATGTCTTACATCGTAATGTGCTCGGGTGTGTGGGCGTGTTCGAGGAATTTGTCTACTGAAGTGTGTTTTTTTAAAATAAATTTATTCATTTATTTATTTTTACTAAACCGACTTTTTAAATAATTTTAAACAAACTAAATGACTTAAAAGTTAAATTTGCATGCTGCATGCTGATCCAATATTGTAACTCTCGAAGACATTTATATATTAATCAATCTTAACCACCATACATATTTAATATATCACCCACCTCTAGAAATAATGCTTGTAACGTTAATGTATTTAATTTCGTTTTGCATTTGAAGAGTGAGTTGTTCAGTTACTTTTTGTTTTGGAATATGTAATATTTTTGTGCTTATCTGGATTAAACATTCATTTTGCAGGATCAGTTCACATTTGTTATTGGAGATACAGGGCAAGCGGTGTGGAATCACAGACCTGTATTGATGAGGTGATGTTACAAGATTTATTATGAATTTTTGCCCAGCCAGCACACCTCTATTAAGCTAAAACACTGCTATCAAGTCCCTAACTATCCCTATAGCTTTTAATGCTTTGAATCTTTTCCATTTGCAAGTAATACATTCCCACTTGTGCATTTACATATGCCCCTATAATCATCATATATTTTACAGGTAACAAACCAAATGAAGAAGGCTGCCGCATTACTGTGTCAACCGTGGTAAATACAGGAACATCCTTCATGAAGATACTAAGATGCAAGCTTAAAATTCAAGATTACCTTTCTCAATTTGCATGGGTCTTGGGTTTGCATGGGTCATTAACCTATATTTGTGTAATTGATAAAGTTATGTTTAATTCCTTTTAAAGTAGCAAAATAAATGTTCTCTATTTGTAATGACTTTAAGCCCAGTGTCAGTGAAGATGGAGTGGTCAGTGCAATCATGTTGTTTGTGGGAAATAGAGGAACCTTGCCCAGCTTTCTACTACGGTGTGACCCTGATGAGGTAATTCATCACATCACACATTCATCAACAGTTAGCAGTCAAAAGTTTACGTACACCTTGCAGAATAAACTGCTTCATCAGGGTAGGGTAGTACTAAATAAAAAGACAACATATACATTTTTGTGTTCCCTCTTATTGCTAAAATAAAGACTAAAATACTGCAAGGTGTATATAAACTTTAACGGGAAAATATCTATCACTTTCATTCATTTGAGACAAATATAATAATGGACTGGATATGTTTTATAAACAAATGTTTTCCTTCACTTTTTTTTCCCTCAAGGTATTTTTTCTGACTTTCCTGCCTCTTTGGAACAAATCCATTCACATTTACTTTGGAGAGCACCGGGACATTGACATAAACAGCACTTTCCAACTACTTCAAAACATTTGGTGACAAATGATTTTGGTTTTCTTGTTTTTGTGCCTTTAGATTTCTTCAGTTTTAGTTTTTTTGTTTTTAGACAAACTTGAAAAGGTTTAAGAGCTAAAATTAACAAGGTTCGGTAACACTTTAATTAGGTCTCATTTGTTAATATTAGTTTATGTATTAGCCAACATGATCTAAAAATTTGCATATTTTTACAGTATTTATGAATCTTTGTTAATATTAGTTAATTAAAATATAGTTTGTTAAAGTTAGTTAATACAATTTATAGTCATTGTTCATGCGAGTTCACAGTGCATTATAATTTTAATACACAACTTTTGAATATAATAATGCATTATTAAATGTTTAAATTAACATTAACTAAGACTAATAAATGCTTAAAGTATTATTCATTCTTAGTTCATGTTAACTGAAGGAGTTAACTAATAATACCTTTTTGTAAAGCATTACCCGTTTGAATCTTAGTGTTCACATTTTGCAGTAGAACGTCACATCACATTTTGTTTGTATTAATTCATGAGTTGTGTGTTTGATGTACTGTGTGTTTGCTTCTAAAATGATGTTTGTACTGGTAATCCCTAGGTTATGGGGACCAAATTACCCCAAAAGTATAGTAATACCAGTAAATTACATGGAAAGAATTTTATAAATCATACAGAATGATGTTTTCTGAAAATGTAAAAACACAAAAATGTTTTCTGTGATGATAGGTTTAGGTTTAGGTACCTTTGTATGAGGGAGAACATGATTGTGCATATAAGCATCATTGCCCCCAGACTCTTTCTAAATTAGAGTTAAAGGGATAGTTCACTTTAAAATGATAATTCTGTCATCATATGTTTTCGCTTCGGAGCCAAGAGTATCTCTTCACTCCACAGCCATTTCTTACTTCACTCTACGAGACGAGCCACTCTCTCCGGTGTTGGTGTGACGGCGATCTGCAGCGAGTTCACATTGCCTGCTGATCTGTGCAGTGATCTGCCAATGAGTGTGTTTCTCCCTGCTCGCTTCAACATCGCAGAGTTTTATTTTCTCCTCTCATAAAAGAGCTTGCACGCGGCACGTCTTTTTAAAGACGGCTCGCCCGTGCATTTCTGGTTGCGGTCGACTCATTTCCGATTTTGATGGGCACATTCTCTGCTCTGCGTGCTTGGGCTTGATCACGCTAGAGCAGCGTTTGTGGATGACTCACGTTCTCCCCGCGGGAACGTGACCATCGCGTCATTACGTTCGAGACTCAATGATCTCATTAGAGAGAGAGTCCCCTCATCCACACCCCGATCTAACACTCACCACGTGAGGTGCTACTTCGGCTGGTGGCCAGGGTGACCAGAGGGAGTGAGTGTGGAACTAATCCGCCGACTGTTTGTCCGTGGACCACGCCCCCCTCTTCAGTGACGCAACCCGCGAGTGTTCAGGGGATTCCCCGGGTCTATTTTCGGATGCCCCCGCGGGTTTCCCTTGACGCTCCAGAATCGGATCTGTTGTCCATCGCAGCATCACAGGGTGGGCTAGAATCTTCAGGAAGTGAAGATTCGACAGTGCTGCCACTTTCGGGTGTGCATATGGCATTTGTCGAGTCAGATCCTGAGATGACGGCCATGCTTTCCCGGGCCGCTGCGAGCATCGGACTAGAGTGGAACCTTTCACCCTGTCCGAGCGCTCGCTGCTGGACGATTGGTTTTGGGTGTGGCCGCTGACTCCTGTTGGCGTCCACTCCAATGCCTTTCTTCCCGGATGTGCATCAGGAGATCTCGAAATCCTCGAAGACCCCCATGTCTTCCAGCGATCCCTCGTTGATCTCCTCCGCCCTTCCTTCCCTCGACGGGGCCGCTGCCCATGGGTACACTGGGGTCCCCCCGGTTGAACGCTCTGTTGCGATGCTACTGTGTCCTCAGAGTGCTTCCTCTCGGCGCGATCCTAAGCATGTAGTTTTTCGTCTACACTTGTGGCGAATTCCTATAGCGTTACAGGACAGGCAGCCGCCTCACTGCATGCCATGGCCATTCTGCTGGTCTACCAGACCCAGATGCTCACGGACATGCACGAGGGCGGGACTGACCCAGGGCTCTTCAATGAGCTGCGCGCCGCCACTGACCTTGCTCTCCGAGCGACGAAAGTGGCCGTACGCTCCCTGGGTCAGTTGATGTCCACCATTCTGTGGCTGAACCTGTCTGATGTGCAGGATGTCGGGCGGGATGTCGGGCGGACCCTTCTGCTTGACACCCCCATATCCCAGGTCGGCCTCTTCGGCGGTGCGGTTGAGCAGGTTGGGAAGGATTTGACAAACAGTCGGCGGATTTGTTCCACACTCACACCCTCTGGTCACTCTGGCCACCAGCCGAAGTAGCACCTCACGTGGAGAGTGTTAGATCGGGGTGTGGATGAGGGGACTCTCTCTCTAATGAGATCATTGAGTCTCGACCGTAATGACGCGATGGTCACGTTCCCGCGGGGAGAACGTGAGTCATCCACAAACGCTGCTTTAGCGTTTCGCATGACCCCGCTGGTACAGTCCTTGGGAGCCTGGCTAGAGCTTCCCAACCTGTCCCACGCGAATGATCAGGCTCGGCTACGCGATTCAGTTCGCGCGGTCTCCTCCCCGCTTCAGGGGAGTCCGTTCCACTATGGTCGGTGGCAAGGCCCCTATCATGAGAGCGGAGGTTGCTACCCTGCTGGCGAAGGGTGCGATCGAGACTGTCCCTCCAGCCGAAATGAGGACCGGCTTCTACAGCCCGTACTTCATTGTCCCGAAGAAAACCGGTGGGTTACGGCCAATCCTGGACCTGCGCGTTCTGAACCGCTCCCTTCACAGGCTGCTGTTCAAGATGCTCACCCCCAAACGCGTTTTCGAATGTGTGCGGCACCAGGATTGGTTTGCAGCGATTGACCTGAAGGACGCCTACTTTCATGTCTCCATCCTCCCTCGACACAGACCGTTCCTGCGGTTTGCTTTCGAGGGGCAGGCATATCAGTACGCAGTTCTCCCATTCGGGCAGCTTACGAGCGAGCGCGCGCAGTCACTGCTGACTTGCCTGAGACAGTTCGAGGGCAAGAGTGCGGTTCCACTGAAACTCTTTCAGAGGCTCCTGGGGCATATGGCATCTGCAGCCGTGGCCACACCGCTCGGGTTGCTTCATATGAGACCGCTTCAGCTTTGGCTTCGCAACCGAGTCCCGAGGTGGGCATGGCAACGCGGCACTCTCCGAGTACTAGTTACTCCGACCTGCCGTCAGACCTTCACCCCGTGGTCAAACCTCAGTTTCTACGGGCCGGAGTGCCCCTGGAACGAGCTTCCCGGCATGTTGTTGTAACAACAGATGCCTCTGCCACGGGCTGGGGCGTCATGTGCAATGGATGCGCTGCCGCGGGCTCCTGGACAGGACCCCACCGCCTATGGCACATCAATTGCCTCGAGTTGCTGGCTGTGCAGCTCGCCCTGCGCCGCTTCCGAGCTGTGCTCAGGGGCCAGCATGTACTAGTCCGATCAGACAATACAGCGACTGTAGCGTACATCAACTGTCAAGGTGGTCTGCGCTCCCGCCGTATGTCGCCACTCGCCAGCCACCTCCTCTTATGGAGTCAGAAGCATCTGAGGTCGCTTCGTGCCGTTTATATTCCTGGAGCCCTGAACTGTGCAGACGAGCTCTCATGGTTTCAACCCCTCCCTGGACAATGGCGACTCCATCCCCAGTCGGTTCAGCTGATTTGGGACCAGTTTGGGGACGCACAGATAGATCTGTTTGCCTCTCACGACTCGACCCATGTGCCCTGTTTTATTCCCTGACCGAGGGTACGCTCGGAACGGATGCACTGGCGCACAGCTGGCCGTGGGGCCGCAAATATGCATTTCCCCCAGTGAGCCTTTTTGCGCAGACCCTGCGCAAGGTCAGGGAGGACGAGGAGCAGGTCATTCTGGTTGCGCCGTACTGGCCCACCCGGACCTGGTTCTCCAAACTCATACTCCTCGGGACAGCACCTCCTTGGCCGATTCCCCTGAGGAAGGACCTCCTCTCTCAGGGACGGGGCACCCTATGGCACCCTCGTCCCGATCTTTGGAACCTCCACGTGTGGCTCCTGGACGGGACAAGGCAGGTTTGAGTACCCTACCACCAGCGGTGGTGGCTACCATCACTTCCGCTAGAGCGTCGTCCACGAGACACGTCTACGCGTTGAAGTGGAACCTCTTCGTCAACTGGTGCTCTTCTCACTGAGAAGACCCCGGAGATGTTCGATCAGTGCCGTGCTTTCCTTTCTTCAAGAAGGGTTGGAGCGAAGGCTGTCTCCCTCCACCCTCAAGGTCTATGTCGCCGCCATTGCCGCACATCATGACCCAATAGAAGGTAAGTCTGTGGGGAAGCACGACCTGATCATCAGGTTCCTGAGAGGAGCGAGGAGACTGAACCCTCCTCTCGTACCCTCTTGGGACCTCGCAGTGGTCTTAACTGCCTTGCGTAGTGCTCCCTTTGAGCCTTTGCAGTCGGTCGAGCTTAACTTCCTGTCAATGAAGATAGCGCTTCTGATTGCATTGGCCTCCATCAAGAGGGTAGGGGACCTGCACGCATTCTCCGTTGATGAAGCGTGCCTGGAATTCGGGCCGGCTTACTCTCACGTGATCCTGAGACCACGCCCTGGATATGTGCCCAAGGTTCCTACCACTCCCTTCCGGGACCAGGTGGTGAACCTGCAAGCGCTGCCCCCGGAGGAGGCAGACCCAGCCTTGGCACTGCTCTGTCCAGTACGTGCTCTTCGCATCTATGTAGACAGAACGCAGTGTTTTAGGACCTCAGACCAGCTCTTTGTCTGTTATGGTGGGAAGCTGAGGGGAAAGGCTCTCTCCAAGCAAAGGTTGTCTCACTGGATAGTGGACGCCATTGCTGTGGCATACCAGCAGCAAGGTCGACCGTGCCCCCTTGGTGTGACCGCCCACTCCACCCGGAGTGTGGCGTCCTCTTGGGCTTTAGCACATGGCGCCTCGCTAACAGACATCTGCAGAGCTGCAGGCTGGGCGACACCTCACACATTCGCGAGATTCTATAATCTCCGAGTGGAGCCAGTCTCCTCCCATGTCTTTTTCAAGCTAACATAGGAGCCGTTCAGGTGTCTTCGCTTGCTCGCCATTCCACTCCACGGACTGGATACGTGCGATATTTCCCTGAGTTCCTCCAGCACTGTTGACGCTGGCGCCAGTGTCTATTGCCTGTCCGTCGGCTAGGTGCCTCCGTGTGCATGGTTCCTCCTCTGAGTAACCCCCACATGTGTATTTCCACTGTAAGCCTCTTTGAGCATGTGTCTTTCCCTCGGCAAGCCACCTTGCCACCCCTGGGGTTGAAATAATTGAAATAATTGCCACCCCTGGGGTTGAAATAATCTTGTAATTCTTGGAGACTTCAACATCCACCTAGAAAAACCTCAGGCTGCTGATTTCCACACCCTGCTTGCATCATTCGACCTCAAACGAGTATCTACTGTGGCTACTCACAAATCAGGTAACCAATTGGACCTCATCTACACACGCTACTGCTCTACGGACAATACACTGGTCACTCCACTGCACACCTCAGATCACTTCCTCCTCACTCTCAACCTCAACCTGCCTCAGAACACAACACACACTCCTCCACAGGTCACCTTTCGACGAAACCTACGCTCACTTTCACCCTCTCACCTATCCTCTTTGGTCTCATCCACACTTCCTCCACCTGATCAGCTCTCAATACTTGATACTAACTGTGCAACTGATACTCTTTTCTCCACTTTAACATCCTGCTTGGACAACTTCTGTCCCCTTTCCTCCAGGCCAGCCCGCGCCACACCCTCTGCCCCCTGGTTAACTGATATTCTTCGCGAACATCGTACTAAACTCAGGGGTGCAGAGAGGAAGTGGCGCAAATCGAAAGGTTCGACAGACCTGGGTCTTTATCAATCCCTTCTCTCTTCCTTCTCTGCTAATATCTCTACTGCTAAAATGGCTTACTATCACAACAAAATTTTCAATTCTTCTGACTCTCGCATGCTTTTCAAAACCTTCTCCTCACTTCTTAAACCTCCTCCTCCTCCTCCTTCATCAACCCTAACAGCTGACGATTTTGCCACATTCTTCATAGAAAAAACAACCACCATCAGCGGCCAATTTACCAATCCACAAACTGACACACACATTTTACCAACAAACGCACACATTCTACCCTCCTTCTCTCTACTTTCAGAGGCGGAAGTCTCTAAACTCCTCCTTTCCAATCGCCCTACTACCTGTCCGCTTGATCCTATCCCCACTAATCTACTTCAAGCCATTTCTTCCTCAGTTGTACCCACACTCACGCACATCATAAACACCTCTCTTCACACTGGTACCTTTCCCACAGCTTTTAAGCAGGCTCGAGTAACCCCACTGCTTAAGGAACCCAATTTAAATCCAGCACATCTAACAAGTTACAGACCGGTATCTCTTCTTCCATTTGTCGCGAAAACACTTGAACGAGTTGTCAGGGGCGCCGTATAGGGGGGAAAAGTTAGGACAATTCCAAGGGCCCCTGACTGACAGGGGGCCCATCAAATAGGTAAAAAAAAAATTTTTTTTAATATATATATATAACATCATTATTGAGTATATTTCAAATAATAATAAATTGAATGATGTCTTTGATTTGACTTATTTTGGCAATAAAAATATCCCCATTGACCAAAAAGTAAATATCCATATTGACCGACCACCCCCATGTATCTGCATGAAATGGTTTGGTCCTGCCTAAGCGCGCGCATCGGTGACGGTGTTTAGCAGACAGTCAATCGATGCACGGTGAAGGCGCCGGCGGCTCGCTAGAAATACAGAGACCATAATGTCGAATAGTAAAATCAAATCTGGTTTCCAGAAAAGGAAAGAGAGGAAAGAGAGAGAGGAAAGACTAAAGAAAGGCTGTCGTTCTGTATACCAGTTTTTCACAAAGAAAGGTGGGTAGCCTTTAGTCTGTGAGTGGTAGCCTATTAACCTGTTGTCATAGTGAAATAAGTTAGCTAGCTGCAGGCTAGTGTTAGCCTACATTTCATCAACATTTAATAAGTGCAGGGAAACGTTTAGCAATATATTCATATTGAATCATCCATGCCCCTTTTAGCAGACTTAACAACAACAACAGATGAGTCAGCAGCACCCCAGTCTCCCCATACTAACTGCACCCCTCCCTGTCCCTGTCCCAGTGAAGAAGGTGAGCAACATTTTGTTAATGACTTAGCATCATTTCAGGGAGTCTGTGTGGGGTTCTCTGTCTTGCTCTTTTTTACCATAACAAAAAATTATGACATCAACAAAAATTATTTTCGCCCATTATGACAATTAAAGAAATAATACAAAAACAATCTCCTGTCTGTACAGTAGATGCAGTTAGAAACAATAAGTAGCTTACCTCAACCTGCATGTAAGTTACAGACAGTATTAAAATAATCCAGTTTGATCCGTTCATTTAGACTGAATTTTGGCCGTAAATGACATCTATACAGACTTTATTATTTTTCATCATGAAGGGAAATTTGTTTGAGAAGCTTACACACACACACACACACACACACATTGTATCTAATGTATTTGTATTTGTGTCAATGTTCTGTAGTGTTAGTGTTATTTATTGGTGTATGGCATATTTTAATATACACTACCGTTCAAAAGTTTGGGGTCAGTGAGAATTTTATTTTTATTTTTTGGAGGAAAGAAATCAATACTTTTATTTATCAAGGACAGTAAAGACATTTATAATGTTACAAAAGATTCTATTTCAAACAAATGCTGTTCTTTTGAACTTCCTATTCATCAAAGAATCCAAAAAAAAAAAAAAAAAACTTTACAACTGACAGACCAACAACTGTTTCAACATTGATAATAATAATAAATGTTTCTTGAGCATCAAATCCTCATATTATACTGATTTGTGAAGGATCATGTGACACTGAAGACACTGACACTGGTGATGCTGAAAATTCAGCTTTGATCACAGGAATAAATTACACTTTACTATATATTCACACAGAAAACAGCTGATTTACACTGGAATAATATTTAATACTATAACTGATTTTTGTTGTATTTTTTAATCAAATAAGCACAGCCATGGTTAGCAGAAGAGAATTCTTTTAAAAGTATTTAAAATCGTACCGACCCCAAACTTTTGAACGGTAGTGTATATATATATATATATATATATATATATATATATATATATATATATATATATATATATATATATACTGTATATATCATAGTATATTTGAATATCCACATGCATTGTGTGCATCCTACAGAGCCAGGGCCCTCTCAGGTAGGAGGAAGAAGTGTGGAAGGAAAGGTAGAAGGGATAGAAAGTTACAATGATGATGAGGATGAGAGATGCATGGTGGAAGAAGGCAGAAGTCATAGGCAGGATATTGACCCAGGTTTGTGGCCAGCGGATTTGACTGACAGGGACAGGGAGGCTTTTGTGAGGGCACTGTCCACCAGAGATGGTGACGTACTACTGCCACAGGATTCTGAGGGAAAACCATTCCCAGAATACTTATTGTACAGCAAGGCAGCCAATGGGAGGGAAAAGGTGAAGAGAGACTGGCTAACTTACAGCAAATCTTGTAATGCGCTGTATTGCATCCCATGTGTGCTTTTCTCTCATTTGCAAAAAAGACCTTCTCTTAGTGCACTGAACAGCCAAAAGGGATATAAAATGTCTGATGTAAAATGGCGTAGGATGTATGATAAATTCCCTGTCCATGAGAAGAATACGGCACACAGAGACTGCTATTTGAAATGGAAGAACTTGCAACAGTCAGTAATGGCTGTTAGTGGCATTGACTCTCAGTTGCAAAAGCAGATCCAAACAGAAACTGAGAAAAACAGAGCTCTCTTGCAGAGAATCCTGGATGTAACACTGCACTTGGCATCAAGGAACTTACCTTTCAGGGGTAAAACCAAAGACCTAGATGATACCCATAATGGAAATTTCTTAGGCACACTAGAGCTTTTGTCTCATTACGACCCACTGCTTAATGAGCACTTGCAAAAAGTCAGGGACAAAAAAAAAGGAACCAGGCTGACACATTATCTGAGCTCTGACATTCAGAATGAATTTATTGATTTATGTGGCAGAATAATTTTGAAAACAATTTTAAAGGAAAGAGAAGATGCTATTTATTTTTCAGTCATCTGTGATGCTACACCAGACATTTCCCACACTGAGCAGAATGTGGTGCTCATCAGATATGTGAGGTATAACAAAGAAACAGACGACTGGGAGATCACGGAAAGGTTCTTAGAATTTAAGGACTTTCACAAAAAAACAGGAAGTGAGATAGCAGAAATGATTGAAAATGTGCTTGATGACAAAGGGATAGACATTGGGGACTGCAGAGGGCAAGGATATGACAATGGGGCAAACATGTCAGGAAGGGTCAAGGGAGTCCAAGCCCAGATATTAAAGAAAAATCATCTAGCTACATTTTCACCCTGTGCCTCCCACACCTTAAATCTTGTAGGTGTGCATGCTGCACAGACAAGCCCAGAAGTAGCAACATTATTTGGCTGCATCAATCGCCTTTACTCACTTTTTAGTGCCAGCCCAGAACGCTGGGCCATCTACAAAGAGAAAACAGATTGCTCTTTGCATCGCCTCTCAGATACCCGCTGGAGTTCAAGAATCATGGCTGTTAAACCTGTAGCACAACACCTTCCTTCTGTCATTGAGGCCCTTGACAGTATACTCACGACATGTAGTCTCACCAGTGAGGCCAGATCAGATGCTAGTGGTCTGAAGAACTACTTCACGTCATTTAATGCTATTGTCCTACTCACTGTCTGGCTCAAAGTACTGCAGTGCATTGATGACAGGAATGTGGTTATCCAGTCTGGAAAAATCTCTCTTGACACAGAGGCATCCAATATCAATGCCTTAACAAAAGAGATGCTGGCTCTTAGAGATGGATGGGAGTCACTCCTGTCTGAGGCAACACTGATTGCAACACAAATGGATATTGCACCACAGTTCAGCAAGGAACACAGTCGGCAAAAGAAAAGGAAAAGATTCCATGATGAGACCTCTCAAGAGGAAACAGCTCATGACAGTGCAGCAACAGTGTTCCGGAACACAGTGTTTTTCACTGCTATGGACAGCATCATAAGTGATCTGGACACCAGGTTCCGCACCACTGCAGAAATAGTTGAGGAATTCTCTGCTGTTTTAAAAGTTGGGCAGATTAGTGAGGATAAAGTCCCTTCTGTGTGCCAACCACTTATCCAGAAATATTCCAGAGATCTCACATCCCAGTTTGAAAATGAAATAAGACACCTAAACACAGTATATGCTGCAACTTTCCCTCCTAACTTGTCCCCTCTTGGTCTCCTGAATGCAATTAACATGATGCAGCTACATAGCATTTTTGGAGAAGTCTGCATTGTTTTACGTATATTTTGTACATTGCCTGTGACTGTTGCTGGTGGGGAGAGAGCTTTCAGTAAGCTAAAACTGATAAAAAACTATTTGAGGTCCACTATGTCTCAGGACAGGCTTTGCAGTCTTGCCATGTTGTCCATTGAAAGTCAGTTGGCTAGAAAGCTAGACTTCAAAGACTTGATCAATGACTTTGCTAGCAAGAAGGCTCGGCGTTGGGCTCTTGGTGAGTCAGGTTGAGCAAGGTCTAGTGATAGCTCTCAAATGGCATGGCTATGGAGATATGGAATATTACTACAGACATAATGCCCACAGCCTTAAAAACAAACTGAGAACAAGATGTATGGCTGAACTGCCAAAAACGTGTTGAGCTGTTATTTGAGAGAAAAGTCTTGGGGTCTAGGAGTCTTATTTGTACATTGTTCTTATTTGTACCATGTTAACTTACCTTTTAATTTGATGTCACTGATACTGTTAGTTTGTTATGACCATATTCCAAACCTCAAAACCTACTGATTTAGAGATCACTTGATCTGTTTTCTAGCACTAAAATAACCCTGATGTGGGAATTCCGTTTTACACGTCAGTTTTATTTTGTTGTTGAGATTTATGTGCAGGTAAGTTAAAAAATCAGCTGTTTTCATTGTTTTGAGATGATGTTAATTTATTTTGATTAAAAATGTAAGATATGTTTAGTTTTTTTTGTGTTTCATTTTTAAAAGTCTGTTATTAATAAAAATAAAAAATACATTGAGACTGTAAAGGATTCCCTTAAAGCAACACTATGGAACTTTTCCTCTGCAGTCGCCCTACAGGTTGGAAGCGGAATTGACCGCTGTCGTAAATTATTTAGCCTAACGCAGCCTACTGTTGCACGCTCACTGTTTATCCAGCACCGACTTTGGTCCACAGACAAGGTAGAGTATGATGCATGATTTTATGAAAGTATGATGTAATGCGACATCAGAAATGAAGAAAAACAAAATAATGACTATTGTAACACTTGTCGTAAAGAAAGTCAAATTTGTAGTTTTCTTATGTCTCATTAGAACTACAGAAACGCGACCCGATCTGGCAATCTTACATAGTGAAGTTATAGCAGATATAGGGCCGCAAAGCGGAGGCATAAGTGCCTTTCACCCTGTTACGACTTTGATGAACCACTGAAACGATTTTGGAAACATTATTTTAAGGTAAAATTTTTTACAAAGTGTTGCATTAAGGACATTTTTTATGGTGGCTTTTAATCTTGCATCAAATAGTGAAATGCATACTGTATGCAGACTTGCATTTATAAATCACCAGCAGTTAATATTGTGCTAGTACTAGTATTGAACTACAAGAAGCAAGACAGTTGCAAGCCTTTGATTAGAGTTATGTAAAGCTTTTGATGGGACAGTTAGGTCCTAGAGATGTGGTGACAACAGCTGCGCAGAGGGGGCCCAATGTAATTTTTTGTCATGGGGCCCAAAATTCCTGGCGGCGCCCCTGCGAGTTGTTTTCAACCAGATCTCCTCCTTTCTTACACAGAACAACCTCTTGGACGACAATCAGTCTGGTTTCAAAAGCGGACACTCAACTGAGACTGCCCTGCTCTCAGTAATTGAAGCTCTGAGACTGGCAAGAGCAGCTTCCAAATCCTCAGTCCTCATCCTGCTGGATCTGTCTGCTGCTTTTGACACAGTTAACCACCAGATCCTCCTGTCAATCCTAAAGATGAAGGGCATCTCGGGAACTGCACTCCAATGGTTCGAGTCTTACCTCTCAGGTAGGTCCTTTAGGGTGTCATGGAGAGGTGTGGCGTCTAAGACCCAACATCTAGCTACTGGGGTGCCTCAGGGCTCAGTGCTTGGACCACTCCTCTTCTCCATCTACATGACATCACTAGGATCTGTGATTCAGAAACATGGCTTTTCCTATCATTGCTAAGCTGATGACACGCAACTCTACCTCTCATTCCAGCCTGACGATCCGACGGTAGCTGCTCGTATCTCAGCCTGCCTGACAGACATCTCTGGCTGGATGAAGGACCACCACCTTCAACTAAACCTTGCGAAGACAGAGCTACTTGTGGTCCCGGCCAACCCAACACTTCATCAAAACTTCTACATTCAGCTAGGCTCGTCATCCATAACTCCATCAAGGTCAGCTAAGAACCTTGGGGTTGTAATTGATGATCAGTTGAAATTCACAGACCACATTGCTAGAACTGCCCGGTCCTGCAGATTTGCCTTGCAGAACATTAGGAGGATCAGGCCCTTCCTTACAGAGCATGCCACACAACTCCTTGTCCAAGCACTTGTTTTATCCAGACTGGACTATTGTAATGCTCTCCTGGCTGGTCTTCCAGCTTGCTCTGTCAAACCTCTACAATTGATCCAGAATGCTGCAGCCAGAGTAGTCTTCAATGAGCCGAAGAGAGCACACGTCACTCCTCTCCTCACACAATTGCACTGGTTGCCAGTTGCCGCTCGCATTAAATTCAAGGCACTGACGTTTGCCTACAGAACAACCACTGGCACTGCTCCCTCTTACCTAAACTCATTACTTCAGACTTATGTGCCATCCAGAAACCTGCGCTCTGCTAGCGAATGTCGTCTTGTGGTACCATCTCAAAGAGGCACAAAATCTCTTTCTCGGACCTTTACCATGGCTGTTCCCTGTTGGTGGAATGATCTGCCTAACTCAACCAGAGCTTCTGAGTCAGTAGCCACTTTCAAGAAACTGCTGAAGACATATATTTTTCGGCAGCACTTGATTCAGTAGAATTAACACTTTCTCTTCTATTCTATAAAAAAAAAAAAAAAAAAAAAAAACTGCACTAAAATTAAACTGAGAGGGGGTTATAGCACTTACGTATTGTTGTCCTACTGTTAGTTTAACTGCTTCTATTGTTCTCATTTGTAAGTCGCTTTGGATAAAAGCGTCTGCTAAATGAATAAATGTAAATGTAAATGTAAATATTCCACCTGCGGCTGGACACCCCAGTGATTCCCCATATGCATCCCTCGGGTCATATGTGTATTCTTAAGTCCCCCCCTCTGGGTTGGCAGTAATTGCATATTCCCCTAAAATCTGGGATATGCTCCCCAGTGTACCTTGGTATTCCTGTGCTAAATAGGAGTCCTTCGTCCGTGCTAGTCTCACGACAGGGATCTCAGATTTACGCAGGGCACTGGAAGACAGCTGAGAAGGTGGCGTGATTAGACTGGTATCCCCATTCGTCGTCATCCGACGGAACTCGGAGTGACAACGAAAGGGAACGTCTCGGTTACGGATGCAACCCTCGTTCCCTGAGTAGGGAACGGAGACGTTCCGTCTTCCTGCCACTTTCCGCTGTACCGTGGGGATCGCCTGAGCTCAGTCTTGGCTCCTCAGCGAAGAAACATGCCTATTTGCTGCCAGCGTTCTCCTTAAATACCCACGAGGTGAGGCGGAGTTACGCTATGCAAATTCCGCAGACCCATGGCATTTCTTTGCCATTGGCTCGTTTTTGTATACTCGAAGTCGATAGGCTTTCTAAGCGAAACCCCCATTCGTCGTCATCCGACGGAACGTCTCTGTTCCCTCTGTTCTGCGTTGTTGATTTAGGCTTATCTCTACTCCCTCTTCCAGTGCCAGGCATTTCTGCGTCAATTTCACAGTTTCAGAGAGTTTTTGACTCAACTAAAAGGATTAGTCAGGATTGTAGTAGAGAGCAGGCTCGAACGTGACCTTCTAGCTCGCGGCCATAACCGGAAGTCCCCATGTATATGCAAGTTATTAACAAGTTTATATGCATTCATTACTAACATAATATGTATTGGTATGAATTTCATATTAGTGTGCACGTGTATTTCATATATGTATTTTGAACATCCAATAGTATGTATGTATATGCGAGTAATTTATAGGTGTATATGCACGTGTGTTATGCATGTATTGATAAGCGAAGTTTGATTTAAATTAGTGCTGGGCAAGTTAACGCGTTATTATCGCGTTAACGCATTTATTAATTAATGCCGACAATTTTTTTATCGCGCGTTAACGCAGAGGTTTTTTTATTATTATTTTGAAAGTCCGTTGCTCACTGCCTCTGAATACACATAGGCCTACAGTCAAACCATGATCACAGGAGGGGTGGGATGTTGGTCAGCCAGCAAATAACCCACCCAAACAAGCAGTGGAGAGGCTTTGGCAGGTTCTCTCAGGTGAACAGAAAGGGAGACAGCGCTCCGCGAGTGAATGACAGGCGCTCTATGGATAGTAACCATGGCACCGGCTTCTGTGCGCTACGCAGCTGTAGCCTTTTTAACTTAAATTAAAATTATACATAACTTTACCTGATAGGCCTGCGTTTAGTTTAGCGGGGATGCTCTGCCATGTGAATTCCCTCCTGTTGATGTCCTGATAACTATTTAGATTCTGGAAACTCACAAACAGCGAGCCGAGGATCAGTCTCTCTTCCAATGATTTGTGCTGCGCATCGTGTACAAAAAAGTTAGACAATTCAACTTCGGCAACGCGCGGGCGCGTGCGTGAGGCGAGCATGACTGCAACAGTTTCACAGGAACGCACCCGCTTGTCGCTGCACCTGTGCTCGACCACTTCACCTCACTCTAGGCTGATTTATACTTCTGCGTCGGACTTACGCCGGAGCCTCTACGCTATAGACAACGCGTTGGTTTTCATTTATATATCTGCGTCGTTGTCCGCGTTGACGCGCAATTACACATGAGGGAGAGTGTGAAACCCGGGGAGCGGTTCTAGCAATCACAGCGCTTGCGGTACGCGTAGAATTGACGTTACATTTTTGGAGAGATGCACGTCAGGGTACGCGCGCTACACAGCTATGGCGTGAGTTCGATGCAGAAGTATAAATTGGGCTTTACCTCTGTTTAATGTAATCTTACGTGGGAAACCATGGCATGCCATGACCAAACCTAAGCTGCTATCAGAGAAGTAACGTTGGTCGACTTATATCTGTAGTAGTGATCATGACCCTTTGACTACATAGACTGTTTCTGCTGCTCCCTGATACAAGATACCTGTTCAGAAAAAAAAACCAAGAAAACTGGACTCATTTTAACAAGCTAGATAAAAGGTAATGCCCTGGCAGTGGCAAATAGCTTTGTTTAAATATTTGATTTGATTACATTAATGTTTAAGTTGAGATTTACAAGAAATATTTTATTGATACTGTGTAAAGGGAATACTGCTGGTATAAAAGCACCTTATTTGTTTAAAGTTTTTGCAAACCACATGTTATTGCACTTTTGTAGCAGTACATTTAAATCAAAAGTGCGCAATACACTACTAGAATTCATTATTCAATTTTGCGCGTAACAATGCGATTAATCGCGATTAATCGCAAGAAAATCATGCGATTAATCGCGATTAAATTTTTTTATCGTTGCCCAGCACTAATTTAAATCCTACGTGGCGCCTCATAAAATGAATAACGCTGACGTCACTGTATGGGGCAATCCCAAGGTCCATTGCGATTTTCCACTCGGTAAGTGAGAGTTAATTAATAGAGATGGATACTAATCTTAAACTTACACATCAAAAACTGTTGAATCAGGACAAGAAGTTGTGTTTGAACCTTTAGACGTGTAAGGTGGCAATTTCTTATGACGGTAAATGATAGAAGACATAATAAAATATAGCTTGCTGCACCAAATGTGCAGGCTAGCAAAGTTAGCTAATTCAAATCAAGTTCATTATTTGTTGTCGCATAATCATGCAAGGTCCAATCATAGGGGAATGTAAGATTTTTTTAGTATTACATTAGCTCACAACTATTAAGCCACTTTAGCCAACATAAATGTTCAGATAAAGAACGGTGTTGGTTTGTATTCCATCCCACTAATTGTTTAAAAATCCACACATAATTATTTAATAAACACCAAAATAAATCTATAATAAATAATACAAATTAATTAATTCATAACTACAACATTGTGGCTCATTACAATTTTTCAATATGAAATAAAACAATGTGTAGCCTATAATTAATGTAATAAGTAATGAATAAATAAGTAATTTTCGGCAGACTTTTGTGTGATTACTTTTACATTTTAATACTGGTGTCCAGGCTGTAATAATGAGTATTTGTTTATTGTTGATTGTTTTATTGTGTTAAAATATATATATATATTTAGAAGTTCTGCTGTGGCTTTGTTTGGAACTATTTTTGTTGGCGAAATAGAGCAAAACTGTAGTAAAATGTAATTAACAATATTAACTTGTTTATTGAACTGTATAAAATCAATATCACATAGGCTACCCTCTAGCCTATTCTGGCAACACAGATGAAGAGAATACTGGTGTAGAATACTGTTTTTTTTTCCTTTAGGTCTTTCAAATTTGGCAGCTTCAAAAATTATTTTCATTCTAAACCCCACCACACACACACACACACACACACACACACACACACACACACACACACACACACACACACACACACACACAAACAAAGGCACTTTTAAGAGCCACGTTCGTCTTGTTAACCTGTACTCATCAGTCTCTCTGTAGCTCTCTCTTTCTCTCTCTCTCTCTGTTTACTTCTATATTTGTTTTATCTGTCTATCTCTTCGTTGTGAGTCTTTATGTCTTTTTTGTGTTTCTGCCCATCACAATGTCCAAGAGTGATTCAGAAATCCAGGAACATCTCATGATCTTGGATAACCTGGTTGATGACCAAGAACTGAAGGATGAGCTCCAGTGTTGATGGCCTTGGCGAGCGCCGTCAAAACAGCTTTCTGCGGGACGAGCCTCTGCAACTGAAGTCGCTGGCCTTCACCTCGCCGCCTTCAGCCGCCGTTCCAGCTACGCTATCCGGCGTACTATATATCCTTTACTCTGCTCTGTATGTGTGTGTGTGTGTTCACCCCGCGACTCACACGTCTATCATCTAAAAGAGCCGCGTCTTTTTAAAGATGCCATCCTCCTGTGGCTCGTGCCGAGCCCCACTCAGCGACGGAGACCGCCATGTGATATGCGTTTCCCGCCTGGGAAAGGATCGTGCAGCTCTCGCGCTCGCCGACGGCGGCTGCCCTCACTGCGAGCGATTGCCTACGGTGACTCTGAGGACTCGCCTGGCATACTTCAGCGAGACTGCACTTCCACCCGCTACAGTGCCGCGCCGTAAAAGCGCCGTACTCAGCGAGTCCCCGAGCCTTCTCAAGCCCGTGAAAGCTCGCCGGTTCGCCCGCCAGCTTCACCGGCTTCACTCGAGTCGCTCACTGACGGATAACGGCCGCCACGCGCCGCCGCTTCCGCTATTAATGACGACGAGATAGCTGCATCTGTAGAGAAGGCCAGCTGCTCTATCCTGGCGTCGGACAGTGAGGATTGGGCGAGCTCTGTGGACCTCCCCCACTTCTGTCCGCGAGTCGTCAGGGAAACGGGCCAGCATCAAGACCGCGGCTAGCTTTCTTTACGTTATAAGAAAGCTACCCCGCCCCCGCCCCCCATGGGCGTGCGTCATCGGCAAAATGAGGAAAGAATGTGTTTTAGTCCCGCCGAGGCCGGACTAATCTCCATTTCCCAAACATTTCTCAGCTCCTCTTAGTTTGAGCGGCTGTAAATGTCAATATTGCAGCAATGAGCCTGTTGTATAACACGCACGCCTGCAAATAAACGCCGACACACACAAAACTGTGATGACGCTCTCTTATTTGCTCGAGCTAATGTCGTTCCCCCCTGTGGCTCAGTGGCGGAACACAAAGCCTTCGTGTTCGATCCCAGCTCTCGCAGCAGATAAAAATGTAGTCTCGCCGCGGCCAGACTTCCACCGAAACTTTTCGCTCGTTCAGTTCCAGAAAATGCGACTGTTCCAGTGTATTTTGCAGTAAACAAGCCGGTACCACGGCCCGCTTGCCTGCACACAAATGCCGTTTCCACGGCGACCCAGAAAAATAATTTAAGCATTGTATTTTCTGGTATTCCGGCCACAGCCGATGGTGTTATGAGTGTAATAAAATGCCCACAGCCCAATGTTCATTTCTACACACAAACACAGCCCACCACGGTACAGGGCTCGCACAAATGAAATCGACGCATGTCAATTGTGCATTAAATGTAGTGAATGTGCCCACAACCCAGTGCCCACAAACACTACACACTGCATGTACCACGGTTTCTGTAAAACGAAACCAACACAAGTCTTCCTAGCCTCCTAGGAAAATGACGGTGTTTCAGTCTCGCCGCGGCCAGACTTCCACTGAAATGCAGGGCTCGTACAAACAAAATCGCCATATGTCGATTGTGCAAATATAGTGAATGTGCCCACGTCTCAGTGCCCACAAACACTACACACCACATGTCCCACGGTTTCTGTAAAAACGAAACCATCACACATTCAGTCAGCTCAGGCCAACGGTGTTTTCAGTGCAGTAAATGTGCCCGCTGTCCCGCGCCCACATTCACTCACAGACATGTTAAGCCCCACGGGGCTCGCCCCGCTCTCTCTCCCTCAGCAAACTGCTATAAGGGATTTGAGCTCGGCCAGGCTGCCCGCCGCGATCGGCGCGCCCCCCGCCTCACACACTGTAAACACAGTGTCTGCGTTACAGCACGCCGGAGCTCCCTTGCCGTCACTATGTCACGGCCAGAGCCCAAATCTCATTCTACCCCTAGCTATTCACGCGAAAGCGTGGGCAAAGCTTCCTGGGGTATCAGAATGGGTGCTGAACACTATAAAAAAAGGCTATTCGCTACAGTTCGCTCGACGCCCCCGCCGTTACACGTCGAATCCATGGTGAAAACAGAAGTACCACATCTACTTCGAGCCGAAATAGCGACACTATTGAGCAAAGGGGCAATAGAGCCCGTATCTCAAGCTCAGAGCGAAGGGGGTCTGTACAGCAGATATTTCCTGGTACCAAAGAATGACGGGGGTCTCAGACCCATTTTAGATCTAAGACATCTGAACAGAGCGCTTATGAAACGCCATTTCAGAATGCTCACAACCAGTAAAATCCTCGCGCAGATTTGCCAAGGGGACTGGTTTATGTCAATAGATCTGAAGGACGCATATTTCCAGACACAAATAGAGTCACGTCACAGGCGATTTTTGAGATTCGCCTTCGAGGGCCAGGCATATCAATACACAGTCCTACCGTTCGGCCTGTCCCAGGAATGCGTCTCAGCCCTGAAACCTTGGGAGGCGAACGACTGGTACCAGTCAGGTGTAAACCTGGGGACTTCCTTGAGTGTCCACGGACGCCTTCACCTCGGGATGGGGAGCGCTGCTCGAGGGCAGACCGTTCTTCGGCCAGTGGTCAGAACGGGAGAAGCTCCTACACATAAACTGTCTAGAAATGATGGCAGTCGATCTCGCGCTGAGGCGCCTCTGTCCCCGAATAAAAGGCCATCACGTCTTAGTCCGCTCGGACAACATGTCAGTGGTGGCCTACATAAATCGCCAGGGCGGTGTCAGATCCCGAAACCTTTGCAGGTTAACGGAACGCCTCCTGGTATGGGCCCAGCACAATTTGCGCTCACTGAGAGCAGCACATGTGCCTGGTCACCTGAACTTGGGACCAGACAGATTGTCCAGGAACAATGTTCCAGCAGGGGAATGGTCTCTGCAACCGCAGACGATCCTTCTGCTATGGGAGACATTCGGCAGAGCGCAGGTAGACCTCTTCGCGTCTCAAGAGAACGCTCAATGCCCGAAGTTATTCTCCAAGAGCAGGGAAGCGCTGGCCCACGTCTGGCCCCGCTGCCTATACCGATGAGGAAAGACCTCCTCTCCCAGGCCAGGGGTTCAATCTGGCATCCTTACCCGGAGTATGGTCCCTGCACGCATGGGCCATCAACGGGTACCCGCAAACCTCCCCGAGGGAGTGCTGAACACGATCACACAGGCTAGAGCACCGTCTACTAGGCGACTCTATGCCTCAAAATGGTCGGTGTTTTCTGGATGGTGCAAAGCCCATGACCTTTCACCTCCAGATTGAGGGGTCAAGGAAGTTCTTTCCTTCCTTCAAGAGCTAATGGATAAGGGCAGAACCCCATCCACGCTCAAAGTATATGTGGCGGCCATAGCTGCGTTCACAGAACCTGCGACTGGCTTCCCGCTTCCTTAAAGGAGCTAAGAGGCTGAATCCTCCCAGACCCCCCTCAGTCCCCGTATGGGACCTTTCCACGGTTCTGGAGGCCATGAAAGGTGCCCCGTTCGAGCCAATCCACTTGTCGGATATGAAACACCTGTCATTCAAGACAGCGTTTCTTTTGGCTCTCGCTTCAGTGAAGCGCGTAGGGGATCTGCAAGCGCTCTCAGTAAGCGCGACATGTCTGGAATTTGGGCCAAATGACTCGAAAGCCATACTCAAACCAAGATATGTACCCAAATCCCTCAATACACCGTTCAGAGCCTAGGTTATCTCCCTGTCTGCTCTTCCGGTTTGTAGCGAGGAGAGGGACGCGAGCTTCCTTTGCCCAGTCAGGGCATTAAGAGCTTATGTGTCTCGCTCGTCAGTTTTCAGACAGACTGAGCAGCTTTTCGTTTCGTTCAACGGCCGGTCTAAGGGACTGGCCGCATCGAAACAAAGCCTATCCAGATGGATAGTCGATGCCATAGCGCTAGACATGTGCCGGTATTCGGTAATGCGATAAATCGCGGTAATGAATATGCACGATATTGTTATCGCGGGCACTTCAAAATACCGCGAAAAATAATTATTTTTCATCAACCGCTTAAACACTAAACACGTGCGCACTCTGATGTAAACAATCCCCACATGTATAAGCACTGTGTGCATGTGGCGCAGTGTGCACTCTAGTCTAATGTAAACAATCCTCACATGGAGTAGAAGTATGGCGGAATACGGAACGCTGCCGACGATTTATCCCCTGCAGGGCTGCCAACTCTCACGCATTGTAACGTCCGTCAGAGTTTGAGGTCTGCCCAGATGAAGATTAGGAAAAAAAGTGCAAACGAACTGGTTGTCCCACGAGTCTTTTATAGTTTCCTTTCAGTTAACCACACTCTTCACATACATGTCAAAGAGCGAAAGTTAACAGTGAAAAGAAAACACTCTGAAAGTATTTTGCTAAATATGTGCACTATATTACATATTTATTATATATTTACTTGTCATTACATAATTGTTATTATAATGAAAACCGCATTATATTTAATTTCTCTCTGTATGTTTACAGCATTATGTGAGATATTTTTTTCTTGAGAAAAATTTACATGCAGACTGTGTAGCCTACCTAATATTTAACCGAATGAGTCAATATTGAATTAAGATTGAAATCAAATTCAAGAATTTAATTGAATGATACAAACAGTAGCTTACCAGTCATTATACCATGTAAACATTGTAACATGTTGTCACTAAACTAATAAAATTCTGTTTAGTTACCATATGTTTTGAAAATCACAATTACACATTGTGATGCAAGTTTTTTCTTTTTAGATACCCACAATCCATCTGTTTCTCTTGTGCAATTAAAATATCGTGATAATACCGTATACCGTGATAAAATCTCAATCAATTAACCGCAGCATGAAAATTTGATACCGGCACATGCCTACATAGCGCTGGCATACGCGTCAAAGGGCCTTGAGTGCCCTGTAGGCGTTAAAGCGCATTCCACGAGAGGCATGGCCTCGTCGTGGGCTTGGTCTAGCGGGATTACCCTACAAGATATCTGTATGGCGGCAGGCTGGGCCTCCCCGTCTACATTTATAAGGTTTTATAACCTGGAAGTTCCCGCCTTACAGGCTAAACTGCTGTCGGTATAAATAAGTATTATCTGCCCCGAACTTTGGCTCTGAATACTGCATCGCTCGAGCACAGCTCGCGACCGACCAAAGCTAACATGGGCAAAATAAGACCCGTGCTATTGCACAGTTCAGGCCGAATGCTTCACCCTGACTGTGTGGAACACTTAAGTGACTAGCTCCCTTAGGATGCTAAATGTTATTGAGAATGATGCTTCCAGCCTCTCTTCTCAGACTCTGTGTGAGTCTCTGGTGATTGTGCACTATATGAGCCCCGGGCACCTGCCCTTGGGACTTTGGTGTCGGATCCCAGCACGCACGGCGTTTTACATTGTGTTCCCCTAGCGTAAGATATTACGCAGTACGAGAGAACCTCTCGTAAGAGAACGTACTCGGTTACTAACGTAACCTCGGTTCTCTCTAGAGAGGGAACGAGTACTGCGTATCTTGCCGTGCATGCATTACGCTCTGGTTCGCTTCGGCGATGAAAAACCTGTGATGAAGCGATGAAGACTCTGTTCAAAGGTGAATCTCGCGTCATAAAAGCATTCTGAGGTGAAAGTACATTTTCAGAATCAGCTGAACGCATGAGCGCTCTTCTTCGTGAGCATTTGAGCGTGCGGTTAAAAACTATCCTAGAGCACCATCTGCTGTTAAAACTGGCCTAGAGCGCCGTCTGCTGTTAAAAACTAGCCTAGAGCGCCATCTGCTGTTAAAAACTAGCTTAGAGCGCCGTCTGCTGTTAAACACTAGTCTCCAGCCCCGTCTCCAGCGGTCTCCCCGTCTCCAGCGGTCTCCCCGTCTCCCCATCTCCAGCGGTCTCCCCGTCTCCAGCCGTCTCCCCGTCTCCAGCGGTCTCAATCTCCAGCTGTCTCCCCGTCTCCAGCGGTCTCCCCGTCTCCAGCGGTCTCCCTGTCTCCAGCGGTCTCCCCGTCTCCAGCCGTCTCCCCGTCTCCAGCCGTCTCCCCGTCTCCAGCGATCTCCCCGTCTCCAGCCGTCTCCCCGTCTCCAGCCTTCTCCCCGTCTCCAGCCGTCTCCAGTGGTCTCCCCGTCTCCAGGGGTCCTCCCGTCTCCAGCCGTCGTCAGCGGTCTCCCTGTCTCCAGCCGTCTCCAGCCGTCTCCAGCGGTCTCCCCGTCTCCAGAATTCTTCCTGTCTCCAGCCGTCTCCCCGTCTCCAGCGGTCTCCCCGTCTCCAGCCGTCTCCAGCTGTCTTCAGCATTCTCCTCATCTCCAGCCGTCTCCATCCGTCTCCAGCCGTCTCTAGCCGTCTCCATCCGTCTCCAGCCGTCTCCCCGTCTCCAGCCGTCTCCCAGTCTCCAGCATCTCCCCGGTTCTTGCCGTCTCCAGCGGTCTCCCCCTCGCCAGCGGTCTCCCCGTCTCCAGCCGTCTCCAGCCATCTCCAGCCGCCTCCCCGTCTCCAACCATCTCCTCGTCACCATCCGTCTCCAGCGATCTCCCCGTCTCCAGCCATATCCCCATCTCCAGCCGTCTCCAGCCGTCTCCCCGTCGCCAGCAGTCTCCCCGTCTCCAGCCTCCTCCCTGTCTCCCCGTCTCCAGCCGCCTCCCCGTCTCCAGCCATCTCCCCGTCACCATCCGTCTCCAGCGATCTCCCCGTCTCCAGCCATATCCCCCTCTCCAGCCGTCTCCAGCGGTCTCCCCGTCTCCAGCGATCTCCCCGTCTCCAGCAGTCTCCCCGTCTCCAGCAGTCTCCCCGTCTCCAGCAGTCTCCCCGTCTCCAGCTGTCTTCAGTGTTCTCCTCATCTCCAGCCGTCTCCATCCGTCTCCAGCCATCTCTAGCCGTCTCCATCCGTCTCCAGCCGTCTCCAGCCGTCTCCCCGTCTCCAGCAATCTCCCCGTCTCCAGCAATCTCCCCGTCTCCAGCCGTCTCCAGCGGTCTCCCCGTCGCCAGCGGTCTCCCCGTCTCCAGCCGCCTCCCCGTCTCCAGCCATCTCCCCGTCATCATCCGTCTCCAGCGATCTCCCCGTCTCCAGCCCTATCCCCTTCTCCAGCGGTCTTCCCGTCTCCAGCGATCTCCCTGTCGCCAGCAGTCTCCCCGTCTCCAGCCGCCTCCCCGTCTCCAGCCATCTCCCCGTCACCATCCGTCTCCAGCGATCTCCCCGTCTCCAGCCATATCCCCCTCTCCAGCCGTCTCCAGCGGTCTCCCCGTCTCCAGCGATCTCCCCGTCTCCAGCAGTCTCCCCGTCTCCAGCAGTCTCCCCGTCTCCAGCAGTCTCCCCGTCTCCAGCTGTCTTCAGTGTTCTCCTCATCTCCAGCCGTCTCCATCCGTCTCCAGCCATCTCTAGCCGTCTCCATCCGTCTCCAGCCGTCTCCAGCCGTCTCCCCGTCTCCAGCAATCTCCCCGTCTCCAGCAATCTCCCCGTCTCCAGCCGTCTCCAGCGGTCTCCCCGTCGCCAGCGGTCTCCCCGTCTCCAGCCGCCTCCCCGTCTCCAGCCATCTCCCCGTCATCATCCGTCTCCAGCGATCTCCCCGTCTCCAGCCCTATCCCCTTCTCCAGCGGTCTTCCCGTCTCCAGCGATCTCCCTGTCGCCAGCAGTCTCCCCGTCTCCAGCCGTCTCCCCGTCTCCAGCCGCCTCCCCGTCTCCAGCGGTCTCCCCATCTCCCCATCTCCAGCGGTCTCCCCGTCTCCAGCCGTCTCCCCGTCTCCAGCGGTCTCAATCTCCAGCTGTCTCACCGTCTCCAGCCATCTCCAGCCGTCTCCAGCGGTCTCCAACGGTCTCCCCTTCTCCAGAGGTCTTCCCGTCTCCAGCCGTCTCCAGCGGTCTCCCCTTCTCCAGCGGTCTCCCCGTCTCCAGCTGTCTTCAGCGTTCTCCTCATCTTCAGCCGTCTCCATCCATCTCCAGCCGTCTCCCCGTCTCCTGCAATCTCCCCGTCTCCAGCCGTCTCCAGCGGTCTCCCCGTCGCCAGCGGTCTCCCCATCTCCAGCCGTCTCCAGCCGTCTCCAGCCTCCTCACCGTCTCCAGCCATCTCCAGCCGTCTCCAGCGGTCTCCAACGGTCTCCCCTTCTCCAGAGGTCTTCCCGTCTCCAGCCGTCTCCAGCGGTCTCCCCTTCTCCAGCGGTCTCCCTGTCTCCAGCTGTCTTCAGCGTTCTCCTCATCTTCAGCCGTCTCCATCCATCTCCAGCCGTCTCCCCGTCTCCTGCAATCTCCCCGTCTCCAGCCGTCTCCAGCGGTCTCCCCGTCGCCAGCGGTCTCCCCATCTCCAGCCGTCTCCAGCCGTCTCCAGCCTCCTCCTCGTCTCCAGCCATCTCCCCGTCACCATCCGTCTCCAGCAATCTCCCCGTCTCCAGCCATATCGCCGTTTCCAGCCGTCTCCAGAGGTCTCCCCGTCTCCAGCGATCTCCCCGTCGCCAGCAGTCTCCCCGTCTCCAGCCATCTCCCCGTCTCCAGCTGCCTCCCCATCTCCAGCCATCTCCCCGTCACCCCGTCTCCAGCGATCTCCCCGTCTCTAGTCATATCCCCGTCTCCAGCCATCTCCAGCCGTCTCCAGCGGTCTTCCCGTCTCCAGCCGCCTCCCCGTCTCCAGCCGCCTCCCCGTCTCCAGCCGCCTCCCTGTCTCCAGCCATCTCCCCGTCACCATCCGTCTCCAGCGATCTCCCCGTCTCCAGCCATATCCCCGTCTCCAGCCGTCTCCAGCCGCCTCCAGCCGCCTCCCCGTCTCCAGCCGCCTCCAGCCGCCTCCCCGTCTCCCCGTAGCCAGCGGTCTCCCCGTCTCCAGCCGTCTCCAGCCGCCTCCAGCCGCCTCCCCGTCTCCAGCCGCCTCCAGCCGCCTCCCCGTCTCCAGCCATCTCCCCGTCACCATCCGTCTCCAGCGATCTCCCCGTCTCCAGCCATATCCCCGTCTCCAGCGTTCTCCCCATCTCCAGCGATCTCCCAGTCGCCAGCAGTCTCCCCGTCTCCAGCCGTCTCCCCATCTCCAGCCGCCTCCCCGTCTCCAGCCGTCTCCCCGTCTCCAGCCGCCTCCCCGTCTCCAGCCGTCTCCCCGTCACCATCCGTCTCCATCGATCTCCCCGTCTCCAGCCATATCCCCGTATCCAGCCGTCTCCAGCGGTCTCCCCGTCTCCAGCGGTCTCCCCGTCGCCAGCAGTCTCCCCGTCTCCAGCCGTCTCCAGCCGTCTCCAGCCGTCTCCCCGTCTCCCCGTCTCCAGCCGCCTCCCCGTCTCCAGCCATCTCCCCGTCACCCCGTCTCCAGCGATCTCCCCGTCTCTAGTCATATCCCCGTCTCCAGCCATCTCCAGCCGTCTCCAGTGGTCTTCCCGTCTCCAGCGATCTCCCCGTCTCCAGTCATATCCCCATCTCCACCATCTCCCCGTCTCCAGCGACTTCCTTCCCTCTGTGTCTCCGCCAAGATCACCGTTTGGACTCCACTACCTTGCTCACTTCATCCCTGCACCTTTGTTTAATAAATCACTGTTCACCATTCATCTTCCTCTCCTGTGTCTGCATACCGTAACAATTGGCAGATACTCAATATTAAATAACTCTGATCAGCAGGGCCGGGAAGACAATCTAGCTCTCAGGGCAAAATAGGAATATGCCGCCCCCTACGTAAATTTTTTTTAGAGAATTTTTTTAATGTATCACATTGACCCCTACTGTTGATTTAAAGCTGCAGTCCGCAGTTTTCTCTCTTTGTCGCCATCTCTGTTTGAAATCTGCAATTGCAGTTATTCGCGGAATAATCAACTTTACGTGAGTTGTACCTCGACACGGCACAGCGCGGATGAATCCAATGTTTTGAGGAGAATGTGCAGCAGTCAATCGCCGCACGGTGTGAATACTGTCATTACACTACTTTTTGGAAGTATGACCAACATAAGAATTTTCACCCTAAAATGTCACCTGAATCTGAACAAGTAACATCCACTTTTGTTCTTCTGACCAACTAACTGAAAAAAAGCATTCCAGTAAATCGCGCTGATTAAATATAATTTAATTTTGGAATAATTTTTAACCCAAAAAAGTTCCGGACTGGAGCTTTAAGACAGGTTTAATGAATTAAATTAATACAGTTGACTAACCATTTTAAACAGGACCTTTCTTGCTTTGGCTGCTTTTTGACTCTTCAATTATCTTGGAGTAATCCAATTTGCGACAGATTTGGTGCTCAATTGAAATTTCGACCAATCCGTTCAAACGATCTTGTGACATTGTTGATCGCAGATAGTTCTTCACAAGTTTGAGACGCAAAAAACTCCTCTCTCCTGATGCTACACTTACCGGCACGATTAACAAAAAACGCAGAGCAACGCTAAGATTTGGGTACAAATCCAAAACATTTTCCCGATAGATCCTAAGCATGTCAATGGGTGTATCGCACACATCGCTGGAATAGCTCTTGACAGCTTATTTTATTTCGAAGCTCAGATCATCTGCATCCATGTCCCCAATTTCCTTTGCAAGATGCAGGCGCTTGTCAGGCAGCGTGCCGTCACTGATCGCTGTTCACATCTCCCTGGTGCTGAAGAGAAATCCAAACAATTAGTAAAAAATGACCAGCTGTGAATATCTCTCGGTAAGACTGATTAAAGCGGCGTCAACCAGGGGCAGAAACATTTTTCACTTGTAGTTCTCTTCTGGTAGTATTGCTGAGCCATCATCTGAACTTTCCTGGGCAAACATTGACTTTTTCTCGCCTCCTTTGCTCAGGAAAAGCCAGTTCCACACCAACCCTGTCAGCATTTTCTTGTGCATCTGTACATGAAGCCACAAAGTCGTTCTCTCTGAATTCTTGCAAAAATGCAAAAACTGCCTGTGTTTCATTTCTGACTGTCTCCATTCTCACCGAGGGGCTCTGGAATATTTTGCTTACATGTGTGGGGAAATGCAGTTATTGCTTTGGGTTCGTGGCTGTCTTTTTGACCACACTCCCTAGGTAACCATTTAATCGAGTTCCGGTCAGGGTAGTGTATATAAAGGTTTGAGGTAAGGTAAACGGATGTTGTGTCATACTCAGCTGATCGCATTTCCGGAGTCTCGCCGCTTTGCACGAGGGGTATGTATTGGCATTTTCGATGCTTGGTCGTTGATGTAGACTTTTTTTTTTTATTCTTTATTTCAAGGATAGCCCCTTGAGATGTACCATCTCATTTTCGAGGGGGTCCTTACAATAATGACAAACAAAACAAGATGATAAAGAGTAAATATTAGAGATAATTCTAAACACAAAAGTACAAAGACACACACACTCACACACACCCACGCACACTCCAACAATGCTCCCTGAAACTAGCCCCCCACCCCCTCACCCCCTCACCAGCCAATAATGCACAGACTATGCACAGACAAGGTATGAAAAAAAATAATATATATATATATATAAAAATATATAGAATATAAAAAATAATAACAATAAATAAAATAAGAATAATAGATAAATAAATAATAAAAAAATAAAGATAGACATTTGTACACATAAGCATACTTGTCACGGGTGGTGTAGGGCAGGAAGCACGAGGAGACGAGGAATTCCAATAAACAATAAAACTTTACTATAAATCAAAACAACAAACAGGTACAGGCAGACAGAGCGGATGCAAACACCAGTTAACATTGACGAGAACCGACCAAGACAGACTGAACAGAGAGAACTAAATACAGATACAAACGACCACTAATGAGGTGAGGACAGGTGACACAGATGATTAAGACGATGAACAGGTGGATGATTGAGGGAGTGAATTCAGGTGTGGAGACAAGAGGATGCTGGGAAGTGTAGTGAAGATGACGAAGACAGAATGGTGCAGACGATGACTGTGACAATACTATACACCCCCTTATAAACAGTGGCGGAGCCAGGGGGTGGCCAGGGGTGGCCATGGCCACCCTTGGCTTAAGCTTGGCCACCCCTTTGGCCACCCCTCTCACAACTGCCGTTTCTGTCTGTCTCTTTTTTTTCTTTCCTTTTTTTTACAAGAATTGCGTTTTTAAAACACAGAACATCTTACGTCCACAATAAACGTGAGACTTTTCAGACGCGCGCGCACTCCAACTTCACCTCAGCGCAAGTCAAACGAGTGCGGAAATGTACAGGTGCCGAATAAGCTTCAGCAGTGATCGGAGCATAGTAAATATAGAGTCGATGTTCCTGAACTGGTGGGTTGCAAGATCGTTTTGAGTGAGTCGCATATGTCCAGTCAAAGAAACAACAACGTAATTCTCTTTTTTTCTGGTTCTACTTTTATTTTGAAAGATCTGTGTGAAAGCTTGTGGCAGTTCTGTCAGATGCGGAGAAAAGCGCGTTGTCCTGAATCAGTTGGCTAATGTCAGTTAAACTAACTTTTTACTGTCCTGTCAGACGTTGTACTGTAGCCTACTTGCACATCACGCGTAAATGTGGCGTGCTGTAGCCGTAGTTCTGTCGTCAATTAACTCATGAAATAATCAAAAAGGCGATCAAATCTGTGTCAAAACTGCATGCTTGTATGTATTTGTTATATATGCGTCACATATGTCTAGACTAAAATATTCTGCCATGTTTAAGGCACAAACTGATAGGCTATGTGTTTTTTTAATGTACAAATAAATGTGAGCACTGTGCATTTGTACTAGAAGATAGGCGGCAATTTTGCGTTCATTTGTAAAGGACAAAATAAAATGCATAATTTTTAAATCCATAAAATAACTAATTTTACATTCTGCCATTTATGTGCATGTTGACTTCCGCCTTGTTCACATTCTCGCACATAGCGATTCAAAAGAGATGTTTCCCCCCTTTTTAATTAGGTATGATAGAACGGTTTAGATTCTTTATTTTGACTACTAATATAGAAAGTTGAAGAGTTAATTGATTATATAAAATTCAATGAAGGGTATTATCTTTGAACTACAGTAGTTATCTGCATGTCTCATCCATGAAGGTGCAACAATGTTGGGGGTTTTGAGAACCAGAACCATGCTAACTGAGCAAGTTTACTATATGATTAAAGAACTTTAGCTATAGTTTGTGTCCCCTTCATTAATATGCCTGGAGGTGGTAAGTAGCTAATAATAATTAAAAAAAAATCTAATTCACTCAGTATTCCACGATTCCTAATTCACTACTCTCTCAATTACAATTGAATACAAATGAACTGTATTCAGTTGTGTAGGAACAGTCCAATACATTATTTAAACTAAGTATTATGTTAAAATAATTAAGATTTATGTGCCACCCCAGACTGTTTGCTGGCCCCTGCCTGGCCACCCCTAGGAAAAAATCCTGGCTCCGCCACTGCTTATAAATACATCTGCTTGCATGCACGAGTAAAGTATACAATCCATATTTGTAAACAAATACACACATATATACAGTACACTGGACAGTGAGTAGTATGAGACCTAAAACAGTTCAGAAACACGAGCAAAGAGTTTGAAATTGAGTAATTAAAGATGATTTAAAGATATAAAGAGAAGTGATCGACCTTAGTGAGGAAGGAAGGTTATTCCAATCAGATGGAGCTTTGAATTTGAATGCACGACGACCAATTTCTTTACTGATTCTAGGTGTAACTAGAAACAGTTGGTCCATGTGCCTTAAGTTATATTGAGAGCTAAAGGGAATTAAAAGGTCTTTCAAATATGACGGGAAATTAAAATGAATACATTTAAAAATAAGTGTTAACCAATGGAGTTGTCTTCTGGTCTTCAGCGTAGTAGGCCAGTTCAATGACTCATACATTAGACAGTGATGGGTTCTATAAGGACACCTGAGCACAAATCTACAAAGACTATTATATAAAACATTAAGAGGACGGAGATTTGTTCCAGAGGCGTTACCATAGACCACATCAGCATAGTCCCGTATCGGGAATATTAATTGGGTTATAATTCTCTTACGTACTTCTAGTGAGAAGCAGTCAGCAGAACGATAAAGTGATTTCAGACAACCAAATATTTTCTTAGTAATCAAATTAATATGAGATTTAAAGGATAGCTGAGAATCAAGCCAGAGGCCTAAATATTTGAGTTCTTCAATTTTTTCTATTGTTGTTCCATCAAAAAAAAAAAAAAAAAAAAACTCTAATAGTAACTGTAATAGTTGGTGTTGTCTCTGCTTATAGTAGCCCCTTCGTGAAGCTGGCATTTGGGTAGTTGGGTGTTTGCTGCACCCGTTGATCGATCGCCATTCGCCGTGGCGTTCTCTGCATCGGAGAATTGCGGGCTATTTGTACTTTGATGCCACTTTGGGCTACTGCTGCCGTCTGCATATGATCCATAAAGGTTTGGCTGCTGGATAGATGCCGTGGTCCGCATAAGTTGATATTTACAACCCACTCCTGTCCATTTGGCCCTCATAAACCATGTTAGTTGTTGTTTTAATTACTTTTGTGTTTTAGGTGTTTAAACCACTCTGTGAGCGTGCCATTTCTGTGGCTTCCGGCTTTGCATGGCTTATAGCATGGTCTACAGCATGGCATGCAGTTCCAACACTGCTGTTTTGCTTTAATTCTGTTTTGCCTTAATTCTGTTTTGCTGCATTTACTAGCTAGCTTTGTGTTGCATTCCATAATCTTGGCTTTCCATAACTTGTGCTGCATACTATTCAATAACTAATTGCATTTAATACTTTTTGTTTTATATTGACTAGTTTTTGTTTTGCCTTCATTTGGTTTACATTTACTAGTTTTGTTTTGCATTCATTGTTTTGCATTTAGTTTTGTTTTGCATTCAACAAATCTGTCTAGCTTTCTTGGCCTTGTTTTGTTGTGACCAATTGTGTTTGTTTCCGATGGTTTTGGTTCTGTTGCAGTTGGAAGAAAAGTGTTTCTGCTTTTGTATTGGTTTGTTTATTTTGTTTTATGTTGAATGCTGCATTTCCCTAATCTTGCTTTTTCTTTTTCCTTTTTGTTGGAGCTGGGGGTCTGGAGAAGGCAGGCTGGCTGTTCCTGTGTGGCAATAGCTCTCTTCTCACCAAAGTGGTGGATTTGCAGTGAATTTCTTTAGTGCGTAAGTGTGGTTTGGTGCACATGATGGTATCTGTTATTACAGGCATTATTGAAGCCTGGCCTCTAGCCTGCCTGACTCCCTATTGGTAAGCCCCAGCTCTTTGTTTGTCTTTTTCTTTTGTGTTTGATAAACTTTATTTCACAGTGCTAGTTGCCTATTTGTGGCTGATCCTTTGATTGCTCTAATGAATGAGACATTTTAATGGATTGACTGTTTAATAAAGATTTATACCTTGTATACCAAGTATCCACGGCTCTGGGTCATCTTATGAAGAATCGAACCTGTGGGCCCTTGGGTCTTTTCCCGGGTAGTTAATCCCGGGTGGCTTAGTCGATCCATTTGGAATTAGTGGAGTAAAAAATGTCTTTAACCCTTTATAACACCTCCATCATATGATTAATATATGATTAATGTAAAAACAAAACGTTGAACTACACAATGGACATGATAAAGGGCCCTGACAAAATTTCTTGAGCAAAGCATCTGGCCTCTACCGCTGTCATGCTATCTTTTTTGCCGACTGAATGGTCAACCAGTGCCTCCAGTGCCACATGAACTTCTTCCAAGTGATATCGCAAAAGTTTCACGCTGTCAATACGAGACTCTCAACGAGTGTCTGAGAGGGGTTTGATAGTCAGACTGGTTTTGTGGTCTTTGAGTATGGACCAGCAAGATGTTGAAGAGCTAAAAATGACAAAAAAAACTTCTTCAGCACTCCAAGAAATGACACAGATTGCACAGAAGATTTCGCTGCATCTCAGACAACCAAGTTTAAGCTATGGCTACTACATGGCATGAAAAGTGCTTTTTTGTTCAAATCGAGTATTCATTTTTGAACTCCCTGTTTTTTTCCTTTCATATTACTCTCGTTGTCGTAGCTTTGCCCTCTACAATCATTAATATCTAAGCCCAACATCTCCAGATGGCGTAGGGAAGTGTTACACAGTGCTTCGCCTGTTGTGGGCTCGACTGGGAGAAATCCAGTTAAGTGTTCTGTTATTGAAACATCAGATGTCTCGCAAGCCTCACTATGCCGTATAACTGACATACGTGAGAAACATCAGGCGTACAGTCCACGATCACGGCAAAATATTTTGCATCATTAACTTTTTTTTTATGGCCTGAACAATCATCCATCCGATCTGTTCAATTTAGTTTGAATGTCCTTGCATTCAGTGGTGTCGTGTTATGTCATGTCTCTGAATTCTTCGCAAGTGCTCATTCATTACTGGTCATATAAGCAACTCCACTTGCGGGAACACAATGTCCATAATCTTCTCTGGCCCTCTTCTTACTAGCTCAGTTCTGACACAATCTGATATTCTCTGGGCCCATAATGCTGGGTCGTCTGATATCGTAATGAACTCGGTAGACCCAGCTCCACGCAGTGCCCCCTCGTTGTCAGTGGGTAGTGCAGACTCTTGCGGGGTTCTGTCTCCTCATTTATGCTGGCGAACACTACGGACTCGTTCACTGATTCTGTGCTATCTTCGGACTAATACCTTCCTCGTCGTCGACCTTCGTCTTTCCATCCCTCTGCTCTTTAGTCACTGCTGCACCTGCACTAGAACTAGCTAGACTAAGGTTAGCTTCTGGAGCATCGAAACCTTCCGGGAAAAAGTTTGTTAATTTTGGACAGCTTTCTAAGCTTTTCCATTTTGCCTTTGCACGCCTTCTATATTCAGCACCACTAGGCTTTGAACGTCTCATTGCGATCACCCGTTACCACCTGCTCAGAATATGAAAATCAAATTCACTGATTTTAGCAAAGCCATCCTTCAATTATTAAATGATCGCGCTCGTCATGGTGTCTGGCGCCCTGGCAATTGCCCAGTTTGCCCAGCGCTTCCGCCGGCCCTGCTGATCGGATTGGGGGCACAGAAAACTTTATCGTGACATCCCTATTTTAGACATGTTTGAATTTTTTTTTTTTTTTTGAAAGCACTATAGTTTGTACATCTTTTGACTAGACATGATATAATGTAAATGTAATCACCGGCGTAGGCCCTATAAAGAGTGGACTTAACACCGGTTTCCTCACAATTAAACATCAACTGGTTCAGTACTAAAAGCATGTTTATAAAATGCAAAACATAACTTTTGTAAAGTAATAAATGTTTACTGCCTGGGTCATGCAGGGAGCTTGTGCTGGATATAGATAGCTGGTACTGCTTTACGTTTCATCATGCTGTAGTGTGCACTTTTGCCGAGCAGGACTGAAGCGAGCGCCGCAGCAGACTTCTACCCGACAATCAAAGCGCCATTACGGCAAGAAAGTGCGGACTCGTAGGAAGACCGCAAGTGTTTAGTGTGCCATTTGGGACAGGATAGGATTACAATACAAATGTAGCATAAGCATGAACTGACTGCAACCGCAGTCTAACAAGCTTTTTTTAATTGTAAACTTTAAAAAAACTGCAACCGCAGTCTAACAAGCTACAACCTCAGCAACAATGCCCAGAAATACAGTATTTCTGTCTCCTTGAACTGGAGCTGGCTGCAATACATCCCGTCTAATGAGGTACCTGAACAGGGAACCTGCAGAGATTGTGGCCGTTAACACTGCGCCCTGACAATCACCTCACTATCTACCAGCCCAGGTACTACTGTACAAAATAGTATTATATCACATCGAAATAAAAAGGCAGCTTGACCTGTTGGTGTTTTTGTAAGGTTTATAAATTTTTCAACATTATGAATTTCATCACATGGTTTAGCGAGTTAGGTAGCCTGTTAGCCATCTCGAGTAGCGGTTAAACTAACATTAAATTTAAACTTACCTTTTTAGTAAGATGTGTATGTGCCAAGCAGGGTGGGGCTGAGAGCCGTGGGAACGGGCGAGAGAGGACCAGGCCCTCACCAGGCCTGGACTTGGACTTGTTTATGTTTGTGTGGCAGTCGTCTGTTTTGATGTTTGTTAATCTTATGATTAAAGTGTGTGAAATGCCTCTCTCCCTGAACATTTAACCGTGTTACAATGTAGTTTTCATAGAATAATTTATAACCCTTCTCAAGATTATCTTTGTTTGATGATTTTTGACAAGGGAGATTGCGAAGCGATGTAGTAAACCTTCGTTTGTCCATTGCTGCTGCAGAGCGGAAATTCCTTACGCTACTAATCCCATTAGGATGTGACGACATGTGGATAAATGTGATAAAGGCCTATTCCTGCATTATAATTGTCATGATTCCTATCTTGTGTTCTCCTTGTCTTCAAAACTTTAACTGATTTATTCCACTGTTTGTTTGCCCAAAATGATGATGAAAGTCTGTAAGTAATCGTGCTTAACACTAGGTTCATTTGCCTAGCTCGAGGTGTTTTGCTTCATCCAGGAAAAATCTCTAGTTTCTTTTTTTTTTTTGAATAAATAATTTATTTTAGAATAAATTTTTTTTTGTAGAAATAGTAGATAATTTACCAAAGTAATTAATTAATTGACTTCTAGCAAACAATTTTCGACCACTTACAAATGCTGCACAATTTTTCTTAGGAACTAAAGCTTTTCAATTTAGTGTGACGACTGAGGACACTTTGCAATACATGAGCAATTTCTATAAAAACTGCTATAGGCTATTTGTTTATCGATAATGTGAATTACTAATATTGGATATTGAGTAAAATCCATCTAATGCTGTCTATTGACTTGCATGTTATCCTCATTAACCAACTTTGTTAACAAACAAAACTCATTAACAACCCAACCCTCCCCCCCCCGGACGGGATGTGAGGGACAGAAAGCTCTCAGATTTCATCAAAAATATCTTCATATGAGTTCCGAAGATGAACGAAAGTCTTACACGTTTGGAACGACATGATTAATGACAGAATTACAATTTTTGGGTGAACTATCCCTTTAACACTAAGCTGTTTTAAACACTTTCCATGATCTGTTTGATATTGTTCTGTTTTAAGAATGATTTTTATTAACATAGTTCAGTTTAGGGCATAACTAAGCTTTTCTCAAGCACGTCTTGTAATTAGTTTATTATGGTTCTATTTTAAGAATATATTAATTGTTTTTATGTGGCTCATTTTAGGGCATAACCACTAAACTGTAATAAAGCATTAGCCATACGGTTTCTATAATAAATAGTTGTATTTCTTTTTTATAAATATATTAGTGGCACAGTTTGGGCATAAAGTGTTCAGTGCAGTACAAAATACTTTGTAAAAAGGCAGTTTGTATTGTTAATGGAATGGGTCTTTTAAAGTTTCAGTAAATTAAATTACATTAGAAACTTAGCAAATAATTTCTCAAAGGTACATTTTTGGAATGAGGAAAATACTGTCAGTGTATAAACTGGATGAATGTTAATAAATATTTCTAAAGCAATTTGAACTCCGTTTGAATCAGAACTCCTGCCATGAAAGCCTTTCTTTTTGCAGTTTTAATTTCTTGCAACTGCCCTTTCCTCTACGTTGTATCTTGAGTTAATCTTTTTAAAATCCAAAATGCCTTTCTCTAATTGCCACTGTACATTCTTCAGACCACCATGGTACATTTTTTTAATTCTTTTTCCATTGTCATTAAAGAAATCTATATTGCTGCAAAACAATAGTTCCTTGTACTATTTTATTATACACTATTAAACACTTCCTTCCAAATTTATATTGACTTTTTCTTCACACAACATAAAATCCCATTTTGCACACCAATTTTTCTTTCCATTTGACACGTTATGTTATATACCATAGACATAACAGTATTTATTAAGTCTATGCCATGCACTGTAAAAAAGAACCCGAAACAACAGGGCTTGCCGCCATCTTGGAAGTGACGTCATATGACCAAATGACGCGCCTCGCTGAGGTCGGGGTTGATCGATCTGTCCCGAGTTCACATGTTGGATGTCCGAATTCTAGAGGCGTTCCAGGCGTTATTCCCAAGTAGGATATGGGAAACATCCAAATTCCCAGTTGTCTGCAGCATTAGCTGCATCGCTCTACCTACGTCATCGTCACGTCTCGGGTGTTGCGTGGAGAAGTGGGCTAGCTTTAGCAGCGTTAGCTGTATAACGGTGATGGCGGAGAGTGAGGATTTCTAAAACGTCAACGGAGATCGACATTCATGAGAGGCGTTTATTAATAGTGAGGTGAGTGAATGTTTTCTTATGTACAATGAGTGCGTTGTGTTGATCGCTTATGGCGTGAATGATGAATGTGTGAATGCGATTGAGTGAAAGACAGATCAGCAGGGAGAGAGACCACGACCCTCTTAGTCCTGCTGTAATCTTCTATATGTTTATGTATATATATATATGTGTGTGTGTGTGTGTGTGTGTGTGTGTGTGTGTGTGTGTGTGTTCAGAGGCAGATGAATCAGGCTTTGATATTGTTATCATGCCTTTTGATCCATTAGCCTATATGTATGATCTTTAAAAGTACATTACATATATATATACTTTGTACTGCACTGTAACATATCACACTGACTGAAGTAACGTTATGATGATTTAAAATAAACATGTATTTAAAAAGTTCTTCTTTTGACAAAATTACCTTTCTTTAATAGCCAAAACAGATTCAGTATTTCAGTATTTCATTACATCACTGTTGGAAAACACTCTTGTCAGAATTTTTTTTTTTTACCTTTTATAAAGGGCATTTTTTCCCTAATGTTATTTAATATATCCTCCATCTTTCGTTTTAAATTCTCAACTTGGTCAATGCATTCAATTAGAATAATGAGACACTATAGGGCTGTTAACAATCAAATTAAATCATTTACATTGAAAAATTACAACTGTATTAAATGAGATTATGAGATCGTTTTAAATATTTTTTGATACAAATAAGGAATGTTGAAAGAATGATACTTTGACACTAATCCGCCAGTAGGTGGCGGCAGGCGCCCGTCTTAATGAGCGAGTCATTGAGTCATTCATTCAAACGGTTCGTTCAACCGGCTGGTTTATTCAGAATGAGGCAGTTTATGAATGGGTAATTGAATCTTTGACTCAACTGATTCGTTGAAAACGATAAATCATTCGTGTTACTAGTGTTCCTGTGAGATGAGTTATGGTTCTGCTGTGATCTTTGTTTGGAACTATTTTCGCTGCTGAAACAGAACAAAAACAGTCATGCGTCTAAAATATAAGTGACTTCATTTTAACTATTTGTTTATTGAACTGTTATGAAATTAGTGTATGTTTCAAATATTTTTATTAGAGCACATATTCATATCGTTATAATATCTACATCATACACAGGAGTATAATGTAACCACTTAGAAATGTGTGCAGTTAGGACATATACAGTCCTCTTTTGTTTTTAGAACATACAACAATGTCAAAAAATAAAATAAAAAAACAAAATAAAAACAGAATCAACAGATAAACATAAGCCCCTTTCACACAGAGATTCCGGAAAATAAACGGATAAACCGACCCGGGATTTGACCCGGGTTCGTTTGATTTTGCTTCATTCACACTGCCAGTGATTTGCCGGAATCAGAGAGCGCGTTCACACACAACCCGTGTATGTTCCGGAAAGACACGTGACATCGATCTGACATGTAATGTCTCAGCAACGTGTATAGTTTGCTTATGAGCTGCGATTTCTCTCTGGAGAAACCACGCTTGTGCATGGAAAGGCGCAGCAGTCACTAGAGCAGTGCCCAGGCTACAGATTCGAGGAGTGCACGTTCGCAACGGGGAAAGCTGGACAACAACAGTTCATATATCAATATCGTAACGAATAGAAATAAACTTAAATAATGTATAGTTATCTGCATCTTTCCGTCTCTTATGTATAGTTTTTAAACACGCAAACAGTTTGCCGCCCGTGGTAATGTGCAACCTGCTTGTTAAAGTGAATGTATAATCCTGTAGCCTATCTGAGGCAAAATTACTAAATATGCATCGCGAGTTATATATTTCTAACTCCAAACAATTGGCCACCGAACCAGCTGATAAAATCTTCCTTTGATTCGATACGTGATTACAACTTGACACTCAAATTTACCGATCGCATTTTACTAATGCAGAAGACGCGCACTGAGGGAGCGCGGTGTTCACCGGCTATGGTCAAATAATGACGCAGTACAAGGTGTGTATCATTTAAACTAGGCTAGTACTTTGTCAACACTAACAGTAGCTGCTATTTGGTTTTCAAACTGCTGCTCTCCTTAGTCCTTCTAGTCACTTCTGAACTTCTATTGATTAAAGCGCAGTGTGACGGGTTTGCTAGATATCACAAAAAGAGCAAAACAAGCCCCTTAAAAACGCAGTGTAGCCTAAGCAGACATGGCAAAAATGTACCGGGGAACACATTTAAACATAACTAGTATTACTATCCTACTAAATTAAAAGGAAATAACTAATTTATTATTAATAGAATAGTTCAATATAAAGTATTCAGATATTATAGACTGATTGATGAAGTAAAGCATAACATGAGATTGAAAAATTATTCAGAAACCCTTTATTAAAAGTTTAATTGCACCTATGAGTTGTATTTAACATTAATCAGTTGGGGGAAGTTCATCTAAAAGTTGATGAGTGTGTTTTGTTTATATTTAGCTATCTAAATAGTTTACCAAATAAGAGAAACAGAAAACAATGTGAAGTACTTTTCATTTCTAAAGTATTTGGGTTTATTTATTATACAAAGCCCTTTTTGTCGATTTTTCGAGAATAACTACATATATAAATAACTATATCGTGAAATATATCGTTACCGTGAAATAAAATTTTGGTCATACCGCCCACCCCTAGATCCCGGCATCAGTCCCGGGTCGTGTTTGCGTTCACACAGAAGGCACTCTGGCAATTTGCCGGGTTCAAAGCGCTGTGTGAAAAGGGGCTATAGAGTACAGAAAAAAAAAAGAAAAACCTAAATAATCCCTCTTTCATACCCAGCCTAATCCTTCCGTCTAAATATTACTTTATTATAGTTAGAGGGAAACATTAATTTCCACTGCCAGGAGAGAGATAGTGAATGAGAGGTGACCACACTTTTTCAAAGTGTGGGAGTTTATCCATAAGAATATATTTGATTCTCTCTAAGTAGAGAGTGTTAGTAAGATCACTGAGCCATAACTTTGTGGTGGGTGTTTCTTTATTTTTCCAATGCATGAGAAGTAGCTTCTTTGCGGTGATGAGACTATAGGACAGGAGGGATTGTTGATAGTTGTTTAACCTTTTAATATCCTCTGAAATTCCTAAAATAATGATGAGAGGATTAGGCTCCAATTGTATTTTAAGTATCTGAAGATTACTGAAGATATTAAACCAAAAGATCTTAACCTTGGGACACGGAACGAAGCTGTGAAGCAACGTGTCTTCTGCAACAAGGCATCTGTCGCATAGAGGGGATATCTCAGGGTATATTTTGTGTAATCTCTCTTTAGAAAAGTGAAGACGAAGTAGAATCTTAAAGTGAATTAGACAGTGCCTAGCATTATTGGAACATCGATGAGTATGTTCCAAACTCTTTTCCCATAGAGGGTCTGGGATCACAATACCCATTTCTTCCTCCCATTTTGTTTTTATTGAAGTGGAGATCACTGGGCTGATAGACTGCAAAGTGTCATAAATATAAGATATCGATTTTTCTAAGCATGACATGGGTCGGAGGCATCGATCAAGACAAGAGCCTGAGAAGATCTCAAAATTTTGCAAGTATCTAAAGAAACTACTACCCGGTATATTATATTTACTCTGTAATTGTGCAAAGGATGCAAAAATGCCAGTAATGTATAGCTCTCCTATCGTATGATTGCCTCTGTTCATCCAGAGATTAAAAGTATTATCAAGAATGGAAGGAGGAAACGTAGGGTTTCCAGTGATAGGTAATGCATAAAATATGGGTTTCAACTTAAAGTGTGATTTGATTTGTTTCCAAATACGCACTGTACTATGGATCATTACATTGCTATTGTACAAAGACTTCTCAATAGTGTAAGGTGCCAGAAGGATGGCTAGGCTGGCATGCCTCTTGCTCTAATTCGAGCCAGTTTGGTGAGGTAGCAGTGTTATCCAGCCAGTACGTCATAATCTTGATATGTGAGGCCCAGTAATATGATAAAAAATTCGGGAGTGCCAAGCCTCCCTCTATTTTAGATTTGCAGAGGTGTTTCTTGCCTATTCTGTGGGTTTTGTAGTCCCATAAGAAAGGGAGCACAATCGAGTCAATTTTTTTAAAGAAAGATTTGGGGAGAAACACTGGAATGTTCTGAAATAAATATAGTAATTGGGGCAAGAAAATCATTTTGATAGCATTCACTCTGCCAAGTAAAGATATTGGCAAAGTCTTCCAGAACTGTATATTTGATTGTAATTTAGACAGCAGTGGTGGGAAATTCTCCTTAAAGGGATAGTTCACTTTGAAATTAATTTTTGATATGTTTTAGCTTACCTCAAGGGCATCCAAGATGTAGGTGTCTTTGTTTCCGCAGTAGTTTCAATTTTGATATTTTTAGGTCAAACCGTTCTTGTCTGTCAGTCATATAATGCAGGTCTATGGTCACCACCTCAAAGAGCATACACAGAGAAGTCCAAACTAAACATGATTTAATGACTCGTAAATGTAAGTACACATTGATGGCCTAAGACACGAAACGAGCAGTTTGTGTGAGAAAACGAACAGTATTTATATAGTTTTTACCGCTTGTAAACACAGCCACGTCCAAGTGATCTGAGGGCGCGGGCGCTTCGGTCTTTTCCGGAAAGCACCGGAAGTGATCTCTCGCGCGTATACGTCACTCATTGTTTACACAGAACAGAGATTGTAGGTAAGACGGCTAATTAAAAGGGTACTAATTTGCGCTTATCCGGGATGTTTAAACCGTCGTAAAAGAAAACAATTAAAAAAAATTAAAAAATAAAACAATTGTATGAGTGACGTACACGCGCGAGAGATCACTTCCGCCGCTTTCCGGCGCTTTCTCCACCCTTAGAACACTTGGATGTGGCTGTGTTTACAAGAGGTAAAAACGATATAAAAACTGTCTTCGTCTTTTACATTTACGCCCTTGAGGTAAGCTAAAGCATATCAAAAATTTATTTCAAATTGAACTATCCCTTTAAATAGATTAGAGTGGCTTTTTGTAATCTGAATTCCTAAGTATGTGAATTTGTCTGAAGATACACTAAAAGGGAGGTTCTGTAACCAGGCAATATTCTGCACCTGTATCTCGCTTTTATTCCAATTTATCCTGTAACCAGAAAAGGTCCCAAATGAATTTATTTTATCGAGTAACTGTGAGATTGTGACTTGGGGTTGAGAGATAAATAATAAAACATCATCGGTGTATAATGAGATTTTATTTATAGATCTTTGTGTATTATAACCATAAATTAAAGGGTTTGGACGGATACTCTCGGCAAGGGGTTCGATTGCTAAAGCAAAAATTAGGGGTGAAAGAGGGCACCCTTGTCTCGTACCTTTATGTAGTCTGAAACGGGGGGACAGTATTTGATTAGTCAGTAGTCTGTGCACAGGGGTTGTTGTAAAGAAGCTTTACCATTGATATGAATTTTTCTCCAAAATTAAATCTCTTTTAAAATTTCGAATAGATACGGCCACTCGACTCGGTCGAATGCCTTCTCCGCATCGAGTGAAAGGATGGCTAGCTCTTCTTGTGGACTGTTAGTAGCATACATGATATTAAATAAACGTCTAAGATTGAAAAAAGAATTTCTACCTGGTATAAAACCAGTTTGGTCTGGATGTATTAATTTATCTAAAAAGGGGCTCAGTCTATTGGCCAAAATTTTAGAAAATAATTTCCCATCTTGGTTTAATAAAGAAATAGGTCGAAAAGAGCCGACCTCCTCTGGGTCCTTACCCTTTTTATGTATCACTGTAATAACCGCTTCTGTTAAGGTAGGAGGTAGGACACCATCCGTGTGGGCTTGAGTGAACACTCTATGTAAATATGGGCACAGGGTAACATTACATTTTCTATACAGCTCACCTGGGAGGCCATCCGGGCCTGGAGCTTTATTACTTTTGAGTGAAGTAATAGCCTTTTTAACTTCTTCAACAGAGATTTCAGAGTTCAGCTGAGCTGCCTCATTTTCATCTAGTTGAGGGAGATTGCACTTATTTAAAAAATCTTGCATAGCTGTATAGTCTGTATTACTTTTGGAAGTGTACAAATTTTTGTAGAATTGGAGAAATCGATCATTAATGTCTTTATCAGATTTGATTTTATCGTGCGATCATTTTCCTGTTTTCTGAGTTGCCGGGCTCATTAAACTCAAAATGCCTTACTAATCCTTGCCGAGAGTATCTTGTTATATTCATATTTGAAATTAGTGTATGGAAGTAATGTAATGCCAAATGTTTTTGAAACAAAAAAGCCTGTTGAATTGCACTACTTGAAAAAAATATGCATTGCATTAACCATGCTTGCATTTTGATGCATTGTGTTTTTAGGGCTTGCATTTTTATGGGCTGAAATTCAGCATGGTTGAATATTTAAGCTGTGAATATTTTAATTCAAAACATTTCAAACACATTTTCATTATTAAAAAAAAATCAATAATCCATATTCACCTTTCATATTTCACTTCCAAAATATTCAAACTGTTTAAAAATACAACCTATAGCTAATATTCAGCAGGCAATTTTTGGTCCATTTTATTTCGCTTTGCAAATTCGCTTCCACAAATTCAGTGGTTCAAATTCGACAGTAAATTCAACGTTGACATCCAGGAGCTGCAGGAAAAGCAGTAGATTACCGAGTATACTCTCCATCTGCTGTTAGTTGACCTCGCCAGCAGGGGCAGGGCTCCAGACTAACTTTTCCACTGGTTGCACTGGTGCTACCAACTTTCTCAGTTGGTCGCACCAGCATATGATTGGGTCGCACCTTTTTTTTTTTTTTTGCTACATGCCATGGGATTTATCAATGCATGCTGATGAATAGTGGTTTTAATGGACCAAGGCTAGCAAAGGCATTCTGGGTTGCAGCAGAAATACCTGTAATATATTAATTATTGCCAAATTTCAGGATTTTCATGGATTTTGGACAGTAATTTTAATCTGTAATTTTAAGCATTTTACATTTGAATTATATACAATCTATCTATTTACATTTGAATCATTATCTATCTATCTATCTATCTATCTATCTATCTATCTATCTATCTATCTATCTATCTATCTATCTATCTATCTATCTAGGGCTGCAACAACTAATCGATAAAATCGATAATAATCGATTATGAAAATCGTTGTCAACGAATGTCATTATCGATTAGTTGGTCTGCTTACGTCACGGGGAGCATTGATATTTTGATATTTGTAAAACTCAATGTGTGGCTTTTGCACTTTTTAAAGTACACTTTTACACATAAATATCCTAATTTAGGGTTTTAGGTAACACTTTATTTTACGGTGTCCTTGTTACATATGTTACATGTACTTACTCTAGTAATAACAGTAAATTATGCATAATTACATGCAACTAACCCTCATCCTAATCCTACCCTATTCCTATAGTAAGTACATGTAGTATTACTCTGTACTTAAATATATAATTACACTGTAACAAGGACACCTTAAAATAAAGTGTAACCGGGTTTTATTTAGTCATAATAAACAAAAAATCTAATTGAATTTTTTATCCGATTAATCGGAAAAAATAATCGTCCGATTAATCGATTATCAAAATAATCGTTAGTTGCAGCCCTATATCTATCTATCTATCTATCTATTATCTATCTATCTATCTATCTATCTATCTATCTATCTATCTATCTATCTATCTATCTATCTATCTATCTATCTATCTATCTATCTATCTATCATCATCTTTCTATCTTTTAAAAATCATTAAACATTCAAATGTATGCATTACATTTGAAAAGATTAGAGTATTATAATAAACTGATACAGAATTTTCGTTATCAAAGTTTATAGTTGTAACAAAAATCAGAAATCTCACACTCCTTACCTTCTGCATTTTATAATAATTTCCTTTTCCTCTGTCGAGTGATCATGAGAGTAATCGCTCGACAGAGGAAAATATAACCGCTGAAAAGACGTAGGAGGAAGGGGCTCTGTGTTTCGTGAGACCATTTTTATCATGTTTACATGCCTTAATTTGTGAATTCGTAATTGGCGCGTTTCACCATCAGTGTGCAATGCGCGTGACGTCTACGTTCGTCAATAAATAAACTGCACGTGTCTTGCGGAAGAACACTGTAGCCGGAGCTACTTCTCTCCGTTAATGTCTATGGCGAGTCACGCAGGCACTGGGCAACTCCGCAGCCGAGCCCAGGATAAAATAGTCCGAATATAAACACTTATTATAAGCGTACCGTAGTGATTCAGAATAAGTCAAAAACACGGTTTGGAAAATGGATTCATGATGTACTCGTTCATTTTGAACATAAGTTACGGACTGCAGCAGCTGATACAACGGCGTTCTGTTGCTCAAGCGTCCACTCGCACAAATGCGACCACATAACATTTTAACTCGCACATTCTCAAAAAATGGTCGCAGTCTGGAACCCTGAATTAAATGCATTCATGATGAAATTCATTGTCATGTCAATTTGTGCTCATTTTGACCACGAACTATGCGCTGTCACTTTAATTCAGCGCGTGCAGCGCAGCAGAGATAGACTCGATGTGTAAACGATCTCTGCACTGCTACACACCGCTCCTGGAAAGGATGCAGTGAAAATACCGTGTCAGGCTACACAAATATTGATCTTGACATTGTACACTGTACATTTAACTTACACTTATTATGACTTAATTCCTAATTGGCGCGTTTCACCATCAGTAATGCGCGTGACGTGTACGTTCGTTAATAAATAAACTGCAAGTGTCTTGCGGAAGAACATTGTAGCCGGAGCTACTTCTCTCCGTTAATGTCTATGGGAAGTCACGCAGGCACTGGGCAACTCCGCAGTCGAGCCGACCCCGGGAAAAAAAAGCCACTTATTATAGGTTTACCGTAGTGATTCAGGATAAGTGAAAAACACGGTTTGGAAAATGGATTCATGATGTACTCGTTCATTTTGAACATACGGACTGCAGCAGCTGATACAACGGCGTTCTGTTGCGCCTGCGTGAATTTAACTGAGTACATGACCATGCACTCGCACAAATGCGACCACATAAAATTTTAACTCGCACATTCGCAAAAAATGGTCGCAGTCTGGAACCCTGAGGGGGCGCAAGCGCGTGTGGTTGAAGACCAGAGCAAGCCGTTCATTCGTCTTGTTTCCACGTGCATGTGGTGAATATGGTTACGCATGGCTCTAGTGGACTCATGGCAGACAGAAAACACTTCTGAGGTTATTCCCTACCTCTTAAAGGCACAATATGTAAGTTTTTTTTCACCACAAGAGGGCGCAGTTTCCAACAATAACAAAGGCGTAGGTTGATGACGCAGTGATGAGCTGAATGATGGGACTTGCTGTCAAGCTGATGGATATAATAGTGTTTATGGATGAGTGCAAACATTCATGTTTTTTAACATTACAGTGGTATGAAGCAGGTCGCGATTGCTAAAGAGACAGATATCACACGCGAGTCCCGCGGATATAAAGGAATAAGGACGTTTAATTCTCCTGAACTACCCGCAAGTGCTGGATTACTCACACAGGCCTCAAAAACGCCACGCTGATATTGATCCTCGTTTTAGTTCTCCTTGTTTGCTTGGGATAGTTCTCCCAAAAATTTAAATTGTCATCATTTACTCTCTCAAGTTGTTTTAAACCCCAAATTTCTTTCTTCTGTTGAAAATAAGTTATTCGGAAGAATGTGGCTAACCAAACAATTGCTTTACTCCAGTGACTTTCATAGTATATTTAAGCACAAGAAAGAAATGAATACAGGTTTGGAACAACATTAGAGTGAGTAAATAATGACAGAATTTTTATTTCTGGGTGCAGTATCTCTTTAAGGACAAGAAGCGGCAGCATATTATAGATTCTGTCTCTTTAAGAGCTGCACGCGACGAGTCTAATATACACGCATTTGACAAGCAGATTTTCTCTGTTTGCTTTCACTTTAGACATAACCAACTTTGTTTATGTAAACCTTGTGTGTATTTGACAGTATTAGCGCAATAAGACTCGAAAGATAACTTAGTCCAGCATGCAGGCGCTGTGACAAGCTTTAGTTCCTGTGAGCGTCGGGTGTAACGCGCTCAGAAAAGCGGATGTTAGAACAGCGCATCAGCAGGTGAATGACATGTTTACCTAGCAAGACTTTGACGCACATGCAAATAATTAACTTTTGTGAATTGCAGTGTCCAGTGAGTGTAACTCTACCTCTGCGTTTACATGTGATGTGATGTGAATGTACGTCGCATTGTACAGTATGTTGTACAGGCGCCAGAATTGAAATGATAGAATGCATGATTCTATGATTTTTCTTCAAAAGCAGATCGTGGAGACATTTTAATCGTCCACGATCAAAAACCTTAAAAAGTTGAAGTTGCTGGCGCTCATGCTTTGTTCACCGTCGTCACGTGCACATAGGAAACACGCCACCCTATCGGCAAGGCTCATCGGCAGTAATATTCATATCTGCCGATGATGGTCATTTTAAGCTTTTATCGGCCGATACCGATGTTGTCCCGATATCATCGTGCATCCCTATTATAAACACATGATGATGAGCTTTTTTCCACTTTACTTTACTATACTCTCTCTTGCAGTACAATAGTGTGTAATCAACACCATAATTACATAGCCAAATAACACATAAAATCTTGATATTTAAAGGGTCATACTGACAAATTACTTACTAACGACTTGTTAGTACGACAGTAGCACTGTAATTAAAGTTATTTTTCTAGATAACAAAGCCACTAGGTAAGCTAATATAGCTAGCTAAACATTTATAAACAAAAAGTTTAGTTGCACTGTGTGGAAATGTATGATTGTGTTGCGTTCCTTTTTTAACTTTAATTTCAAATTAATTATTCTGCCAAACTTCCATTATTAATTACACAACTTACTTTAGCTGATTATTGTATTTTTGTTGTTAATACAAGACGCAAACTTTAGCGTAGCTAGTGGAGTTCAGGCTAACTCTTAAACTACGTGGAAGCAAGCTACATGCAGCAAATAGAAACAAGTTAACGTAATTTTGCCATCCTGTCTTTTCAAATAGTTGTTTTTATGTGGTATTCAACATGAGAAATAAAGTGTCTTACCTTAATCTCCCTGAATTGCACTGGATGGTTGTCGCGAAGATGAGCGAACATGTTAGACGTGTTCCCGTGTTTCGCAGCCACGTTCCGTCCACATGTCTTACACGGGGAAACCGTCTTCGATCAGCAATCCCTCTGCATTTTTTTGGAACCAAAATATTTCCAAACCTCTGACTTAACCCTTTTAGAAGGTGGATAAATCGTAGGCAGCGTTCCCCCTTCCGCCATGCTTCTTCTCCATTTGAGGATTGTTTACATTAGACCTCAGTGCGCACTGCGCGCATGCACACAGTGCTTCTACACGTGGGGATTGTTTACACCAGAGTGTGTTCGCTCACGTAAATATAAAACGCATGTGTAGACTGATATGTTTCTAATGTCTGGACTCCTTTAACCCTCTGGGGACGGCAAACGCGCCGGCGCGTTTTGCTGTTTTTTTTTCACATAGCAGCAACATAGACTTAAAATACTCCGTTATTTATCGTCATATAAATAAAATCAATACATGATTATAAACTATAGAGGGTCTTCTTTTTTTGTGTACACTCACATTAACATCAAAACCTTTTTTTTTTTTTTAAATAAATAAAATAAAATAAAGAGTGCTTTCAGCTCACTCTGTCTCCGCAAAAATCTTTCTAAAACATGTCTGGAAAATGAACTGAAACTCAGCTAATACTTATCACACAAACATGAAACATACGTCTAAAGAACGCTTTAAATTTCTACTTTTAAATAAAACATTTCACATTTAAAACAAATATTCTCCTGCAATGTAATCTGTATGAAACTAAAGAGAAGTACAGTTTCTCCTGTCTCAGCTTATTATCGTTAATTTGTTCATAAGATAATGTGTTGAGGCCATATGCAAAATAGATAAACGCCCCCAGGCAAATGCTGTAAACTCTGTAAACACACTATATTTTTAAGTCAGATTAAGATTCGTCTTGCGCGGCTTTGAGGAATAATCCTGGGACATTTACCACAGAAGTGCTGGTTTATTTTCACTTCGAGGAGGAGCAACAGATTCAGCTGAGAAGTGTAAGTGTTTTATGCTTGTGCTTTGTTCTAATCGCGATATAGAATAACATTAGTGTCTGTAAACGGAAAAATAGCATACTGTTTAAATGTGAATCATGTTTCTGTGTGTGTGTGTGTGTGTGTGTGTGTGTGTGTGTGTGTGTGTGTGTGTGTGTGTGAATGAATGAATGAACGCACAGATACGCACTGTTACAGACTAAATAAAAGAACATTTCGTTGACTGGTTTTGGATAAAGTTTTTCAAATCAAATAAGCATCAAATAAGCTTCAAATAAGCTTCAAAATAAATACATCAAATAAGCTTTTGTTAGGAGTTTCTGCTCATATGTTAAATATATAGTAAGTTTTGTCAATAAACTAATCAACTAAGATGTTTGTTCCAATGCAAGCTATATCAAAATAATGAATCCTCAACTTTGAAATATGTATGATCAAACTAAGACATTTATTGAAAAAGACAATTTTCTTTTCAAGATGTTTCCAACTCTAACTTTGAACTTTGAACTGAAATAAAACCATGTCTATATGGTGAAGGGTGTGTGATGGAAGTGTCCAGACGTATGCACCCTGTATTTTAAAGAAGAACATTTAATTATTTGCGATACATTATTCATTCACAAAGAATTCAGGGACATTAATCATGTCCCTAAAGGTTGGAGTTTTCCTCATTTTTTTAATTAAGGCATTAAGATTTTTTATTCCTCTTTTTAGTCAACTTTAGCATGGGTGTGTTCACTTATTCTAAGCAGTGTGTGTGTTGTAAATAAATCCAAACAATCTAAAAGGCATTCTTTTTTAAATCTCCTCATTCTTTGTGCAAGGCTCCTGATAATGATAGGGCCTGATAGCACCTAATAGGGCCATTATGGGAGGGTCTTTGTCTTTCTCAGGTGTGGAATGCCACACATATTAATGAGAGATCACGCCTCCTGCATAAAGCTTTCTCAAACAAAACACATCATACACATTCTAAAAGACTTTATTGACTTATCTGAATGAGTAGTCAGGATGATTCTCACATAGTTTTGGAGCAAATATTCTAGACTATGTGATACAATTTTCAAAAGTCTTGTGAAGAAAAAATCAATATGCGTTTTGTGGCCTTATTTCAGAAACTTTTATTTTTTAAGTTTTTCAATAACCATGCATAAATAATCTCTCAAAAATACAAACATGTACATACATGTTGCTCACAGATTATGGTAGCCCCGTTTGTGCTATATAGAGTGAATTTACACCTTTGCCATTAACATGTTTATAAATAACTGAAAAAAGCACAAATGTCAGTGCATGTCAAAACATCCCAAGGGCCCTAAAAACCCCTTGGTCCCCAGAGGGTTAAGGGGGTATGGATAAACAGACGTTTCAATATATCGGTAGCCAATTAAATGCATTTTCTGAGAATTTATAGGCCTATTTCAAGATTTGACTGCAAATGTCACGTCCATAACGCTGGAATTCCCCAATTTTAAATAATCTATCCTCAACTAGTTTTGTTGTGTTGGTCTACGTATTTTATAATGTTAACTTCAAAATTCAAATAATACTAATATAATTTAAAGATGTGGTAGCATTGGATCTGGACGGGAAGGATAACTCTTGGAGTTGGAAGGGGTGTGTCACGATTCTTTAGGTTCGTGGATCTGAGTGTCGTGATTTCGGTTTCATATCGCATATCGTTACAGCTACATATCTTTCCTCTCTCCGCCCAATAAAGTGTAGGCCTATGTATTTCATAGAAAATTGTGTCTAGTAGCTACTATATAAATTACAAAGGTTTAATTGACATCTTTATTTCAAACGACCCGACCGACCGCGACCCGAATATCATTAAAACTATTTTTGGATGACTCGTAACCGCGGGTGACTGCAGGCACCCGCTCCTTTTGGATCAACCCGCGCATCACTGATTCCATCTGATCGACACCCAATCCAGCAGAAAGGTTTTCTGTCAGTGTCGAGACAGATGGCGATAGGATCAGTCAGCTGTGAATAGTAATGTTGAAATGTAAAATGATTAACTCCAATTGTAGTGTCCAGGATTTAGCATGTTTTTCACAGTGTTTATGTGTGAAATGTTCATGTGTTGATAGCGTTACAGTGAGTGTTTGTGTGTGTTGTTCCAGCTCTGTGTCATGTCTGTGAAGAGCCCCTCAGACCTGCTCAATGAAAACACCTACATCCCACCTTCACTGACCCTTGACCTCTGCTTATCCTATGAAAGAAAGCTGGGCCTGAAAGATACTCCTGGTTCATCCTCTTTCTCTCCAAAGAGTCGACACAACTACGCCAGCACAACCTCCATCCAGCTCCTCAAAGGCATTATGGGAGGACTAGAGAACGATGATGCGTCCCTCCAGCACCAGGAAGATGAATGGAGCAGAAATCAGGAAAATGAACACAGTCTTCCAGTCTCTGAGAGCAACACCAAGTGGATGAAGGAAGATCAGAACCAAATATGCAAGTTAGCAGAGCAGCAGCAGCAAGACCAGAATCTCAACCTGGTGGAAAACAAGAACGAATCCACAGACAGAAACCCAAACCAGAACTCACAGCGGCGAAATGAAGAGAAGAACAAGACCCTGAAAGCGCTGTGCTCTGACCTGCAGGACTGGGCAACCGATGAACCTCTTCTCATCTACTCTTCTGCCGCCATGATGGAGAACAATCAGGAAAACCAGCAGAAGACAAGAGACAAGGAAGCGGAAAGAGAGGAAGAGGAGAGCTTGAATCCGTGTGTGTGCGCGAACACAGACGCTGAGGTGCAGAGGAGAGCTGGCGAGGGCGGCAGGAACGCTCTGCTGTCGGGCAGGACCGGCGTGACCAGTGACGAGGACTCCAGCTGCATGTCTCTGTCCCAGGGCAGCACTGCGAGCAGCACCCCCGACGGAGAGCCAGGTACAGCACACACTCCAGCAGGCGCTCACAGACACACACACTACACCAGGGCTGTTCAATTCTTTTGGAATTGGGGCCAGTTCATGAAACTGAGGCAAAATAAGGGGCCGGAGAATATGAGTAATTATGGTAACAAATAAAGAAATTACAACAACATACTGAAGGAATCAATATATTCTATTTTGTAAATGCAGAACAACATAGGCACAAGGCAATACAATGTTGAAAAATCAGAGACACAGACAATTAGAGAAATGCAATTGACCAACAGAAAACATCCACTTAATTGCACATAACTGTACAACACAACTTTACAGCTCGTTATCCTCAATTGACAATGAGGAGATACATTTCAGTGTTAAAAGTAAAGAAATAATACTCAGAAACATCAAACTGCCCCCCTTCTCCACGGGCTGAAAACAGAAATGCAGCTAAATGGTAACTGAATACAACTCACACTTTTTTCCTTCAAAAAAAAAAAAAAATAGACTGCCCCATAAATCCACACATGGGCTACTACTGTACTCACTTTTGTTTTAAATCAGATGTATGTACAATAACATTACGATGTCCAACAATCGATTTAAATAGTACATTGGGTTTATTTTGTCGTTTAATGAGGTCTAATATATGTTGTTAGTGCGAGAATAAATACATAGATCTGACTATTTTAAGCGTGTATTCTAATGGTCCAGTGGCAGAACTTTTGCCAAGCGTGTCAGAGGTTCTGGGCTCTAATCCGCACTCGAATAGGTTTTTTTTTTCCTCATCAAAACCGATAATGTTTATCAGTGGTTGAATATCAGGCAGGGACACGTTTGTGTGCATTTTGTTTTGTAATTTCACCGGAACGAATAGTGTCTCCACAGCGGGCATAAGACTGCGCGAGCCACAAGAGAACACAGTATCCGCGCCACTGATCGTAGCGGCAACGAGCACTTCATCACTTGATTTAAAAAAATCAAACACATTTAAGCGCCAGATCGCCTCTTATTTAACAAACGAACTAAATGAATGCTCTGCTAGTTACCTGGAGATGTTTTATTTATTTGTATTGGTACATTCGTGCCGCGAGATGCTTCAAAGTGATGGGGACAATATCGACCTTAGCAAAAAGTGGTGGGAACTAGGGCTGCAACTAACGATTATTTTAATAATCGATTTATCTGTCGATTATTTTTTCGATTAATCGATGAATCGGATTAAAAAAAATGAAAACAAAAAAGCATTAATTTCCAACACTTTATTCAAAAACAGAACTGACAGTGCAAATTCACAGTGCAAAAAATCTTAAAAAAAAAATCAGAAAGTGCACAAACGGGTTGCTCCTTGAACATCCCTGAGCTGTTAAAGTAATAATAAAAAAAAAAAAAATGGACTGCCACAAAAAACATACACATGTATGCTCTACATAGGCATTTTTAAAATGAAGTGCTCAAAAAGATGTATATTTTTGCTTAAAGTGACCTGAGCTGTCAGAACAATAAAAGAAAAATACAAATCAGAAACCTTAACAGGATTTGTTTGAGCGTCAGAACTTGTTCTCTACACTACACTCACAGATGCACATGCTCACAAACTCTCACGACTCACACTCACAGATGCAGACACTCACAAACTTGTGTTTTTTTTTGTTTTGGTCATATGTTATTATCTTTAACAAAAAATTTGATATTTGACAAGCACATGCACACAAAAGACAAGTTTCGTGCAGTCGGATAATAGGTAATAATAATAGCAATAATAATAATTATAACAGAAGATAATATCTGTAGTCTATCCTAATATTAATTATAAATACAATGTATATGAAATATAATTACAATATAAAATAATATAAAAAACAAATACAATGGATTGACCACCTCATATGGTGTGTAAGGTAGGCATAATTTTGAACCTCATCCTTTCCGAGGATATAGTGAAGTTTCTCTGAGTCATTTAGAGGTAAGAATGAAAAATACAGTGCTGCAAATTTTGGAAAAAATATTTCCCTTGTAGTGGTACTTGGGACAGACAAAAAAAGTGTTTTCATCTTCTGTCTATCTGATTTAAATAACAGTCAGCTAATTCAGTGGTAAGAATTTAATTGTTGTTTTTTTATATTGTTGTCCATTTATCGAACTACCATGCCTCTTATATAATAATTACCAATTTACTAATGCTCGGACACACTCGGTCTCTCTCGTGCACTGTCGCTCGCGCGCTGACACACTCGGTCTCTCTCGCGCGCAAACACACTCGGTCTCTTTTGTGCACTGTCGCTCACGCGCTGACCATAGGGCGCTGGCACACTCGGTCTCTCTCGCGCGCAAACACATTATCTTTCGTACACTGTCGCTCGCGCGCTGACACACCCGTTCTCTCTTGCACACTGTCGCTTGCGAGCTGACACATTGGGTCTCTCTCGCGCACAGTGTCCAGTCCGGCGCCTCATAGCTCTGCTCCGCGCTCAACTCAACTTTTTTTTTAATACAACATCTCCGCGACTTATTGATAGTCGCGCGATGCAACGAATCGATTATGAAATTCGTTGCCAACTTTTTTAATAATCGATTTTAATAGATTTAATCGATTCGTTGTTGCAGCCCTAGTGGGAACATGTCCCACCGTACCACCCGCAAATTACGCCTAAAGGGCCTCAGGGGCCGCCAATTGAATAGCCCGGCCCTACACCCTAGCTCAGCTGATCCACTCAGACCACACACACAGGTACTTCCAAAAATGTAGCATTTGTAGTGTGTACGCTTATCTGTCCTGGCATATCCCGATAACACTGGGTTTAAAATATTTGCCAGTAATGAGGGGCTTTAAAAGGACATATTTGGAAAGCTTCAAACTACTGTTTGCATTTGTGTATTCCGCACATTCAAATCGAGCCAACCGTTAATTCCTCTGGTTGTGCTAAAGGATGATGCAAAATATACATCAAATTTTGTGTTGTATTTTAAAGCTGCAGTCAGCAAGTCTGGCAGATTGAGGGGACTTAGCCAAAATTTTGACTGTTTACAACTCTCATGCTCCTCCCCCACTACCCACGAGCACCTCGCCAGTCGACGCGCCCGCCTCTTCAGCATCGCTCTCTCACCTGCATTTCTACAGGTGTTTCTTTTCCTTGGTTGTTTTGGACCTCCTAGCTCTGGTTGTTAACCGAGGAATTGGAAGCTTCGTACAATCCAACAAACCTGCGCACTTCAGGCGTGTGCTTGTGATGTGTAACGTGCGCGAGGGGGATCTGTGGTGTGCACGAACTGTGATTGACTGAGATCTCACACAGCCCTGCGCTGACTGGACCAGAAGAACAGGGAGCGGTGGATTTTTGCAAAACAAATAACCGGCTCCAGGTGGGAGGCAGAAGCGCAGGGTTTTTCTAAAACCGGCTGATTTATGTTGTTCTGTCGGAGCATAGTGTCGGTTTTAGTGAATATGATCAAAACAATCTTGCCGACTGCAGCTTTAACTAAAAGTAAAGAAAAAATAAAGTGTAGTCAGATTAAACTGTGCTGTTCACTAAACCTCAACAACACACCAAACAGATTTTTGGGAATCAAGCGTTTGGTCTGTCAGATAATAATCTTGGATTAGATCGATACCTTGATCCAGATTTGTTGTTGCTATGCTATGCTGCCCGTGACTTACCGTGATTTTAATGATGGCGATAAAGAATATCTAGCTCTCAACTGTTTGTTAGAGGAACTGTTGTTATCAATTAAGATTCATTCAATGTTTTCCTCTTTTACCTCTTTTAGTTAAGAGTAACCAATAATATCATGGCGAACAAATAAATAGTCAAGATTTCATCTTCTGTATGTCTGATGTCAGTGAGACGGATTATAGGTTAACAATGGACTAAAATAACATTCTGCTCAAAACATCATATCTCCTACAGCAGGCTCATGTTGTGTGACAGAGCTGTGCCTCTATATGGAAAACTACTTCTAATTAGCTGTTCAGTCCATAAGGGCCATACTGTTTTTGGCGAGTAAGCTATTGAGAACTATTGAAATCCATATTTGCGAGGCATATTACTGCCAGGTGTAAACAGCCTCACCTGACAACCTTTGATCGGATCACTCGAAATGTTAATACCAGGTGTAAACAGGCCCAAAGAAACGTTTCGTTGTTGTTGTAGAGTCCTATTGGGACGGCAGTGCGTTTGAGACGGACACGGACCTGCCCGCTGGCTGGATGCGAGTGCAGGACACCTCGGGCACCTACTACTGGCACATTCCCACAGGCACCACACAGTGGGAGCCGCCCGGGCCCCTGGAGGAGCGTCCCGCCAGCGCCTCGCCCGCGCTCTCGCCCGCTGACCAGCCACAGGTGCACACACTTACTACCATCACATCAGTATATAAGCACTGTTGTAGCCCATGTGAATGCTTATGTCTTTTAACATGAACACATTTGTAATTAGATTACATGGAGCGCTGTTTCACAACCAAACACGTTCAGTGTTGAAGAACTCTGGCAGGTAGGTTCATGATGGTGTCACAGACGTACAAACACCTTATTCTGTTTTTTTTTAAGTCCATATAATGCTGTTTTTATCGCTCAGAAGGAGGATATAGCTTCTGATGAAAGTCTGAAGGAGTTTGAGGGAGCGACTCTACGCTACGCCTCCATCAATCTCAGGTCAGATCCATCAAACATCACGCTGAGCATCACACAGTATCAGGCCACAATAACTTCTACATGGCAGTGCTTTTATGCATTTCTTAGCTTATCTAAAGCCACTCACATTAAGACTACTGAAGGGCTGCCCAGCTTCAGCCCTGTCAGCCCAAGTCCAGCTTCAGCCCTGATCAAACGCAGCTGAACCAGCAGATTAATGTCTTCAGGACCACTTGATAACACAGAGACGTTTGCAGAGCGGGGCTGGTCCTGGACTCAGCAGGATTGGGCTCTAGTGTTTGAGCTACTGGAGCATTGACCCGTCTCTGTGTGTCATCATCTTGTTGTGTGCAGTTTTTCTCAGTCTGAGGAAGAAGAGGAACTGTCTTATGTCAGCAGTGCCGAGGGGGCGAAGGTAAGCACACTGATGAGTGACCACATACACATCATCTAGCTGTTGGTGTTCTTCATGCTTGTGTGTGTGTGTTTGCAGTGTTTTGCGGTGCGATCTCTGGGCTGGGTGGAGATATCAGAGGAGGAAATGGCTCCTGGCAGGAGTAGTGTTGCCGTTAATAACTGCATCCGACAGCTGTCCTACCAGAAACACAATCTCGACGACACGGCTGGCATCTGGGGCGAGGTGGGTGCTTATGTCTGGAAATTGTTAGAATTTGAATGGATGAATGATTAAAACAGACATTGAATGAATGAGGCATTTTATATAGCGCTGTCATAAACTACTGTACACCCAAAGCGCTTTACAACCCTGTCGGGGCTCTCCTCAGACACCAGTCAGACATTGACTATGTTTGGTAGTAGTTAGACATGTGACTATCAAATTTTCATATCACAGTAATTACTGAAGCTTTTGTCACGTATATTATCAGTATTGAATTAAGTTACAAAACTTAAGTGTTGTCTTCCTACGTTTATTAGCGTTTTGTTCTTATTAAGCTGGGTTCACACGGTGCGATTTTGGCCGTCTGAGACAAATTTTGCTAAATGATTTGAAAGATTCCTCTGATCCTAGGCTAAAACCTGAAGTCTTAGATCGTTAGTTTGACATGTTCACCGACAGCCGATTAATGACCGTTGCGATAAAACCTCAGATGAAATTCTGGCAGTGTCAGAAGATTTGACTCTCAGTCCTGCAGTGTGACTTCTCCCACAACAACCATCAAATTGTCTTTGTTTTTCGAGAAAAGCCATGACCAAAATTAACGTTAGAGATTTCTTTGTAGCCACCATTTCAATCCCGCCGGTAATGCAGCTCAGAGTCACTGAATGTGTCATTGATTGATGATGTAAAACTCGGGACAAGTTTTCGTGCGTTTTTAGCGTGTCTTCTTGACTGCCGTACAGTGTGACATTAATGACAACTGAGATCTTACAGTGACCTTAATAACAACTGAGATCTTACAGTGTGACATTAATAACAACTGAGATCTTACAGCGTGACATTAATGACAACTGAGATCTTACAGTGACAATAATAACAACTGAGATCTTACAGTGTGACATTAATAACAACTGAGATCTTACAGCGTGACATTAATGACAACTGAGATCTTACAGTGACAATAATAACAACTGAGATCTTACAGTGACAATAATAACAACTGAGATCTTACAGTGACAATAATAACAACTGAGATCTTACAGTGTGACATTAATAACAACTGAGATCTTACAGTGACATTAATAACAACTGAGATCTTACAGTGACAATAATAACAACTGAGATCTTACAGTGTGACATTAATAACAACTGAGATCTTACAGTGACATTAATAACAACTGAGATCTTACAGTGTGACATTAATAACAACTGAGATCTTACAGCGTGACATTAATGACAACTGAGATCTTATAGTGACCTTAATAACAACTGAGATCTTACAGTGTGACATTAATAACAACTGAGATCTTACAGTGACATTAATAACAACTGAGATCTTACAGTGACCTTAATAACAACTGAGATCTTACAGTGTGACATTAATAACAACTGAGATCTTACAGTGACATTAATAACAACTGAGATCTTACAGTGTGACATTAATAACAACTGAGATCTTACAGCGTGACATTAATGACAACTGAGATCTTACAGTGACAATAATAACAACTGAGATCTTACAGTGTGACATTAATAACAACTGAGATCTTACAGTGTGACATTAATGACAACTGAGATCTTACAGTGACATTAATAACAACTGAGATCTTACAGTGTGACATTAATAACAACTGAGATCTTACAGCGTGACATTAATGACAACTGAGATCTTACAGTGACATTAATAACAACTGAGATCTTACAGTGACAATAATAACAACTGAGATCTTACAGCGTGACATTAATAACAACTGAGATCTTACAGTGACATTAATAACAACTGAGATCTTACAGTGACAATAATAACAACTGAGATCTTACAGTGTGACATTAATAACAACTGAGATCTTACAGCGTGACATTAATGACAACTGAGATCTTATAGTGACCTTAATAACAACTGAGATCTTACAGTGTGACATTAATAACAACTGAGATCTTACAGTGACATTAATAACAACTGAGATCTTACAGTGACCTTAATAACAACTGAGATCTTACAGTGTGACATTAATAACAACTGAGATCTTACAGTGACATTAATAACAACTGAGATCTTACAGTGACAATAATAACAACTGAGATCTTACAGTGTGACATTAATAACAACTGAGATCTTACAGTGTGACATTAATAACAACTGAGATCTTACAGCGTGACATTAATAACAACTGAGATCTTACAGTGACCTTAATAACAACTGAGATCTTACAGTGTGACATTAATAACAACTGAGATCTTACAGTGACATTAATAACAACTGAGATCTTACAGTGACAATAATAACAACTGAGATCTTACAGTGTGACATTAACAACAACTGAGATCTTACAGCGTGACATTAATGACAACTGAGATCTTACAGTGACCTTAATAACAACTGAGATCTTACAGTGTGACATTAATAACAACTGAGATCTTACAGTGACATTAATAACAACTGAGATCTTACTGTAAGATCTCAGTTGTTATTATTGTCACTGTAAGATCTCAGTTGTTATTAATGTCACTGTAAGATCTCAGTTGTTATTAATGTCACTGTAAGATCTCAGTTGTTATTAAGGTCACTGTAAGATCTCAGTTGTCATTAATGTCACGCTGTAAGATCTCAGTTGTTATTAATGTCACACTGTAAGATCTCAGTTGTTATTATTGTCACTGTGTGACATTAATAACAACTGAGATCTTACAGCGTGACATTAATGACAACTGAGATCTTACAGTGACCTTAATAACAACTGAGATCTTACAGTGTGACATTAATAACAACTGAGATCTTACAGTGACATTAATAACAACTGAGATCTTACAGTGACAATAATAACAACTGAGATCTTACAGTGTGACATTAATAACAACTGAGATCTTACAGCGTGACATTAATGACAACTGAGATCTTACAGCGTGACATTAGTGACAACTGAGATCTTACAGCGTGACATTAATAACAACTGAGATCTTACAGTGTGACATTAATGACAACTGAGATCTTACAGTGTGACATTAATGACAACTGAGATCTTACAGCGTGACATTAATGACAACTGAGATCTTACAGCGTGACATTAATGACAACTGAGATCTTACAGCGTGACATTAATAACAACTGAGATCTTACAGCGTGACATTAATGACAACTGAGATCTTACAGTGACCTTAATAACAACTGAGATCTTACAGTGTGACATTAATAACAACTGAGATCTTACAGTGACATTAATAACAACTGAGATCTTACAGTGACAATAATAACAACTGAGATCTTACAGTGTGACATTAATAACAACTGAGATCTTACAGCGTGACATTAATGACAACTGAGATCTTACAGCGTGACATTAGTGACAACTGAGATCTTACAGCGTGACATTAATGACAACTGAGATCTTACAGCGTGACATTAATGACAACTGAGATCTTACAGTGTGACATTAATAACAACTGAGATCTTACAGTGTGACATTAATGACAACTGAGATCTTACAGTGTGACATTAATGACAACTGAGATCTTACAGTGTGACATTAATGACAACTGAGATCTTACAGCGTGACATTAATGACAACTGAGATCTTACAGCGTGACATTAATGACAACTGAGATCTTACAGCGTGACATTAATGACAACTGAGATCTTACAGCGTGACATTAATAACAACTGAGATCTTACAGCGTGACATTAATAACAACTGAGATCTTACAGTGTGACATTAATAACAACTGAGATCTTACAGTGTGACATTAATAACAACTGAGATCTAACAGTGTGACATTAATGACAACTGAGATCTTACAGTGTGACATTAATGACAACTGAGATCTTACAGTGTGACATTAATGACAACTGAGATCTTACAGCGTGACATTAATAACAACAGATCTTACAGCGTGACATTAATGACAACTGAGATCTTACAGCGTGACATTAATGACAACTGAGATCTTACAGCGTGACATTAATAACAACTGAGATCTTACAGCGTGACATTAATGACAACTGAGATCTTACAGTGTGACATTAATGACAACTGAGATCTTACAGTGTGACATTAATAACAACTGAGATCTTACAGCGTGACATTAATGACAACTGAGATCTTACAGCGTGACATTAATAACAACTGAGATCTTACAGCGTGACATTAATGACAACTGAGATCTTACAGCGTGACATTAATGACAACTGAGATCTTACAGCGTGACATTAATAACAACTGAGATCTTACAGTGTGACATTAATGACAACTGAGATCTTACAGCGTGACATTAATGACAACTGAGATCTTACAGTGTGACATTAATGACAACTGAGATCTTACAGCGTGACATTAATGACAACTGAGATCTTACAGCGTGACATTAATGACAACTGAGATCTTACAGTGTGACATTAATAACAACTGAGATCTTACAGTGTGACATTAATGACAACTGAGATCTTACAGTGTGACATTAATGACAACTGAGATCTTACAGTGTGACATTAATAACAACTGAGATCTTACAGCGTGACATTAATAACAACTGAGATCTTACAGCGTGACATTAATGACAACTGAGATCTTACAGCGTGACATTAATGACAACTGAGATCTTACAGTGTGACATTAATGACAACTGAGATCTTACAGTGTGACATTAATGACAACTGAGATCTTACAGTGTGACATTAATGACAACTGAGATCTTACAGCGTGACATTAATGACAACTGAGATCTTACAGCGTGACATTAATGACAACTGAGATCTTACAGTGTGACATTAATGACAACTGAGATCTTACAGTGTGACATTAATGACAACTGAGATCTTACAGTGTGACATTAATGACAACTGAGATCTTACAGTGTGACATTAATGACAACTGAGATCTTACAGTGTGACATTAATGACAACTGAGATCTTACAGCGTGACATTAATAACAACTGAGATCTTACAGTGTGACATTAATGACAACTGAGATCTTACAGCGTGACATTAATGACAACTGAGATCTTACAGTGTGACATTAATGACAACTGAGATCTTACAGTGTGACATTAATGACAACTGAGATCTTACAGTGTGACATTAATGACAACTGAGATCTTACAGTGTGACATTAATGACAACTGAGATCTTACAGCGTGACATTAATGACAACTGAGATCTTACAGCGTGACATTAATGACAACTGAGATCTTACAGTGTGACATTAATGACAACTGAGATCTTACAGTGTGACATTAATGACAACTGAGATCTTACAGCGTGACATTAATGACAACTGAGATCTTACAGTGTGACATTAATGACAACTGAGATCTTACAGCGTGACATTAATGACAACTGAGATCTTACAGCGTGACATTAATGACAACTGAGATCTTACAGCGTGACATTAATGACAACTGAGATCTTACAGTGTGACATTAATGACAACTGAGATCTTACAGCGTGACATTAATAACAACTGAGATCTTACAGCGTGACATTAATAACAACTGAGATCTTACAGCGTGACATTAATGACAACTGAGATCTTACAGCGTGACATTAATGACAACTGAGATCTTACAGCGTGACATTAATAACAACTGAGATCTTACAGCGTGACATTAATAACAACTGAGATCTTACAGTGTGACATTAATGACAACTGAGATCTTACAGTGTGACATTAATAACAACTGAGATCTTACAGCGTGACATTAATAACAACTGAGATCTTACAGCGTGACATTAATAACAACTGAGATCTTACAGCGTGACATTAATAACAACTGAGATCTTACAGTGTGACATTAATGACAACTGAGGAGCATTGCGGACATTTCTTACCATTACTGACACCAGTGGCCGTTAGAGAAACTGCAGCCAGCACTCATGCTCGTTCTCGGTTCGCACGCTCGTTGGCCGCACTAGATAAGGCTTTTTAAAAAAAAAACTTACGAGGAGTTTCTGGATTGCTGGAGGCTGGTCGCTTCTTTCTGTCCGCAGAGTCCATTTGAAACACTACTGCTAGCGATTGCTGCTGCTTACTAATGGCTGCCGTACGGATGTAAGCCTAAGTAGACGAGAACGTGCATGACGACACATTTTGTGAATTTTCACGCCAATTCGGACCCGACTCCTCCACACACAATTGAGCCTACAGGCTGATAGAGGCAACCGTGGTGGACAGTCAAGGTGTCATTCTGTCTATTACATTATGGTTGGCTCATAAATGTACAAATGAAGACTCTATCTTAAAGATTTTTTTAAGGAAAAACCTACACATAGCCCCTTTAATGACAACTGAGATCTTACAGTGTGACATGGCTTATAGCGAGGCTCATGTTCGTACAGTCTGACAGGGAACAATCGTAAAGGACTATTATTAATCGGCTTTGCACCCATCGACAAGTGCTAACTTCCTTGTAGTCTAAAGTAAGTCTAAAACTATTGGACCTGCCATAACCAATCGCTAACGTTTGGACGACTCAAACTAGCGCACCTCAACGTCATCGTTCTCAGCCACTCCCTCTGTTCGCTGATTGGACCGGTAAAAAATTGACCGGAGAAAACCAGAGAATAGACCACAAACCCAGACGTAGTCCTGAAGGAAAATGAAAATTGAGCGGAAGTACGTAGGAGGGAGGAGCCAGGCTAGTGATGAACAGTCTTGGTCAAGTTACTTGGAAATAGTAATTAGTTACTGATTACTTCTCCAAGAAAGTAATCCAGTTACTTTACTGATTACTTATTTTAAAAAGTAATTAGTTACTTTTACTAGTTACTTTTCAAAAACATGATGCACGACCTGAATACGCTATAAAGCAATAGACCATTCAGCCTAATTCTATTCTTTCTGCATATTCCATCATCTAAAATTTAATCAAATGAAACACTCTCTTTTTTAAACTTGTTTTATTAGTTTCAATATTTAAACTTTATGCACATTCAGGGTTCCAGACTGCGACCAAATTGGTCGCATATGCGACCGTTTTTTGAGAATGTGCGAGTTAAAATGTTATGTGGTCGCATTTGTGCGAGTGGACGCTTGAGCAACAGAACGCCGTTGTATCAGCTGCTGCAGTCCGTAACTTATGTTCAAAATGAACGAGTACATCATGAATCCATTTTCCAAACCGTGTTTTTGATTTATCCTGAATCCCTACGGTACGCTTATAATAAGTGTTTATATTCGGACTATTTTATCCTGGGCTCGGCTGCGGAGTTGCCCAGTGCCTGCGTGACTCGCCATAGACATTAACGGAGAGAAGTAGCTCCGGCTACAGTGTTCTTCCGCAAGACACGTGCAGTTTATTTATTGACGAACGTAGACGTCACACGCATTGCACACTGATGGTGAAACGCGCCAATTACGAATTCAGGAATTAAGGCATATTAAAATGAAAAGGTCTCACGAAACACCGAGCCCCTTCCTCCTACGTCTTTTCAGCGGTTAGATGAGAGTAATCGCTCCACAGAGGAGAATTATTATAAAATGCAGAAGGTAAGGAGTGTGAGATTTCTGATTTTTGTTACAACTATAAACTTTGATATCGGAAAATCTGAATCAGCATATTATACTACTCTAATCTTTTAAAATGTAATGCATACATTTGAATGTTTAATGATTTTTAAAAGATAGAAAGATGATGCTGATAGATAGATAGATAGATAGATAGATAGATAGATAGATAGAATATAATTCAAATGTAAATAGATAGATGTATACACTCTAAACAATGCTGGGTTGTTTAAACTCAAATTTGGGTCAAATATGGACAAACCCAAATGTTGGGTTAAAAATGTAATTAAAAATTTCAACCCAACTTTAACTTTCACTTCCAACTGTAATTTTTTTTATTACATTGACATCCCAACATTTGGGTTTGTCCATATTAGACCCAAATTTGGGTTAAAACAACCCAGCATTTTTTAGAGTGTATAATTCAAATGTAAAATGCTTAAAATTACAGATTAAAATTACTGTCCAAAATCCACGAAAATCCTGAAATTTGGCAATGATAATTATCATATATTACATGTGTTTTTTTTAATATAATATATTACAGGTATTTATGCTGCAACCCAGAAAGCCTTTGCTAGCCTTGGTCCATTAAAACCACTATTCATCAGCATGCATTGATAAATCCCATGGCATGTAGCAAAAAAAAAAAGGTGCGACCAAATCATATGCTGGTGCGACCAACTGAGAAAGTTGGTAGCACCAGTGCAACCAGTGGAAAAGTTAGTCTGGAGCCCTGACATTGCATCAAGCAAAAATTGTATTAAATGCAACAGTCTCAGACTTTTGATGAACATTTAAACCTATTTTCTGCACATTCCACCATATTTTAATGAAATAAAGAAAGTCCTTCTTCTGTTAACTTATATTTCTGCGTATTCCAGCATATAAAATAAATATATTTTTTAGTGTTATCGCGTTAACGCATTTATTAATTAATGCCGACAATTTTTTTTATTATTATTTTGAAAGTCCGTTGCTCACTGGCTCTGAATACACATAGGCCTACAGTCAAACCATGATCACAGGAGGGGTGGGATGTTGGTCAGCCAGCAAATAACCCACCCAAACAAGCAGTGGAGAGGCTTTGGCAGGTTCTCTCAGGTGAACAGAAAGGGAGACAGCGCTCCGCGAGTGAATGACAGGCGCTCTATGGATAGTAACCATGGCACCGGCTTCTGTGCGCTACGCAGCTGTAGCCTTTTTAACTTAAATTAAAATTATACATAACTTTACCTGATAGGCCTGCGTTTAGTTTAGCGGGGATGCTCTGCCATGTGAATTCCCTCCTGTTGATATCCTGATAACTATTTAGATTCTGGAAACTCACAAACAGCGAGCCGAGGATCAGTCTCTCTTCCAATGATTTGTGCTGCGCGTCGTGTACAAAAAAGTTAGACAATTCAACTTCGGCAACGCGCGGGCGCGTGCGTGAGGCGAGCATGACCGCAACAGTTTCACAGGAACGCACCCGCTTGTCGCTGCACCTGTGCTCGACCACTTCACCTCACTCTAGGCTGATTTATACTTCTGCGTCGGACTTACGCCGGAGCCTCTACGCTATAGACAACGCGTTGGTTTTCATTTATATATCTGCGTCGTTGTCCGCGTTGACGCGCAATTACACATGAGGGAGAGTGTGAAACCCGGGGAGCGGTTCTAGCAATCACAGCGCTTGCGGTACGCGTAGAATTGACGTTACATTTTTGGAGAGATGCACGTCAGGGTACGCGCGCTACACAGCTATGGCGTGAGTTCGACGCAGAAGTATAAATTGGCTTTACCTCTGTTTAATGTAATCTTACGTGGGAAACCATGGCATGCCATGACCAAACCTAAGCTGCTATCAGAGAAGTAACGTTGGTCGACTTATATCTGTAGTAGTGATCATGACCCTTTGACTACATAGACTGTTTCTGCTGCTCCCTGATACAAGATACCTGTTCAGAAAAGAAAAAAACACAAGAAAACTGGACTCGTTTTAACAAGCTAGATAAAAGGTAATGCCCTGGCAGTGGCAAATAGCTTTGTTTAAATATTTGATTTGATTACGTTAATGTTTAAGTTGAGATTTACAAAAAATATTTTATTGATACTGTGTAAAGGGAATACTGCTGGTATAAAAGCACCTTATTTGTTTAAAGTTTTTGCAAACCACATGTTATTGCACTTTTGTAGCAGTACATTTAAATCAAAAGTGCGCAATCCACTACTTTAGAATTCATTATTCAATTTTGCGCGTAACAATGCGATTAATCGCGATAAAATGTTTTAATCGTTGCCCAGCACTAATATTTTTTTGTAAAGTCCTTCGTTCGAATAGATATAAATAAAATACAGCAATAAAATAATTAAAATGAAAGTCTCTCCTGACTGTATTCCAAATTATTAACACTTACGTCTTTTAACAGTAAAGTGCAGAGAGGAGTAAAAATTAGTTTACCAAAACAGCCATGTCATGTCAGTTGGGGGTTCAGGTTTTTTTCAGTAAGTTTCACATTCCTGTGCCGGCTTGCGGGTGCTTGCTCAGATTTGAGGTGGAATTTTGCCATTCTCCAACGGGGGGTCCTGTTTCTAGATCAGGATGCTCTCTGCACACGCAAGGTCTCTCGCTCGCTCTCCCTCTCTGCGGGTGCGCGCTACGCGGTCTCTGTCTCGCATGCACGCTCGCTCTAGATTCCGGAAGATTTTAACTAATTTTCGGTATAACTAGTCGATCACGAGTGGCTCAACAGGTAGATCTTTCAGGCATTTGACCGACCGGGTTGACACTTCAGCGTGAGAAATCGGGGGTGATTCGTGTGAGACTAATCAAATGCGTGTCTCTCTCCACGAGACACGCTCCACGTTGTCTCTTGTTCAACACTACACATTTCGGTGTTTACCACTGACGTCGCGGCGCTCATACGTCATTGTCACTCGCGCACGGCACGACTCATGGCACGAGACAGTCTCACGAAACAAAATTACTAACGCAGTAATGCAGCCTGCTTACGGGGAAGTAACCGTAATCTAATTACTGTTTTTGCAATTGTAATCCCTTACTTTACTCGTTACTTGAAAAAAGTAATTGGATTACAGTAACGCGTTACTTCTAACGCGTTACTGCCCATCAGTGGTGATAAACACCATAATGAGTACAAAAATCTTGTAAGGGAAAATAAGGTAAATTTAGCTTAAAGGTAATTATTAATTCATTTATATGGAATGACTTATTTTATGGCCGAACAATTGAATCGCTCAGCTCTCAATTGAACGGGCCATAACTATAATCTCTGGAGTGGATTTTAATGTCCACACTATAGTGAAAACACTATTTATTAGACCGGTAACAAGATCAGCAGTTTAAGACATTAAATTCATAAGCACATGACATAAGAACACTTATCTTTAAATACAAATGAGACTTTATTGATTATTTCTTTATTGATTAAGCAATATATGCACTTAATAAGACCTGACCTGAACAAACCATCAATCATTTATTCAACCCTTCTGTTGTGTCTTATGTGAAACATATGATTTTCCTTTGGAGACTCAAGATGTGCCATCTCCGAAACCAATCGGCCTTGTTAAACTTTTATCTTAAGTGTTTGTTCTCTAGTTGGGAGAATCACTTACAAGCGTGCATGGTCTTAATCCTGGTTAGCTAGACTGGCAGACGCCCAAAATGACAGGATCTTCAGTTTTATCTGTGGAATTCTGTTTCTCGGTCAGTTTGAACGAGTTCTCTGTCGGATTCGCTCCATTCCTACACTGGACAACAGGCTTGTAAAGTGATATAAGTGACCCGAAATAGCCAGACTCCAAACACAACAACCAAGTGCCTTTATTGCTATCACTAGCCCCGTTTCCACCGTTGGGCCCAAAGCGAGTGTGCTAGTGTGTTCCAGGGCCAGTCGCGTTTCCACTGTCACTTCTGGGGCTTGATCGGGCCTCGTGTCTCTCTCTCTCTCTCTCTCTCTCTCTCTCTCTCTCTCTCTCTCTCTCTCTCTCTCTCTCTCTCTCTCTCTCTCTCTCTCTCTCTCTCTCTCTCTCTCTCTCTCTCTCTCTCTCTCTCTCTCTCTCTCTCTCTCTCTCTCTCTCTCTCTCTAGTGCTTTCTTTCTGATTAGTTTTCTGATAAAACTTTCATTTGTTGGTGAAATGGTGGGTTTGTGTGATGTTGTTCCAGAGAGGTGTTACGGGCGGGTTTAGTGAAGCACTGAGGAGCTTCTGGCCCAACAGTGGCAACAGTGTGGTTTTGGACTCAGTGCTCCAGGTCCGCTCTTATCAGCCCCACCCGGCCCATTTAAAGCCCTGCCTCACACTGGCCCGACAGTGGAAGAGCGGCTAGTGTGTGTATGACGTCACACACTATCTCCGCGTTAGCTGTAGACAGAATATTAGTGGTGCACGATATATCGGCCGCCGATATAATATCGGCCGATATGGTCAATTTTTCACAGATCGGTATCGAGCCGATGTCAAAATAGGGCCGATGTGAACAGGCCGATAATCATTCCTGTGTATTTGACGTGTGTAGATGTGAGTGTGGGGGCGTGTAGATGTTTGTTTTTGCACGAGCGCATACATTACACGTCACATAATGTGCTGAAGCTCCCGACGAGCTGGATGGCGCCTTGTATGGCTGACACCGCCGTCGGTGTATGAATGTGTGTTTGAATGGGTGAATGAGAGGCAAAATGTAAAGCGCTTTGGTGGCCATTGGGTCTGTGAAAGCGCTGTATAAATGCAGTCCATTTACCATTTACCATAAATTCTGGTGGACCACGACGTGGTCACCCGGTAAGGTGGGCCACTGCCTACCGGTGTATGTGTATCTCCTGATGACATTGCTATATAGGGAGGGCTCGACATTAAGCCCTTTCATACGCTTAATTTGTCATTCACTTGTCCGAGTAAAAAAGTTTCTCGTCCGGATTTTTTATTTTTTTTGTGTGTTAATTTATTCTGTAACAATATTCTCATCAGTGTTCAATCAGCTTTGATATTTAAATCGGCATATTGTAATATCTGCACCTTTAAAGGGCATCCCCTCCCCCAATCTTATTAAATGTATGCTTCATCTTTCATTTTAAATTCCTAAATTTGATCAATAAATTCAATTATTTCGAATAAAAAGACACTATAGGGCTGATCAAATTAAATAATTTACACTGAAAAATTACAATTGCATAAAATAATGTTATGAAATTGATTTAAATTTACAAATAAGAAACGTTAGAAAGAATGATCTACTTTTAAACATAACACAAACCGCCAGTAGGTGGCGGCAGGCGACCGTCTTAATGAGTGAGTCATTGATTCATTCATTCAAACGATTCGTTCAAAATGCTGAATCATTCAGTAATGAAAACAGGTTGAGTGTTCCTGTGAGATGCGCCGTGGTTCTGCTGTGATTTTTGTTTGGAACTATTTTCGCTGCTGAAACAACAAAAACAGCCAATATTGCATCTAAAATGTAAGTGACTTAATTTTAACTGTTTATTGAACTGTTGTAGGAAATCAATGTCACATTTTCAATCGTGATGGTGTTCAGGAAAAATGATTGAGGTTGCTTAACATATGTTAAAAATATAAAAACTCCACATTTAGATTTTTTATAGGCAGTATGTTGTTAACTGAGTGTGTGTGTGCGCTCATTTGTGTAGATTTCTCTTCGAGAGGCTGCGCGAGCGTCAACAGCGCAACCTCACCGTCCGTAAAAGTCAACAACACTGACAGTAATGCAGCGCAATATGAAAGAGTTCGTCTTAGGTTTAACAACCTATGAAACTAATAATTAACAATATGAAACTAAAACGACATAAGCTTAATTTATAGCTATTTAGAGGTGGATAAACGCACTTTGGAGGTGGATAAACGCACTTTGGAGGTGGGTAAACGCTATTTCCGAATATTGGGAGGTGCGTAACGGCGTTTACGTGCGTTTAGCCTCCACTACATCCCTGCCGCCAAAGCCTTATTTGACCAGTGAGTGATGTAGATGAGTGATGTAGATGACTGACTGCTGCGCTTGTTTAACTGAGAGAACGAGCAGAGAGAGTGAAAGCCCCGGTCACGCGCGCACTCTCACCGTCTTCAAACTGTCTTGCTCTCTCTCTCTCCCTCGCACATATTAATGAATTGAGTTGACTGAATATCTTTGAGAATACACGATGGTAAAAGGTCGGAAGACCGAAGTTTTTTTTTCTGAACTACCATTGGTTGTGAATTGTGCTAAAATAACGTTGCCTTATCTTCTCTGAAAAGCTTTCCACACATTCAGATGACATAAACCACACTTTCAATAAACAAACAAAAAATCTATCTAGTGATGAAATGTTTTCTGTGTTGAGACAAATCTTGTGCGATGTCCTAAACTGCCTGGATAATTACACATCGTGTCCCGTAGTCCGTTAATGACACGTCCGATTCGCGAACTAATGACTCCTTTGAACCATTCACTTTAATGAATGGTTAAAACAACTCATCTGTCCAACACTGACCTCAAGAGACATAAATCAGAAACACTTTACAATAAGGTTCCATTTATTAAAGTCTAGTTAACTAAATTAGTTAACATTCTATTAATATTAGTTTCTATGTGGATTTACTCCATGACAAAACCCAGTCATTCTAGAATGATTCATTCTTACCAAATAAAGCTAATCAAGTCATCTGGTGAAATTGTTTTTATATAGCAGCAATATATATCGCAGAAAAATAAAATATCGCAATGTCATTTTTTACCAATATCGTGCAGCCCTAATCCTCGCTATGTGTTTTCTATACAGAGATATCGGCATCGGTAAATATCGGTATCGGCCATAACAGCAATATTAATATTGGTTATCGGTATCGGCCACAATTTTCACATCGGTGCATCACTACGGAATATACACAGCAACAAAGATGATGGGGGGCCATCTGGAACTGACTGGATCATAGAAGGTGTGTTGCACAAAACATAGAGGCAGATCTGCATGTTGTGGAGAGACCGGCTTCCGCTGGGGCAGGGATTGAAACTCATCTGGACAACCTTATTACCCTCGAGCCAGAACACACATTATAAAGGAGAGTTGCAAGGGGATTGATGGGCAAGTTAATGTTTTTCAATGCAACAGATCAACATAACATCAAGATTAAACGATTACGGTTTCACGATAAAATGTCCTAACGGTTAGTATTATCGTTTAGAAATGTAATTATCATTAAAACCATGTTTGATTACCATGATTTTGAAAACTTGCGGTAAATCCTGTCCGGTCAGCATCAGTCTGACGCAGGCGCATGTTCAAGATGTGGCAGATTACAGTGACAGCGCTCGGGAGATTTCCAGCCTTCTAAGAGGAACAAATCTGAGGTGTGCTCATATTTTACCTTTTACAAACGTCTGAGGGAAACTTATTTGAGGATGGTCACCCTGTCAGCGGAACATGCTAAAAGAAAGCAAAAGGGGAACACTTTAAATCATCTTCAAACGTAAGGTAAATTAACTTTTACCTCGAACCAAAAATAAGCTGGGGAAATAATTGTATACAAAATATAGTAGAAATATTTCACTTGTAAATAACGCGAAGCTTCAGCAAAAAAACATAAACATGTTCAAATAAGATTATTAAGAGTGACATTTAAAGGATAATAAATATTCATTGTACACTTACACACAGATTTTTGCTTACCACAGAAATAATTACGGGGGCATGAAATATTGAACCAATGTTTTAAAATCTATTTATAAATCCATTTTGCAGTGTACAAAACAATCGTCCAGACAAGATGATCAATACAACAATATTATAGTAGTATTAATACTAAAGTCCTCTGATTTAATTATTAATACAATCAAATCAAAAACTGAGACGCAAGACTCGTCTGAATGACGGGTCACGCAGGTTCTGGGCTACTCCACAGCGGGTGACCCGAACCAGTGTAAAATAGTCCCAATATAAACACTTATTATAGGTGTACTCTAGTGATTCAGGATAAGACAAAAACACGGTTTGGAAAATGGATTCATGATGCAATCGTTCAATATATACATTGTGTAGATATTAAACACAAAAGAGTTACATACTGTTGCTTTAATGTTTTTTATGCTTAAAAGAAGTGCATATAGCTGCTAATTTTATGTTTGTTTGTTGATTTGTTTGAAATGTTTTCAGTGTGTGTATCAGTTCTTTTTAACATTTTCGTCTCATTTTAACAAAACCGTGATAAAATTTCCATACCGTTTCATCTCTAATCAAGACAATAACCGATAATGAATGCAAACTGAGGAAGGTTTAATAGACAGGGTAATAATGAATTACATAAGACACAAGTGAAGAACCTAGTCAGTAACCATAGCGACTAACCCAAACACAGGAAACCCTAGGATGGTGAAGGCAGAAACAGAAGAGCAGTTTCCAAATAAGAGTCTCAAATAATGTCATGACAGCAACATTCGATTACAAAATTGTCAGTTGTTGATTTTGATTTCATGGTGACTTTGAAAATTTCAAATGTGCATAGCCAGTATTAGCACATTATTAAAGGGAGGGATAGTTCACCCAAATATGAAAAATAGCCCATGGTTTAGCTAATTAAATATCACATATCACGTTTTTGCCTGTGCAAATTTGTTATTTCAAATGTAGGTGAAATAGTAAGCGCTTATAATAGAAGCGACGCGCTCGTTTTTCTAGGCGCCTATGCTACACCGAGATGAAAACATCTCAACTTTTCAGAATGCCGCAAGAGCACCGCAGGTCATGTGACAAAAACCAACCGACCTTTCCGTAACAACACCGAAAGCTTGGCCGAACAGCTGATCATAGCTGTACAGAGCTGGTTTTTATTTCTCATCTCCATAAATATGTCCAGTAGTAAAGCTAATGCAAGGGCTAGAAATCAATCAACCCTTTGCTGAAACGTCCTCGTCATCATGTCATGGAGAGCGCAGTTCATGGTTGCATAGCAACGACAGACGCCACAAGCGCTTGTGGAAAAAGGAGAAATCACGCGTTTTTAGACGCGATATGTGAACGGCGCCTTACTCACCCTCAAGTCATCCTAGGTGTATATGACATTCTGTTTTCAGACTGGTACAATCGGAGTTATATTAAAAAATATCCTGGCTCTTCCAAGCTTTGTAATGGCAGTTTCTGTTTTTAAGTCCATAAAAGTGCATCTGTCCATCATGAAAGTGCATCTATCCATCATAAAAGTGCATCTATCCATCATAAAAGTGCATCTATCCATCATAAAAGTGCATCTATCCATCATAAAAGTGCATCTATCCATCATAAAAGTGCATCTATCCATCATAAAAGTGCATCTAGCCATCATAAAAGTGCATCTGTCCATCATAAAAGTGCATCTATCCATCATAAAAGTGCATCTATCCATCATAAAAGTGCATCTGTCCATCATGAAAGTGCATCTATCCATCATAAAAGTGCATCTATCCATCATAAAAGTGCATCTATCCATCATAAAAGTGCATCTATGAATCATAAAACTGCATCTAGCCATCATAAAAGTGCATCTGTCCATCATAAAAGTGCTTCTATCCATCATAAAAGTGCATCTATTCATCATGAAAGTGCATCTATCCATCATAAAAGTGCATCTAGCCATCATAAAAGTGCATCTATCCATCATAAGTGCATCTATCCATCATAAAAGTGCATCTATCCATCATAAAAGTGCATCTGTCCATCATAAAAGTGCTTCTATCCATCATAAAAGTGCATCTGTCCATCATAAAAGTGCATCTGTCCATCATAAAAGTGCATCTGTCCATCATAAAAGTGCATCTATCCATCATAAAAGTGCATCTATCCATCATAAAAGTTCATCTGTCCATCATAAAAGTGCTTCTATCCATCATAAAAGTGCATCTATCCATCATAAAAGTGCATCTATCCATCATAAAAGTGCATCTATCCGTCATAAAAGTGCATCTATCCGTCATAAAAGTCAAGTCACCTTTATTTATAAAGCTCTTTTTACAATACAGATTGTATCAAAGCAGCTTCACAGTGATATGAAAATAATACAAGTTTGTTTCTAGAAGAAAATTGCGTCATCGTCCACCTTAAGTAAGGCAGATCAATAATATTGTTGAATATTAAATGTCCCCAACTAAGCAAGCCAAAAGCCAAGGCAACAGTGGCAAGGAACCAAATCTCCATCAGTGACAGAATGGAGAAATAAACCTTGGGAGAACCCAGACTCAGTCGCTCAGTTCTCCTCTGGCCAACGAACGAACAGTGTGTGATTATGATTCAGGCAACATTACAGGTCAGAGGTCAGATTGGATCAGAACATCAGAATATTATCCAGTTGCCTCTGGTTGGAGGTCGGAGTCACGCCGGTATGGAGACGAGTTTGTAGAGGTGTCCATGAGGCCTTCACAGGGCTGATGAGGCTGGCACTGCAGTGATGCGTTGTGGTCGTGTCCAGGCACAGGTTCACCATCTGATCTGGATACGGCCCGGATCCGGCTGACTTTAGGAAACCTCGGAATATATGGAAAAACTGACATTAGCGTAGATGCCATTCTTCTTATGTGTAGCGAGTACATCGGGTGTTTTGGGAAGTGTCCCCGGTTCCGGCTGACCTAATCTATGCAGCCTAACATTGAATTATAGAAGTCTATAATGTATTATGTGTATGCTAGGTCAAAGAGATGTGTTTTTAGTCTAGCTTTGAACTGACAGAGTGTGTCTGCTTCCCGGACAATGGTAGGAAGACTGTTCCAAAGTTTTGGTGCTAAATAGGAAAAGGATCTACCGCCTGCAGTCGATTTAGATATTCTAGGTATTATCAACTGGCGGGAGTTTTGAGATCGCAATAGACATGAAGGACTATAATGCGTAAAGAGCTCGCTCAAGTACTTGGAGCTAAACCATTTAGTGCTTTGTAGGTAATCAACATTATTTTAAAATTTATACGATGTTTAATAGGCAGCCAATGCAGTGTTGACAGAACCGGGCTAATATGGTCATATTTCCTGGTTCTGGTAAGAACTCGAGCTGCTGCGTTTTGAACTAGCTGTAGTTTGTTTATTAAGCGTACAGGGCAACCACCCAGTAGAGCATTACAATAATCTAGCCTTGATGTCATGAACGCATGAACTAACTGTCCGCATTTGTCATTGAGAGCGTAATTTAGATATATTTTTAAGATGGAAAAATGTGGTTTTACAGATACTAGACACGTGACTTCCAAATGAAAGATTGGTATCAAAGAGCACACCCAGGTTCCTAACCGACGACGAAGACTTGACAGAGCAGCCATCAAGTGTTAGACAGTATTCTAGGTCTAATTTTATTTTCTTCCAGTAGCGCTCCATTTTTCTGGCTGCAATGGCATCAACATTGATTGCAGGTGATAATATTAGATCTAGAGTATGATTACGACAATGAGTAGGTCCTGACACGTGTTGTTTAACTCCAATAGAGTTAAGAATATCTTTAAATGCCAATCCCAATGCATCTTTCTCGTTATCTACTGTTAAAATCACTAACAATTAGGACTTTATCTGGTGCACTTTTATGATGGACAGGTGCACTTTTATGGACTTCAAAACAGAAACAGCCATTCACTGTCATTATAAAGCTTGGAAGCGTCAGGGTGTTTATTTAAGGGGTTGTTCAGAATTTTGGACATCGGGCCTCCTTTCCAAGTTAGCCTGGGTGTTATTTTTCAGTGGAGACAGTTTTCAAAAGTTTTCATCCAGTCGTTCCAGTTGCATAGTTCTCCGGTGCTAGGCTAGCGCGAGTCAACGGTAACTGCTAGCCTGCCATTAAAAACAGTTTTACCCACTCCACAGTACACCAAAGGCAGATAAATTATAACGCCAGATTATCGATGTAAATGTCTGTTGAGAGAATAATATTAGAAATCAAAGTACTCTTGAATCGCATTGCAATAGTTATACTTTGTTCCCTGTATTTATTAGCACAGTCTACAGCAGCGGCGGAGTGATATGTAGTTACCTAGGCAACCGAGAGAGGTAGATAGAGAGAGAGAGAGAGGTAGAGAGAGAGAGGTAGAGAGAGAGAGGTAGAGAGAGAGGTAGAGAGAGAGGTAGAGAGAGAGAGGTAGAGAGAGAGAGGTAGAGAGAGAGGTAGAGAGAGAGGTAGAGAGAGAGGTAGAGAGAGAGGTAGAGAGAGAGGTAGAGAGAGAGGTAGAGAGAGAGGTAGAGAGAGGTAGAGAGAGAGGTAGAGAGAGAGGTAGAGAGAGAGGTAGAGAGAGAGGTAGAGAGAGAGGTAGAGAGAGAGGTAGAGAGAGAGAGGGGTAGTGAGAGAGAGAGAGAGAGAGAGAGAGAGAGAGAGAGAGGTAGTGAGGTAGTGAGAGAGGTAGAGAGGTAGTGAGAGAGAGAGAGAGAGAGAGAGGGGTAGTGAGAGAGAGAGAGGTAGAGAGGTAGTGAGAGAGGTAGTGAGAGAGAGAGAGAGAGGTAGAGAGAGAGGTAGAGAGAGAGAGAGGTAGAGAGAGAGAGAGGTAGAGAGAGAGAGAGGTAGAGAGAGAGAGAGGTAGAGAGAGAGAGAGGTAGAGAGAGAGAGGTAGAGAGAGAGAGAGGTAGAGAGAGAGAGAGGTAGAGAGAGAGGTAGAGAGAGAGGTAGTGAGAGAGAGGTAGTGAGGTAGAGAGAGAGAGAGAGAGAGAGGTAGAGAGAGAGAGAGAGAGAGAGGTAGTGAGAGAGGTAGAGAGAGAGAGGTAGAGAGAGAGAGGTAGAGAGAGAGAGGTAGAGAGAGAGAGGTAGAGAGAGAGAGAGAGAGATGTAGAGAGAGAGAGAGAGAGAGAGGTTTACAAAACTTTATTTAAAACAACACTTAATATTCAACAATTAACATTATTTGTATATATGGAGAAAAATAAAATAAAAATAATAAAAATAATAAAAAAACACATTAAAAGTTCAAAACCAGATTTCCATCGGAAACAACACACAAAGCATCATTAACACACCACAGATCACTGAAACCCTTCTCATTATTTACAATACTATAGTATGCAAATTCTATTTTTAGTCTACCAGCCACTAATTTCATAAACATCACTTCAACATTAATACTATTAAGCTGCAATCCTTGATTTTTCCTAGTTTTCCATATTGCCAATTTCGCAGTTCCTGTTAAATAATTTAACAGACACATCTTCCTTCTTTTTGAAAAATTATATTTCACACCCCCTATAAAAACTTCCTCTGAGAAATCTTCACCAAAAACTTGAAACAATCTATTAAGAACTTCAAAAAGACCTTCCAGTCTTTTACATTTTAAAAACAAATGTTCTAAATTTTCTTCTTCTCCACAAAACCTGCATCCCACCCCTACTGCTGGGTTCAGGTGTGCCACATGTTTGTCTGTGGCTATTGCACCATGAATTATTCTCCATTGAAGATCGGCTGTTCTTTTCTCTACTGGAGGTTTATACAGAGTTCTCCACCGGTCTCTTACGAGAAATTCTGGCTTCAACAAAACCGGCCACTTCGATATCTTTTGTCCTCTGAGTGAAGCTTGATTTAAAACTTTAACTGCAGTGTTATATATTGCTTTCTTTGATGTTGTTTCAAACAAGTCCAGCTGTGGAGTTTTAAAAGACAAAATTGACCCCGTGGATTCGTCCTCATCCATCTGTCTTTGACCAACAACAGCAGCCACTCTAATTTTAGGAAAATCCAGCTCATTACTCATGTCTGATGTAAAATCTTGTCCCATATTTCTCCTATAGCCGCTTGGTAAGACATTAACAATTTCTTCCACGAGCTTTCCAGTCAGGCGCAAGGACTTTAATCCTGTTACTTCTTTCAAAGTTTCCACAGATTCCCATTCGCCATCCTTCAGAAGTTGCCCCAGCTTCACAATGCCATGTCTTTGTAAACATGCCCGTACGCTTACAGATGACAAAAGTCTTGTCTGAATCATTGGGTTGAAAAACAAAACTTCCTCTCGTATCCAACTCCCAGATTCATCAACATTTCTTTCCACCTTAAAAACACTTCTCCAAGAGTACAACATTGACCGGTAAAAAAGTGTAACCTCAGACAGGTTCACCTTATCCAGTTCCATTAGAAACAGATGTTTGTCTAATTTAAGACCACCTGCCTTCTGCAGAATCATCTTTGCAGTCTCAGTCCATGTTAAATCCTTGTTATACAGGAATCTCTGTGCCGCTTGTAATCTGAAAGCACAGATCCTACTCCGCACATCCACCAGTCCTTGACCTCCCTCGTAACAGGGAAGGTAGAGTGCCGCTGCTCGAATCCAATGCTCTCCACTCCAAAAAAAATCCACAAATATTCTCTGTATTCTGCAAATCAAATCTTCAGGTGGTTCCATTACAATGAGTCTATGCCATAAGGTTGAGGCAGCCAGATTATTCACAACCAGAACTCTTCCTCTGTATGACATCAGTGGTAATAGCGATTTCCATTTAAACAATCGGGCAGACACCTTTTCCAGCAGTCCCTCCCAATTTTTATTCTGAAATTGTTTATTCCCCAAAAAAACCCCTAGCATTTTCAGCCCGTCTCTTTCCCACAACAATCCACCAGGTAATTTTGGAGTTCCTTGCTCACTTTTCCACTGACCAATAATGAGTCCCTCGCTTTTTCCCCAATTAACTCTTGCTGATGATGCCTTTTCATACTTTTCCATTGTTTCAGTTAAAAAATTAACATCATTTTGATTTGAAATAAAAACAGTAACATCGTCAGCATAAGCTGATATCGAAATTCCATGCATGACATTGATTCCACTGAGACCCCTTCTTAGCCTGCACAACAACGGCTCAATAACAAGGCTATATAATTGTCCAGACAGTGGACAGCCTTGCCTGATCCCTTTTAACACAGGCACTGGTGCACTCAATCCTCCACCAGCTTTCACAATCACAAAAACTTCAGAATATAACAGTTGAATATATGAGATAAAATTCTTCCCAAACCCAAAACTTTTCAAAACCTCAAAAAGATATGTATGGTTGACTCTATCGAAGGCTTTCTCTTGATCTAATGAAAGCACACCCAGGTCAACATTACTGAACTGATTAAAATCAATGACATCTCTTAACAAAAAAAGATTATCCATAATAGACCTGTTAGGGATACAATATGTTTGATCTCTGTGAACTAATAATTCTAAAACATGTTTCAACCTATTTGCTAAGCATTTTGAAATTATTTTATAGTCCAAGCAAAGTAAAGAGACAGGTCTCCAGTTCTTTAAAAGGCACAAATCCCCCTTTTTAGGGAGCAAAGAAAGGACTGCTCTTCGACAACTTAAAGGAAGCAGCTTATTTCTTATACTTTCCAGTAAAACTTCATACAAGTCATTTCCTAGTACATTCCAGAATGCCTGATAAAACTCTGCTGGCAAACCATCGATTCCTGGAGAACGACCATTGGATAACTGTCTCATTGCCTCAGTTATCTCTTGAAAAGTAATTTGTCCATCCAAGGCTTTTTTCTGATCATTTGTCAGCTTTGGTAAGTCACTCAGCAAATCAGAAACACATTCAGGATCACAAGTCTCAGCGTCATACAAATCCGTATAAAAATTGACTGCCAGTTTCCTTATCTCCACTGGGTCAGAGGTTATGACCCCATCAGGCCGCCGAAGATGATACATTTGCTTTTGCTGAACGCTTTTCTTTTCAAGGTTAAAAAAATATGAGGAATGAGCATCCATGTCTTTAATGGAACAAATTCTTGCTCGTATTAATGCTCCTTTCACTTGTTCATGCAGTAATGAGCAAAGTTCTTTCTTTTTATTCAAATATTCATTTTTTATATTTCCATCATCATTATTTATCACAAGAATACTCTCCAAAACTTGAATATCCCTTTGAAGTTTTTGCATTGCTGCTTTCACCATAGAAGTTGAATGTGAACTATAATTCTGACAAAAAATTCTTATGTTTGCTTTACCAACCTCCCACCACATAAACACATTTTCAAAAGAAAGCTTTTTTAACTTCCAATTGTTCCAAAAAAAAAAAAAATTCTCGCAAAATAAAGCATCTTGCAACATCTTAGTATTAAAATGCCAAAAATAATTTGGTCTTAAATTCCTTTTTATATTCAAAGCAAATAGTATCAACTGGTGATCTGAAAACACAACAGGTAGAATAGAAACATCCGTAATTTTACTATTCCATATTTTACCAATATAAAATCTATCTAATCGAGCTCCACTAACTCTGTTGTTAGATACTTTGAGCCAGGTATACTGTTTAATTCTAGGGTTTCTTCTTCTCCAAATATCCATTAATTCAAACTCCTTAAAGATTTTTGACAATACAACACTTGATTCATGATGGGGTTCTTCTCCATTTCTATCAATAATAAAATCAATAGTACAGTTCCAGTCACCTCCAATAATAGTACAAACATTATCGTCAATTTTCTGAATAGCACTCCTTAACTTTAAAAAAGACCTCACACGCTCAGGTCCATTATTGGGTGCATATATATTTATCAATGCAAAAACAGATCCTTCATATTCCATTTTTACCAACAACAGTCTTCCCTTTACAATTTCTTCAACAGCCAGAATATTGACATTCATATCTTTAGAAAATAAAATTGCTATACCAGCACTATTATTTGTCCCATGACTTAAAACACTTGTTCCTTCCCACCATCTTCTCCATTCAGATTCATTATCTAAATTAGTGTGTGTTTCTTGTAAGAAAACTATATTTATTTTCTTTATACTAAATAACTCTGATACCATTGCTAGTTTATTACCATCTCTACCCCATTCATATTTAAAGAGCCCACCCTCAACAGCTCCATAGGAAAAAAAAAATATGAAAGGGATAGAAAAAGAACAAAAAGACACAGAGAAAAAATCACCCCATGTGAATTAACCATTTGATTTGTTTTATAACGTGCTTGCTTTGTCTTTTCTTAGCTTTGTTAACATTTTCTTCAATCTGAACCTTTTTTGTTTACTTAACACATCATAACTAACATTTCTCTGCAACAATTTCACTGTATAAATACATTTGTTTTCATCAGGAAAAAAATCTTTAACTTCAATGGTTTTACCAAAGGTCGCATCCAGAAAGTTGTTTATAGCTTGCACTGTATACACATCGTCCACACTCCCACACTGCGATCCAATGTCAGATACATCCGAGAAATCATCATCATCTCTCACCTCCAAATCAGCATCAGTACACATTTCCACAGAATTAGACATTTCAGACTTCTCATTAGAAACCCTTTCAACACTAACCGTAGCAGCATCATCCTTCGTTGCACTATTTTCATCTAGTTCAGAAACAACATGATTTCTACCTGTTTCAACCATTTCATGAACGTTCTCAGTCTGACTTTCAGTCACTCCATCACTCTCGATGTTCCTCTGTGATTCAGCTTGAGGCTGCACGTCCTCAGAAACTGCCCTAACACTCTCACCAGCAGCAGAAGTACTGGGCCTCGCTTCGACTTCTGTAACTTGGGCCTTATGTGGGCATGTGTGCCTTTTATGCCCGATGTCCCCGCACTCAAAACATTTCATACTACCAGTGCTTGCGTAAATAACATATGCTTTTCCTTCATGCATAACTCTAAACGAAATATCCAACTCTGGTTCATTTAAGAACATAAACACCTGCCGCCTGAAGGACATAACGTGTTTTAGAGCAGCATTTTTACACCCCAGCGGGATCATCTTAATCATACTAGCCAACTTTCCATATCGCGTCAAAGCTTTCTCAATTTCTTCATTTCGAATAAATGGCGGCAAATTAGAAATCGTAACTTTAGTTGTCGGAGTAACAAGCGGTGAGATAATAAGGAAATCGCCACTTACCACAATTCCTTCGCTTATCAACTGATTTACTATATCTTCTTTCTCGACAAACACAACCACTGCTTTATTCATCCTGGATGCTGTAGTAATGTTTTCATATCCAACTTTTTCCCCGATTGCCAGCAACACATCCTCGACAGTGACGCCCTGAGCCGGCACACACCTAATTCCATGGCGGAGCGACACCTGTGACGCTGTCCCAGTAGGGATAGACGCCATCACGATGCCGCCGCAAAAACTCACAAACACTCACAAAACAAATCAAAATTAAATTTTTAAAGAAGAAAAAGAAAAAAAGAAAGGGAAAAAAAACATTCATAAACAAAAAGAGGAAAAAACCCCGAAACAATCGTCCTCCCCTCGTAAACACCCTCACGCGCACCCCGACACTCCCAGCATGCAGAGAGAGAGAGAGGTAGAGAGAGGTAGAGAGAGAGAGAGAGAGAGAGAGAGAGAGGTAGTACAGGTAGTCCCAACTGTAGTGCGCTTCGGTTCTGTGTTTACTTTTCGGCGCAGGACTACTAACCCGGAGCAAAGTAAAATCCCGCCGCTGCTGAGAAACTAGTTCCTGTAAATGTAATGTGATCATTGAGACATTTACATCGATAGTCTGGTGTTGTAATTTATTTGCTTTTGGTGAACTGTGGAGTGGGTAAAACTGTTTTTAATGGCAGGCTAGCAGTTACCGTTGACTCGCGCTAGCCTAGCACCGGCGAACTATGCAACTGGAACGACTGGATGAAAACCTTTGAAAACTGTCTCCACTGATCAATAACACCCAGGCTAACTTGGAAATGAGGCCTGATGTCCAAAATTCTGAACCACCCCTTTAATATAACTCCGATTGTATTCGTCTGGAAGAAGAAAGTCATATAACCTAGGACGACTTGAGGGTGAGCATTTTTGGTTGAACTAACCCTTTAAGTGCCACATCCCTGACAATTATTTACAATGCAATCAAAGACAAGAAATGAAAGAGAAATGGGAAGTCAAGTTGAGTACACTGCACTGTGTGTTATAGTGTATCACGCCGTGTGCTCTGCTGGTGTTCTGCATCCAGGATTTGAGTGTATTGTATATTTTGTGTGCTGTGTGCAGGGGAAGGAAATGCTGCTGGTGCTGGAGAACGAGACACTGAATCTGGTTGAGCCTCATGGACGAACACTGCTCCATTCTCAGCCCATCGTCAGCATCCGTGTGTGGGGAGTGGGACGCGATGATGGCCGGTGAGTCTGGAACAGCAATGCTCTTACTGATGCTTATCTTTATAATTAAGATGATGCTTAATTACTTTGTAATTGTGTTTTCATTTTGTCTGTCCTGCTGCATCCCGGATCCCAGGGAGAGGTAGTGTGTTGCTGTGTATTATATTGTATTGTATTGTTTGCTTTGTGTGCTAGCTATTACAGTATCAAGCATAATGTGTCCAAAAAGGAAATTTCTGTTATTTTTCTCACCCAGATATCGATTCAACATTCATCTGTGTAACACAAAAGGACAATTCTAGAACAATTTTTATGCCGCTCTTTTACAGTTAACTACTGTTCATACATGCCACAGCTGTTAAGCTTATGAAAAACAACGTAAAAGTGTTATCCCCTGTCAGGGGTTTTAAAAGTGTGGGTCGTGCTAAGTCACTTGGCTGCAGCTAAATGTTTCAGTGAAACACACACACACACACACCACATATCTCTCTGAACACCAGAGGGCGTCTCTCACACACACACACACACACACACACACACACACACACACACACACACACACACACACACACACACCACATACACTCACCGGCCACTTTATTAGGTACACCTGTCCAACTGCTCGTTAACACTTAATTTCTAAGCAGCCAATCACATGGCGGCAACTCAGTGCATTTAGGCATGTAGACATGGTCAAGACAATCTCCTGCAGTTCAAACCGAGCATCAGTATGGGGAAGAAAGTTGATTTGAGTGACTTTGAACGTGGCATGATTGTTGGTGCCAGAAGGGCTGGTCTGAGTATTTCAGAAACTGCTAATCTACTGGGATTTTCACGCACAACCATCTCTAGGGTTTACAGAGAATGGTCCGAAAAAGAAAAAAACATCCAGTGAGCGGCAGTTCTGTGGGCGGAAATGCCTTGTTGATGCCAGAGGTCAGAGGAGAATGGCCAGACTGGTTCGAGCTGATAGAAGGGCAACAGTGACTGAAATAACCACTCGTTACAACCGAGGTATGCAGCAAAGCATTTGTGAAGCCACAACACGCACAACCTTGAGGCGGATGGGCTACAACAGCAGAAGACTCCACCGGGTACCACTCATCTCCACTACAAATAGGAAAAAGAGGCTACAATTTGCAAGAGCTCACCAAAATTGAACAGTTGAAGACTGGAAAAATGTTGCCTGGTCTGATGAGTCTCGATTTCTGTTGAGACATTCAGATGTTAGAGTCAGAATTTGGCGTAAACAGAATGAGAACATGGAACCATCATGCCTTGTTACCACTGTGCAGGCTGGTGGTGGTGGTGTAATGGTGTGGGGGATGTTTTCCTGGCACACTTTAGGCCCCTTAGTGCCAATTGGGCATCGTTTAAATGCCACGGCCTACCTGAGCATTGTTTCTGACCATGTCCATCCCTTTATGGCCACCATGTACCCATCCTCTGATGGCTACTTCCACCATGTCACAAAGCTCTAATCATTTCAAATTGGTTTCTTGAACATGACAATGAGTTCACTGTACTAAAATGGCCTCCACAGTCACCAGATCTCAACCCAATAGAGCATCTTTGGGATGTGGTGGAACGGGAGATTCGCATCATGGATGTGCAGCCGACAAATCTGCGGCAACTGTGTGATGCCATCATGTCAATATGGACCAAACTCCCTGAGGAATGCTTCCAGCACCTTGTTGAATCTATGCCACGAAGAATTGAGGCAGTTCTGAAGGCAAAAGGGGGTCCAACCCGTTACTAGCATGGGGTACCTAATAAAGTGGCCGGTGAGTGTATATATCTCTGAACACCAGAGGGCATCACACACACACACACACACACCACATATATATCTCTGAACACCAGAGGGCGTCACACACAAACACACACACACACACACACACACACACACCACATATATCTCTGAACATCAGAGGGCGTCACACTCAAACACACACACACCGCATATATCTCTGAACACCAGAGGGCGTCACACACATACACACACACACCACATATCCCTCTAAGCACCAGAGGGCGTCACACTCACACTCACACACACACACACACACACCACATATTCCTCTAAACACCAGAGGTCGTCACACACACACACACACACACACTCACTCGCTCACTCTCACACACCACTTATCCCTCTAAACACCAGAGGGCGTCTCACACACACACACATTCTACCACAATCCTGTTCTCATTATAATGCTGAATATGGCATATATATTGGCTGTAAAGTGATTACAGTCATCCCTGTGCGTTTTCGAAGCCATAACTAGAAACAACTTTAATTAAAACAGGTTTAATGTTAATTTTTTTTTAACAAAATAACTGCTGCATTATTAATATCATCAATGATTTGTGCCCATAAAGCCTATCTAAAAGGAATATGACCGTCTCAAATAAGAAATAACCTGATCATAGTCAATGTCGGACAGTCCATTTGAGCTGAAACTGATGAGCGAGTGAACGGTCAGTAAACTGCCGCGTTTCTCCAGCTGGTTATTCAGAGATTACTTTTATGTTCAGTGGTGGAGGAAGTACTGAATCTCAGTACTTAAGTAAAAGTACATATAACCAGAGACATATTTACTTTAGTGAAAGTAGAAGTATCACAATGACAACCCTACTTAAAGTCCCACTCCGATCATATTTTGAGCTATTTTTAAACATTCCCAGTGGTCTTTAAATTATGATTATGCCATTTTTAGCCAAAATCACAAAACCTGTGCCGTTTTCTGGGACTTCGCTTCAGCAGAGCGGCAGTAGCTCATTAGCAATTCGCCTCTGCGTTGTGGGCGGAGCCGTTGGCACGGAGACGACCCTCCCCCTGCCCGTTGCTGAGAGCTCTGTCTCTCCCGTTAGCTTACACCCCCAATACCGGTGGCGCAACAGTATTATATACACGTTAATTATTATTATCCGAAGTTAATCAAAGTTATCACCGATCACCGATCATTATTTCACTCCAAGACGTTGCGTGTGGAGACGCCCAGTGGAGTTACTACGTCACAACTCCAGTCTATTTTAGCCGGCATTTTAGCGTCTGCTACTGATTCACAGCCATTTGAATGTAGAAATACTCTGAAATACAACTTTGAGCTTATTTTTCTCAAGATATGTCCTCTAACATCAGAAAAATGCCACAAGAACATGTTAACACCTAGAAAAACATTATTTTCATCGGAGTGGGTCTTTAAGTAAAATGTAAAAAGTACCTGATTTTAAATGTACTTTAAGTATTAAAAGTAAAAGTACTTGCATAACAATTTATTGTCTTAATGTCTATATTCTAATGATTAATAAAACAGTTAATCCTAACTCATTCAACCTAATACTCCTATTATGATGTTCAATAATGGTGGAAAAGCCGTTATTTTTTAAGTTTCTGTCACCATTTCTGAACAAGCTTGCAATTAGGCAATATACATCACATCAAGCTTAATGTGACGGGGTTTGGCTGTAAACGCGATTCATTTATGGCGTAATTCTGAACCTCTTGGCTTGCCATACTAATCCTAACCAAACGTATAATACACACGCACCCCACATCACTACTAAATCTACCCATGCGTATCCTATGCACATAAAAACAAATTTCCGCGTATAAATTGCACGATAAACACACTGCGTGCTATAGAGACGCATATAGTGTGACCGGGTTGATATGGCAACCAAACTTCACTGGTGAGACAAACGTGCGACGAACGGCAGGGGAAAAACTGATCAGAAAATGTAACGAAAATGTAACAGAACATTGTAGAAATGTAGTGGAGTAGAAAGTATAATAATTGCTGCAAAATGTAACGAAGTAAAAGTAATAACGAAGTAAAAGTAATAAGTATGCACTATTGATTCTACTTAAGTAAAGTAAAGATACGTGAAAAATGTACTTAAGTAAAGTAATGAAGTATTTGTACTTCATTACATTCCACTACTGTTTATGTTGTCTATATCTGAATAATCTTACAACTAGGGATGCACCGAATCCAGGATTCGGTTTCGGATTCGGCCGGATATTGGGCTTTTTAACGGGGTTCGGTTTCTGCCGAACCTTAGAATTTTTTTCCACCGAACCCTAGGCTTGCACTACGCGCGCTACGTCGATGTCACGCTGGCTTGTTCAACTTGAACCGGCGCTGCACAGACCGATTGGTGAATGACATCAGAATATATCATCAGTATGACATCAGAGCGAATAGAGAGCAGACGGCTCCTTATGCTTTTGAAATGCTCTCGCTGTACTTTAATGTCATAAACCGATCGGTCTGTGCAGCGCCGGTTCAAGTCAAATAAGCCTGTAGTATTACGCGTTGTGTCAGGAAGAAAACAGACTCACGGAGGCGACTGGCATCTCACAACTCGCACTTTATTCCTCAATCGAACTCGTGTAACTGTCTGTCACATGTTCTACCGTCCACAGCGTTACTTAACAAAATAAGATAAAAATGAGCATCAAACAGAAATAACTCGCATACTTGGGGTGTTCGAGGCGCACGGCACATACAATACAGACTGCAGACAGTTCAATAGGGAGCGCGCAGCTCTTAAAGGGGACACATCTTATTTCCACTCGTTGCAGTAGGTGGACCGTTCGAATGCAGTAGGCTGTGAGAAAGTGAAAATGGAACTTTCGAGCAGAAAAAGTGTTGTTTAGCAGTACTTTCAGTCAAAAGAAGGCAATTAAAGACAAGTCGAGCTACATGTTCAATTTGCAATGCCAATTTGTCTCATGGTGGCAAGGACTCTAATCAATACACATCATCGCCGCTGTTAAAATGCATAATGTTGCTTATTCTTTTTTTTCTTTCTTTTTTTACAGTTAAAATAAAATTAAATGAAAAATCCACGTTGTTTACTTCATTAATGTGTTTACTTTGTTAATGGACTGAGGATGAGAGTAGGATTCGGTATTCGGTTTCGGATTCGGCAGAATCTTAACCAGTGGATTCGGTATTCGGGCGAACCCCACAAATCTGGATTCGGTGCATCCCTACTTACAACTTACATCTGCACCAAAGATGGGAATGTGCACATGAACTTGACCGTGCTAGTCTGACGTTGAGGACAGCGCGTTGAAAAACGAAAGCACAGAGAATTTACAACATTCTATTACAATCGTGTTCTCATTATTATGTTAGGCTATGACAGATGCGCTGCACATCTTGCACTTATAACTGTATTTCATGATCAAAGTGACTCCAGGCATCACTGCAGTGTGCGTTTTCAAATCCAGAGTCACTTTATTTCGCCGGTCTGGAAGATCTGCTCTAACGCAAACCAATCAGACCTCAGGAACCGCCCCACATGCCGCAAGAACCAATGAGACCTCAGGAACCGCCCCACATGCCGCAAGAACCAATGAGACCTCAGGAACCGCCCCACATGCCGCAATAACCAATCAGACCTCAGGAACCGCCCCACATGCCGCAATAATCAATCAGACCTCAGGAACCGCCCCACATGCCGCAAGAACCAATCAGACCTCAGGAACCGCCCCACATGCCGCAAGAACCATTCAGACCTCAGGAACCGTCCCACATGCCGCAATAACCAATCAGACCTCAGGAACCGCCCCACATGCCGCAAGAACCAATCAGACCTCAGGAACCGCCCCACATGCCGCAATAACCAATCAGACCTCAGGAACCGCCCCACATGCCGCAAGAACCAATCAGACCTCAGGAACCGACCCACATGCCGCAATAACCAATCAGACCTCAGGAACCGCCCCACATGCCGCAAGAACCAATCAGACCTCAGGAACCGCCCCACATGCCGCAAGAACCAATCAGACCTTAGGAACCGACCCACATGCCGCAATAACCAATCTGACCTCAGGAACCGCCCCACATGCCGCAATAACCAATCAGACCTCAGGAACCGCCCCACATGCCGCAATAACCATTTAGACCTCAGGAACCGCCCCACATGCCGCAATAACCAATCAGACCTCAGGAACCGCCCCACATGCCGCAAGAACCAATCAGACCTCAGGAACCGCCCCACATGCCGCAAGAACCAATCAGACCTCAGGAACCGCCCCACATGCCGCAAGAACCAATCAGACCTTAGGAACCGACCCACATGCCGCAATAACCAATCTGACCTCAGGAACCGCCCCACATGCCGCAATAACCAATCAGACCTCAGGAACCGCCCCACATGCCGCAATAACCATTTAGACCTCAGGAACCGCCCCACATGCCGCAATAACCATTTAGACCTCAGGAACCGCCCCACATGCCGCAAGAACCAATCAGACCTCAGGAACCGACCCACATGCCGCAATAACCAATCAGACCTCAGGAACCGCCCCACATGCCGCAATAACCATTTAGACCTCAGGAACCGCCCCACATGCCGCAAGAACCAATCAGACCTCAGGAACCGACCCACATGCCGCAATAACCAATCAGACCTCAGGAACCGCCCCACATGCCGCAATAACCATTTAGACCTCAGGAACCGCCCCACATGCCGCAAGAACCAATCCTACCTCAGGGACCGCCCCACATGCCGCAATAACCAATCAGACCTCAGGAACCGCCCCACATGCCGTAATAACCAATCAGACCTCAGGAACCGCTCCACATGCCGCAATAACCAGTCAGAAAAAGAGAGAATATATATATTTTATTTTTTTTGGGGGGGGGCGATCGTCGTTTTCATGATCGATCGTCGCTGTCACCTATGAGTACTCGAGTGCCCGTGCCCATCCCTACACATGTCGAATTCTCTTAGATTGCCAACAGAGAGGAGAAAACTTCCCTCCTTCTCCCATGAGACCAATCAATGCTCCCCTTGTTTGCCCCATCAGGGAGATTTCCAAGGGAAGCATCACTGAAAACGATAAAGTTCAGGGCATCATTGTTTCTTAAATGCTGAAACTTGAGTCACCTTTTCAGATTTAATCTTTCTAATGACTTTGTCTCGTGAATAGCAGCAGAATGACTTCTGCTATCTCTAAATTATTCAACCCCTTCATGGCAAGCATCTTTAGTACTTATGGCGCTTTTCCATTACCAGTACCAGCTCGACTCGACTCGCCTTGGCTCGCCTTGACTCGGCTCGCTTTTCGCTCCGTTTTCCATTGCATAAAGTACCACCAAAAATAGTACCCGGTCGTCATAGCAACACCTTTCGTTCCTCGTTGCCCCATCAAGCTCTCGCTGGTTCCTCTCTTCGGCAACCAAACAAAGGAATGTCTGCACCTCCTCGTTTGACCACGGCGTATTCTTTCGAGTTGCCATAATAATAGTAGTAAGTTTAGTAACTATCTCTGGCCAAACTATTTAAAAATGGCGGGGTTATTCTGGATACTCCATCTGGCGCGTGCAATGATGACGCAGATACTCTGTGACCAATCAGCAGTCGGCATTGTTTTCACGTCACATTTTAGTATCGCCTTAGCTCGCCTCAGCTCGCTTAGAACCTCGCCGGAGGTGGTACGAAAAAGTGTACCCGAAAGCAGGTACAGGTACAACTTTTACACAGTGGAAAACCAAACAAAGGCAAGTCGAGCCGAGCCGAGGCGAGCTGGTACTGTGTAGTGGAAAAGCGCCATTAGTAGAACAGCCTTTTGCTGTTATGAGCTGCTGCAAATGCGATGTATGACCTGACAGCAGCTTCTGGCAGCGCTTCTGAAGAATCTGAGCCCGTTCCTCACGACCAATGGCCTCCAGTAATATTCTTGGGTTTGTGTGCTGCAACTGCCTTCTTTAAATCCCACCAGAGATTGTCTACGGGGGTTCAATGATGGCCACAGTAGAATCTTCCAGGACGACTTCTGCAACCAAGCCTTGGTGGAATTTGACGTGTGCTTGGGATCATTGTCCTGTTGGAAGGTCAGGTGCAATGGCACACAAACTTTAGCTTCCTCACTGATGGCATGACGTTTTCTCCTAGGATTTTCTGATACTTCAATAAATCCATCTTGCCTTCCAACTCACTGCAGGTTTCCAGTGCCAGAGGATATAAAGCAGCCGTAGAGCATAACGAGCTGAACTGTTAACAGTCTTTTCAGCTTATGCTTCATTCTTCTTCCTCCAGACATACCGCTGATCCAGAGGGCCGAAAATATCCCATTTTGTTTTATCGCTCCACAGAACAGAATCCCAAAAGTTCTGTGACTTATTTAAACGATTTTGAACAAATTGGAGCCGACTTTTCTTGTGCTTTTGGGTCAGTAGTGGTGTAGTCTTGGAGGTCTGGCATGGAAACGTATCGGTTACCTAACGTAACCTCGGTTCTCTCTAGAAGAGGGAATGAGTATTGCGTAAGTTAGCTTACGCTACGGGAGATTGAAGCCAAAAATTATCCTTAATTTTGTATTTATTGTCAACGCAGGGCAGCAGCTAGCAGACCTAGAGCAGGCTGTCTAGCGTGCTCATAGGCTGCCCTGCGGGAACTGCAGCAGCCTACCACTGAGCCCGACGTGACGTCACGTCCAATGAAGGGCGCTCGCGCCTTTACAGCGTCACAGCCCGCCAGAATGGGCGTGGCTTAGCGTATACAAGCAGGGCTCGGAGGCTGTTTCTCTGGTTTTCATCGATCCATAATCCACAATCCATCTGGACAGGCTTTGTTTCGAGGCGGCGAGACCCTTGGTGCACCCACCAAGCGAAACGAAAAGCTGCTCCGAGCGCCTGAAAGGGGCGGAGCGCGCAGTGTAAACTCTCAGTGCCCTGACTGGGCATAGGAGATTTAACATTGCTTTCGCTATCGGATGATGGCAGAGCCGATAGAGAAATGACCTGCGCTTTGAATGGAGTGCACATCACCTTTGGAACATAGCCATGTCTAGGTTTGAGGATGACTTTGGAGTCATTTGGCCCAAACTCAAGACACGCAGCGCTGACGGACAGCGCGTGTAAGTCCTCCACACGTTTGACTGATGACAGTGCAATCAGAAAAACGGTTTTGAGTGATCGGTATTTCAGTTCCACGGACTCTAGTGGCTCAAAGGGGAAAGCTTTCAGGGCCTCGAGGACCAAGGAAAGATCCCACATAGGAACCGACGGGGGGCGCGGAGGATTCATCCTCCTGGCTCCTCTAAGGAAGCGGATGATGAGCTCGTTTTTCCCTAGTGACCGGCCGCGCGTCGATTCCTCGAGCGCTACAACGGCCACCACATAGACTTTAAGCGTGGATGGGGACCTCCCCTTATCCAACAGCTCTTGTAGGAAACTGAGCAGCCGCGAGACTCCGCATGTAGGGATGGGAATCGAGAACCGGTTCTTCTTCAGAACCGGTTCCCAGTGAACCAATTCCTTGGAACCGTTAGTATGCCTGCTTAACGATTCCCCTTATCGGTTCCGCTCGTTGCAAATGTGTCATGACGTCACACACACGCTGTGTTATTTTGATTCAGAACGCAGCAAACATGGCATCGAGGCAGAAGCGCTCGTTTGGTTATATTTCACGCGAAAAGACGACAATATATGAGGTGCCGTCTAGGGCTTAAATCAAACTTCATTCACGCACACATATTTAAAACACTTGTATACACATACTAAGTAGTCAAACATACATGTATACTGCTGAATGCTCAAACAAATACATATGAAATACACAACGACACACCTAAAGTCGCTCACGCATACACGCAAACTCTACACACACGAGATGCGCGAAACTCTCCAGGCACATACTCATATGAGACGCGAGCACACACACTCAAACTCGCGCACATACTCAATGAGAGTATGACGGCGCCTCATAACAATATGGTCACTTGCAACACCTGTAAAATTTCCATTTCGTCAAAGGCGGGGACCTCCAATATGCAGAAACATTTGGCCACACAGCATGAACAGACTTAGTCCCATGAAACTTAAACTGGAATGTCACTGTTTCTGTCACTGCGACTTCACCAACAGGTGAACATCCGCACGCACGCACACATCACTTTTGAAGTAAAATTGAGGATGCAGTGCATGTAATGCATCGAGATATCGAATTGAACTGAATCGATGACATGATAATTGTAATGAACCAAACCGTGAGACCAGTGTAGATTCACACCCCTAATACTCTGTGCTGTGTCAGCGAGTTAATAATAATTAACAAACAAAATAAGTTATAAGTTCAATAAGTTAATACAAACAAACAAATCTGTACTTATTCCCTCACCCAATGAGAATCGATAAGAGAATCGATAAGGAATCGAATCGATAAGCAATATCGATAATGGAATCGGAATCGTTAAATTCTTATCAATTCCCATCCCTACCCGCTTGTCCGCGGGTCCAGATTTTTGTCGGTGCACCATTTCGAGAACACAGACCATTTAGACGCATAAAGCTTTCTGGTAGAGGGAGCTCTAGACTGCGTAATCGTGTTCATCACTCCTTCTGGCAGGGTAACGGGTACCCGTTGATCAACCATGCATGCAGCGACCAGCGCTCTGGATGGGGATGCCAGATTGAGCCGCGAGCTTGAGAGAGAGGAGATCTGTTCTCGGCCACGGGGCTGTGTTTTTGTGACCGCCGCGACAGCTTCCGGGAACCAAGTCTGATTCTCCCAACGCGGGGCTATGAGCACCAAGTGGCGTGTTTCCCTGATCCTCTTCATTACCTGTGGTAACAGAGAAATCGGAGGGAAGGCATACAGCGGGCGGCTGGGCCAGATTTGGCCGTCATGGCCACAGAGTCCAGTTCTATTCCTAGAAAGGCAATTGACTGACTGGGCTGTAATGAGCTCTTGGTCCAGTTGACCGTGAGACCCAATCTCTCCAGATGACTGAGGAGCACTGTTCTCTGAGATATCAGTTCTATCTCTGACTGTGCCAAAATCAGCCAATCGTTCAGATAGTTCATGGTTCGCAAACCCTGATTTCTCAAGGGGGCAAGCGCTGTGTCCATGCACTTCGTAAATGTACGGGGTGCTAGAGACAGGCCGAACGGCAGGACGGTGTATTGATAAACCTGACCGTCGAAGGCGAATCTCAAGAATGGCCTGTGACGGGGTATTATCTGAATCTGAAAATAGGCATCTTTCAGATCGAGAGAGATAAACCAGTCCCTCGGGCGAACGTGCGAGAGGATTTTCCTGGTCGTAAGCATTTTGAACGGCCTTTTTTATAAGCACTTTGTTCAAATGTCTCAGGTCTAAGATGGGCCTGAGGGCTTCGTCCTTCTTGGGCACGAGAAAAATATCGGCTGTAAAAGCCTGACTCGCTCAGAGAAGGCGGTACCAGCTCTATAGCACCTTTGCACAGTAGCTTCGCTATTTCTGCGCGGAGTAGATGTGCTACTTCCGCATTCACTGTCGTCGCGGTCCGCGCTCGAAAGCGTGGGAGACGCCAAACGAACTGACACGAATAGCCCTGCTTTATTGTGGTTAGCACCCATTCTGAAAACCCCTGGGATAGCTTCCCATGCTTTTATATGTACAGCTAGGGGGCGAATGGCCTCCGCGTTCTTATCGCTGCACTTTGGTGGATCAAGAGACCACTCCCTCGGTGCTTAAAGGTGGCAGCTCGCTGACAACCATGACAGGCTGAATTGTGTGTGACGTCCCGATTGCTATGAATGGGTAGCGTCTTTTACCACTTTGTGATACGTGAGCAGCGCCCTGGGCGAATTGTCTATTAGTAAGCGTGAGCACTTGTGCGCGGGCACGAGACTTACATATGAATGTGTAAGTCTCATTTTCTACACCCGATCGCTTTGGATAGGGAGCGTTTTATGATCGCCTTGAGACGCGAGCGCGGCACTATGGGCAGAGTGTTTATTAGTAAGCGTGAGCGCTTCTGAGCGGGCACAGGACTTACAGTTATAAGTGACGCCCCGATCGCTTGGGATGGGCGGCGTTTTATAGTCACTCTTAGATGCGCGGGCGGCGCTCGGGGAGAGGTATGTGTTAGTAAGCGTGAACGCTCATGGGCGGGCACGTAACTTACATTCATAACCTGACTGATATGAGTCTTTAATGGCCGTGTGAGCGTTGCCAGTAAAGCCCCGTTCACACCGCCAGCGATTTTGTCGCTACATGTCGCTTGTCTCTGTACTGTGAAGTCGCTTGTGGGCGTCCGTAGTGCTGACGCTCTAATGTTATTGGTTGACTGCACGTCTGGCCATATATCTACACAAAATACCATCATAAGTAACATATACAACTATATCATTTTAATTTGATTAGGAATTAGGCTCAAAAGAAACAGTATGCTGTTGGGAGAGTGTTTTTATATTACCACAGCAGTGTTCAGTAGATTAAATCATTTACTAGATTAACGATCGATCAATCAACAAATTAAACTCACTCATTCTGTCATAAATTACTAAAACATCATTCGAATTTGACAAATAATCAATTTTCTTGTCCCTAATAGTCAACATAATGCAAGGGAAGCTGTAAAATGATCTGCAGCAGTGCTAAACTTGCATCATAAAATTACAACACTCGAACTATAAATGTATATGAATTAAACTCACTGAGACTGTCGACAGTTTCTTTTCCATTCGTCATTTTATTATATCCATGTATGTGGTTACAGTCAAATCATATAAAACAGTGAAATCTCCCTCGAACTCTTCTGTCTTGCCTGCACTCGAGACGGTGACGTGAGCTCCACTGAAAGTCTTCTTTCCTATTGGTTGTCGCTCGCGAAAATCGCTTCTCATTTGCATAAAGTTGAAAATTCTCAACTTTTGTCGCTTGTCGCTTGTCTCTTGTCGCTTGACACGCCAACGGTCACTGTCGCTCGTGTCGCCGGATGTCGCCAGCGCTCCGTTAAAATGAATGGGATCGAGTTGCTTTGTCGCTGTGTGTCGCTGGCGGTGTGAACGGGGCTTAAGCGTGTGCGCTCGTGAGTGGACACGTGACTTACATTCACAGCCCGACCAGTTATGAGCACTTGAGTACGGAGGCTCGCTGACAGCGACAGCTGGCTGTTTTACATGTGATGTCCCGGTTGCTTTGAACGGGGAACGTTTTGTGAAAACATTGTAATGTGCGAACAGCGCCGGAGGCGGTGTGTCTGCTTAGTAAGCGTGAGCGCTCGTGAGCGGGCACGTGACTTGTATTCTAAACCTGATATGTATGAGGCTGTTCTGGCCGTGTGACAGAGCGGGCAGAAAATAGGCGTGAGCACAGAGTTGTGGGCACGTTTCCTACATCTAGCACTCGAGCGGCATTTGCCAGCTTTATGAGAGTGGGCTCTACGAGAGACACGGGGGGTATCGTGCTTGTGTGTAGGGGTGAACACAGAGATGTGGGCACATTTTCTACACTCAAGACACCAACGGCGTGAGCCAGATAACCAGACATTATACTCACTTTAAGATTTCTCTGGGTCGCCGCGAAAACGGCGGATACGTGCAGCCGAGCGGGTTGCATTACCGGCTCGTTGGTTGCCAAATACACCGCTGCAGTAGCCTTTTCTAAGGGGACTGACAGGGCGAGACATTTCGACGGCGGCGCGCAAGCCTGTCCGGGTCATGCAGAGAGCTCGAGAGGGCTCTGCATGACGTGCGAAACGGGGGCGCGAGGGCGGGGTAGCTCTCTTGTAACGTAAAGAGAGCTAGCCGCGTGGCGCTGTGGTTAAAGACTTCGATTCGAGCCAGCAGGGTCGACATCGGAAGTTCCTCGCGGTGCTCGCATCCTCCACGAGAGGGCGAGGGCTGCGTGTTCCTGGCCCAGGCAGAGAGCGCAGATGAGATGGCGGTCTCCAACGCTGAGCAGCTCTGCACGAGCCACAGGAAGTGCGAGACATTTTGAAAAAGACGTCTCGCTGCTCTTTTAGGAAGTGTAGAACACATAATACAGAGCTTAAAAGGATATGTCGCCGGATAGCGTAGCTCGCACGGATGGCTGAAGGTGGCGAAGACGGCCGGCTTCTTCAAGCGCCTGTCATAAGCTGGCTTGTCGCTTTTCTCAACGGCAGGGGCGGCTTCTCTAGATCCAGCGATACGGACAGCTTCGCTGAAGAGATGAAAATCAGAGAAACAGCCTCCGAGCCCTGCTTGTATACGCTAAGCCACGCCCATTCTGGCGGGCTGTGATGCTGTGAAGGCGCGAGCGCCCTTCATTGGACGTGACGTCACGTCGGGGTTCAGTGGTAGGCTGCTCCAGTTCCCACAGGGCAGCCTATGAGCACGCTAGACAGCCTGCTCTAGGTCTGCTAGCTGCTGCACTGCGTTGACAATAAATACAAAATTAAGGATAATTTTTGGCTTCAATATCTCGAAAAGATGAATCTTTCCCGTAGCGTAAGCTAACTTACGCAATACGAGAGAACCTCTCGTAAGAGAACCATCTGTGTTTAGTACGGGCCTAACTGTGCTGCTGACACCTCAGTGCCTGTTGCCACCAAGTCTTGCTGCTGGTCTTTTGCAGTCACTCAAGGGTTTTTCTGAACTGCCTTCTCAGAAATCTGGTTGCATCTTCCCTTTTCTGCCCCATCCAGGTAAAGTTACCACTGTTCCTTTACTTTGAACTGGCAAACTTTGCTATCCTTTTTCCTGTTCCTTCTTTGTGAAGGGCGATGAAATCTTCTATTAACTTTTTGGAACATTCTTTTGACTTTTTTATTACCATTCTTTTGCATGTATTTCAAACATGCAGTCAAACGTGACACTCAACAAACCTTTCTTTCTTTCTTTCTTTCTTTCTTTCTTTCTTTCTTTCTTTCTTTCTTTCTTTCTTTCTTTCTTTCTTTCTTTCTTTCTTTCTTTCTTTCTTTCTTTAAACAGGAAAAGATTAAGAGCAATCGGGCCTGACTCAGTATAAAACTGATTTTCAGCAGGTTCCTGTTCTGCAGAACATGAATACCTCAAACACAACAGAACTCCAAGACCATACAATAACAAACACACAACAAGCACAGAAACCACGATAGTAAACAAGCAGCAGCAGGAGGCCATAAAGCCATCTCAGTGGTCACAGATATACCTGTCCATCAGATGGCGAGCAAAAAAAAACTGGCTGAACCTAGCCAGTTCAGATATTTCATGTGTTCTAGCTCAAGCACACCTGGTGCAACTAATGAAGCCCTTGATTAGTTGCATCAGGTGTGCTTGAGAAAACACATTTTTTGCAGATTCAGGGGGTTGAATAATTGTGAAACTGCAGAAGTCATTAAGTTGCATTTTCAGTTAAATTTGGGGAAACGACTTGAAACATTTGTTGTGTTGAGCTATTTCAATTACTTTTGTTTGATTTGTTCATTGCAAACAGCTGAAAGTCTGTCAATTTTGCCAATAAACCTGATTTGCAATGGGGGTTGAATAATTTCGATTGCAACTTTAAAAAGCCTCGACATCCATCTAAAAATCTCTATGAACAGAAGCATATTAAAACGTGGATAAATCAACTCAACTTACAGTGTGTCCTCGTCTCCCATCGTCAATAGCGCTCGCTCCTGTTGTGTCCTCAATCCGGTAACCCGCGTGAGCGTCGAGTCTGAGCAGCAGAGGGTGGGAGAAACTACGATCTCCAATATCCTGAATTTGGACTGCAGTTCCCATTTCAACTACCAGCTGTCAATATTGCATACTTCTCCTTTCATTAAGTAATGAAATTAATAACATAAACATGCGTTTAGTTGACTATTGGCTTAAGTGAACAACTTCTAATCGAATAGAAAAATTCTTCAGTCACGGGCAGCCCTAGTCACTGTGTTCGTTAGTCTCTGCAACTTTGATCTCACGTGCTGATGAATGAGTGGCTAGCTCGTAGTAGGCATGTTGGTACAGCGTTTCCCTTGTGTCAGCCACTGACGCAGCTTTGAAGGAAACCTATGAAAGGGAACTCTTTGGTTAGTAATCTTGGTTTCCTGTGTAGGGAATAAGAGGCTGCGTAGCCAGCCATGCTCAGTCTCTGATTGATTTCCTTACTAGTAAATCTATCTATGATAGAATCACCACATTCTTAAAAGGCATCATTAAAGCAACACCTTAGTTAAAGAAGGCTGGTACTGTTGGCGTGATTCAGCCGCCAAACCAGAGCGTGTTCCCATAGTGTCAGCTACTGATGCAGCGTCTCATTCCTACATTTATTACTGTGCACACAAGCTTATGGGTGCGTGGATGAATTGAAATGATTATGAATACATGCAGCTGTTTAGTTTTGTTTCTTGTCTCTTATTGCAGGGACTTTGCGTATGTGGCTCGAGACAAGTTGACTCATGTGCTAAAGTGTCATGTATTTCGGTGTGACACCCCTGCAAAAAACATCGCCACAAGCATGCATGACATCTGCTCTAAGGTAAGGACATCTGAGCTGCTGGCTGAAAATATTCATACTCTTGTTCTTGTTTAAACATTGAAGACGTTGTGCGCTGCAGTGTGCAAAATATCCTAGATTTATTGAAACAACAGCGGTTCAGGTATTTATGAGCAGGGAATAATAATTGGAGTGGTTACTCATGCGATGTAGATGAGAACCTAACTTGTGTTGGGTACGAGGATAAACGTTATAAAAGTTAATAAAAGATGTGAATTAGGGGTGGGGGAAAAAATCGATTCTTAGATGCATCGCGATGCGGACGTGGACGATTCTGAATCGATTCACAATTGTCAAAAATCGATTTTCAAAAAAAAATACAATTTTTTTAGATATATATTTATAATAACGTAATACTGACGGAACGCGAAAGACGGAACTCTGAAGCGCGGAAGTGCAGTGGCCGGACCGTCTGTGTTGTGCACATAACAGACGCGGACGCGATGGCTGAGCGCCAAATCCAAACACCCTCCTCGTTAAAAGCTGACGTGTGGAAATATTTTGGCTTCTGAAGTTGAAGGGGGAAAGGAGCTGGACAAGAGCCACACTAGTTGTAAGCTTTGTAGAGTAAAACTAAAATATTTCGGAAACAAGACACATATGAGAAGCCAAATGACACGTTTCCAGCCAGAGGAGGAAAAACACTCGGCTGTAACGTTACCGGTCGTTGTTATATTATTAATTTACTACAAATATGCTGCTGCTAGTTCAGACACACATGTATTTTCCTGTTGGTTCTTTGCAATGTTAATAAAATATATTGTATGTTAATTCTTTATGGGTCATTACTTTGTACTTTTAAAGCAAAGTATTTATAGTCACACACACACACAAAAAAAAGATTCTGATAATCGATTTAGCATCGAATCGCAGCCCTCTGAATCGTAATCGAATCGAATCGTGAGGTGCCTAGAGATTCCCACCCCTAATGTGAATACACAACCATTGCATCTATTGAGAGTCTTGAGTAAATGGATCCAGTAAGTGCCACTCAAGCATCATAAACACGTTTTGCTCAAACCTCCACTGAATCTGAGGGTACTTTTTTAAGATTGGTATTTTTTGTACATAAAATTTCTATCACTATTTGAGTATATCCTTGTACAGCAGGTAGTGGTTTTTTTTTCTGTGCTGTAGAACATTTTGAACTCTTTAAAAATTGATTATGCTTATGTTGTAGTTACAAAAAAGTTATGAAGGACCTAAACTTGGTCATTGCTTAGTGAGGGATTGACAATTAGCTTACATGAGGATGTCAGAAAAACGTAGTTAAATACCCAATACCCATGTGAAATAAAAATAACTCTTTATAGAAAACAGGTGATCACCTTAAAGGGATACTCCACTTTTTTTGGAAATAGGCTCATTTTACTACTCCCCCAGAGTTAAACTGTTGAGTTTTACCGTTTTTGAATCCATTCAGCCGATCTCCGGTTCTGGCGGTACCACTTTTAGCATAGCTTAGTCATACATCATTGAAGTGGACAAGACCATTAGCATTTCTAAAAAAAAATTACCAAAGAGTTTCGATATTATCCTATTTAAAACTAGACTTGACTGTAGTTACATCGTGCACTAAGACCGACGGAAAATGTAAAGTTGTGATTTTCTAGGCTGATATGGCTAGGAACTATACTCTCATTCCTGCGTAGTAATCAAGAAACTTTACTGCCGTACCATGAGTGCAGCAGGCGTAATGATATGACGCAGCGCCTGAAAATAGTTCCGTTGTGTTGACGGAAGGTGGCCTATTTTCAGGCGCTGCTACACTTAGTGCACGATGTAACTACAGAAGAGTCAAGTTTTAAATAGGAAAAATATCAAAACTCTTTGGTCATTTTTTTTAGAAATGCTAATGGTCTTGTCCACTTCAATGATGTATGCTAAAAGTGGTACCCCCAGAACCGGAGATCAGCTGAATGGATTCAAAAACGGTAAAACTTAACAGTTTAACTCTGGGGGTGTTGTAAAATGAGCCTATTTCCAAAAAAAGTGGAGTATCCCTTTAATTAGACACATTACATTAGGTTTTCAAAATAATCTTCGCGACTTTGAATTTCCTTTCCGTGTAAAACAAGGCGTTCCAACTCTTCCCCTAGGTAATTATAGGGTTGGCTATTGCGCCCAGTTTGCCTTTACACACAAATGCAATTATTTTAGCCATCCGCACACTGGTCGCAATATTCTGATACGCAGTACTGTTACCTGTTCTTCTACTCATGTGATCTTATTCGGTGCCCTTGTGGTCTTGCACATGTTGGTAAAACTTCGAGACCATTGCATACTTGGATTAGTCCCTGTAAAAATTCTAATAACAATATAAATGTTAGAAATGTATTGCTAAAACATATTACAAAGACTGTGAACTGTGAAGTACTGAATTGTGGAGTTAGACCGTTAAACAGTTTTTCACCATTGCTATTTTCCGGATTTTTTGGGCGGGGCTAAAACGGGGCTCGATGACGCACTGGAGCCCCTGAGCTCCTGGACATGCCCCTACTTGATGACGCACTGAGGCCACTGAGGCTGGCCCCTCACCCCGCACTAAGATTAGTCAAAGAAACATGGAGAAAGCAGATCAAGAGGATCCACAAAGGAATTACGTTTTCTAAAGGGTTGTTGTTATTAACATGATAATTTCGGGGGGAAATGAGCAGCAGTCAACTAGCAGTGCAGCACCCGTAGCTACAGTTTAGAGTAGGAATGTCCCGATCCAATCACGCGATCGGAAATCTGGCCCGATCACGTGGTTTCAGACTCGATCGGAATCGGACGTTACCTCCCGATCAGGACTCGGATATATGTAAATTAGGGGTGTGCAACGGTACATGTATTCGTAATTATTGAACCGTTTCGGGACGAGTCTTCCGGTTCGGTACGCATACAAACCGAATTAATCCTAGGACCATTTTTCCTGCAGACAAAATCCGCGCTGGCGCGATCACCACAACGTTGCGCAACATCAAATGGCAAACGTAATGAAAGCGGAACGAAACTGCGCTACTCATTATATTGTGCTTAACGGACCATTTATCAGTTCGGACCAGCAACATCTGTGCAGCGCGAGATCAAGCGACACTGTGCTAAGAGATCCAGTGAAGAAAACATTTGAGTTCGCCACTGAAGTAATAATATCGCTGCGAGATCTAGAGAAGCGTTCACATTTCTCCGTTATTAACCGTAGATCTCTATTAGATCAAACAGCGCTGACGTGGGAACAGGAGAAACATTGTGAACATGGATTTAATGTTGCACTTCAAAACTCAAATATTATATAAATATATATTTAAATGTTATTTTTAATGTGATTACCAAAACATTATTTGTTCATCCTTCAAAGATTACATTTATAAAGCTGAAAGTTTCAAGATGTAGGAAAACTCAAACTTATTTAAAGGTTTTTCCTTTAATAAATAGGAAATTTCTCTGGCATTTCTTGAACCGAACCGCAAATTTTGTGAACTGTTACACCCCTAATGTGTGTGTATATATATATATTAGGGGTGTAACGGTTCACAAAATTCACGGTTCGGTTCGATACGATACACTTGTGTCACGGTTCGGTTCGGTACGATTCGGTACGTTTCCGATACAGCAAAAAGAAAGAAATGCCAGAGAAATTTCCTTGATTTAATCTTTTTAATTATATTTTTATTAAAACTAACATCATAAAGTATGATATTTTTTAACTTTGAGCAATGATGGAGCTATACTTGACTTTTCTTAGGAGCTTATAAAACAAAACAGCTCCTTGGACAAAATTAAATGTAATATTGTAGTAGTTATAAACAAAGGTTTATTTTAGTTCAGATTAACATTTGAGGGCAGCAATTGTATTCATAATGTCAAAATAAAACCGACGTGATGTTACTTGAAAGCATTATAGCCTACTATTCCTGCCAAACTTCCATGGTTACAGTTAGTAGTGTTACTACAGTAAACCCATGGTGAATGTTGCTGATCTGTGGACACTGGATAGTTCATTCATGGCACAATGTTTCTTCCTGGTTTCCACGTCAGCGCTGTTTGATCCGTTAATAACGGAGAAATGCGAATGTTTCTCACTAGATCTTGCAGCGATGTTATTACTTCAGTGGCGAATTCAAATGCTTTCTTTACTGGATTTGGCTGTGTAGTAACAGTGCTGATGATTAAGATCGGCTCGCGCTGTATTTGTCCAAACTGATAAACGGTCCTTCAACCACACAATAACGAGTGGTTTCGTTCCGCTTACATTACATTTGCCATTTGATGTTGGGCAATGTTGTGGTCACGCACATTATGAGCGCGCTTGCCACGCGTGACGCGCCTTCATTTGAAATAACGAAATTTTGGTCGGCAGGAAAAATGGTCCAACGAACCGTTCGGTTCAAAAATGCGTACCGAAAACCGAACCGAAAGCCTCGTACCGAACGGTTCAATACGAATACGTGTATCGTTACACCCCTAATATATATATATATATATATATATATATATATATATATATATATATATATATGCTCATTATTTTTTTATACACTTTTAAAACATTTTTATTTTTTGTTTACATGCCTGCCGGGTATTTTAAGTTGAGGTGCTATTTGTTTTTATTTTAGACTTTTTCTATATTTACTGTTGCACTAAAGTCTAAAAGTGAAGATTTTATGTTATTTATTACTTGATTGTTCAAGCTACCTCACAGAAGTGCTCTGTTTGTTAACAGAGTTGTTGAATGTTAAAATAAGGTGAATTAAATAAAAAATAAGGAACATCCTGGATCTGTTTTTTCTCTCTTCTTTATTCTTTTTTTATGTATTATAAGTATCGGATCGGGACTCGGTATCGGATCGGGACATCCCTAGTTTAGAGGAGTGCATGCTCGCAACGGGGAAAGCATGAAGCTTACTTGACAACATCAGTTCATATATCAATATCGTAACGATTAGAAATAACCTTAAATAATGTATGATTATCTGCATCTTTCCGTCTCTTATGTATAGTTACTTTTTAAACACGAAAATTGCATTCAGCATGACATACAAGCTGTTGCCGTGGTAATGAACAACCTGCTTGTTAAAGTGAATGTATAATCCTGTATCTGAGGCAAAATTACTAAATATGCAGTGCGAGTTATATATTTCTAACTCCAAACAATTAGCTACTGAACCAGCTTATAAAATCTTCTTCAAGGCTGTGCTGGTACATTTGAGGTAAAGGTCATGGGGTTTCTCAGATTTCGCTTGAGACCGGTATAAGCATTCGCCTCGATAGTATTCGTGTGTCTCCTTCATTGCGTATCTTTATATTTTGAATATATCCCTCCACTGCATACTGTAACCCCTTTTGCCTCAACCTGGAGGATATCGCTGAGGTATTGCTCCAAAAAAGGTCAGTGACACGCACGGGTATACCTCTTCCCGTCATGGCAATCTGTCGCGCTGGTCGTGTTTGACCATTTGTTTGACGGGCGTAGTAACAATAACTAGGGGGCGTGGCTTTTGCGAACAGTCAATTGCGTAATCTGCCGCCGCGCTGCGGCTCATTCAGAGCGATTGAAAGCTGGTAGCAGATGAATTCAAGTGAAACATAGTTAAAATAATTCATAATCACAATACTGAAATTAGGCTACTGAAATGAAATTGAATAAATAATGAAAACTTATAACATTGCAATAGAAACATGTTAGGCTACATCAATGAGGCTTTGCAAGAGACTTTAACGTATCAGCGTTCAGACGGTAGCTCTGTGGTTAATGCAACGACATAAGCCTCACGGAGCTTCTAGCGACCCGAGATCGAATCTCATTGTAATCTCATGCTGTTAATTAGTTAGCGAGTTTATTAACTGTTTATTTGTTTAAAGTCAAGCGTTTTGTTGAATTATCAATGGCACAATACAACATACATTTCCTACATTCCTGTAGAGCCGCTGCACATGACAAAACTGATGTGTAATGTAAAAAGACACTAAAATTACTTGAGTTTGAATCCCCATCGAACAATTTAAGGTTTAAATAGTGTAGGGACAGGTTTTTTATTTATTTATTTTAAACAGGGTTGCATCGAGTTTAGAGTTTATTTCCTTTGCGATGCAAAATAAAAAACACAGAATCTTATTATTGCGACATTTTAAATGTTTATTGCTAAAGAAATTGCAGCTAAATTAAACGATTAAAACAGTACAAAACGAAAATAGTCCAAAGCAACAAATTAAAAACATGCGTTTCTCTTTGCCTCTCTCGCGCTGGATCTCTTTTTAGCAAGTTTATTTAGTCTCCCTCGCTGCGCGCACCAGGTCTCTCTCGAAATTAAACATTTCAGGGTAAAAACACATCATACTACTGATAATACGTGTCATCCATACACATGAAAAAAACAACAAAAAACAAATGATACAGCCTTTGTTGCTTCAAAGACACAGCATGCCTTGTTGAATTCACCTTACAATAAAACGAGGTTAATCGGGAATTAAAGAGCTTTGTGCTGCTCACTCGTTTCTTGGCATGAACAGTTCACGTTTAGATAATGCCAGATTGTTGACAATCATACACACTGCTCAAACATAAAAAAAAAAAAACAGTTGAAACAACTGGATTGAACACTTAAATTTAAAGTGTGTGTGAAATAGCTTTAAAAAAGGCTACTATGAATAAACTACAATATTTGTAATTTAATAAGATATGTCCTACATTTGGACACATCGAGAGAATTTAGCCTTTGCCTGCTCATCAGGCTGGCTATCCGGCATCTCCATATGAAAGAGGAACATTAACACCTATTGTTCAGCACGCACGATACAGCACTGAACTGTCCCTCCAAACCCCCCACAGGCTCTCTGAGTCTGAGACTGACTTACAACAAAGAGAAGTCGCAACTCACACTTAAATCGCTATTCTAGACATTAGCATTAGGCTATTAAAGTGTTGATAATAAAGGAATTAAATTATTTAAGCTACATGTAGTGATATTTCTGTCATAAAAGTTTATTGCTAAATATTTAATTATTTCAATAATTTAAGAAATAAAACTGGTTTGGGACAGCTTTTTCCAAGCAAAACTAAACGCTCATTTGTTGTCATGAACAAAATGTTCAACTCAATATTAAATTCCACAGGGATCTTTGGATCCTTACAACCAGGTTGCATGCAATTTGTGAATTAAGTTTTTTTTTTTTTTTTTTATTCAAATAAATTTCGAACCACGGTGCTTCGTAGTACTGCTGCTAAACTAAACATTTATAAAATAATTATGAACTTGTCAGAAATAAAACAATATCGCAACATTTCGACAAATAAATTATTTGATCTGTTTTTACATTTTAATTCAGGGCGATTTATTTAATTAGAGCGAGATTTTCACCCTTGCCATGTCATTTTCTCATTGGGAAGCGCTTGCATATCTAAGCATGTTTGAGTAGATCCTCTGTACTTCTCGTTTTCATATGGATTACGTAATCAGATAACATTTATTAGCCTAAATATTTAGACATTTAAAGGCTTTAGACATAGCCGATTTCTTATCGTGACTGAGCTGAGGCAAGTGGCTTTCGGTTCATTTGACGCGCAGTTCCCGGAGACCGAGACGACAGATAAACTTTTGTCGTTAGCCTAATATGAATAAAAGTTTACAGTTTTGAACAATGTAGGCTACTCTACTCTTATCTGTATGACCAAAAAATCACGGTGTAGGCTATTAAGTTATTTTAGCTGTTATGAGAAAAATAATTTTTACAGAACTGCTTTTGAAATTACAATTGGTATTATTATACAGATGTAAAGGCGTTCTGTTGGATACTATCTGTTCCTTGTAAAATGGAAATGCATGGTAATTTTATTTTAAAAATATAAGCTAACAACTATATGGTGTAACCGAGTTTTAGAACTAGACATATCTCTCTGCATTTATAAATATAACATTTACAATAGTCCATGTTTGTTCGGGATTTGAACCCGTGTCATCTGAATGATCGAACCTTAACTGTGCGTTCACACCGAGCTCCGGCGAGGGCGGCGCGTCTTGGACAGTGAGAGCGGCGAGGAGAGTTGAAGTCAGGTCAACTTTATGGTAATGAGCTATGACGCGGTTCGGCGGCAACCAATCGGAATGTAGAAGTGCTCCGTTTGAGAGAATTCCAGAGAGCGCAGTCCTGTAAACTTTGGTTCCGACCACATTAGTTCCCAAGCAAAATCGAGAAGGTTGATCATTTGAATTTGATAAGAAGGCGCGCAACACTATTTATAGGCAAGATTTTCGTGCTAGAACACTTTTTCAGCGGGAATGCAAATTATAATAACACTTAACCATGAACACAAAAGCCACACCACACAAATGGCTTTTAATTTGTTTATTTCATTAGCAAACATGTCACTATAATTGTTAGGTTCTTTCCATCGATCAATTTTCTGCAAAAATAACGATCGTCATGCTTGTTTGCTTTGCGGCCCCTTTAAAGGTGAACTAAGTAACTTTTTTACCTTAACCGAACAGCTTTGGAGTCATTGTAATGTTTATATTACTGATTTCGTGTTGAATGGTGGTCGTCTCGCACCCCCCTGGTGCCTGTGAGCCGCAAAACCACCCTTGCAACTTTGGGCCGGCGAGCCGCCGGCTGTGTGTTAGGAAGTATCGTGTGATATGAGGTCTCGCTAGGTAACGAATTTCTTTACGGCAAAAAACAGATCTGATAAAATTCTGATAAAATGAGCATCAAACAGAAATAACCCGGTGCCGTATACATGTGGTGTTGGGCGCGCGCAGCTCTTAAAGGGCCCATACCTTATTTCCACTCGTTACAGCGTCCATCCTACTGAACAGGTACCGGTGTACAGGGGGAGGGGATCCGGCCGTGAGTGCGGGCCATCTCTGCGTGAGTGCTATTCACGACAGTACAAGTGCTCCACAGCGACTCTAGGGGTCGCTGTTTGACAAAAACGAAATTCCTACTTAGTGCTGCTTTAAATACAGTTTTAAAAAAGACCACGCATTCGATCTACGTCAGAGCATCAGAGCGTCCACATATTAATATATTATATATATTTTTTCCCTTGTCACATGACTTGAATTATTTGGCACCTGCTTTTGAGTGTGTCTAATTAACCCTCTGGGGACCAAGAACGCACCCGTGCGTTTTGGCAGAATTTTTTCACATAGCAGAAAAATACACTTAAACTACTCCATAATTTCTGGTCATACAGAGTTATGAAACATATTTTAAAATACTGTTAAATGTCTACTTTTTTATGTGCCCACCTACAATCGAAATAAAATATTGTGCTTTTGTAAAATAAAGAAAATAAACAGGGTGTGCGTTCTGCCTCTCCGTGTCCGTGAACTTTTTTTCTGGAGCACGCCTCTAAACTTAAAAAAAAAAAACTCAGCTAATACTATTCACCCAGACATGAGCAATATATGTTTATGATCATTTAAGTTTGTACTTTTAAATTATCTAATTTAAAACTAAAATAAATATTCCCTGTTTATGTAATCTATATAAAAAGAGAGATGTGTCAGCCGTTCTCATTATCGTTCTCGCATCTCATTATTCCGCTTATGTGACACGCCCACGGAGAGCGCGCGCTATTCAAACGCTAATGATCTGAAGCAACACATTGAGACGTGTAAACGCCCATATAAACTCTGTAAACACTATGTTTAGTCAGATTAATGTACTGTCGTCTTGCGCGGCTGTGAGGAATAATCCTGGGACATTTACCTACCTCAGAACAAGTGCTGGTTTATTTTCACTTCGAGGAGCGAGCTGAGCTGTAAGTGTTTTATTCTTGTGCTTTGTTCTAATCGCGATATAGAATAACGTTTAGTGTCTGTAAACGCAAAAATAGCCTACTGTTTAAATTTGAATCATGTTTCTGTGTGTGTGTGTGTGTGTGTGTGTGTGTGTTTGACTAGTTTAGGATCTATTATAAAGTTTTAACTCTAAAATAGACATCAAATAAGCTTTTGTTAGCAGTTTCTGCTCATATGTTAAATATATAGTATGTTTTGTCAAAAATAAACTTATCAACTGTTATAGTGTTTGTTCCAGCTAGGCTATATCAAAATAATGAATCCTTAACTTTGAAATCTGTATAATAAAAAATGTATTGGCATACTTTAAAAAATAATACTTTATGAGATTTATGGATCTTATAAGATCTTTCCAACTCTAACTTTGAACCAATTCTATTGAATGGCCCATATAACCTATTTGAACAGGATTTGTTTCCAGGTATGACTAAAAATGTGCTTTTGACTTTCATTTATATTTTGATTTGATATATATATATATGTCTGTGTGTGTGTGTATATATGTAGCCTATATATATTTTCCTTGCATTCTTTCTTGTGACACACCTGAATGAAATGAATGCATCCTTGTCTTCTCAGGTGGGAATCACCTAATTATACATGAGGGGGTTGGACCGTTCACGCCCATTCGCATATTGCCTTTCAAACAAAAACAATGTTTTTCACAATTTAAAGCACTCTATGGTGTTATGTGAATGATTAGAAAGGATGATTTTCAGATCATTTTGAAGCAAATACTCTAGGCCACAACTTCCATTAGTCAAAAGTCTTGTGGACACATATTTAGTATGTGTTTTGTGGCCTTATTTCAGAAACTTTCATTTTTAGTTTTATCAATAAACATGCATAAACAATATTTTCTCAAAAATACAAACATGTACATACATGTTGCTTACATATTATGGTAGCCCTGTTTGTGCTAAATAGCGTGTAATTTCACCTGTGCCATTAATATGTTTATAAGCAACTGAAAAAAGCACAAATGTCAGGGCATGTCAAAACATCTCAAGGACCCCAAAAACACCTTGGTCCCCAGAGGGTTAATGCTGGGGCCACACTAAAAGATATTTAAAATCTTATAATATTTTCAAAATGTGAGAGACCACAAACATGAGGACAAAAAATCCTAGATTTGACAGTTTTGCTTCTATAGTGTGTGGCTTGCCGCAATGTAGCAGACACACACCACAGAAGAAGACAACACACGTGTGGACAACACACAAACAGATTTTCAACCAATGCCCCAACTGTGAACACAGGATCTCGCAAAATCTCTCGTGACTTCAGAGTAAACATGGTGGACGAAGAAATTGCTATGATAGTATTTGGAATGCTTTTGACAGAACATTCACGGAAAAAGAAAAGGGTTTGCGTGAAGTCGTGGAGATGGCGGGAGCATGGACTGTAAATGTGCCATGACTACGGTTGTTACGCTTCCGTCTTCTGTCAGCCCGCTTTCTGATTGGGTATCTTTTCGTTCCACCTGACAATCAACAGAGTAGTTCGCGTTTATCCTCTGGTTCCCCCCACACATCAGGTTTTCTGATCGTAAATATTCGCGATCGGGGCGGCTCCGACGTTCTTCCGAGCAGGTTCATTCACTCTTAACACACCTCACACCACAGGAAAATCTGATAAGATAATCTGTTGAACCATCAAGATGATGGGGACTTCACTTATGCCTGGCTAACACTACAGGAGTGTTAAAATCCTAACCGATGGTGAGATCTGGTTGCAGCACACACTTAAAGCTGCAGTAGGGAGTTTTGAGAAAACGTTGACCTGAAAATTTGAACAAGCACAAGCACAGGTCCCACCCCCTTACTCTCTGCTGCGCTACAGCCCTCCCTCCACAGCTCGTCCTCCACAGCGTAGCCTGTCGTGAACGCGCAGGCTAGTAAACAGGGCCACCGATAACAGCGGATAAAAAGTTATATGGCACATTCACTAATAGGGACTAAACGTCAACAATAGCCGCGTTTCCACCGCAATTACCAGGAACTATTTGTCCCAGGAACTTTTTTCATAGGAACTTTTTTTGCCCCAGAACGGTTGCTCACTGCGTTTACACCGTGGACTAAAGTACCGGGAAGATTAGTCTGGTGACGTTGAACTGCGTGCGACTGCTCCTCCCAGTCTGCGCGTACTTGTTTTGAGTTTTAAGTATTGAGGAGATTCAAGCTGTGCTGTTTTTGTGTGCGATCTATTGGTTTACTAACGAGGCCATTAACAAAACGGCAGAAAAGAGACGAACACTAATACCAAAGCATATTCATTTCAGAAAGCTCGTAATGCTAGATAGACAACGTTTGTTATCAGCTATAGCGGACATGACCGTGAGATGGATGGGACGAACGCGCGCCTGCCCATACTTTGACTACAAACTTGGTCCTCAAATCATTATGGTAAATGGACTGCATTTATACAGCGCTTTCACAGACCCAATGGCCACCAAAGCGCTTTACAATTTGCCTCACATTCACCCATTCATACACTCACTCATACACCGATGTCAGCCATACAAGGCGCCATCCAGCTCGTCGGGGTTAGGTGTCTTGCTCATGGACACTTCGACACTTGGTCAGGTGGAACCGGGGATTGAACCACCAACCTTCCGGTTTGTAGACAACCTACATGAACCACTGAGCCACTGCCGCCCACAAATTATGTATTTTGCAATAGCCTACATGTAACTTTATAACGTTGCACTCTTTCTATAAGTTATAAATAGCTAGTAAGATAACGTTAATATAACGGTAACTAACGTTACAGTATGTAAGTAATTATTCTAGCGATATATAATGCTAGATAAGGTGTGCTAGTACATTATTTCAGCAACATGACAAGCCAGTGAATTAGCAGGTTTCAATTGTTGCTTAGCAGAGTGCGTGACATTTTACATCTACATGTTATGCGGCTAGAGTTTTGACACCGAGTCAATGGGCTCTGTGTAATTCTTTCTTTTTCGCTTGTTTATCGTCATCGGTCTTTTTCCTTTTACCTCTTTGTTTTATGAGCAGGTGTCACTCGAGAATTGGCAGTTTAGGTTGTTTCTCCGTCATAAGCACAGCTGCAGCTCGCCGGCAATCTTGAGTTTGAACGACGGCTCGCGCTGTGCAAGAGAGGGGTGTGATCAGCGCCTACACAAGCGTGATTGACACTGCTAAGACATTCCTCCTGGCTCTGATTGGTTGTTTCTGACCGGGAGCGTGTATTTCTGCAAATGGCAATAGGACCACTGGGAGGAGCCAGAGGAGCTTGATTTTTACACATATTATCTGTCTTATATTCTACTGTCAGGACATAATGACAGTTTTAACAAATATGTAAAAATATTTTTTTACAAAAGTTACCTACAGCAGCTTTAACCCTCTGGGGACCAAGGGTTTTTTGAGGCCCTTGGGATGTTTTGACATGCACTGACATTTGTGCTTTTTTCAGTTATTTATAAACATGTTAATGGCAACGGTGTAAATTCACTCTATATAGCACAAACGGGGCTACCATAATATTTGAGCAACATGTATGTACATGTTTGTATTTTTGAGAGAATATTATTTATGCATGGTTATTGAAAAACTTACAAATAAAAGTTTCTGAAATAAGGCCACAAAACACATATTGATTATTTATTCACAAGACTTTTGAAAATTGTATCACATAGCCTAGAATATTTGCTCCAAAACTATGTGAGAATCATCCTGACTACTCATTCAGATAAGTCAATAAAGTCTTTTATAATGTGTATGACGTGTTTAGTGTGAGAAAGCTTTATGCGAGGAGGTGTGATCTCTCATTAATATGTATGGCATTTCACACCTGAGAAAGACAAAGACCCTCCCAGTTTAGGATCTATTATAAAGTTTTAACTCTAAAATAGACATCAAATAAGCTTTTGTTAGCAGTTTCTGCTCATATGTTAAATATATAGTATGTTTTGTCAAAAATAAACTTATCAACTGTTATAGTGTTTGTTCCAGCTAGGCTATATCAAAATAATGAATCCTTAACTTTGAAATCTGTATAATAAAAAATGTATTGGCATACTTTAAAAAATAATACTTTATGAGATTTATGGATCTTATAAGATCTTTCCAACTCTAACTTTGAACCAATTCTATTGAATGGCCCATATAACCTATTTGAACAGGATTTGTTTCCAGGTATGACTAAAAATGTGCTTTTGACTTTCATTTATATTTTGATTTGATATATATATATATGTCTGTGTGTGTGTGTATATATGTAGCCTATATATATTTTCCTTGCATTCTTTCTTGTGACACACCTGAATGAAATGAATGCATCCTTGTCTTCTCAGGTGGGAATCACCTAATTATACATGAGGGGGTTGGACCGTTCACGCCCATTCGCATATTGCCTTTCAAACAAAAACAATGTTTTTCACAATTTAAAGCACTCTATGGTGTTATGTGAATGATTAGAAAGGATGATTTTCAGATCATTTTGAAGCAAATACTCTAGGCCACAACTTCCATTAGTCAAAAGTCTTGTGGACACATATTTAGTATGTGTTTTGTGGCCTTATTTCAGAAACTTTCATTTTTAGTTTTATCAATAAACATGCATAAACAATATTTTCTCAAAAATACAAACATGTACATACATGTTGCTTACATATTATGGTAGCCCTGTTTGTGCTAAATAGCGTGTAATTTCACCTGTGCCATTAATATGTTTATAAGCAACTGAAAAAAGCACAAATGTCAGGGCATGTCAAAACATCTCAAGGACCCCAAAAACACCTTGGTCCCCAGAGGGTTAATGCTGGGGCCACACTAAAAGATATTTAAAATCTTATAATATTTTCAAAATGTGAGAGACCACAAACATGAGGACAAAAAATCCTAGATTTGACAGTTTTGCTTCTATAGTGTGTGGCTTGCCGCAATGTAGCAGACACACACCACAGAAGAAGACAACACACGTGTGGACAACACACAAACAGATTTTCAACCAATGCCCCAACTGTGAACACAGGATCTCGCAAAATCTCTCGTGACTTCAGAGTAAACATGGTGGACGAAGAAATTGCTATGATAGTATTTGGAATGCTTTTGACAGAACATTCACGGAAAAAGAAAAGGGTTTGCGTGAAGTCGTGGAGATGGCGGGAGCATGGACTGTAAATGTGCCATGACTACGGTTGTTACGCTTCCGTCTTCTGTCAGCCCGCTTTCTGATTGGGTATCTTTTCGTTCCACCTGACAATCAACAGAGTAGTTCGCGTTTATCCTCTGGTTCCCCCCACACATCAGGTTTTCTGATCGTAAATATTCGCGATCGGGGCGGCTCCGACGTTCTTCCGAGCAGGTTCATTCACTCTTAACACACCTCACACCACAGGAAAATCTGATAAGATAATCTGTTGAACCATCAAGATGATGGGGACTTCACTTATGCCTGGCTAACACTACAGGAGTGTTAAAATCCTAACCGATGGTGAGATCTGGTTGCAGCACACACTTAAAGCTGCAGTAGGGAGTTTTGAGAAAACGTTGACCTGAAAATTTGAACAAGCACAAGCACAGGTCCCACCCCCTTACTCTCTGCTGCGCTACAGCCCTCCCTCCACAGCTCGTCCTCCACAGCGTAGCCTGTCGTGAACGCGCAGGCTAGTAAACAGGGCCACCGATAACAGCGGATAAAAAGTTATATGGCACATTCACTAATAGGGACTAAACGTCAACAATAGCCGCGTTTCCACCGCAATTAGCGGACATGACCGTGAGATGGATGGGACGAACGCGCGCCTGCCCATACTTTGACTACAAACTTGGTCCTCAAATCATTATGGTAAATGGACTGCATTTATACAGCGCTTTCACAGACCCAATGGCCACCAAAGCGCTTTACAATTTGCCTCACATTCACCCATTCATACACTCACTCATACACCGATGTCAGCCATACAAGGCGCCATCCAGCTCGTCGGGGTTAGGTGTCTTGCTCATGGACACTTCGACACTTGGTCAGGTGGAACCGGGGATTGAACCACCAACCTTCCGGTTTGTAGACAACCTACATGAACCACTGAGCCACTGCCGCCCACAAATTATGTATTTTGCAATAGCCTACATGTAACTTTATAACGTTGCACTCTTTCTATAAGTTATAAATAGCTAGTAAGATAACGTTAATATAACGGTAACTAACGTTACAGTATGTAAGTAATTATTCTAGCGATATATAATGCTAGATAAGGTGTGCTAGTACATTATTTCAGCAACATGACAAGCCAGTGAATTAGCAGGTTTCAATTGTTGCTTAGCAGAGTGCGTGACATTTTACATCTACATGTTATGCGGCTAGAGTTTTGACACCGAGTCAATGGGCTCTGTGTAATTCTTTCTTTTTCGCTTGTTTATCGTCATCGGTCTTTTTCCTTTTACCTCTTTGTTTTATGAGCAGGTGTCACTCGAGAATTGGCAGTTTAGGTTGTTTCTCCGTCATAAGCACAGCTGCAGCTCGCCGGCAATCTTGAGTTTGAACGACGGCTCGCGCTGTGCAAGAGAGGGGTGTGATCAGCGCCTACACAAGCGTGATTGACACTGCTAAGACATTCCTCCTGGCTCTGATTGGTTGTTTCTGACCGGGAGCGTGTATTTCTGCAAATGGCAATAGGACCACTGGGAGGAGCCAGAGGAGCTTGATTTTTACACATATTATCTGTCTTATATTCTACTGTCAGGACATAATGACAGTTTTAACAAATATGTAAAAATATTTTTTTACAAAAGTTACCTACAGCAGCTTTAACCCTCTGGGGACCAAGGGTTTTTTGAGGCCCTTGGGATGTTTTGACATGCACTGACATTTGTGCTTTTTTCAGTTATTTATAAACATGTTAATGGCAACGGTGTAAATTCACTCTATATAGCACAAACGGGGCTACCATAATATTTGAGCAACATGTATGTACATGTTTGTATTTTTGAGAGAATATTATTTATGCATGGTTATTGAAAAACTTACAAATAAAAGTTTCTGAAATAAGGCCACAAAACACATATTGATTATTTATTCACAAGACTTTTGAAAATTGTATCACATAGCCTAGAATATTTGCTCCAAAACTATGTGAGAATCATCCTGACTACTCATTCAGATAAGTCAATAAAGTCTTTTATAATGTGTATGACGTGTTTAGTGTGAGAAAGCTTTATGCGAGGAGGCGTGATCTCTCATTAATATGTATGGCATTTCACACCTGAGAAAGACAAAGACCCTCCCATAATGGCCCTATTAGGTGCTATCAGGCCCTTATGAGGAGCCTTGCACAAAGAATGAGGAGATTTAAAAAAGAATGGCTTTTAGATTGTTTGGATTTATTTACAACACAACATAATCCAAAGATACACAACAAAGGACTGGTTTCTGGTTAAAATTGCTTTGGTTTCTGGTTAAAATTGCTTTTTAATTATATATACACTACCGTTTAAAAGTTTGGGGTCGGTACGATTTTAAATACTTTTAAAAGAATTCTCTTCTGCTAACCATGGCTGCGCTTATTTGATAAAAAATACAACAAAAATCGGTTATAGTATTAAATATTATTCCAGTGTAAATCAGCTGTTTTCTGTGTGAATATATAGTAAAGTGTAATTTATTCCTGTGATCAAAGCTGAATTTTCAGCATCACCAGTGTCAGTGACTTCAGTGTCAAATGATCCATCACAAATCAGTATAATATGAGGATTTGATGCTCAAGAAACATTTATTATTATTATCAATGTTGAAACAGTTGTTGGTCTGTCAGTTTTTTTTAGGATTCTTTGATGAATAGGAAGTTCAAAAGACTTTTGTAACATTATAAATGTCTTTACTGTCACTTTCGATCAAATTAATTATTCCTTGATAAATAAAAGTATTGATTTCTTTCCTCCTAAAAATAAAATTCTCACTGACCCCAAACTTTTGAACGGTAGTGTATATACACACACACACACACTGCTTAGAATAAGTGAAAACACCCATGCTAAAGTTGACTAAGAAGAGGAATAAAAAATCTTAATGCCTTAATTTAAAAAATGAGGAAAACTCTAACCTTTAGGGAAATGAATAATGTCCCTGAATTCTTTGTGAATGAATAATTTATCGCAAATAATTAAATGTTCTTCTTTAAAATACAGGGTGCATACTCTGGACACTTCTATCACACCCCCTTCACCATATAGACATGGTTTTATTTCAGTTCAAAGTTAGAGTTGGAAACATCTTGAAAAGAAAATAGTCTTTTTCCATAAATGTCTTAGTTTGATCATACATATTTCAAAGTTGAGGATTCATTATTTTGATATAGCTTGCATTGGAACAAACATCTTAGTTGATTAGTTTATTGACAAAACATAAGCTTATTTGATGTCTTTATTTTGAAGCTTATTTGATGCTTATTTGATTTGAAAAACTTTATCCAAAACTAGTCAAAGAAATGTTCTTTTATTTCGTCTGTAACAGTGCGTATCTGTGCGTTCATTCATTCATTCATTCACACACACACACACACACACACACACACACACACACACACACACACACACACACACACAGAGAGAGAAACATAATTCACATTTAAACAGTAGGATATGCTATTTGTCCGTTTACAGACACTAACGTTATTCTATATCGCGATTAGAACAAAGCACAAAACACTTACACTTCTCAGCTGAATCTGTTGCTCCTCCTCGAAGTGAAAATAAACCAGCCCTTCTGTGGTAAATGTCCCAGGATTATTCCTCATAGCCGCGCAAGACGAATCTTAATCTGACTAAAAAATATTGTGTGTTTACAGCATTTGCCTGGGGGCGTTTATCTATTTAGCAAATGGCCTCAACACATTATCTTATGAATAGCGCGCTCTGCGAGTGGATGTGAACAAATTAACGATAATGAGCTGAGACAGGAGAAACTGTACTTCTCTTTAGTTTTTGACAGATTACATTGCAGGAGAATTTTTGTTTTAAATGTGAATTGTTTTATTTAAAAGTAGAAATATAAAGCGTTCTTTAGACGTATGTTTCATGTTTGTGTGATAAGTATTAGCGGAGTTTCCGTTCATTTTCCAGACATGTTTCAGAAAGATTTTTGCGGAGACAGAGTGAGCTGAAAGCACTCCCTGTTTATTTTATTTATTTTTAAAAAAACACAAGGTTTTGATGTTAATGTGAGTGTACACACAAAAAGAAGACCCTCTATAGTTTATAATCATGTATTGATTTTATTTATATGACCATAAATGACGGAGTATTTTAAGTCTATGTTGCTGCTATGTGAAAAAAAAAACAGCAAAACGCGCGGGCGCGTTCTTGGTCCCCAGAGGGTTAAGGAGAATCGTGCAGATGTTCTTCCCTCAAATCCTAAACATGCTCACACTACAAGATTTGAAAATCGCGGCGCATCACACACTACACAATGTTATTAAGATTACCGTGCCAGAGGAAGCGCCTCACGTGATCTCACGCAGCAGATCTGAAGCGGAAAAGCAGATGTAAACACAATATCTGTCCTTCATATCAAGTCATATTCGTGAAAAGGTAGCCGTGACCAAGGAAAGCGAAATCTTTCTAAAATCATCCTTTTAACATTTTAAGGATATTTCTAATGAATGGCGTCAGCGCTGGTCAATACCGTATAGTGGAGCTCAGTTTACTCCACTTCGTTTTAACACGCTTTTTAGTTTCGGTTTCATTACTGAACATGTACTTGTCTTCGTGCCTGCTGACCACAGATTAACACTTATTTATTTAGCAATTAAGAAATGGAGATAATAACACACAGCGCGCTGTTGAGTCACTCAAAATTACCTCAAGGGAAATCCTTCACCACGACCTTTACAACATTCTTATTGGCTATTTTATAAGAATATACGTTTTGACAGTGTTGGGAAAGTTCACTTTCTACATGAACTAGTTCAAAGTTCAGTTCACAAATTTGAAAATGAATTAGTTCAGTTCATAGTTCATACTTAGAAATTTTGAACTAAGTTCACAGTTCCAAAAATGAACTAGTTCATAGGTCTTTTTTTTCCATATGTTGCTGCGAGCTATTTTTATTATTTTTGTATTATTGCCACAGCACATATAGACCCACAGACAGCAATTATTTTATCGACGGGCAAAGTTTGCACAGAAAAAAAACGATTTTTCCCATCCTCACCGACCTTGTCATAAAACATTTAAAAGATCATACGACGCCTCCTCGCTGCTTTGTCGGCTACATGCTGCTTTTAGTTTTGATGATGCATGTGGCGGTGCGACCATAGACTGTAAAAAAATATGGACGTAGTATCCGTGACGTCACCCGTAGGTTTCTGAAGAGCGTTTTTGAAGCCTAAAGTGGGCGTCGCCGACCGTCGCCATCTTGGCAGCGCGTCACCTCTCGTCACTCCTGGATAAAATAAAATGGACAAAGAGGCGAGACGTGGTTGGAGCTGAGGTGCTAATGCTATATGCTACTGGCCTCGCGCTAAAGTGACAGCTGATTGAAGAGGTAAAGCCAATAGTTAAAGTTCATGTTTTTGCCCTTCGAAATACTACAATAGTTAAAAGACGTAACTAAAAGTGAGACTATTTACTTTACTTTTTTATCAACTTTATTAATCCCACAAGGGGCAATTAGTTAAGAGCAGAATGTATACACATATATGTACATAACACAGATCACACACATTTCTCACAACATACAAGCAGTCAACTATGTGTTTCGCTGTCGTGATGCATTATTATTCTGCTAGTTAAAAATGTATTATCATGCAGACAGTAACTTACAATATTGCTCTGAGCTTGTGCGTGTGACAGTGATTCATGCGCATACATGTCAGTCAAGTTCATAAAGAGCTTTATTCAGTCCATTTTAAAATCTGATTTTGGCAGCCTCTCAATTTCTCAAATGGGTTAAAGCCAAAGATATTACTTCAGAAGTTCAAGTAAATGCACTAGAAATCCGCGCTCATTTAAGTGTGTGCATCTATTGCATGGACGGAGAGAAAGCACTGACACCTGCAGGATTTCATCTGACGGTACTTTTATTTTACACTAAAAAGTTAAATAAGCATATCTGTTCCGTGAGAGCAACAGCACCGCATAACGAGTGTGGTCTCTATGTCTACAGACGTTTTTAAATCTAAACTCCAAAAAGCAATGAAATTGTCAGACATCCATTAGTGCATGCGAGGGAAACAACTGGAAATACAGCGCTGGTTGTTCTCTCCATACTCGACAACGACGGAATCCAACGGCGTGCATGGGCGAAGGTATAATACGTGTATTAAATTGTATGAAATAATCCCGAAAAAAGCACAAACACAGCTGAGGGTGACGCTAACAGACAGCAGACAAACGACTAGCAGTGAAAGCAGCAGCAATCCACCTGTCACTCAAGTGGCCACGCCCTTAATTATGCAGAACTTTAAGGCTTAATATAATTTAAACGGATGAGTTGTAAAAAAATTCACCCCCCTCACAGTCGTCATGAAGGGCAAAATTAGCTATATAGACCAAAACAACTATTTGCCACCAGGCTGTAAACGTGAAGCTGTGTGCTGCTGTGAAGTTGGGCATTTTAACATGGGAGAGATGCAGATTTGACTCACTTTTGCAGTCAGCCTCAAGCGGCCAGTCGATGAATTGCAGTTTAATTCACTTCCGTGTTGGTTTCAAGAGAGAGACGGGGAGGTTGCCGCTTGGATGCGACACTGGTGGCTTGTGTTGCCAGATTGGGTGTTTTTTTCGATACATATTAAGGCCTGTTTACGGTGTGTTTTAGCCGGGTTTTTGCCTGGAAGGCTCTATAGAAATCTGGCACCCTATTGAACGAAGTTAAACTGAGAGAGCGTGCGTTCACAGACACCAGAATGAACGAGTTCACAGTAACATTCATCAGGCAGTAATACAGTACGTTCAATTCACGTTCGCCCAAAAATATGAACATGTTCATGAACTATCGTTCAATGAACGCGTTCAGGCACAACACTGCGTTTTGAGATCAATTTGGAGATCGAGACCACAACGCGCAAGCATCACACTTGAGACTGGTAATGCAGTAATATCCATGTGCTTTTTGTTAATAGTTTGCTTTATTTGTTTATTTGTTCTTTCTCCAGATCATGGCCCAGAGGAAGTCTTCCGGCAGACTAAACACTGATCCCTCCAGACTTAGGGACATCCCTTTCCAGGGTAACACAATGACAGATATGCTGAATTTAGCTTTTGTTTTGTGGATGATCTCCTGTGCGGATCTAAATGTTACACAGTATGTAACGCTGTTGAAAGTGGTTTTTTTTATTTTTTATGTTTACATCACCTCTAAACGAGTATTGTAATGGATAATGGAATTATACTGTTATGACTGATTCTGATCTTTTCTCCTCCAGAGTTCCCAGCTCCCAAGAATGAGCTGGCCCAGCACTTCCAGGTTTGGTATTTGGGTCGTGTGCCGGTGACAAAGCCAGTTGGTAGGATGCCGTCTGTTTATTAACACTTTACTCTCATGCTATTATATACAAAATGCACGCTTTACCTGTTTTTTTTCTGCACCACAACAAATTTCTGCCGCATGTTTTTATGTGGCTATCTCATTAGAGCTGTCGCAATGAAGGAAAATTCCCTTGAGTGGTTTTATCGCCAATTATTCATTGGTTTATTTATATTTATTTTTTGCTTTATAAATAAGTGTTATGTTGTGGTCAGCAGGCACAAAAACGAGGACATATTCAAGTCAAGTCATCTTCATTGATATAGCGCTTTTAACAATGAATTGTTTCAAAGCAGCTTTACAGAGATAAACATATAATTTAAGGTAACAGATTGTTTTGGCGTTATAGCGGTTCTTGAATAATGTTACTTCCAGCTAAAGTTAACTTTGATTGATTCACCTCCGTCGAAATGATCAGACTTTAAACGCGAACCTGTGATTAACGCTGACGGCGTTCACATGCTCATTCAGAATTCTATAGTTATGTGCTTTTTAAAATATGTGCGCAGGTTTGTAATTCATACAACCCAGCCTAAACAAACTACTTTTCTTGCCTATAAATTTTGATACAGAATTTTGTTTTATTTTATCACTTCGGGGTAAAACCATTCAATAACATTCAATAAACCATTCATTTGAAAAAATTCAATAACCCTTGTGAACGAAACTAAACAGTGTTGAAACAGGAAGTGAAGTTAACAGAAGAGAATGTCAAAATAAGGGTACACATAACAGAACATAAACCTGACAATAAGCTTGTTAGACTATTGTTATATGTATAACAGTTAGATCGAATCTCACTTGAGGAGAGGCTTTCAGCTGATATTTCTCCAGCACTGCTCGTCTCTCCGGATAGACAGGCTGTCACTCAGCACAGTTTCATTGTTGCACCACTAGGTGGCTGCAAGGGACTGTCTTTGAGTAAGTCACTAAACCGTTCATTTAACGAACACGTTCAAAAACGCTGATACATACAAAGATAGATGTAATAAGTGTTGATTATTTTAGGTGTTAATTATTTTAACTTTGAGCTCCACTTTTCAAGGCTCAGCTGACGAGCAATGTGTCACATGGGTAACGCTGCTTATTTAAAGGAGAACTCCGGCGCAAAATGAACCTTTGGTCTAATAAAACATTGGCTGAGATTTGTTTTCATGATAATCGAATGTAAAGAGTTTTATCTCTAAAAACTGTTTAGCGTATAACGCTAGTAATGGGGGCATCTATTAAGTAAAAAGAAATCGCTAGTTTATACCACTAACAAAACTCAAAATAGCCCCACACTAACACAGTAACATAATGAGGGTCCCTACATGCAAAACGAAGCATTGAGAACTTTGTAAGTGTACAGACCGTTTTACTTAATAGATGCCCCCATTACTAGCGTTAAACGCTAAACAGTTTTTAGAGATAAAAATCTTTACATTCGATTATCATGAAAAGAAATCTCAGAGAACGGTTGACTAGGTACCAATGTTTTATTAGACCAAAGGTTCATTTTGCTGTGTGGAGGAATGGAGGAGTTCTCCTTTAACATTCAATACACATGCACGAAGTGCAAAACAAGAAGGGCATAGGACACCCTGATGAAGGCTCGTTGGCCACAACTCCTCGGTGTGCGGTTATCTGTAAACTGTTTTTAATTTAAGTCATGATTAAATAAAAGCTTTTTAATATATATTTACTTAAAAACGTATCAAGCCAAGGCACTTGAGAATTTAAGAAGGGCATAGTCTTGTGAAAAAAGAACGCGAATATCGCAGTTGCTCGCATTCTTGTGCGGTTGGCTTGTCAGTATCGCGGTATTTCAATATTGCGGTTATCGCGACAGCCCTATGTGTCATCACCTCTGAGCACTCAAAATAACATCTATTTATTGTCATGTTCAAATCAAATGTAGCTGCCTGAAATCAAAGTGGAGTTGTGTTGGTATGTGTCTCCTGAAGGCATGGAGGTTATTAATGTAGCGCTGGAGACGGCCCTCAACAACAAAGACAAGGAGGATTGGACAGCGGTGAACGTGAACGTGGCGTCTGCTACACTCACCATTATAACTTCTGAGGTAGTGTGTCTGTTAACAATCTTGCAATACGTCAGTGTCATACAGATTGGGTCAGAATTATTGGCACCTCTGGTAAATATTATCAAAGATGATTGTAAAAGTAAATCTGCATTGTTTATCCTTTTAATTTTTCACTCAAAGAAATCGCAAAAATCAAACCTTTCATTGAAGTAAAAGAATTGAAACTGGGGTGTTAATCACATTATGAAATACATGCTTTATGAAATTAATTATTTTCTCAAACACATTGGCCATAATTATTGCCACCCTTTTATTAAATAATTTTTGCAACCTCCTTTTGCACACGAAAGGAATCAGAGACCATTCCTCCACACAGAATCTCTCCAGATCCTCCATTCCTCCACACAGAATCTCTCCAGATCCTCCATTCCTCCACACAGAATCTCTCCAGATCCTTCATTCCTCCACACAGAATCTCTCCAGATCCTCCATTCCTCCACACAGAATCTCTCCAGATCCTTCATTCCTCCACACAGAATCTCTCCAGATCCTCCATTCCTCCACACAGAATCTCTCCAGATCCTCCATTCGTCCACACAGAATCTCTCCAGATCCTCCATTCTTCCACACAGAATCTCTCCAGATCCTCCATTCCTCCACACAGAATCTCTCCAGATCCTCCATTCCTCCACACAGAATCTCTCCAGATCCTCCATTCCTCCACACAGAATCTCTCCAGATCCTCCATTCTTCCACACAGAATCTCTCCAGATCCTCCATTCTTCCACACAGAATCTCTCCAGATCCTCCATTCCTCCATACAGAATCTCTCCAGATCCTCCATTCCTCCACACAGAATCTCTCCAGATCCTCCATTCCTCCACACAGAATCTCTCCAGATCCTCCATTCTTCCACACAGAATCTCTCCAGATCCTCCATTCCTCCATACAGAATCTCTCCAGATCCTCCATTCCTCCACACAGAATCTCTCCAGATCCTCCATTCCTCCACACAGAATCCAGATCCTCCATTCCTCCACACAGAATCTCTCCAGATCCTCCATTCCTCATTAGATCCTCCATTCCTCCACACAGAATCTCTCCAGATCCTCCATTCCTCCACACAGAATCTCTCCAGATCCTCCATTCCTCCACACAGAATCTCTCCAGATCCTCCATTCCTCCACACAGAATCTCTCCAGATCCTCCATTCCTCCACACAGAATCTCTCCAGATCCTCCATTCTTCCACACAGAATCTCTCCAGATCCTCCATTCCTCCACACAGAATCTCTCCAGATCCTCCATTCTTCCACACAGAATCTCTCCAGATCCTCCATTCCTCCATACAGAATCTCTCCAGATCCTCCATTCCTCCACACAGAATCTCTCCAGATCCTCCATTCCTCATTGGTGGTGAGGAATGGGTGGTGAGGAATGGGTGGTGAGGAATGGGTGGTGATGGCGCAGTGGATAAGACACATGCCTTTGGTGTGAGAGACCCGGGTTCGAATCCACTGTGAGACACCAATGTGTCCCTGAGCAAGACACTTAACCCCTAGTTGCTCCAGAGGCGTGCGACCTCTGACATATATAGCAATTGTAAGTCTCTCCAGATCCTCCATTCCTCCATTCCAAATCTCTCCAGATCCTCCATTTTTCCACACAGAATCTCTCCAGATCCTCCATTCCTCCACACAGAATCTCTCCAGATCCTCCATTCCTCCATACAGAATCTCTCCAGATCCTCCATTCCTCCACACAGAATCTCTCCAGATCCTCCATTCCTCCACACAGAATCCAGATCCTCCATTCCTCCACACAGAATCCAGATCCTCCATTCCTCCACACAGAATCTCTCCAGATCCTCCATTCTTCCACACAGAATCTCTCCAGATCCTCCATTCCTCCACACAGAATCTCCCCAGCCCAGATCCTCCATTCCTCCACACAGAATCTCTCCAGATCCTCCATTCCTCATTACAGAATCTCTCCAGATCCTCCATTCCTCATTACAGAATCTCTCCAGATCCTCCATTCCTCCACACAGAATCTCTCCAGATCCTCCATTCCTCCACACAGAATCTCTCCAGATCCTCCATTCCTCCACACAGAATCTCTCCAGATCCTCCATTCCTCCACACAGAATCTCTCCAGATCCTTCATTCCTCCACACAGAATCTCTCCAGATCCTTCATTCCTCCACACAGAATCTCTCCAGATCCTTCATTCCTCCACACAGAATCTCTCCAGATCCTTCACTCCTCCACACAGAATCTCTCCAGATCCTTCATTCCTCGTTACAGAATCTCTCCAGATCCTCCATTCCTCCACACAGAATCTCTCCAGATCCTTCATTCCTCCACACAGAATCTCTCCAGATCCTCCATTCCTCCACACAGAATCTCTCCAGATCCTTCATTCCTCCACACAGAATCTCTCCAGATCCTCCATTCCTCATTACAGAATCTCTCCAGATCCTCCATTCCTCCACACAGAATCTCTCCAGATCCTCCATTCCTCATTACAGAATCTCTCCAGATCCTCCATTCCTCCACACAGAATCTCTCCAGATCCTCCATTCCTCCACACAGAATCTCTCCAGATCCTCCATTCCTCCACACAGAATCTCTCCAGATCCTCCATTCTTCCACACAGAATCTCTCCAGATCCTCCATTCCTCCACACAGAATCTCTCCAGATCCTCCATTCCTCCACACAGAATCTCTCCAGATCCTCCATTCCTCCACACAGAATCTCTCCAGATCCTTCATTCCTCCACACAGAATCTCTCCAGATCCTTCATTCCTCCACACAGAATCTCTCCAGATCCTTCATTCCTCATTACAGAATCTCTCCAGATCCTCCATTCCTCCACACAGAATCTCTCCAGATCCTTCATTCCTCCACACAGAATCTCTCCAGATCCTCCATTCCTCCACACAGAATCTCTCCAGATCCTCCATTCCTCCACACAGAATCTCCCCAGCCCAGATCCTCCATTCCTCCACACAGAATCTCTCCAGATCCTTCATTCCTCCACACAGAATCTCTCCAGATCCTTCATTCCTCCACACAGAATCTCTCCAGATCCTTCACTCCTCCACACAGAATCTCTCCAGATCCTTCATTCCTCGTTACAGAATCTCTCCAGATCCTCCATTCCTCCACACAGAATCTCTCCAGATCCTTCATTCCTCCACACAGAATCTCTCCAGATCCTCCATTCCTCCACACAGAATCTCTCCAGATCCTTCATTCCTCCACACAGAATCTCTCCAGATCCTCCATTCCTCATTACAGAATCTCTCCAGATCCTCCATTCCTCCACACAGAATCTCTCCAGATCCTCCATTCCTCATTACAGAATCTCTCCAGATCTTCCATTCCTCCACACAGAATCTCTCCAGATCCTCCATTCCTCCACACAGAATCTCTCCAGATCCTCCATTCCTCCACACAGAATCTCTCCAGATCCTCCATTCTTCCACACAGAATCTCTCCAGATCCTCCATTCCTCCACACAGAATCTCTCCAGATCCTCCATTCCTCCACACAGAATCTCTCCAGATCCTCCATTCCTCCACACAGAATCTCTCCAGATCCTTCATTCCTCCACACAGAATCTCTCCAGATCCTTCATTCCTCCACACAGAATCTCTCCAGATCCTTCATTCCTCATTACAGAATCTCTCCAGATCCTCCATTCCTCCACACAGAATCTCTCCAGATCCTTCATTCCTCCACACAGAATCTCTCCAGATCCTCCATTCCTCCACACAGAATCTCTCCAGATCCTCCATTCCTCCACACAGAATCTCTCCAGATCCTTCATTCCTCCACACAGAATCTCTCCAGATCCTTCATTCCTCATTACAGAATCTCTCCAGATCCTCCATTCCTCCACACAGAATCTCTCCAGATCCTTAATTCCTCCACACAGAATCTCTCCAGATCCTCCATTCCTCATTACAGAATCTCTCCAGATCCTCCATTCCTCCACACAGAATCTCTCCAGATCCTCCATTCCTCATTACAGAATCTCTCCAGATCCTCCATTCCTCCACACAGAATCTCTCCAGATCCTCCATTCCTCCACACAGAATCTCTCCAGATCCTCCATTCCTCCACACAGAATCTCTCCAGATCCTCCATTCCTCCACACAGAATCTCTCCAGATCCTCCATTCCTCCACACAGAATCTCTCCAGATCCTCCATTCCTCCACACAGAATCTCTCCAGATCCTCCATTCTTCCACACAGAATCTCCCCAGCCCAGATCCTCCATTCCTCCACACAGAATCTCTCCAGATCCTCCATTCCTCATTACAGAATCTCTCCAGATCCTCCATTCCTCCACACAGAATCTCTCCAGATCCTCCATTCCTCCACACAGAATCTCTCCAGATCCTCCATTCTTCCACACAGAATCTCCCCAGCCCAGATCCTCCATTCCTCCACACAGAATCTCTCCAGATCCTCCATTCCTCCACACAGAATCTCTCCAGATCCTCCATTCCTCCACACAGAATCTCTCCAGATCCTCCATTCCTCCACACAGAATCTCTCCAGATCCTCCATTCCTCATTACAGAATCTCTCCAGATCCTCCATTCCTCCACACAGAATCTCTCCAGATCCTCCATTCCTCCACACAGAATCTCTCCAGATCCTCCATTCCTCATTAGATCCTCCATTCCTCCACACAGAATCTCTCCAGATCCTCCATTCCTCCATACAGAATCTCTCCAGATCCTCCATTCCTCCACACAGAATCTCTCCAGATCCTCCATTCCTCCACACAGAATCTCTCCAGATCCTCCATTCCTCATTACAGAATCTCTCCAGATCCTCCATTCCTCCACACAGAATCTCTCCATTCCTCCACACAGAATCTCTCCAGATCCTCCATTCCTCCACACAGAATCTCTCCAGATCCTCCATTCCTCATTAGATCCTCCATTCCTCCACACACAATCGCTCCAGATCCTCCATTCTTCCACACAGAATCTCTCCAGATCCTCCATTGCTCCATACAGAATCTCTCCATTCCTCCACACAGAATCTCTCCAGATCCTCCATTCCTCATTACAGAATCTCTCCAGATCCTCCATTCCTCCACACAGAATCTCTCCAGATCCTCCATTCCTCCACACATAATCTCTCCATTCCTCCACACAGAATCTCTCCAGATCCTCCATTCCTCCACACAGAATCTCTCCAGATCCTCCATTCCTCATTAGATCCTCCATTCCTCCACACAGAATCTCTCCAGATCCTCCATTCCTCCACACAGAATCTCTCCAGATCCTCCATTCCTCCACACAGAATCTCTCCAGATCCTCCATTCCTCCACACAGAATCTCTCCAGATCCTCCATTCCTCATTACAGAATCTCTCCAGATCCTCCATTCCTCCACACAGAATCTCTCCATTCCTCCACACAGAATCTCTCCAGATCCTCCATTCCTCCACACAGAATCTCTCCAGATCCTCCATTCCTCATTAGATCCTCCATTCCTCCACACACAATCGCTCCAGATCCTCCATTCTTCCACACAGAATCTCTCCAGATCCTCCATTCCTCCATACAGAATCTCTCCATTCCTCCACACAGAATCTCTCCAGATCCTCCATTCCTCATTACAGAATCTCTCCAGATCCTCCATTCCTCCACACAGAATATCTCCAGATCCTCCATTCCTCCACACATAATCTCTCCATTCCTCCACACAGAATCTCTCCAGATCCTCCATTCCTCCACACAGAATCTCTCCAGATCCTCCATTCCTCATTAGATCCTCCATTCCTCCACACAGAATCTCTCCAGATCCTCCATTCCTCCACACAGAATCTCTCCAGATCCTCCATTCCTCCACACAGAATCTCTCCAGATCCTCCATTCCTCCACACAGAATCTCTCCAGATCCTCCATTCCTCCATACAGAATCTCTCCAGATCCATCATTCCTCCACACAGAATCTCTCCAGATCCATCATTCCTCCACACAGAATCTCTCCAGATCCTTCATTCCTCCACACAGAATCTCTCCAGATCCTCCATTCCTCCACACAGAATCTCTCCAGATCCTCCATTCCTCCACACAGAATCTCTCCAGATCCTCCATTCCTCCACACAGAATCTCTCCAGATCCTCCATTCCTCATTAGATCCTCCATTCCTCCACACAGAATCTCTCCAGATCCTCCATTCCTCATTAGATCCTCCATTCCTCCACACAGAATCTCTCCAGATCCTCCATTCCTCATTAGATCCTCCATTCCTCCACACAGAATCTCTCCAGATCCTCCATTCCTCCACACAGAATCTCTCCAGATCCTCCATTCCTCCACACAGAATCTCTCCAGATCCTCCATTCCTCCACACAGAATCTCTCCAGATCCTCCATTTTTCCACACAGAATCTCTCCAGATCCTCCATTCCTCCATACAGAATCTCTCCAGATCCTCCATTCCTCCACACAGAATCTCTCCAGATCCTCCATTCCTCCATACAGAATCTCTCCAGATCCTCCATTCCTCCACACAGAATCTCTCCAGATCCTCCATTCCTCCACACAGAATCCAGATCCTCCATTCCTCCACACAGAATCCAGATCCTCCATTCCTCCACACAGAATCTCTCCAGATCCTCCATTCTTCCACACAGAATCTCTCCAGATCCTCCATTCCTCCACACAGAATCTCCCCAGCCCAGATCCTCCATTCCTCCACACAGAATCTCTCCAGATCCTCCATTCCTCATTACAGAATCTCTCCAGATCCTCCATTCCTCATTACAGAATCTCTCCAGATCCTCCATTCCTCCACACAGAATCTCTCCAGATCCTCCATTCCTCCACACAGAATCTCTCCAGATCCTCCATTCCTCCACACAGAATCTCTCCAGATCCTCCATTCCTCCACACAGAATCTCTCCAGATCCTTCATTCCTCCACACAGAATCTCTCCAGATCCTTCATTCCTCCACACAGAATCTCTCCAGATCCTTCATTCCTCCACACAGAATCTCTCCAGATCCTTCATTCCTCCACACAGAATCTCTCCAGATCCTTCATTCCTCGTTACAGAATCTCTCCAGATCCTCCATTCCTCCACACAGAATCTCTCCAGATCCTTCATTCCTCCACACAGAATCTCTCCAGATCCTCCATTCCTCCACACAGAATCTCTCCAGATCCTTCATTCCTCCACACAGAATCTCTCCAGATCCTCCATTCCTCATTACAGAATCTCTCCAGATCCTCCATTCCTCCACACAGAATCTCTCCAGATCCTCCATTCCTCATTACAGAATCTCTCCAGATCCTCCATTCCTCCACACAGAATCTCTCCAGATCCTCCATTCCTCCACACAGAATCTCTCCAGATCCTCCATTCCTCCACACAGAATCTCTCCAGATCCTCCATTCCTCCACACAGAATCTCTCCAGATCCTCCATTCCTCCACACAGAATCTCTCCAGATCCTTCATTCCTCCACACAGAATCTCTCCAGATCCTTCATTCCTCCACACAGAATCTCTCCAGATCCTTCATTCCTCATTACAGAATCTCTCCAGATCCTCCATTCCTCCACACAGAATCTCTCCAGATCCTTCATTCCTCCACACAGAATCTCTCCAGATCCTCCATTCCTCCACACAGAATCTCTCCAGATCCTCCATTCCTCCACACAGAATCTCTCCAGATCCTTCATTCCTCCACACAGAATCTCTCCAGATCCTTCATTCCTCATTACAGAATCTCTCCAGATCCTCCATTCCTCCACACAGAATCTCTCCAGATCCTTAATTCCTCCACACAGAATCTCTCCAGATCCTCCATTCCTCATTACAGAATCTCTCCAGATCCTCCATTCCTCCACACAGAATCTCTCCAGATCCTCCATTCCTCATTACAGAATCTCTCCAGATCCTCCATTCCTCCACACAGAATCTCTCCAGATCCTCCATTCCTCCACACAGAATCTCTCCAGATCCTCCATTCCTCCACACAGAATCTCTCCAGATCCTCCATTCCTCCACACAGAATCTCTCCAGATCCTCCATTCCTCCACACAGAATCTCTCCAGATCCTCCATTCTTCCACACAGAATCTCCCCAGCCCAGATCCTCCATTCCTCCACACAGAATCTCTCCAGATCCTCCATTCCTCATTACAGAATCTCTCCAGATCCTCCATTCCTCCACACAGAATCTCTCCAGATCCTCCATTCCTCCACACAGAATCTCTCCAGATCCTCCATTCTTCCACACAGAATCTCCCCAGCCCAGATCCTCCATTCCTCCACACAGAATCTCTCCAGATCCTCCATTCCTCCACACAGAATCTCTCCAGATCCTCCATTCCTCCACACAGAATCTCTCCAGATCCTCCATTCCTCCACACAGAATCTCTCCAGATCCTCCATTCCTCATTACAGAATCTCTCCAGATCATCCATTCCTCCACACAGAATCTCTCCAGATCCTCCATTCCTCCACACAGAATCTCTCCAGATCCTCCATTCCTCCACACAGAATCTCTCCAGATCCTCCATTCCTCCACACAGAATCTCTCCAGATCCTCCATTCCTCATTAGATCCTCCATTCCTCCACACAGAATCTCTCCAGATCCTCCATTCCTCCATACAGAATCTCTCCAGATCCTCCATTCCTCCACACAGAATCTCTCCAGATCCTCCATTCCTCCACACAGAATCTCTCCAGATCCTCCATTCCTCATTACAGAATCTCTCCAGATCCTCCATTCCTCCACACAGAATATCTCCATTCCTCCACACAGAATCTCTCCAGATCCTCCATTCCTCCACACAGAATCTCTCCAGATCCTCCATTCCTCATTAGATCCTCCATTCCTCCACACACAATCTCTCCAGATCCTCCATTCCTCCACACAGAATCTCTCCAGATCCTCCATTCCTCCACACAGAATCTCTCCAGATCCTCCATTCCTCCACACAGAATCTCTCCAGATCCTCCATTCCTCCACACAGAATCTCTCCAGATCCTCCATTCCTCCATACAGAATCTCTCCAGATCCATCATTCCTCCACACAGAATCTCTCCAGATCCATCATTCCTCCACACAGAATCTCTCCAGATCCTTCATTCCTCCACACAGAATCTCTCCAGATCCTCCATTCCTCCACACAGAATCTCTCCAGATCCTCCATTCCTCATTAGATCCTCCATTCCTCCACACAGAATCTCTCCAGATCCTCCATTCCTCATTAGATCCTCCATTCCTCCACACAGAATCTCTCCAGATCCTCCATTCCTCCACACAGAATCTCTCCAGATCCTTCATTCCTCCACACAGAATCTCTCCAGATCCTCCATTCCTCCACACAGAATCTCTCCAGATCCTCCATTCTTCCACACAGAATCTCTCCAGATCCTCCATTCCTCCACACAGAATCTCTCCAGATCCTCCATTCCTCCACACAGAATCTCTCCAGATCCTCCATTCTTCCACACAGAATCTCTCCAGATCCTCCATTCCTCCATACAGAATCTCTCCAGATCCTCCATTCCTCCACACAGAATCTCTCCAGATCCTCCATTCCTCCATACAGAATCTCTCCAGATCCTCCATTCCTCCACACAGAATCTCTCCAGATCCTCCATTCCTCCACACAGAATCCAGATCCTCCATTCCTCCACACAGAATCCAGATCCTCCATTCCTCCACACAGAATCTCTCCAGATCCTCCATTCTTCCACACAGAATCTCTCCAGATCCTCCATTCCTCCACACAGAATCTCCCCAGCCCAGATCCTCCATTCATCCACACAGAATCTCTCCAGATCCTCCATTCCTCATTACAGAATCTCTCCAGATCCTCCATTCCTCATTACAGAATCTCTCCAGATCCTCCATTCCTCCACACAGAATCTCTCCAGATCCTCCATTCCTCCACACAGAATCTCTCCAGATCCTCCATTCCTCCACACAGAATCTCTCCAGATCCTCCATTCCTCCACACAGAATCTCTCCAGATCCTTCATTCCTCCACACAGAATCTCTCCAGATCCTTCATTCCTCCACACAGAATCTCTCCAGATCCTTCATTCCTCCACACAGAATCTCTCCAGATCCTTCATTCCTCCACACAGAATCTCTCCAGATCCTTCATTCCTCGTTACAGAATCTCTCCAGATCCTCCATTCCTCCACACAGAATCTCTCCAGATCCTTCATTCCTCCACACAGAATCTCTCCAGATCCTCCATTCCTCCACACAGAATCTCTCCAGATCCTTCATTCCTCCACACAGAATCTCTCCAGATCCTCCATTCCTCATTACAGAATCTCTCCAGATCCTCCATTCCTCCACACAGAATCTCTCCAGATCCTCCATTCCTCATTACAGAATCTCTCCAGATCCTCCATTCCTCCACACAGAATCTCTCCAGATCCTCCATTCCTCATTACAGAATCTCTCCAGATCCTCCATTCCTCCACACAGAATCTCTCCAGATCCTCCATTCCTCCACACAGAATCTCTCCAGATCCTCCATTCCTCCACACAGAATCTCTCCAGATCCTCCATTCCTCCACACAGAATCTCTCCAGATCCTCCATTCCTCCACACAGAATCTCTCCAGATCCTCCATTCTTCCACACAGAATCTCTCCAGATCCTCCATTCCTCCACACAGAATCTCTCCAGATCCTCCATTCCTCCACACAGAATCTCTCCAGATCCTCCATTCCTCCACACAGAATCTCTCCAGATCCTTCATTCCTCCACACAGAATCTCTCCAGATCCTTCATTCCTCCACACAGAATCTCTCCAGATCCTTCATTCCTCATTACAGAATCTCTCCAGATCCTCCATTCCTCCACACAGAATCTCTCCAGATCCTTCATTCCTCCACACAGAATCTCTCCAGATCCTCCATTCCTCCACACAGAATCTCTCCAGATCCTCCATTCCTCCACACAGAATCTCTCCAGATCCTTCATTCCTCCACACAGAATCTCTCCAGATCCTTCATTCATCATTACAGAATCTCTCCAGATCCTCCATTCCTCCACACAGAATCTCTCCAGATCCTTAATTCCTCCACACAGAATCTCTCCAGATCCTCCATTCCTCATTACAGAATCTCTCCAGATCCTCCATTCCTCCACACAGAATCTCTCCAGATCCTCCATTCCTCATTACAGAATCTCTCCAGATCCTCCATTCCTCCACACAGAATCTCTCCAGATCCTCCATTCCTCCACACAGAATCTCTCCAGATCCTCCATTCCTCCACACAGAATCTCTCCAGATCCTCCATTCCTCCACACAGAATCTCTCCAGATCCTCCATTCTTCCACACAGAATCTCCCCAGCCCAGATCCTCCATTCCTCCACACAGAATCTCTCCAGATCCTCCATTCCTCATTACAGAATCTCTCCAGATCCTCCATTCCTCCACACAGAATCTCTCCAGATCCTCCATTCCTCCACACAGAATCTCTCCAGATCCTCCATTCTTCCACACAGAATCTCCCCAGATCCTCCATTCCTCCACACAGAATCTCTCCAGATCCTCCATTCCTCCACACAGAATCTCTCCAGATCCTCCATTCTTCCACACAGAATCTCCCCAGCCCAGATCCTCCATTCCTCCACACAGAATCTCTCCAGATCCTCCATTCCTCCACACAGAATCTCTCCAGATCCTCCATTCCTCCACACAGAATCTCTCCAGATCCTCCATTCCTCCACACAGAATCTCTCCAGATCCTCCATTCCTCCACACAGAATCTCTCCAGATCCTCCATTCCTCATTACAGAATCTCTCCAGATCCTCCATTCCTCCACACAGAATCTCTCCAGATCCTCCATTCCTCCACACAGAATCTCTCCAGATCCTCCATTCCTCATTAGATCCTCCATTCCTCCACACAGAATCTCTCCAGATCCTCCATTCCTCCATACAGAATCTCTCCAGATCCTCCATTCCTCCACACAGAATCTCTCCAGATCCTCCATTCCTCCACACAGAATCTCTCCAGATCCTCCATTCCTCATTACAGAATCTCTCCAGATCCTCCATTCCTCCACACAGAATCTCTCCATTCCTCCACACAGAATCTCTCCAGATCCTCCATTCCTCCACACAGAATCTCTCCAGATCCTCCATTCCTCATTAGATCCTCCATTCCTCCACACACAATCTCTCCAGATCCTCCATTCCTCCACACAGAATCTCTCCAGATCCTCCATTCTTCCACACAGAATCTCTCCAGATCCTCCATTCCTCCATACAGAATCTCTCCATTCCTCCACACAGAATCTCTCCAGATCCTCCATTCCTCATTACAGAATCTCTCCAGATCCTCCATTCCTCCACACAGAATCTCTCCAGATCCTCCTTTCCTCCACACATAATCTCTCCATTCCTCCACACAGAATCTCTCCAGATCCTCCATTCCTCCACACAGAATCTCTCCAGATCCTCCATTCCTCATTAGATCCTCCATTCCTCCACACAGAATCTCTCCAGATCCTCCATTCCTCCACACAGAATCTCTCCAGATCCTCCATTCCTCCACACAGAATCTCTCCAGATCCTCCATTCCTCCACACAGAATCTCTCCAGATCCTCCATTCCTCCATACAGAATCTCTCCAGATCCTCCATTCCTCCACACAGAATCTCTCCAGATCCATCATTCCTCCACACAGAATCTCTCCAGATCCTTCATTCCTCCACACAGAATCTCTCCAGATCCTCCATTCCTCCACACAGAATCTCTCCAGATCCTCCATTCTTCCACACAGAATATCTCCAGATCCTCCATTCCTCCACACAGAATCTCTCCAGATCCTCCATTCTTCCACACAGAATATCTCCAGATCCTCCATTCCTCCACACAGAATCTCTCCAGATCCATCATTCCTCCACACAGAATCTCTCCAGATCCTTTAGATTCCCAGCTCCATGCTGGTGCTACTTCTCTTCAGTTCAGCCCACTCTTTTTTTATTGAGTTCAGGTCAGGAACTGGGACGGTCACACATTTTTACGTTGATTTTGATGTTTGTTTTGGATCGTTGTCCTGATGTATCGTTCAGGATTGTTGGATCGTTCCCCATTATAGCAGAGGCTGTCAGGTATTATTTTTTTTTTATCTGTTGGTATTTGCTAGAATCCATGATACCATGTATCTGAACAAGATGTCCAGGACCTCCAGCTAAAAAAAAATAGGCCCACATCATTAAAGATCCAGCTGTATATTTAACCATGGGCATTGGGTTCTTTTTATCCCCGTCTTCACCAAACCCATCTGGTGGATTTTCCGCCAAAAAGGTTTTTTTTTTTTTTTTTTTTTTTTTTTTTTTTTTATCTGACCACAGAATCCAGTCCATTTTGAAGTTCCAGTTGTGTCTGACAACTGAATATGCTGGAGTTTGTTTTTGGGTGAGCGAGGAGGATTTTTATTAAAACCCTCCCAAACAACATGTGGTGATGTAGGGGTTGTTTGAATTTAAAAATGTTTTTTAAGGTTTTCTGACCCCAAGTCTCTACTAATTATCCATCTGTGATCCTTGGATCCTCAAACTCTTGCATTAGGACGAAATTAACACACGTCCTCAGAAACGGGCAATGGGCTCAGATTGGTTAGTTGTAATTGGCTAAACTGCGTAGTGCACGTTGTCCGGAAACTTCACGCCCATTACCTTTACGGGCGAAAGTTGCATGTGCTCCGGTCAAATGTAAATAATGGTGTCAATACTGCCGTATCAGTTTGAGCCAGAATCAGACCCAGAAAGCGGTGATGAAGAGAGTCAAGCATGATTGAGATTGATTGATGTAAATTTACGGGTTAGTTGTGTATAAAACCCAGGAAGTATCTCGTTGTAGTCCCATTCGAGTCGTTTTTGTAGGCATTAAACTTCCTGATTTTTTAAAAAGTCGATATCTCTGCTTACATTGAACTTTCAGCGCAGCAACTTTGCAGACACTGTTCATGCACCAACAGCAGCATTACACACTGTTTAAAAAAAAGTGATATCGCAATCAACCACCCCTTTAATTTTGTGCTCTTTTTCTTTGTTTCCTCATGCAACAAGAAGTCATAGCTAGAGAATTTCATGTTCCTAGTCACCCTGGTGTGCTAAATAATGTAAATATTAATGGGAATATACTTCAGGGATTTTTTTACTATTTTTTTTTACTATTTTACAATTCTAGGGGTGCCAATAATTGTGGCCAACGTGTTTTGGAGAAAAAACATTTCATAGTGTGATTTTTTTTTTTTTTTACTTCTAATTATTTTACTTCAATGAAAGACTAGATTTTTGTGATTTATTTATTTATTTATTTTTATTGAAAGATCCAAAGGATAAACAATGTAGAATTATTTTTTAAAGCCATCTTTAATCATATTTACCAGGGGTGCCAATAATTCTGACCACAACTGTATGTAATACTGTGACGGTCACAAATACGTAATGCTGTATTGTAACAATCTGCTTAGATTAATCACTACTCTGATATTACACCTCTCAATGTCACCAACACAGTCCGAGGAAGTTCTTTCCGAGTGTCGTGTGCGTTTCCTGTCGTTCATGGGAGTCGGGAAGGATGTGCACACGTTTGCATTCATCATGGCAGAGGGACCTGGAGACTTCATCTGTCACATGTTCTGGTGTGATCCTAACGCAGCCAGTCTAAGTGAGGCCGTACAGGCTGCCTGCATGGTAAGCTTATGTCTAGTTAATCATCTACAGCACAAATTCAAGTGAAATTAATTCTTCACTGCACATGTAAAAAAGATACAGATAGTTCATGGTGTTGCACACAGTGCAGGGCTTCAGACTGCGACTAAAACGGTCCAAAAATATTTATTTATATTAATAAATATTTATTGCTATTCATTTGTGAGTGATATTTTTTCTAAGATCGCCACAATATAAATTTACATGTTATGATTAAAAATTGTGTGCCTTTTTACCTGTATGTTCTGTGATGCTCCATAAATTATTTCATAAATTAAATTTTTTCATAAATTAGTCCATATGATTTTTGCTGCATATTCCAAGTCTTCTGATGTCATGTTCTTGGTTTGGGTAATGAACCCAAAATTTAAGTTGTTAATTAGGGATGCACGATGATATCGGGACAACATCGGTATCGGCCGATAAAAGCTTAAAATGACCATCATCAGCAGATATGAATATTTCTGCCGATGAGCCTTGCCGATAGGGTGGCGTGTTTCCTATGCGCATGTGACGACCAAAAATCATAGAATCATGCATTCTATCAGTTCAATTCTGCCGCCTTCATCTCAACATACTTTACAACGTGACGTACATTCACATCACATGTAAACGCAGAGATAGTTACACTCACGGGACACTGCAATTCACAAAAGTTCATTATTTGCATGTGTTCAGATCCAGTCTACCTTTGGCATGTCTACCAAAGTCTTGCTAGTTAAACATGTCATTCACGTGCTGATGTGCTGTTCTAACATGCACTTTTCTGAGCGCGTTACACCCGACGCTCACAGGAACTAAAAGCCTGTCACAGCGCCTGCATACTGGACTAAGTTATCTTTCGAGTCTTATTGCGCTAATACTGTCAAATACACACAAGGTTTAAATAAACAAAGTTGGTTATGTCTAAAGTGAAAGCAAACAGAGAAAATCTGCTTGTCAAATGTGTGTATATTAGACTCGTCGCGTGCAGCTCTTAAAGAGACAGAACCTATAATATGCTGCCGCTTGTCCTTAAAGAGATACTGCACCCAGAAATAAAAATTCTGTCATTATTTACTCCCTCTAATGTTGTTCCAAACCTGTATTCATTTCTTTCTTGTGCTTAAATACACTATGGAAGTCACTGGAGTACAGCAACTGTTTGGTTAGCCACATTCTTCCAGATAACTTTTATTTTCAACAGAAGAAAGAAACTTGAGAGAGTAAATGATGACAATTAAAATGTTTTAAAACTATCCCTTTAATGTTAATAAAACAACAAAACACAGAGGAAATCACTCACTGCTCTTGACTGAGAACTTTAATAGAAGTTTTAATAAGATTTTTTGCACTTAAAAAATACAAATATATCGGTATCGGGCAAAATTAGTTTGAAAATATCGGCATATCGAATATCGGCCAAAATCCAAAATCGTGCATCCCTATTGTTAATCCCTCCATTGCAGCTCTCGTACTTGAATTCATATGTGATTATTTAATGAACCTGTGGTGTTTAGAATCACTGGAATTACACACTTCAGTTTTTACAGTATAAAATAGATCATTTTGATGAATTAGATCATTCGGGACCAAAAAGTATTGGCATCATTTTTTGACACTTTTTTTTTTGTGCAAAGTTTGCTGCTTCAGTATAAGTTTTAAAGGATTTTATTTGCAAAAACGTTCAGTGTATGCAAAGAGTCCATGTTTAAAGTGTTGACCCTTCTTCATAACCTCTGCAGTTCGCTTTAGCATGCTGAATATCAGCTTCTGGGCCAATCCTGATCCATGGTGATCCATTCTTGCATTATTAGTGCTATTAGTTGTTCTGATCACAGGTTCTCTGTTTAAATGTAATGATATCTGAGCCACTTCATTATCACTCTTGCCTTGTGTGACGTGTCCCATCGTGGTGGAAAATGCACGGATCATCACCAACTTGCTTCAGGGTCGTTGGAGCAGTTGCTCTTGGAGCTTTTGATACCATTCTTTATTTCTTGCGTAGTTTTGGGACAGAATTGTGCGAGAGCCACTTCCTTGGAGGAAAAGCCACCCCACACATGGATGGTCTCTGGATGCTCCACTGTTGGCAAGACACATCGTTCCCCTTTTCTTCCCTGGACAATCAATCCTTGTACTTCCTGCAGAATTTCAGTCTGGAGCCGATCTGCACTGGAGACACGGTTCTGCAGCGGCTCCTCATGAGGAGACCGTCCTGGTGTTTGCTGGGCACTCTGGGACATCACTTCAGTTAATCTGGTTAATGATTCTTTCAGGTGCAATTTCCTTGCATGAGGCCATTTAAAGGAACACTCCGACTTTTTGGGACCCCCAGAGTTAGATAAGTCCATACATACCTTTTTCATCTCCGTGCGTGCTATAAGTCTGTTTGACGCACCCACCGCTAGCCTAGCTTAGCACAAAGACTGGATGTAAATGGTTGCAGCAAGCATACTAATCCAAATAAGTGACAAAATAGCGCAAACATTTTCCTATTTACATGTTGTGATTTGTATAGTCACAAAGTGTGCAAAAAACAAAGTCACATGAGACGCATATTTTAACCGTATAAATACTGGGAATTATATTCTCTGAAGGCGAAGCACTGCTACTTGGGCGGAGTGATAACCGCAGCACCTGAGACGTACCGTACCCAAACTCTGAACGAACTCTCTTCTCCTCACCACGGCCCACCAGTCTTTGTGCTAAGCTAGGCTAGCGGTGGGTGCGTCAAACAGACTTATAGCACGCACGGAAATGAAAAAGGTATGTATGGACTTATCTAACTCTGGGGGATAAGGTGAATAGGCTAAAGTCCCAAAAAGTCGGAGTGTTCCTTTAATGCATAGTGATGATGACTGCAGACCTTTCTGAGGAGGGAACACTGTGAAGACAATGATTGAAAGTACTTCTTCCCTCCTTTTATATCAATCAGTTTGCTCTTCTAATCCAATCAGAATGATCGAGTGATTTCTGAATGATAGTACTCATGTGCTGGTAATATGATTTGTGAAATGATGTTAGATGGTAGCGTGTGCCCGAAGCGAATACCTTATTCTGAACGGCATGGAGAATGAATAACGCAGTCTAGGAGCCCTAGCATAGTTAGGCTTACTGCGGTCGTCAACCGACCACACAAACGCATTACATCGCTTGCCCCCACTGTCGGTGTGCTTTTTTAAATAGAAATAAAAACCTTTTAGTTCAGTTGGACAACAGACGCTTCAATTATAAACTGAAAGCATCTGCTCTGCTCCATGCATCATCGACAAATATCTTATCCTGTAAAAAATCATAAAAATCATACATGCGTGATCGTGAATTCGAACATGAAAGTGAAAAGTGAGCACACATTCAAAAGCTATGTCAATACCCCGCATGTTTATAACGGCTCCCTGATGCCCGCAGATTATATACAATATAAATAGTGAATACCCAACTATATAATTGCAAGAGAACACACAAGCATTGAAATATATTTTTTCCTCCCATCTCGTGTTTTTCCCATCACCATGTCCTTTAAGGCTCTCCGTAGAATGTGCTGGGTATTGGTGTTCACCTTCAGCCACATCTAGCTGGTCTTTTATGCCAGGGCCAAAACATGGTGAAATTAGCATTTTTGTGATAAAGTTCTTTCTTTGCCAATGAAGCGTTTTGAAATTATTTCAAATGCATCTGATCACTCTGCACAATAATCTACAAATAATGTGAATCAACACCACAAATACTGAAGCGGCAGACACAGAATAAGCAGGAAACACAACATTTGTCACTGCCAATACTCTTGGCCAGAGTGTGTCATCTAATAACTAGTTGTTGCTGTTCTTCTAAAATGTTTTAAACGATATCTTGCATGATTTACAGCTGAGGTATCAGAAGTGTTTGGACGCTCGGCCCCCCAGCACTGGCTCCTGTCTGCCCGGTCCTCCCGCCGACTCCGTGGCCCGCCGGGTCGGCTCCAGCGTGAAGAAGGGTGTGCAGAGTCTGCTGGGTAGCTTCAAGAGATCTGGGTCTCAGACGCCCTGAGAACAGCAGCGCTCACTGCACATTCCTCCTGTGTGTTTGTTCATGTCACTTCATGTGCTCCTAATGTTATATGAGCGAGAGGCACACAAGTTACATTCATAGATATTACATTATCACACACTACAATTTCATTTGCTTTTTCCACGTTTGTTCACGTTAGCGGATGTACTGTAAAAGTGATTTAGCAGCACGGGGTATGAATGCGACTTACCAAGATTGGATTTTCAATGTAGTGGCTGTTATGTGGACTACTCGACCTAAAGACACTAAACATTACGCATGCTATCACAAAACACTAAAATGAGCTTATACACTATGCAATGTGCTTATTTATTATTTGTTGTTCTTCCTGTGGCTCTGTTGTGACACATATTGTGCTAGCTTTGACTGCTTTTCTTTTTCTCCTAAAGAATTGATTCTTTCCCAACCTCAACACAGGGACAGAACCACGACTGAATCGATAGCAAACCCAGACCTCGTCGGTCACCCTAAAAATGCCGCTCCAAACCTGTATGCCTTTCTTTCTTCTGTGGAAAACAAGATATTTTTTTAAACATGTCAGTGTTGAAACAACATTTGACGTCAGTGACTTTCACTTTATGGAAACAAAAGTGCAGTTTCACATTTTATTTGACTTGCCTCGCTTTCAAGTCACAAAGCCTTTTAATTTCCATCATTTCTTTGCTGATATAGATTTTTGTAACAAATTAACTCAATTAGATTATATTACACATTACTTTACATTTACCCACTCTGTCGGTTTGTGAATTTGACTACTATATTATGTGTAATGAAATAGCATTAACATATCCTAGTCTTCCAAAGTGGATTTGCTCATTAGAAAGACTGCTTTTTTTTTTATCTTGTAATTTTATGTAATGTTTCCCCCCCTTATCTGTTTGTTGTGTTGGATGGCTTCATCTGGGTCAAATGATCAAACCTGCTCAGTCCAAACATCAGCGTAGTGTGTTTGACGGAGTGTGTGACGTACTTCTCTAGAGGTGCTCTCTGCATTTGTCCCGGTCCAGTTTCTACCGTCACTGAAATCGTTCCTTCTCACAATTTCAAAAAAAAATTATATTGGAAGTCTGATTATCTGATCAATTTACATGTTGTGTATTGGAAACAATCTTTGGATATATATCTTAAATGCTTTGCAACCATAGTGGTCCTGCTGTATATAAACATTATTTCTTTCAAATACACATTGTAACATATTGCAATGTCTTAAACTTTTAAGAACGTGTAAGAGAATTCATTAATATCATGTTGTGTTAATTGTAGTTCATGTACATACTGACTTTAATACACTAATAGTGGCAGACAGCTCTGTTTTTCATCCGTTTTCAGGCTCATTTTCATGTCCAGTTACACCTGTTGTTGAAGATAAATGTTTGAATGCTCTTCAACGAATGAATGTGTGTTCAATCGGATTTGTGTATCTGAATGCTCCATCTTGGCCCTTTTCACTCTAACATTTTGTGTGCAAGTCTAGATGATGTAATCGTGATGCTTAAAATGCACTGCTTTTGTTAACGCTCTTGAAAAGACTTTATTGTAGAATAAGCGTACATTCTCAGCATATATTCTGCATTACATTGAGAACTGGTAACAAAGAAAACGTCATTCTCTCCACTTAAATATCATGAAGGTACTTTGTGTGCCAAAGCACAGCTATAAAATCACAAGCTGTTTCTTATAAAACAAGGAAATGTTACTTTATGCATAAATATTCACTGATTGGTAACATGGTAGAAATGCCTCAAGTACATTTGCTTTTCAAAACAAGGCACGTTTTAGCTATGATACTTGAAATTGAAGGACAGTCCTGTAAACGCTTGCGTAGACACTTGTACACATCCTGTAAACGCTAATGTAGAATGTTTTAACCATAACATTTTTAGGGAGAGTTGACAACTGATTTCTTAAAATGTAAATTTAATGTTATATAGATGCATATGTGTCTGGATGAAATAAAAAACTGAAAATACATTTAACGCTTATCTGCACAGTTTAATTAAAATACTAAGACAGTTGTTAAAGCCAGGGGTGGGGTGGGGTGGGGCGGATGATTGTTTCATGTGGAAAAAAACTAACCCCAAATAAAATAACTAATGTTATTTATAATAAAACTTTGCAGTATTTATTACAGTGAAAGCAAAAGTAATGTCATCGTGTCAGATTATACTTTTGAATTATCGAAGCGATAGATTATCGAAACATACTTGCATACATCATTAGGAAGCATGGCATTAGTTTTCACTGTTATGCTGACGTTACTCAGCTCTATACTCAGTGGAACAGTCTTTGACCCCATAGACAATATCTTTTCCCTTTAAGGTTGAGTTACAGAACAGAACAATACATCCACACTGTGCAAACTTGAACTAATATAAACCTATATTTAGGATTAATGTTCACTCTGCCAAGTGGGCATACGTGTACGTGGCTATACAGTGGGTATAGAAAAGAATCACCCCCCTTTAAAATAATCACATTTTGTTGCTTTGCAGCCTAAAATTAAGACAGACACAGTTTTTGTTTCATTCAGCTGTATTTACATCCAAGTGAAAGATATAACACCCACATATCAGAAACAATAAAAAAAAAAAATAAAAAAAAATCACTGAGTTGGAAAAAGGATCACCCCCTTGTTTCAGTATTTTGTTGAACCACCTTTTGCTTTAATTACAGCCTTTAGTCTGTTGGGATATGTCTCTACTAACTTTGCACATCTAGACATTGCAATATTTGACCACTCTTCTTTGCAGAACTGCTCAAGTTCAGTTAAATTTGATGGTGACCGTTTGTGGACTGCTGTCTTCAAGTCATTCCACAGATTTTCAATGCGGTTTAAGTCTGGGCTCTGACTAGGCCATGCAAGGACATTCACCTTTTTCTCCTTCAACCACTGTGTGGTCAGTTTTGCTGTGTGTTTTGTGTCATTGTCATGTTGGAAGGTAAATCTTCTTCCCATTGACAACTTTCTGGCAGAGAGCAGCAGATTTTCCTCAAGAATTTGACGGTATTTTGCCCCATCCATTTTTCCTTCTATCCTGACTAGTGCTCCAGTCCCTGCTGCAGAGAAACAACCCCATAACATGATATTACCACCTCCAAGCTTTACTGTAGGAATGGTGTTATTTGGATGGTGAGCTGTATTGGATTTTCGCCAGACATATCGTTTGGCGTTGAGGCCAAATAATTCAATTTTAGTCTCATCTGACCATAACACCTTTTTTTTCCACGTGGCCTTAGTATCTTCAAGGTGTGTTTTGGCAAAGCTCGGTCGTGACTGGATGTGGCCTTTCTTGAGGAGCAACCCTCCCATACCCTCCCATACAAGCCACATTTGTGGAGAATTTGTGATATTGTTGTCACATGCACACAATGACCACTCTTCATGAATGTCATGAATTCCTGCAACTGCTTCAGAGTTGCTGTAGGCCTCTTGGTAGCCTCTCTGACCAGTTTCCTCCTGGCTCTTTCATCCAGTTTGGAGCGACGTCCTGACCCAGGGAGGGTCTGTGTTGTACCAAATACCTTCCACTTCTTAATAATACACTTCACTGTGCTTCTAGGCACTGATAAAGCCTTTGAATTTTTTTTGTATCCATCTCCTGACTTGTGCCTGTCCACAACTTTATCCCGAAGATCTTTTGACAATGCCTTGCCACCCATAGTTGATTGTTTTCTTCAGTTGCACTACCAAGGACTGAAATGCTTCAGGAAAAGCTTGTTTCATGCTGAGCTAATCAAAATGACCACAGCTGATCACATTTGAAAGTCAATTGGCTTTGTGTGCTATTGAGAAGGTGATTAACTACACCTGGTTGGGTTTACAAGTCATTTTAAGGAGGGGGGTGATTCTATTTCCAACTCAGTGATTCTGTTTTTTAATTTGTAAAAAAACATTCTGACAAGTTGGTATTATATCTTTCACTTGGATGTTATAAGTTGTAAATACAGCTGAATAAAACAAAAATTATTTTTGTCCGTTTTCATTTCAGGCTGTAAAGCAACAAAATGTGATTATTTTAAAGGGGGGTGATTCTTTTCTATACCCACTGTATGTGGTGTGATTAGGGTTGCCAACTTCAGAAAAGAAAAATGCGGGACAATCGTGGTTCTTTACAGGAAAATAAGGGACACTCAAAATATTTGTAGGCTACTGTAGCCTATCACAAGATATGTCATTTCAGCTTCTTATGTGTTTAAAAGGTTCTCAGACATAAACAGACGTACATATTTGTTTTGCTTAAACTATTTATGTACAATTTAATTCTAAAACTAATTTTAAGGTCACACAAAAAAGTCCCATTACACACAAACCATAGTTCAAAATAATAGCATTTATCTGAAATAGAAAGCTTTTGTAACATTATTCATGCACTACATTTTAAAGAAAGTAATAGACTACTTTTATTCAGCAAGGACGCATTAAAGTAGCCTAATCAAAAGTGACAGTAAAGACATAATGTTACAAAAGCTTTTTTTTATTTCGGATAAATCAATTTGAACCTTCTATTCATTAAAGAATCCTGACTTCTTTTTTAAAACATTAATAATAATCAGAAATGTTTATTGGGCAGCAAATCACATCAGCATATTATTCCCTCAGGAAGAGTTTCTTGCATCGATGGATGTCGGACTCATGAACAATAATCACGTTGTTTGAATTCGCCAAAACTGATTTGCCGAAAATCAAAATCCGGCCGGACAGTGGAAGGGATTTGACGTTAGCGCGAGTCCGGATCGAACCGGGAGCGGCGACAGCAGAGGATTCTGTTCGCAAATCAATGATTTGTCCCAAAAGAATAATTAATTCTCAATTTAGAGTTTGTTATTCGTCTGGTCTGATGTGCGTGAGGGTGGGCTCTGATTGGATGATGACCGGTGTCGTGATCATTCTCAAGTGTCGTGTTGCTGCTGTATCAGTCAGTGGTTAGATCAGCATAGCAGTCTATTTAACCGGGACGAGGGAGCCCCGTACGGGACAAATAAATTAGGCCCAAAATACGGGACGTCCCGGCTAATTCGGCGCAGTTGGCAACCCTAGGTGTGAAAGAACTTCAAGACCCTAGGCATAGTTGTCTATAAAAATCTCATACAGCAATCATGAGAACAGCAAAATGAAAATAAACAAAAACAACCCATTAATGTCTTGAACTCTTGATTAGTTTGATTCCTTGATAACCCAATGGTTGAATTCCAAAGCGTGTGCATATTTATTGTCTAAAAGGCAGGCTACACGAATAAACAAGGTATGCTGAGTGGCGAAAGGGCTCGCTGGGCCCTTACCACCTTGGAGAGAACTTGCTGCGACCCGAGTGGTACTTGAGCGGGTCAGGCAACACGGTCTCACCCCATTTCGTCACATACTGCCGTTTGGTCATTTCCCCCTCACGTCCATATGCCGACGTTGAGGGTACCCCCTATTCGTCGCTTGATAACATAGAGGGTCGTCCGATAGATTTGAGTGCAAATCCCTCATCTTTGGATTTTGACGAAATGGGGTTATCCATCCAGCGGTTTGCCTGCGCTGGAAATTATGGTTTCAGGCGATTAATTTTATGCTGCAAATGTGTATTTTGCAGTAGCGTGCGGCGCATATTTTTATAATTATTCATTGGTGCTGTGACCTTACATTTTCGTGGGGCAGAAACCACGGTCTAAATCGGTATGACAACTTTTTTCTCTTTTTTTATATAATTTTGGGCTACATTAAAACGACCAACATGACATCATGACTTTGCGTAAACATACACGCCACTTTCAATTCAAGTGGCGTATATCTATACGCATTTTGAGCTATCCGCGTGTATGTCCACGCCGAAATCTTTTGCGTGTATGTCTACGCCATTACATGTCCGAGTGATTCCGCGTGTATGTGTACGCCGTTAAATGTCCGAGCGAAACGAAGCAAAATCTATATCTACATCTGTGGAGCGATATTTCTTTTCCTAGGATGGTAGGAGAAGACTCATAAATGGTATTAACCCCAGTGACGGGTAGGTTTAGGGACGGGGTTGGGGTAGGTCATATATTTATACAGTAATATAACGTTAAGTCAAAGGCGTTGATAAACACGCTGAAAAGCGATTATGCGTGTTGATAGCACGGCAAAAATGGAAATACGAATTGGCGTGTCATACATACGCCATTTCATGAGATCAGCCTGAAACGACATAATTGCAGGACTGCATAGGCCTTTTTGCTGTAGGCTTAAAACATGCCTTAATTTAGGTGGGGTATTTTATAATTGTCGATGGTATTTCAATTTGCAATGGCTTTACTGAGCCTACAACAGTATAGCCTACAACTTTGCTTTTTTTGCAAAAAAAAAAAAGCCTACTTTTATAGAACTTTCATCTCAATACTGATTATGAGGTTGTGATAGTCTATTGCAGAAATGTTTATATTGCTTAATATGGACATATCCTTTGGCAAAGAGATGGATGCATTCTGGGAAGTGATGTGTTTAAATGTATGGCTACATACACCCGTGTTTCCTTCACTTAGGCATTTATGCTGACCTCTTTAAAATTTTGAGCAAGGATATAAAATATTAAGACTGTACTTTTTCATTATGATTGATTTTTTGGCGCAATTTTGTGCACACGTCACTGTGTGCGACCATCCCAGAAACCATTGCCCAGAAACCATTCCACCACGGTAAGTCGCTTACAACAGTCTAAATAGCAATATAAATGAATAAGCATTTACACGTCCAAAATAAAAAAAAATTACAAGTTTATAAAAAAAACATGTTGTAGGCATATATATATATATATATATATATATATATATATATAATGCTATACACAACATGTTTATTTTATTTTATATATTTTTTAAATAAACTCATAATTTTATTTTGGACGTGTAAATGCTTATTGAGGGATTACTGGGGGAATGGTTAGTGGGGGATATATATATATATATATAATATATAAAACAGCTTAAGTCTGGCAAGGCAAAGTTTATACAAGTACCCTGATCATGTTATTCCTGTTTGTTTATCCATTTGAATTAAGGCAGAACAAGGATGTGTTCAAAATATCATGATAGAACCCTTGCTCACACTATTACTTATTTTTAATGTCATTCATTTTTTTTATGATATTGTGATTGCACGAATGAACAAGAGCAGCATTTACTTAACTTCTTAGCCTAGTAGTTATTCATATTGTAATATGTAGTTTGGTGAGCTATTCTTTTTTGATTTGTTCTTCTCTTTCTCTGCAGGTTCCTTAATCCCTGTCCTTTTAAAAAAACAGCACCTCATTACATCAACAAAAAAAAGGCACTTTTAAGAGCCACATTTGTCTTGTTTATTGTCTTATTTGTATTGTTTATTGTCTTGTTATTGTTCTCTCTCTCTCTCTCTCTCTCTCTCTCTCTCTCTCTCTCTCTCTCTCTCTCTCTCTCTCTCTCTCTCTCTCTCTCTCTCTCTCTCTCTCTCTCTCTCTCCCCCTACCATCTGAGTGGTGGTTGCTTTTTACAGGGACGGAGGACCTGGGTTGCTGCCTCTTCTCCACTCACTGTAATCAACTGAAAGTGGAAAGGTCGCGATCAGAGAATATAGATTCTTTTTTTTTTTTAAGCGCACAATATACCAATTTAATGGATAGAGACTGGCATATAATACCTGGTTATTGCACCAAATTAAATTTGGGTAGCACTTAGTATGTACATGGGGAACAGGACTGTAAAATTATGTACTTATTATTGTAATTACAATAACTGGGTAATAACTATGTACTAACCTTGAACCTACCCCTAAACCTAACCTTAGCCCATGTACTTACCTTATATTAGCCAGTACTTTCTTAGGTAAGTACACTGTAAGTACATGTACTGTAAAATGAAGTGCTACCGAAATTTGCAGTAGTCTGCACAATATAGGCCAACCTAAAATATAAGTGTGTTTATTTCCCTGGTTAAATAAAGGTTTAATAAAAAAATAAATAAAAAAAAAATAAGATTGCTGTTGGCATGAAGTCTAAGTAAATCAAACTTAAGTTTTGTGAGGAATGCCAGTATTCAAAGATGGTTTATGACTACAGGAAAGCAAACAGCTCGCTTGGCGACTTTGTTTCACACTTTTTCTGCACTTAAATAATTTGCCAGCTTGCAAACATCCAGATCTAGTATTACCTTTAATAATGTTAGAAAAGTGATACGTTAAGCAAAGCCTACTGCTGTATGACACATGCTAATAGATTGACTAGCTCTGTCTTTCTTGTACTTATGTGTGTTCGGATCCCTGTATGATATTTAATATTTATATTTTTTGTGTGTACATTTCAGAATGACAAAGCCAAAATTCAGGCCTTGCCCCAAGCTGCCAGGTCCGTCAGCAGGCCAACCGCAAAACCTGCAGTGCTTGTTTTGTCTTACTGCCAAGCAAGCGGTTATTAAAAACTGCAAAAATTAATGATGACTGGGGCCAGAGGGTCATCAAAAACAAAAATGCATCTCGGGTGGTGGCCTCTGCCCAAATAGCTGTAAGTAAAAATGCTCATGCTTCATTAATTGAGTGGTTATCAATATTGAGCCCAAAGTACATACAGTATTTGGTACCATGTTTGTTGATGGACAGAAGACATAGCAGCCATGCTGTGTGCTGTGTACCAGGCTTCACATGCGTGCCTGCATGTTGGAAGTTGGCACATCTTGTCAGTATGAAATTTTAGACAGACAATCGCTTTAAAAATCACACCATACATCCCTATTGCTTTTGCAGCACACATGACGCTCAAGTGATAAATGTACATCACATGCAAGTTGCTCTGATAAACAGTGTGCCAAAAAACTCCCCATACACAATATGTAAAGATACTTTCATTTTATGCAGGTGTACTTCTGTTGTGAATATTTTTTTTGAAAATGCATTGATGTATGTACATAAGTAGGCAATATTCTAGAATACACTTATTTTAAAATACTTGTGTAACTGATGGCAGGGACTAGGGATAGGGATGAACTATGAATCAAGTAGTACCTAGTTTATACACCAAGTAAACTGCCCTCTGTTTCTGATTCAAAGTCAGTATGGAGTAGACGCCATCTTCATTTCTTTTCACAACATCTGATTAATTATTTTCAAACAAAATCGAGCACTGACAGTGGCAATTTAAGAAATACTCATGAATGAATATTTCTGTGTATTAATTTTACAATATGTCTTTAATCATCACATACTTAACACTTGTTAAAAGCGTTAACAAATATTTTTTGCCAGATTAGGTCTTTAAATAGTAGATAGACTGCCATATATGTAGTAATGTAGCAACATAATATATTGGAAATGTGTTAATTACTTTGTTTCATTTCAGGTCCAAAAACTTTCTGCCTTGGGCTATATGCCCATATTATTTATCAGCCAGAGGCACAAGGGCACAGGCAAGTTAATGGCAGATGTAGTCACGCATCTGCCACCGACGCAAAACAACACGCGTTTCTTAACCAGCATGAAGAGGGCATATGACTTCTTAATCAAACTGGATGGTAAGATAAGTTTTATGTATAGTTCATTAGTGTTTGTCATTGATTTCTTTGACAACGTGTACTGAATTTATATTTTTGCTAACTTCACAACAGATGTGTCCCAGCCCCAGCAAGACCAGCCCCTAGACCAGCCTCAGCAAGACCAGCCTCAGCAAGACCAGCCCCTACTCTTAGACCAGCCTCAGCTAGACCAGCCCCTAGAGCAGCCCCTACTCCTAGACCAGCCCCTAGAGCAGCCCCTACTCCTAGAGCAGCCTCAGCAAGACCAGCCCCTAGAGCAGCCCCTACTCCTAGACCAGCCCCTAGAGCAGCCCCTACTCCTAGACCAGCCTCAGCTAGACCAGCCCCTAGAGCAGCCCCTACTCCTAGACCAGCCCCTAGAGCAGCCCCTACTCCTAGAGCAGCCTCAGCAAGACCAGCCCCTAGAGCAGCCCCTACTCCTAGAGCAGCCTCAGCAAGACCAGCCCCTAGAGCAGCCCCTACTCCTAGAGCAGCCTCAGCAAGACCAGCCCCTAGAGCAGCCCCTACTCCTAGACCAGCCCCTAGAGCAGCCCCTACTCCTAGAGCAGCCTCAGCAAGACCAGCCCCTAGAGCAGCCCCTACTCCTAGACCAGCCCCTAGAGCAGCCCCTACTCCTAGAGCAGCCTCAGCAAGACCAGCCCCTAGAGCAGCCCCTACTCCTAGACCAGCCCCTAGAGCAGCCCCTACTCCTAGACCAGCCCCTAGAGCAGCCCCTACTCCTAGACCAGCCCCTAGAGCAGCCCCTACTCCTAGAGCAGCCTCAGCAAGACCAGCCCCTAGAGCAGCCCCTACTCTTAGACCAGCCTCAGCAAGACCAGCCCCTACTCCTAGACCAGCCTCAGCAAGACCAGCCCCTACTCCTAGACCAGCCTCAGCAAGACCAGCCCCTACTCTTAGACCAGCCTCAGCAAGACCAGCCCCTACTCCTAGACCAGCCTCAGCAATACCAGCCCCTACTCCTAGACCAGCCTCAGCAAGACCAGCCCCTACTCCTAGACCAGCCTCAGCAAGACCAGCCCCTACTCCTAGACCAGCCTCAGCAAGACCAGCCCCTACTCCTAGACCAGCCTCAGCAATACCAGCCCCTACTCCTAGACCAGCCTCAGCAAATTATAACACTTGAATTATTTACAATCGACTCTCAGGCTCAGCAGCATGTGGAGCCTCTACCACCCAGAAAAAGACAAAGTAAGTAATCTTGCATTGCACCACATCTGTAAATTTGTCCTATGTTTTTTTGCAATCAGTGCACAATATAAAACAAGTTACACATGGTGAATTTCACCTCTTTTAATTAATTAAGCCACTCCTCCAAGATACTGAATATACAACTCTTAACCTTTTTCCCTTGCACCTTAAGCCCCACTATCCCTGGGCCCACCATCCACCCCAGGCCAAGGCAGACGAGCCCCACCATCCATCCAACCTCAACTAAAGAAAAGACAAAGTAAGTAATCTTGCCTAGCACCCCATCTGTAAATTGGTCCCATGGTTTTGTAATCATTGTATTAATATAAAATAAGTTAACCAATGTGAATTTCCCCCCCTTTTTAACTAAGCAACTTCCCCAAGATACTGAATATATAATTCTTAATCTTTTCCCCTTGCACCCTAAGCCACAGGTACAGGAGCCACACAAGCCCCACACTCTACCCTGGCCAAAAAGAAGAAAACGAAAAGCAAGTAGACATTCTTTGCACCCAATGTGTATATTTGTTTCTATTCTTTGCACCCCATGTGTATATCAGCAGCCATATGTTGGGTGTAAAGGTGTTTTTGCATGTAGCCCCCTTTAATTGGACCAAACTCAGGGTGTATTCACACTTGGTCTCTTTCAGTCCTCAAAGTGAACTAAGAACAGTGACTATAGTGATATATTAACACCTCAACCAAACTCAGACCCATTTGAAGTGAACCAAACTTTTTTTTTGCCTTTGTCATTTAAGGTTGCAAATGCAGTCGACAGACAGTTTTTCAATACGATCAAATATTGGAAAGACGGATGAATGGGGTAAGATGTAGAACCATATTTTTCATTAGGCTGTCTGATTATCTCTTGTCTTGACTCATGTCTGTCTCATCTTTCAATCCACATGTGACAAAACATGTGGTGGATGGTGATGGCGCAGTGGATAAGACACATGCCTTTGGTGTGAGAGACCTGGGTTCGAATCCACTGTGAGACACCAGTGTGTCCCTGAGCAAGACACTTTACCCCTAGTTGCTCCAGAGGCGTGCGACCTCTGACATATAGCAATTGTAAGTTGCTTTGGATAAAAGCGTCAGCTAAATGACTAAATGTAAATGTAAAACAGTAACACTGAGCAGTAGTTATCAACCTTTTTCAACTATCAACTCTCTCACAAGTGCTACCCTTACGAAAAAGAAGTATACGTCAAGGTCATTTTATGAAGTATACTTAAGTAATGTTCAAGTATATTTTTAAGTATACTTTATGTAGTAAGTATACTAATATCGATGTGTACTTGTAGTAGACTATTTCAATACTGCTTGGGACTAAATTGGCCCACTTTTAGTATATAAAAGTATACATTTAAGTGTACTACAAGTGTAAACTTTAAGTACACAACTAGGTTTCTCATTCTTAATGCATCTTTACTACAAGTGAACTTATAAGTATACTAGTAGTTTACTATTTTAATACAAGTAATACATTTTTTTGTTTATGAAAGTACACACTGAAGTGTACTCTCAGTAAACTACTAGTTTAGAAGTTTATACTGCAAGTATACTTGTACGTTTTCTTTAAGTGAACATAACATTATACTATTTATATATTATTTTGCACTTGCAGTATACTACTATGTTCAAATGTAGATATTATTTTTTTATACTTAAAATACATTTAACTACTTTAATTTTTAAAACATTTTATTAGCTTCATGTTTTCTTTTTTATCAACACTTGAATGTCGGTAAGTTACATAAAGGCAACGTTTTAAACAAAGAAGTTGAGAAGATCACATTTTTGTCAAAGACTGCGCCTTTATCAGATTCAGAATGATGATCAAAACACAGATGGAGTAGGTCGAGCCCAACAACCCCAAAGCTTCACAGTCATTTTCTCTTCATGTGTGACGCTTCATTTGGTTCATTTGGTAATATTAAGCAGTTTTGATTTACAAGCTGTTTAATGTTTGATGATCATGTTATTTTACATTTGCGTGAGTAATCTACTATCACTTGGTTCAGCCTCTTCTTCTCCTGTGTTTTGATCCGGAGAATCTGTACTAGAAGATGTGTCATAACGTCCCCTACCATATATAACAGTGAAAACATGGATAGCTGGAAAATTCAGTCAATGATGGGGAAAGAGTAAAGTAGAATTAAAGTAAATTCCGATGTACCGATGCCAGTGGACTAGCCTACACAAAATTTCAGATATGCAGAATTAGAAACATATCTGTTTTATATCAATATTCTAAACAATAATTTCACAAGTTTCATAAGACTGTATAAGAAACTATGTAAAAAAAAAAAAAAGTTTATTTAATAGGCTACTCGATCAAAACAGTTAACAAAACTACAAGCCAAGTATACTTTGAATACTTAATTATACTTTTAAGTATATCTCGATCAAAAGATAGAGTACAAGTACAGGCCAAATATAATTGTAATTTTCTCTCAGTATAAGTCAAGTACACTTAAGTGTAATTAATTGTATTTCTAAGAAGTACATAAAGTATATTTTTGAGAATTATATAAAATTTAGACTAAAAGTATACTTTCTTATTGTTTGTTTAAAATAAGTTTACTAATAGAACACTTTAATAAACTTATTTTTCGTAAGGGACATACTGTAAATCCTAAACAAAAACAACAATGCCAATGGAATGTGACAACAGATTCTAATTTTTTTATTGAGCTTACAAAAAATACATACCGTAAGTACTCTTGTTAACTAAATGATGTTCCAAGTAAGAACGCCAGTATAGAGAGCTAAGTAAAAACATCATTATTTGAATGTTAAAATCATTACAGTAACTTTACTAAACTGATTAAGTGTGTGTGTGTCTGTGTGTCTCTGTATGTGTGTGTGTGCGTGTTTCTGCAGGGGAAGGCAGCAGAGGTCAAAGTGCGCTGGCTACCTTGCTCTTCGTGGTAAGTGATGGCTGATGTAATTTAATCCATACTTACACACAGTCTTAGTGTTTTAAAACCTGGTCCCTTTCAGCCTTCAAAGTGAACTTTGAAGTGAAAGTGAAAGTGGGACTTATAATTGTTTTGGGCACAAGGAACTATCTAAGCAAACTCGGATCCCTTTTAAAGTGAACTGAACTGAGACCACATGAGAACATGTGCACACTAGCCTTAAAGTAGTCATCTGGCTCAAGTTTGGTCATATGACATCTGAAGCAAATACATTCTAACCTGTTTGCCCTATACATTTGCTAATTCTATTTTGTTTATTTGGGTAATTTTATGGTGTTTGCCAAACAGCAGTTATTTTTACAAAGTGAAACCTCCCATTATGAACCAAATGTAGTCCAATTAAAATGGCAGGGTTCCCGCGGAGTCTTAAAAAGTCTAAAAAAGACTTAAATTCAGAAAGTGAAATTTAAGGCCTCAAAAAGTCTAAAAAACACAAGTTTAGGTCTTAAATTTAATTTACCCAAGTCTTAAAATTCTTACCTTCGTTAATTTTGTTAATTGTGGTCAAGCGTTGTCCGCCGAAAATAAAATGTTGGTTGTTTTGTTTTCTAGTAGGCTACGTGATGATGATAATCCCATGTGATAATCCCATTGCGTGATCACTACAGGTATAACTCCTGTAAAGTAGGTGGCGGTATGTAACCCGCGCCGCCAATAAAGTGAAGGAAGTTGGTTCACTAGCTACCTGCCCGCCGAATTCGTGCAAGTTGCAACGTTAAGTCGGGGCTGTCGTCGAGCGCGTAGTTTTCAAATATCATGGGGACAGGGGAAGTGTGTGTTTAACATGACTTGGCTCGATAAGGGTGAGTTTTGCAGCTGGTTACAAGCTGTCCCTAGCAATAGATATGAAGCTCGCTGCAAAATATGCAAGAAGATAATACAGCTAGGGACATTGGGTGTGAAGGCGCTCGAGCATTGCGAAAACGTTTACGTGCGGACCGAACAAGATCGCTTATATAGCAAGATTTGGTATAGCGGACTTCATCAAGAGAGATCTAATTAACACCATTAGCGGACCGTATGTCTTGATGTTCGTTGTTTACTCATTAAACTGCAAGAAAGAGATGATAATTTGGTGGATGATTTAAAAATATTCGTTAATCATCTGTAAATTGTGTAGTCATTTGAATGTAATCATAACGGTCGCCTGAGGGCGCTCAACGACCACGTCATCCGTAAGCGTGAGTTTCTAACAAAAAACAACAGTTTACTAAAAAGAATAAATACATTAAATAATTTACCATTGTTAATTTGTGTTTATTTTTGTTTGTTGTTTTTGTATTTAACCCTTTCACTCGTAAATTTAAAATATTCGAACTGATCCCCCAGCGTGAGTTTTTCTAGGCGACCGTTATTTAGAACCTGTCACTTTAATGTTTCCATGGTGACGCGTCATTGCTTGTCACGTGACAGCGCAACCACAACAGTGCTGAATGAATGATGATCTGCTTTGATGTCATTTTCCCTTTTCTATTCAAAATATTCACAAATGTATTAGCTATAACATGAAACACTGATATTCCGATTGTCAAATATGTGCAAGTGGATGTGTTTTGTTGTTTAAACACCTTCATAACGATCGCGTTAGTTGATCGTTATGAAGGTGTCAGCACAAATCAGCTGTTTGTGCGATGGGCAGCGCCATGTTAGTTTACAACACGTCAATTCCTCAACTTCTCATGAAATACATGAAAGTGGCCGGAGAACTGGGAGAAGAATAGTTTAAAATGTAAAGCTACTTACACAATGTGTATCTGATATGAATAAAACGTGTCGTCTTATTAGAATGGAAAGGATTATTATTGCCGCTTCCATAGACATCAGTCAGTGTGTGTATTTTACAAACTTAAAATATGTTTAAGAATTTCTGGGATCATTCTAATGTTTCTATTTATGTGTCGTGTTGGTCTTAAACTTCACACATAATGGTCTTAAAAGGTCTTAAAAAGGTCTTAAATGTAACAAACTGAAACCTGCAAGAACCCTGAATGGCCTGTGAGGTGGACTGAACCAAAAACAACTCTTGTCTCTTTGTGTTCACATTATGAGTTCACTTAAAGATGATGAAGATCACTTTCTAGTCCACTTCAGCTCTGATGGGGTCTTAAGCCCAATTCACAGTTACATGCAGATGCGACGCAGATGCCTTTGTGGTGCCATTGCGTCTTTGCTGACCCCCTCTGCGCCCGACATAGAGGCCTTTAACCACATCATTTCTGTGCTCATCCCGTTGTGGTGAGTATTTGCATAGCGACACGGTTAACCTGATGCAGAACTTCAAAGAGTTGACTGTAGGGATGACGAAGGTGTCTCAGTGTCCAAGTGACTGAGTCCAGTAGTTTTCACTTGGAACAAAATGACTGATGTTTGACAAACGCCATATAAAATAAACCAAAATAAATGATCCAACTGAAAAAGGGGGTAAACCCTTATTTTTCAGCTTCAGATGACATATCTTCCAAATTGAGCCAGAAGACTAGTTGTGAGCTGTAGGCTGTACGTGTAAGATGACTTGTGGACTATTTACAGTGGCAGAGTCTGGGAGGACACCTGGGAGCCGGCCAGCAAATTCGCCTGATGACCAATACTGTTGCACTATTTGTTTTGTATATATTTGTCAATAATTAAATTCACTATTGTTACATTTTATGATTTGTCTGTCAATCATTGACTGCACTGAATAATTAATGTGTCATGACTTTGTGCTGTATTTGATGGGAAAAGTCAGATAGTGGAAAGTTGCATGTAGTGAGAGTCAAGTCAAGTCACCTTTATTTATATAGCACTTTTTACAATACAGATTGTATCAAAGCAGCTTCACAGTGATAACATGAAAATAATACAACAAAGTTTCTTTCTAGAAGAAAATTACATCCTCAAGGCAGATTAGCAAGCCAAACTAAGCAAGCCAAAAGCCAAGGCAACCAGAAAAAGTACCAAATTGACATTATACTAACTGATCATGAAAATATTAGTCAGTATTGATGGTAATTTTGGAGCAAAGTAAATGGGCTCCTATCCCTGCATCCTTTTTTTACCTCTGATCGCTAGCACACAACACTGTTTGTTTTTGTTATCATGGTTGTCTGTTCAGAACAATTATGAGAGTTCTTAAGACATTTCAAACATTCCCAATGAAGAGAAGAGGTACATTTATCATTTTTCATCAATGGAACATGGGTCAGCAATGATTTTTCAGGTCAGGAAAGAACTATAACAAAAAATATGAAAGTGAATTGAAATCACACAGCGTCTGAAGCGCCACTGAAGCCATTTTTTCATATCCTTTGCGTCATACAAAGACAGATTGGTATCAAATTTCACAAATAATTTCCTCATCCTCTGTGTCAACAATCAACATACAGTATGTGCATGACATAAGGTGATCAGACTTCAGATATCAGAAAGACCGGAGACATGAGCCTGATAAATCGTTTAAGCCAGGGACATTTCCAGCTTGGCCATCAATATCATTTAAAAGTCTAATGTTTTCTTGTCATAAAACCAGGGAGAGAGGTAGGTTTCCTATGTTTCCCTGACAATAGGGAATGTGCCAGGACACTGAGGACATCAATCTGGTCACCCTGTCCCTGGAATGACTTGACTGTGGGCGGTTTACTAAGGCCTATGACAGTGGTAGGAAATATAAGGCCTGGCTGTGCAAGGTGGGCCACATGTGGCCTGATGTGCTGTTTAATCTGGCCAATGTCTTCATGATCAAAGGCCTCTGGTCTTAATTGTCAGGAAAATGTTGCATTATTCATGAAATACACTCAGTCCCCACTTCTTCTAACCCTAACTATATCTATATTCTCCATGTCAAGTATGAGCTCTTATCCCAATGTATATACACTCACTGGCCACTTTATTAGGTACCCCATGCTAGTAACGGGTTGGACCCCCTTTTGCCTTCAGAACTGCCTCAATTCTTCGTGGCATAGATTCAACAAGGTGCTGGAAGCATTCCTCAGGGAGTTTGGTCCATATTGACATGATGGCATCACACAGTTGCCGCAGATTTGTCGGCTGCACATCCATGATGCGAATCTTCCGTTCCACCACATCCCAAAGATGCTCTATTGGGTTGAGATCTGGTGACTGTGGAGGCCATTTTAGTACAGTGAACTCATTGTCATGTTCAAGAAACCAATTTGAAATGATTAGAGCTTTGTGACATGGTGGAAGTAGCCATCAGAGGATGGGTACATGGTGGCCATAAAGGGATGGACATGGTCAGAAACAATGCTCAGGTAGGCCGTGGCATTTAAACGATGCCCAATTGGCACTAAGGGGCCTAAAGTGTGCCAGGAAAACATCCCCCACACCATTACACCACCACCACCAGCCTGCACAGTGGTAACAAGGCATGATGGTTCCATGTTCTCATTCTGTTTACGCCAAATTCTGACTCTAACATCTGAATGTCTCAACAGAAATCGAGACTCATCAGACCAGGCAACATTTTTCCAGTCTTCAACTGTTCAATTTTGGTGAGCTCTTGCAAATTGTAGCCTCTTTTTCCTATTTGTAGTGGAGATGAGTGGTACCCGGTGGAGTCTTCTGCTGTTGTAGCCCATCCGCCTCAAGGTTGTTCGTGTTGTGGCTTCACAAATGCTTTGCTGCATACCTCGGTTGTAACGAGTGGTTATTTCAGTCACTGTTGCCCTTCTATCAGCTCGAACCAGTCTGGCCATTCTCCTCTGACCTCTGGCATCAACAAGGCATTTCCGCCCACAGAACTGCCGCTCACTGGATGTTTTTTCTTTTTCGGACCATTCTCTGTAAACCCTAGAGATGGTTGTGCGTGAAAATCCCAGTAGATTAGCAGTTTCTGAAATACTCAGACCAGCCCTTCTGGCACCAACAATCATGCCACGTTCAAAGTCACTCAAATCAACTTTCTTCCCCATACTGATGCTCGGTTTGAACTGCAGGAGATTGTCTTGACCATGTCTACATGCCTAAATGCACTGAGTTGCCGCCATGTGATTGGCTGCTTAGAAATTAAGTGTTAACGAGCAGTTGGACAGGTGTACCTAATAAAGTGGCCGGTGAGTGTAGATATAGGGGACCCCAATGTAAACTAAATATTTCTAAACTATAGGCCTGATTTAAACCTACCTCAATTAAAAATGTAAATAATGATGCTTGAGGCTGCAGCGGTTGTGCAATAGCTTCATGATATAATGCATATAGGGTTGTGTGTAGGTTGAAAGATGAGCAATAGACTGTGGCTTTGATGTGCTTCAGTCTGGCTACATATCACTTTGTTTATGTTGTTTAAAGTATATGCCGGATGTATGATAAAATAATATGTTAAGTGTTATGTGTAAAGCATTTGAACTCAAGGCAAATATTCCTCTGGGGACAATAAAGGAGGCTATCACCTGCAAAGTGGTCTTCATGATATGTAACAATTAAAACGTTGTCGTGGGACTATAGCAAGCACATCATTGGAAAGGTCTCAACCTCGACAGTAACATTATGTCAGTCTGAAGAGGATACATTACTCCTGATTTGAATTATTGACCTCTGCTCTGAACCTTGAACCCAGTACATGTTTGAAGGCTTGTCATTTAGCAACAGAACGTGCAACACACACAGGACCAGCTGTTATAGAAAGCTCTGGACCTTAGCTGTCATGTAGATATGGTCTCCAATGTTTAACTACTGTAAGCACTGTCAAATATGTTTTGACCTATTTAACAATTAAAATGTTAAAATCTGATGACACCAGTGTGTTCCCCATCCCCCAAAAAACAGGGTATATGCAAAATTCTACACTGCCAACTTCTACTTATGATAAATATTCCAATATATTTTAAAACTACAACTTCCACTAGAGACACACCACAAAACAGTTACAAAGCTAGTGTTACTTGTAGTTCTTCCGGGCTGGGTGGGTGGACTCGTTCGGCTCCTCTGTTTTTCTGCTGTGAATGGGCTTCAACTACACTCAAAAAGTTCAAAACTGAGCAGTGTTGCTGCTTGTGACAAAACCACTGACTAACTATGTACATTGAAGCTATACTGGCGTTAAAGACCCCCTGACCTGCATTGCGGTATATGGGATTCGCATGTGACCCCCTCGGCCCACATTGTAGTGTTCTGTCTTACAGCATACTGTAATGTTTCACCAATAATCAGACTGAAAGGATATTATTAAAATAATGTAATGAATACCATGATAACATCTAAATAAATGCATTATAAATAAAAGCATTATAGTTTTAAAAATATCAATTAACAAAGCAATCCAGCTTCCCTGGCAATAAGACAGGAATATTAACATTAAAAGAAATACATATAAACCATATGATCTCGTGAATAAATGTTATCTGTGTATCCATGTAAGATGTATCTAGGAGATGGAGGAAACTGTCATGATGAAATGTCTTCTTCCCCCTAGTAAAGACACTACTTAAGACGACACACCACATTTTAGGCATTTATTAGCTTATACAAACACAAAAACAACACACATAGCTCAGACACATAACAAAAATCACAAATGTAAAAAGTGAAGAGCATGTCAAGTGATTACAAAGGCCTGGTAGGGACTGACCCTGTGATACATGATGGGCAGCTATGGAGTGATGTGCAGTGGTGGTAGTGCAAAAGTAAACAGTTCAGGGATTTAATCAGTGCAAAGCTTTGCATGTTAAATATGACTATGGAAAAAAGAGTGAGAGCATAATAGTATTGCGTAACAAAAACAATACAAAGAAGATAAAATAAATAGAACAACAGAAACTTAAATATATATATATATAAAAAAGAAAAAAAGATTATACAAGCCAACAGGGGTAAATGTTGGGACCACAGTCCAGAATGTGTAGAGGGGCTAATGTAGCCTGTAAGACAGTCCAATAAACAAAGTGATGTGATGGTTGGTGCAGGGTGAGACTCATGCTGAAAAGTCCATTTCTCCCCTAACCTTTTCTGTGACATTGAGTTGCTGGTTTGCCCTGGGGACAAAGGACCTCCTCAATGTTGAGCATGACAGAAGACTGCTACTGCAAATTATCCTCAGTTTGTTAAATGATCAAATCCAGCTCCATGCAAACAGAGCCAGCTTTCCTTACCAACCTGTCCCAGCGGCACTCTTCTTAATGCTGCCTCCCCAGCAGACAACAGCATAAAAAAGGACTCTGGCCATGTTTAATCTTGGTCAGAGTCACTACTGGTATGGTATTCCTCAGAATTACTATCAAAGTTAATTTCTGTTTCAGTCAGAACTTGAACATAACATTTCTTTGCATGTTTTGCCAGGCTGTTGCTTGCTTCCTTGTTCTTCATCGTCAAGCTCTGTAGACCTCGGATACCATCTTAAAGCAGGCCCCACGTCTCACCTTACATGTTAAAACACATTGAGCCTTTATTAATTAGAAACATTCAGAAATACTGTAATGTATGCCAAGTATAACAAATACATACCTGATGTGACATTAGAAAGCTGGGATGACATCTGCTTCAGGGTGTCTGCACGGGTGCAAAGAGACTTCCAATGCTTGTTCATCTCTGCAATAAGAATCCTCTTCTCCTCAAGTCTCCTTACTGCCATCACAATGTCGAACGCCTTCCTCTTTGTCCTTAGATCTACAGAGTCATAAATGAAACATAAGTTGGTTGTATTTAAGATTAGTATTTAAAGAATTTCTGGGGTTACAATCGAGGCATGACAGATTTTGTGCCACTATGTGACTATTTCACATAGTCAACGGAATTGTGTACATACCACTGTGTGTAAGCTGCCATGGCCAAACAATCTCGTCAGATAAAATGGTGTCCAATGTCAGTTTTTCTGCATTAGGAACCAAGGTGTTGTACTTTTCCACTACAGAATTTAAGATTTTTTTTCCCTCCCTGATCTTTTGGCGGATTCGGGCACGTCCTTTGCATCCGTCACTATCCTTATAAAGACGCTGGGACCTCCTCTTAACACTTGCCACCAGCTCCCCAATTCGGCTGGCAACAGCGGCAACATCAGCATCATTTGGGGATGTTGTTGCTGAGAGGAAGAAATGGAGAGATCAGAAATATGCTTCTTGATTCCATGAAAAAATATTATTTCTGGTGTATGAGCAAAATAAAGCCTCAACAATCTTTTCATATTTCTCTGTAACTGAGAGGTTACACTTGTAGCTAAGGTTGAGTATAGTTAGGTTAGTTAGGTTCTTTATTGTCTCCATGGGGATAATCTTGTCCACACGTCATCAGCAATCAGAGTATGTGCTCTTTGATTACAATGAGCCTCTTTGGAATTGCAGTCAAGATGATAAGTCAGTGATACATCAAGCACCATAGGTAAAGGTATAAAACAGTATAAAACAGTATATACTACCTTCTGCCCACTCATTGATATCAATGATCCAGCTCTCCAGTTGATTGTCTGAGATGTCCATTTCCGTTTTCATGGCCTCCAGGTTATGCAACTGGCATTGCAGGGCTATTGTGGCCTTCAAACATAAATGACAATGAGGGAAACGCCTACCACTTTGACTATTGTTGATAATACATACAACACTAATTAAATTACAATACATACAACACTAATTAAATATACAGTATATTCGTATATACGTATTCGTATATATCAATATATGTGGTATGAACATTCAATATTTTATATCAAGGCACTAAAAAATACAATTGACACTACACATGCAACCATCCGTATATTTAATATATATTGAAGAATGTCTGGGCAAGTCTTCTCTATATTTTTGTGATATATGCCACTTTATTTTACAATATCGCTATGCATTTTGTATAAGGGAAAACTGGTGTCTTTACCTTCCGATATCGGCGGGCAAGGGTAGAAGCCAAGTTGTCAAATTTTTGTTGGTTCCAGCGCATGGCCATGATCGTCAGCATGTCTATGCGTCCTGCAAAAATAAAAAAATATGAGATTATCACCCTTCTTTCCAATAGCAGTAGGAGAAGAAACTGTGCAGACTTGAATTGCAAACTTTTCAGAGATAATAACTTACAGTACAGTACTATGGTACTAATCTGCTGTCTTGTGCCATTTGATTACTGTCCCATGAAAGGGTTAGGTAAATAGCACAGGATAGTGAAGAAATAGCATGAAACAGTGGCGCAGGACAGTAGTCGAATGGCATAGAGCACTATGGCAGGACAGTAGGTGAATGGCATAGAGCACTATGGCAGGACAGTAGGTGAATGGTACTCTGATGTGTAATTTTTATATCGCACTGCCTTTCCTTATTATCCTCACGTCAAATAAAATAGGATGATGGTATTGTAATCGATCCATCCATTTGTGTTGAATATTCTGAGCTTTATATTTTCAGAGTCAGCATATATGCATGAGCTCAAAGTGGCTCACCCATGTCATCAGGATCAAAAATTACTGGTTACCTTACCTGCTTTTGACATGTGCTTTGTCGTAACAGCAATCCTTTAGAGGAAGGCGTTGCACTGCTCCACCTCTTCCCCAAGAGTCGAACCAGCCCCCTCCTGATAAGCTCCACTCCATTTTACCTTTAAAAAAAAAAAGAAAAGAAAAAAAACCCAAGTGGCAACAATCTTATGCAGGATTTCATGGAAAGAAAATGTCATGGACAATCATTTTCTCTTACCTCACATTTGAAATCATGAGCTTTGGCATGAAAAACAGAAAGAAATGGCCTCATGGTGAGGAGATCCTGAAGCTCAGGGCATTTCTCTGTCACTCTCCGGAGGTAAGGCCAGTACTTGCATGCCACATCCATTGCAAAAAATGTAACTGTCTTACAGGCCATTTGCTTTTGGAGGTACAGGGGGTAGGCAAAAATCTCCCCCCTGAACATATTGAGGGCACGAAGGAGAACCCCATGACGACATACAGCGAGTTCCAGGCCCTCCTCGTCTGTTTTTCCTGAGGACTTCTGAGACGTTTCACGCGCCGCTGACCATTGCCCTCCACAGACACCTCTTCCAGAGACCTAAAACATGGAAGATGGTTAACAGTCCAAACTTGTTCAAACAAAGTCCTCTGTAGGACGTGGTGTTTTATAGGTAAATATAGTGAAGTTGTGCAAGTTTACATAACTGGTTGAGGTATGGACATAGTCCACGAATCTTGCGACGTCATCATCATTCGCAATGAACACGCCATCAAAGATGGCTATTTCCTCCGATCTGAATAAAAGAGATACATATTAACTTTAGATATTCATATGATTTTCAATTCACAGCAGTTAATTTCAAAGTAATGGACTGTCAATGCACACACAGTACCTTGCTGCACTCTTGAATCTGTAGTGCTTACGGTTTCCATCAACGGATACTGCAAGCATGTCTGGGCTGCACGCTGGGCAGTCAAAGTGGTCCTCCTGGCATAATTTGTCCACTTCGAATCGGACCGCTTCCCACTCCAAGAAGCTTTTCCGGAAGCTGTCTGCTGTGAAGTTTCCGCTCTGTTTCAAAGAAGAATTCAGTTAAAGAGAACAAAAGAGAACTGTAAAACAGATCAAATTAAACAATATATTACACTGAAGTAAAATGTTCTAAATGGATACATTTTAGGATGTTTGTACTAACTTCGTAAACACTCCTTAAAATACATATCAAAGGAAATAAACAATGTGTAGACTTCACTCATACACTATACACTGGTGTATTTGGGGGACCTGGTCATTAAAAATACAGGATATTGTTTGACATTCAGTCTAAATCTATATGCAAAGAGGGCTACAACAGCTTCCATATTGTTTAGAAGTAAGCCTGTGCAATGTTTGGCCCATTAATCCAAGGGATCACTTCTGAGATCAGGAAATGATATTGGGGAGAAGATGTCAAAGTCTGTAGCCAATGGAGTTGAAGTTGAGATCTTCAGAATGACCTGTTTTTTTTTTTAGAAATGTCTCAGTGCAAACTGCTGATGAGAGACCATGAGTTTATGGTTGTTTATAAAGGGTCTAAATTTAACAACTTTTTTTCCTAAACAGTGCAAATGTTCATGTGTACTATCATCATCATCATCATGCCCTCATAGTATTATTTATGGAGTTACACAATTATTACCACAAATACTTACACGGCCAAAGCGAACAGTGCGTTGATCCAGCATTCTAAGAAATGCTTGGCTAGACATCCCTGGTGCTGCCATCTTCAGCTCTTCAAAAGAAAAAAGGACATCTGTTGCGTACACAGTTGAATAGTGAGAAGTGGCAGGCCAGTAGTCATTGCGGATCAGGTCATCCACTCCAGGACTCCAAGTGGCTTCACATGCTTTGCATCTAATCTGAGGCAATCTGAGATCATATCGCCCTGGAAATAGAAGGAAATATATACACAAAATTCTGACAGACCAAACTGTGTCATTCTGACAACTGAAATGGGAACCTTTGACTAAGGATGGATCAGGAGGACACTTCTACAAACATTTTGTAAGGCACTCTATTGGAAGTCACACTTTTGTCAGGCAAATTAACTGTGTTCAAACAAAGGTTAATTGTTTTCCTCCACATAGGTGGGCCCAGCCAATCTAATCAACACACAACCTATTGACACCTCTGGATTTCCAGCCATGATAAAGAAAATGTATTGCACAATGTAAAATGTATGAATGTAACATATTCATGATTCGTATATGTGCATAATTGTGACGAAAAGTGAGAGGGAGTAAATACGAGGTGTGATCAGCAAATAGCTGTGGGTGAAATTCTGCAGCCACTTCTACAGAAGTGACCCCCACCCAAACCCATAAAGTTCTTCTTACCATTCATTGTAACCACAACTATGGACTGTCCTGCGATGACACTGGACGATACTCGTAGACAACCGCATATTGTCTCTGGCATCTCCAAAGGTACAAGACGCTCTTAAAAAAAAAAAAAAACACACATGGATGAAAATGAAAGAATAACATTTATTTACTGGCAACTATTTTAAACAAGATGTACTTGACGGCTTCATCGACCTATCAGAACACAGTATTTCGTTTTTCAGTCAAGTCTAAGAATGTGACTTTTAAAAACTTACCACACTGGGTTAGAACTCTCTCCACAACACAAGTTGTGGGAGGCAATGGATGAAAAAATGCATGTGTCATCGAATCCCTGTTGTGGAACACTTGACCTCGATGGACCCTGACATCACACTGGCCACAGAGGAATGGGTGTGGTCGGCAGTCAGAACAACGGATAACGGCTGGACCATTTCCACAATGTTGGCAGATCCGAGTTGCCGCATGTTGTCGAGCCACCAAGGTGTTGACCAGTCGGGGTCTCTCTTTCTCCCACCACCCTGATATGAGGCTCTTTCGGGTCGACCAGTCTGTTGAGGCTTGAAGTGCCGTTTCATCCTCATGTATGTCCTCACCCAGTGAGCTTTTAAGCTCTTGAAGGAAGGACTCTGTTAAAACAATGCAAAATATTTAAAAACAGTAGTTTATGTTAACAAAAGAGAATAGCATTGAACAATGGCCATTTTATAATAAATGAACATACAGTTTTGAACCAGTGAAGTCAAAATAAATAACACACCTGCAGTAACGGAAAGAAAGTCACTGGTCATTTCCGCACTGGTTTCTGGAGCCCTGACATGAGAGACACCAGTCTTTCGACTCTGGCTGTGACTGGGACCTGCTGTAGCAAAAAAGCTGTTGCTTTTTACACTCAATGACACAAACTTTACCTGATGCCAGGCACAGGTACGTAATAATAACCTCAGATATGTTCTAATTCAGACCCATGACTTGAGATCATATTGTATACCATTCCAAGATGCAAAACTAGATCTGGAGTCTACATTTTAATTAACATGAATGTAAAAAAAAAAAACATACCTGCTTGTTTCCGGGATGATCTGGGCCTGCCGTAAATAATGTTTCCATCACTGTCCCTCTTAATCCACCTAACATCTTGCTTGCTGTTTGATGACCGACTGGTGGATGGATTACTGGTGGATGGTTCTGCTTCCTGGTGCATGCTAATGAGCTGTTTGAGGTGAGCTTGATGTTCAGCCTGATCGACAAGGTCACTCATCTCATTCAGGAGACGGTCCATCTCAGGATCAGACATGGCACAAAATATAAACACACTATAAACACACAGGGACAAAAAAAGACAAAACAAACAAACAAACAAACAAACAAAAACCTCACTCAGAGGGGAGGGAGGAAGAGGGGGGAGGGAGAGACAGTAAGACAGCAAGAGAGGGGGGGGGGGGGAGAGACAGTAAGACAGCAAGAGAGAGAGAGAGAACACAATACAACAGTAGAGAGAGTAAAGATACAAGACAAATGTGGCTCTTAAAAGTGCCTTTTTTTTCGATGTAATGAGGTGCTGTTTTTTTTTTAAAGGACAGGGATTAAGGTACCTGCAGAGAAAGAGAAGGACCAATTAAAAAAAGAATAGATCACCAAACTACATATTACAATATGAATTACTAGGCTAAGAATAACTACTAGGCTAAGAAGTTAAGTAAATGCTGCTCTTGTTCATTCATGAAATCACAATTATAAAAAAGGTCATTGTGTGAGCAAGGGTTCTATCATGATATTTTGAACACATCCTTGTTCTGCCTTAATTCAAATGGATAAACAAACAGGAATAACATGATCAGGGTACTTGTATAAACTTTGCCTTGCCAGACTTAAACTTTTATATATATACTTTTATATATTTATACATATATATATATATCCCCCAATAATCATATAATATTATTTATGAGTATTTCACACAAAAACATGGTGTGTATATATGTATAGCCATATAGGTCTACATCATTTTTATTTTATTTTATTAAACTCGTAATTTTATTAATTTTGGACGTGTAAATGCTTATTCATTTATATTGCTTTTTAGACTGTTGTAAGCGACTTACCGTGGTGGAATCGCGCTGGGCAATGGTTTCTGGGATGGTCGCACACAGTGACGTGTGCACAAAATTGCGCCAAAATATCAATCATAATGAAAAAGTACAGTCTTAATATTTTATATACTTGCTCAAAATTTTAAAGGGGTCAGCATAAATGCCTAAGTGAAGGAAACACGGGTGTATGTAGCCATACATTTAAACACATCACTTCCCAGAATGCATCCATCTCTTTGCCAAAGGATATGTCCATATTAAGCAATATAAACATTTCTGCAATAGACTATCACAACCTCATAATCAGTATTGAGATGAAAGTTCTATAAAAGTAGGCTAATATTATTATTATTTTTTTTTGCAAAAAAAGCAAAGTTGTAGGCTATACTGTTGTAGGCTCAGTAAAGCCATTGCAAATTGAAATACTATCGACAATTATAAAATACCCCACCTAAATTAAGGCATGTTTTAAGCCTACAGCAAAAAGGCCTATGCAGTCCTGCAATTATGTCGTTTTAATGTAGCCCAAAATTATATTAAAAAAAAGAGAAAAAAGTTGTGATACCGATTTAATGGTTTCTGCCCCACGAAAATGTACCGCACCAATGAATGATTATAACAGTAGACCTATACGCTACTGCAAAATACACATTTGCAGCATAAAATTAATCGCCTGAAACCATAATTTCCAGCGCAGGCAAACCGCTGGATGGATAACCCCATTTCGTCGAAATTTAAAGATAAGGGATTTGCATTCAAATATCGGACGACCCCTCTACGTTATCAAGCGACGAATAGGGGGTACCCTCAACGTCGGCTTATGGACGTGAGGGGGAAATGACCAAACAGCAGTAGGCTATGTGATCTAAAATTATAAAATATCCCACCGAAATTAAGGCATGTTTTAAGCATACATCAAATATACAGTCCTGTAAATATGTCATTTTAATGTAGCCCAAAATATATTAAAAAAAGAGAGAAAAATGTCGTGATACCGATTTAGACAATGGTTTCTGCCCCACGAAAATGTATGGTCACCGCACCAATGAATGATTATAACAGTAGGCCTATACGCTAACTGTTACTACAAAATACACATTTGCAGCATAAAATTAATCGCTTGAAACCATAATTTCCAGCGCAGGCAAACCGCTGGATGGATAACCCCATTTCGTCAAAATCCAAAGATGAGGGATTTGCACTCAAATCTATCGGACGACCCCTCTACGTTATCAAGCGACGAATAGAGGGTACCCTCAACGTCGGTTTATGGACGTGAGGGGGAAATGACCAAACGGCGACAGTATGTTATCGAAAATTATTAAATATCCCACCTAAATTAAGGCATGTTTTAAGCATACAGCAAATATACAGTCCTGTAATTATGCCATTTTAATGTAGGCCAAAATTATATAAAAAAGAGAGAAAAAAAAGTCGTGATACCGATTTAGACAAGGGTTTCTGCCCCACGAAAATGGTCACCGCACCAATGATTGTAACAGTAGCCTATATGCGCCGCGCGCTACTGCAAAATACACATTTGCAGCATAAAATTAATCGCCTAAAACCATCCTTTCCAGCACAGGCAAACCGCTGGACGGATATAACCCATTTCGTCAAAATTCAAAGATGAGGGATTTGCACTCAAATCTATCGGACGACCGATTGACGTTATCAAGCGACGAATAGGGGGTACCCTCAACGTCGGCATATGGACGTGAGGGGGAAATGACCAAACGGCAGTATGTGACGAAAAGGGGTGAGACCGTGTTGGGTCAGGAGGCTTTTGCTTGCTAAGGCTTCAGCAGATGCCATTGGGGAACAGGCTTTGACCCCAATAGGCGATATCTTTTCCCTTCAAGCTTGAGTCACAGAACATCACTGGAACAGAACAATTCATCCACACGTCCTTCAGACGTTAAACCGAGGTCCTGACTCTCTGTGGTCATTAAAAATCCCAGGATGTTCTTCGAAAAAGAGTAGGGGTGTAACCCCGGCATCCTGGCCAAATTTGCCCCTTGGCCTCTGTCCATCATGGCCTCCTAATCATCCCCATATACTGATTGGCTTCATCACTCTGTCTGCGTTCGAAACCGCATACTTCCCTACTATATAGTATGGGAAAAAGAGTAGGCGAGCGAAATGTACGAATCATAAAAGAGTAGGTGAAAATCACCTGGGTGACTAATTCTCGCGAGTTTCGGACGTACGTATACTAATAGTGTACAAGTAATACAAAAATTAGAACAAACACCAGAGAAGAGACGAAAAGAAAGAAAGGAAAAAAAACTGAATTAGCAATAATAATAATACAAGAGAGGATAATCAAATACATAAAGGAGATACAAACAGTTAGAGCATGTTAAGACAATAAATTAAACTTTAAAGGGGGATTTTGAAGAGAGCACAACAAGACAATGTTTTCCTTGCTTTGGTCTTCTCTGAAATAGATAGCGTTTGAAGGTATTGGTGAAATTCGTTGAGAAAGACTGAATAATGGCTTATGATTGGAAAATTTACACTTATGATTATGAAATTTTGCTAGGAGAAGTAATAGATTTATAAAGTAAGATTCTTTCTCAAAGTTTTTTCTCCGTATTAATAAAACCAAATAAAACATATTTCTAGAATAAAGAAAAATTAGGGTATACAAAATCAGTAATATACCTGCAAAAGCTCTTCCAAAACAATTTGGTATAGTTACAGTCCCAAAACAAGTATACAGTAGTTTCATCTTGTTCATTACAAAAATCACATTTTATGTCAATGTCAGCTTTACATTTTTTTAGGTAACTTTTCACTGGATAGAATCTATAAATTAATTTAAATGAAACTTCTCTGACTTTTTTTACAATAAGGTTTATTTACAATAAGTGGCAGTAACCAAACTTTTCTCCAGTCCACAATATTCACCAAATTGGGTAACACTTTATTTTACGGTGTCCCTGATACAGAGTAATTACTTAATTAACATGTGTAACAGGCAAAGTCGGTTACATACGTGTTACCGACTTGGTACAATGTAATTATATAAGAAAGTACTTTGTACTACTCAATGTAACAAGTAGGGGTAACACTTTATTTTACGGTGCCTGTGATACAGTGTAATTACTTAATTAATTACTTAGTAGTTGACATTGTAATAACATGTAACAAAATGTAATTAACATGTAACTAAGTTATGGAACAGCCTGTACTTACAGATTGTAATTACACATGTATCAGGCAGCTACTGTTACACATGTAACAGGCCGAGTCGGTTACATACATGTTACCGACTTGGTACACAATGTAACAAGTACTTAAATATGTTACTAAGGTAAAAAGCCTGCAGTTACACATGGTCATTTTGTACCTTCTAAAATAAATTATCAAGGCTTCGTGTGTATCTACATACCTTACCCATCTGAATTAACCCTCTAGTCTACAGCTTAAATACATGCAGTAGCTTCTTAATTACATTGCAATTACATAATATTACACAGGTATAAGCTACGTAAAATAAAGTGAATCAAGATTGTACTTAAGTGTAATTCATGTGTATCTACAAACCTTATCCATATGTTCTTTAGTTTGAATTAGGCCTAACTCCCTCGTTCACAGCATAAATGCATGTGGTAGCTTCCTAATTACATTGCAATTACATAATATTACACAGGGATAAGCTGCGCAAAATAAAGTGTATCAAGATTGTACTTAAGTGTACTTCATGTGTATCTACATACCTTATACACATGAAGTACACTTAAGTACAATCTTGATACACTATTTTAGAAGGTACAACATGACCATGTGGAACTGCAGGCTTTTTTCATAGTAACATATTTAAGTAGGCCTACTTGTTACATTGTGTAGTACAAAGTACTTTCTTATATAATTACATTGTACCAAGTCGGTAACACGTATGTAACTGACTCGGCCTGTTACACATGTGTAACAGTAGCTGCCTCTTACATGAGTGTAATTACAATCTGTAAGTACAGGTTGTTCCATAAATTAGTTACATGTTATTACAATGTCTACTACTAAGTTATTAATTAAGTAATTACTCTGTATCACGGACACCGTAAAATAAAGTGTTACCCAATTGGGTCTACTTAAATGTTACTATGAAAAAAGCCTGCAGTTCCACATGGTCATGTTGTACCTTCTAAAATAGTGTATCAAGATTGTACTTAAGTGTACTTCATGTGTATAAGGTATGTAGATACACATGAAGTACACTTAAGTACAATCTTGATACACTTTATTTTACGTAGCTTATACCTGTGTAATATGTAATGTTTTGCTTCCTGGATAGTTCCATAATAATTCCATAGAAGGAACCTCGTTCCATCCTCAATATCCGTGCCCGGGTAGTGTCTTCTTTTAATCTTTGAAATGGGATTAACTCCCCATCCCTCCAATTTTTCAATTATTTCTCTATCCTCCAGGTAGACGGGCAGGTGCATGAAGGAAACAACATAGTCTCTATTTTGCAGCTTTTTAATGTCACAATTCACTCCTTTTATGTTCATTCCGTCCATCAAATCCTCACATGTTTCTTCATTTTCCATTGTTAGTTAATATTCTTTTCCTTGTCTTGGCCTTAACGCCAGAATTTTCCCATGTCCACATTTTTCCACCACCGCCTTTATAATATCCACCGCTCTCACCTCATTGACATTTTCCACATTCAAAATCATTGTCGCCTCCTTTAGGTATTTCCGTCCTGCACTCTTGTCTCTCACATCATGTCCAGCTCGTTGTCGATAATCCATTCCAGTGTCGACTGCCAAGCGTTTCTCTCCAGCCAGTCCAGTGTCGTTTGCCATACGTTTCTCTCCAGCCAGTTCCGAGTCGTTACCATTTAATCCGTCCATTTGGAGACAAAAAAAGATCAACCACCCTCCAGACAGCGATATGCTGCTGTTAGGTGGTTTAACAAACATGGTTGTTATGTAATTGCAATGTAATTAGGAAGCTACCACATGCATTTATGCTGTGAACGAGGGAGTTAGGCCTAATTCAAACTAAAGAACATATGGATAAGGTTTGTAGATACACATGAATTACACTTAAGTACAATCTTGATTCACTTTATTTTACGTAGCTTATACCTGTGTAATATTATGTAATTGCAATGTAATTAAGAAGCTACTGCATGTATTTAAGCTGTAAACTAGAGGGTTAATTCAGATGGGTAAGGTATGTAGATACACACGAAGCCTTGATACACTTTATTTTAGAAGGTACAAAATGACCAAGTGTAACTGCAGGCTTTTACCGTATGTAGCAGTTGTTAGTAATTGCCGTTGGCATAACGACGGGGCGGGTCTATTTCGCATGATTTAGTGGACTATAAAAGCAGCGCGGTAGTGCCTTTGGGATGTGCGTCCCATCGTCACGAGTAACGTGATCCATTTCCGGCGTGTCACGGAATTGTCTGTCTGGTAAGGAGCTGCAGTTGTGGCTGTACTTCTACGTGCTGATCTTGAGTAAAGATTGTATTTACTTATCTGGCTCCTTTCCCTATAGTGTGGACTGAGGACTCCGGTGATACATTATAGCGACGTGCGTTGCAATAGGATGTTTTAGTGCCACAAGTTCAAACCGGTAGGTTGTTTTATTATTAGTCGTGTTGTTGTGGGGTGGGTTACTTAATCTTTTCCTTATCTTTCCGTGATATGACAGAGTGCGGGACGTTGCAGTGGGCTTTCTGTTGGCTGCTCTCTTTTGCCAGCGTGTTTTCTTTGTTGCTATTCGTATGGTTAAATCCTCACGACGACTCTTGAAGTTTGCTGAATCTCCCTCAGCGGGGTGCTGCAGTATAGACCGGCAGATCGATTGCACCTTGCCAGCGATCAGTGCTCACGTGCTGTTGCTGGGCGTTTTGCCGATATTCTGTGTGAGTTCCGAAGCTGGACACTTTAACGTCTGCTGGAGTGGCCGCCTGGTGTGTCGCAGATTCGGCAACGTAACTCGCCTTCTCTTCCTCCACAACCCCTCGAAACGGTTTGACCATCCACTAGCCATTCACTAGCCAATGTCGAGATGGAAAGCGCTTTTGTGTTTTAATGTTTCTCTTTAGTTGGTTTATTTCTTTATTTTGTTCTTTATGATGGTTGTGAATAAGATCTGGTATAATTTAAATGATTGGTTCCTCCTTGTGATTTATTTTTCTTTATTTGTACCAGCCAAGTTTTTGTGAATTTTCGTTTTCTTTGGTCAACATGTTTGTGTATTTATCTTCTTTTTGATTATTTTCTTGTGGGATTGTGAGTTTTCTGTGATCTGGTTGATTGCTTACCCAGTATTCTAAATCAGCTATTAAGCAATCTCTCTTCGACCAGTTTGTGAATTTACTTAATTGTGCATTTATTTAATTTTGTTTGTTAAGGTTTTGTGTAGGTTGTTTATATTGCATTTTCTTTTTTTGAGTACCAAGTTTTAGGAAAATAAGTGTGTATGTGTAATTGGAACTTTTGCTCTCTCTCCAGGGGGGTCGGGGACCCAGACCCGTGTGTGTGGACGAGCCTTCCTCTCTGTTTGGTGGTGGGTTCCTCTTCCGTGTGCGGTGGTTCACATTTGAGGTGCAGTGTGAGTGCACGTGTGGTTGCCGTGGTTCCTTGAGGATAAGCGAGTGGTTCTCAGCCCTGGAGCAGGTGTAGCAGTGTGTGTGTGTGCGATATTTTCTTTTACTCGACTATTGGTACATGCTGTTTAATGGTTGTTAATAAAATTATATTTTTGTACTACACCTCTGTTTCTGATCTTGACTCAGCCGTGACCGAACTTGTGTGCTTTAAATCATTCTGAAAGGCGATTCCCTGGTAATGTTGCCTCTGGGGTGGCGTAGTCGAGCATTTTAGAGGTGTAAATTTGTTTTTTTTTCAGTTTACACTCCCCCTATCAAATCATAGAGACGCCACACGTAGTAACATATTTAAGTACTTGTTACATTGTACCAAGTCGGTAACATGTATGTAACCGACTCGGCCTGTTACACATGTGTAACAGTAGCTGCCTAATACATGAGTGTAATTACAATCTGTAAGTACAGACTGTTCCATAACTTAGTTACATGTTAATTACATTTTGTTACATGTTATTACAATGTCTACTACTAAGTAATTAAGTAATTACACTGTATCACGGACACCGTAAAATAAAGTGTTACCCAAAATGGCTCCAATAGGTAATTACATAAGATTTGGTTACAATATCTTTCTGAAAGAGAGCACAAATGGACCTATTGCTAGAATATGGAACTAGACATAACTTGCCCACCATTGTTTGAGTGGGATCAAGAATAGGTGGTGTGGCAAACAAAGTGCTTTCAAAACCTCTAAACAATGCAATAACACCTGTGGGAAAAGCATCAAAAACGATGGTAAATTCTCTAGGCGTGACAGGAAATGACAATTTTCCAGGAATTCGCCATATGTGTATAGACACCCATCTTCATTAAAAAGATCACGTAATAATGTAATATTGTTATCATGCCAGTTTTGAAAAAATAAGGACTTGTTTTTAAAGAGAATATAACGATTGTTTCATATGAAATATGAGTGTGGGGAAAAGTTGTGTTTATAAATCCAAGCCAGACCAAGCCAGAAGCATTTGTTTATGGAATGAAGAGAGCTTTCCAGGTAATTTCTCAATGTTATAATTGCATAACGAAAGAAACTGTAGGCCACCCAGCTGGGAGAATATTAGCCTGGGAAACCCCAGACAACTTCCGGCAAATTTAGATTTGCTCTGAAAGTTAGTCTGGCAAAGAGCTCATTCAAGCCTATTTCCAATCCGTCGAAATCGCGGCACCAATCAGAAACGTTGGGGCGGGCTTTACACGATGACAACAGCGCTGGGATTTTGAAGCAGGTTTTGTAGCCTACATTACAAAGATGGATGCCGCCGTCGGACATCACTCGTTCAAATCAGCTATCGCGTCTGTTTTAAGCGATTTGAACGTTTCCTTTTTGTTAAAAACCGAGCAAAGAACAACACTCGGAGATGTTTCTCCGCCGCTCTGCATACGTCATCTCCTTCATCGCTCTGATTGGGTTTAGGTCTATCCGCGACGTCCGTTGGTGACGCCCCTCTGGAAATGATTTGTCTATGACGCTTTGCCAGACCATAACTCAGTTACAACTGAGAATGGTCTGGTTTTAACCAGGCTAGGAGAATATATGATTCGGGATAAAGTTCCAAATTGAGGAGGGGCATTTTAAGAAGTGTTTCATCCAATTCATTTTAAAAGTGTAATTTAATGTTTTAAAATCTAGAAAATTTAGACTTCCATTTTCATATGGGTTCATTACAACAGTTTTTCTAATATAGTGGGTACGATTCCTCCAAACAAAATTGAATAAAAGATTATCTATCAATTTACACGTTTTATTGTCCAAATGTAGAGCTAATGCTGCATATGTTAATCTAGATAACCCTTCAGCTTTAGTAAGTAACACCCTGCCTTTTAATGAAATATTTCTTTGGAGCCACTGGTTGAGTTTTTTATGGGTTTTATCAATAGCAGGAATAAAATTATCAGAACATCGTGTAGCTTTATTCTTAGTTATTACAACTCCTTAATATGTGACCTTTTCTCTGACTGGAATATTACAAATAGATGAAATATCACATTCTGTAATAGATAATAACTCACACTATATATTAAGGTATAAACCAGAAGCTTTAGAGAATGCATCAATTACCCCTAGAGCTACTGCAACTTGATCACTATTTTTTAAGAAGAGAGTGGTGTCATCGGCCAACTGGCTGATGATCACCTCTCTTCCAGCAATTGAGATACCTACAAGGTTGCTTTGCTTGATATGGTCTACTAAGAGTTGAGCTGCTAATAAGAAGAAATAGGGAGAGATAGGGCAACCTTGACGTATACCCCTTTTGACATCAAATCTAGAAGAAGTCCCATGTTGTAATTTAATTGAACTGTTGGCATTAGAATATAAAGTTCTCACCGCATCTGTCACGGTACACCCACACACACAGGTAAGTTCCAATAGCAGTAATTTATTTGGATAATCCGTACTCGCAACAGTTCAGGCAGGGGGTCAAAGTCCATAATATCAATCCAAGACAGAACAAAACAGAAACAGGCAGACTACAAGGTGGTGTGACGAATAACAACGACTCCGTAACAAACACTAAACAGGCAGGGTATACAGTATATACACACAAAAACATGACAATCATGATGGGGAACAGCTGGGTGCAATGAACAATGATGAGAACAGACAAGGATTGTGGGAAATGTAGTTTCTAATGTGACTGACACCGTGGGAGAAGAGGACCTCTAGTGGTGAACCAGGGAAACACAAACCCATACTGTGACACAACCCCCCCTCTACGGAGCGGCTACCAGACGCTCCAAGACACAACTACACAACAAGACAAAAACATAGTCCAGGAGGGAGGTGGAACGGTGGAGGACCAGGGGGAGGGATGGGGGGCCAGGTCCATGAAGGGGAACCGGAACAGGGGGTGACGGTTTAGCCGGCGGCCAGGGCGAAGCAGACAGTCCATCAAGCGGCCAGGGCGAAGCAGACGACCCATCAGGCGACCAGGGCGAAGACATCAGTCCACCGGGCGGCCAGGGTGGAGACTTTCCCTCTGGCGCCCACGGCGGAGAAGACCCTTCGGGCGGCCAGGGCGGTGAAGACCCCTCGGGCGGCCAGGGCGGTGAAGACCCCTCGGACGGCCAGGGCGGTGAAAACCCCTCGGGTGGCCAGGGCGGTGAAAACCCCTCGAGGCGGCCAGGGCGGTGAAGACCCCTCGGGCAGCCACGACGATGGCTCAGGCGCAGGAACAGCAGACACCGGCTCAGGAACGGGCCTTGGCTCTGCCTCCGGCTCTGGAACGGGCAATGGCTCTGCCTCAGGCTCTGGAACGGGCAATGGCTCTGCCTCCGGCTCATGAACATGCACTGGCTCTGCCTCCGGCTCTGGAACGGGCCTTGGCTCTGCCTCCGGCTCTGGAACGGGCAATAGCTCTGCCTCCGGCTCATGAACGTACACTAGCTCTGCCTTCGGCTCATGAACGGGCAATGGCTCTGCCTCCGGCTCATGAACGTGCACTGGCTCTGCCTCCGGCTCATGAACGTGCACTGGCTCTGCCTCCGGCTCTGGAACGGGCAATGGCTCTGCCTCCGGCTCTGGAACGGGCACTGGCTCTGCCTCCGGCTATGCCTTTTCATGTAGAAATGAGTTGTTCTTCGCCGCGGCCCAGACTGCATCCCGATAGAAAGCGAAGTATGACACCTCTTGGTTTGGACACATCCGGTTGCCTCTTTCCTAGACGATGCACGATGTCAATTGCCTCCGCCAATTTATTCTGATCTTGAGGAAGTATGGCTTGGCAGATCTGAATGGTCTCGATCTTAACATCCACAATCGACTCCGGAATTCTAAAAAAATTCCATCTTCTTGAGTAGTTTTCCAACTCTGGGACTCTGACTTTAAGATGGACGACCTCTTCTTCTTCTTTCTTCATGCATTTCTCCACATTTTCAACCCTTTTTTTCACATCCTTAATTTCTCTGCAGGCGAAATCGATTGTCATCTTAAGACCCTCTATTTTCACGGTATTTTCACCTACTATTTTTTCAATGGGATCCGATCTCGCGTTGATCAGTGTCGAGAGGGTATCAACAATGTCCGAGTTAGATGAAGAGCCCGCACAATCATCTCTCAGGAGAGCTTTTTTAGATGCAGGAGGCTTACAAGGTGTAGCCGGATACGAGGGAAAATCATCTTCAGAGGCCATCAAGGACAGCTGGCCTACCGAGTTAGCGTAGTCATAACAGTTGGACACGAGAGGATTTGTCGAACCTGTTGCTAATGCCTGTTTAGCTGCCTTCATCACTCTCTTTTTTCCCCGTGTGGACATATGGATGAACGATTAATCACGTCCAGACTCTGCTCAGAACCTAATTACAGTCGGTCACTTAGTTTTTGAATTTTTTGCACGCGCGCTCGGTAAAACAAGAGCGGTTAGGTCGCCTTCTTGGAAAACCTCGTCCGATGGATACTCTTCTATCCCAGGAGGCCACGGGAGAGCATACGTCATAATCGAGCATCGCCGAGATCACCGACGCGGGGGTTTTCAAATGTGAGTAAACACGGTTCCTTGTGTTTAAACCGTATGTGTTAAACTACTATAGAGTAAACGTTTTAACTGTTGAATGTGTGAACGAGTTAGACAGTATAGTATAGTTGTGATTTTGCTGTAAAAACACGTTTTATTATGTATAGCTAGTTAACAGTGGAGCTCCAGTAAGCACACGTAACGTTACGTCTCTAAAGTGGATTTACATAGACATTTTAAATAAGCGTGTTTAAGATGTTTAATATGGTTATTTACATTTGAAAGGTAAATATTGTATAAGTGTTGCAGATGAGCACATCACAACATGAATAAGACATCTGAGTGATGTATGCTATTATGTAGGATAATTCACTGTTGTCAACAATGTTTACATTAGACAAATGTGCTGTAAATAAGGTAAATAATCAAATCTATAAAGTAACTAAACATGTTATATATTTTATTTGTCCCTTATTACTGTTGATAAATTGAGGAACATTTAAGTTGGATAAAAAGTGAGTTAACACATCAGCTACACCCTCAGCATGTAAATGTAGTGTTCAGCTCATAAATCACAGAGGTAATGTGAATCTTGTCTGGATGTTACAGGGACAGAAGAACACGCTTGTGTTATGATGCTGAATGCTGCCATCAAAGGCTTTGAGTGAGTATACTACAGAAATGGATAACAACATCTATTAAATCTTAAATAGTAGTTTATTTGAATTATTGTAATTTCAAATGGAGAAATGACAGCACTTTTCTGATTCTTGATTTCTGTGCATTTGCTGCAGAGCTTTTGTGGTGGAGCAGGACCTGCAAGGAAAGATGATGAAGGCATTTGTTGGGAAAAAAAGGTTTTAGGGATTTTACTCAAATATAAAGTAAGGTCATTTTTGTTATTTTTAATACATAAATCAAATGACGTTGTGCTGTTACAATGACTGCTTTTGTATAATGTTTGTGCATTTTTGTAGGATCTGATGTCAGCAGACTGGTGTGAGCACTGAGGATGAGGAGCCCAGAGCTGAATCCTGGAAACGGTGCCATGGATGAGACCCTCCATCTCTCCACCGGCCCTTATTAGACCCTCCATCTCTCCATCTGCCCTCATGAGACCCTCCATCTCTCCATCTGCCCTTATGAGACCCTCCATCTCTCCATCTGCCCTCATGAGACCCTCCATCTCTCCATCTGCCCTCATGAGACCCTCCATCTCTCCATCTGCCCTTATGAGACCCTCCATCTCTCCATCTGCCCTCATGAGACCCTCCATCTCTCCATCTGCCCTTATGAGACCCTCCATCTCTCCACCTGCCCTTATGAGTCCCTCCATCTCTCCACCTGCCTTTATGAGACCCTCCATCGCTCCATCTGCTCTTATGAGACCCTCCATCTCTCCATCTGCCCTTATGAGACCCTCCATCTCTCCATCTGCCCTTATGAGACCCTCCATCTCTCCATCTGCCCTTATGATACCCTCCATCACTCCACCTGCCCTTATGAGACCCTCCATCTCTCCATCTGCCCTTATGATACCCTCCATCTCTCCATCTGCCCTTATGAGACCCTCCATCTCTCCATCTGCCCTCATGAGACCTCCATCTCTCCATCTGCCCTTATGAGACCCTCCATCTCTCCATCTGCCCTCATGAGACCCTCCATCTCTCCATCTGCCCTCAGGAGACCCTCCATCTCTCCATCTGCCCTTATGAGTCCCTCCATCACTCCACCTGCCCTCATGAGACCCTCCATCTCTCCATCTGCCCTCATGAGACCCTCCATCTCTCCATCTGCCCTTATGAGTCCCTCCATCACTCCACCTGCCCTTATGAGTCCCTCCATCTCTCCATCTGCCCTCATGAGACCCTCCATCTCTCCATCTGCCCTTATGAGACCCTCCATCTCTCCATCTGCCCTCATGAGACCCTCCATCTCTCCATCTGCCTTCATGAGACCCTCCATCTCTCCATCTGCCTTCATGAGACCCTCCATCTCTCCATCTGCCCTCATGAGACCCTCCATCTCTCCATCTGCCCTCATGAGACCCTCCATCTCTCCATCTGCCCTCATGAGACACTCCATCTCTCCATCTGCCCTTATGAGACCCTCCATCTCTCCATCTGCCCTCATGAGACCCTCCATCTCTCCATCTGCCCTCATGAGACACTCCATCTCTCCATCTGCCCTCATGAGACCCTCCATCTCTCCATCTGCCCTCATGAGACACTCCATCTCTCCATCTGCCTTTATGAGACCCTCCATCTCTCCATCTGCCCTTATGAGACCCTCCATCTCTCAATCTGCCCTTATGAGACCCTCCATCTCTCCATCTGCCCTTATGAGACCCTCCATCTCTCCATATGCCCTTATGATACCCTCCATCACTCCACCTGCCCTTACGAGACCCTCCATCTCTCCATCTGCCCTTATGATACCCTCCATCACTCCACCTGCCCTTATAAGACCCTCCATCACTCCATCTGCCCTTATGAGACCCTCCATCTCTCCATCTGCCCTTATGAGTCCTTCCATCACTCCATCTGCCCTTATGAGACCCTCCATCTCTCCATCTGCCTTCATGAGACCCTCCATCTCTCCATCTGCCTTCATGAGACCCTCCATCTCTCCATCTGCCCTCATGAGACCCTCCATCTCTCCATCTGCCCTCATGAGACCCTCCATCTCTCCATCTGCCCTCATGAGACACTCCATCTCTCCATCTGCCCTTATGAGACCCTCCATCTCTCCATCTGCCCTCATGAGACCCTCCATCTCTCCATCTGCCCTCATGAGACACTCCATCTCTCCATCTGCCCTCATGAGACCCTCCATCTCTCCATCTGCCCTCATGAGACACTCCATCTCTCCATCTGCCTTTATGAGACCCTCCATCTCTCCATCTGCCCTTATGAGACCCTCCATCTCTCAATCTGCCCTTATGAGACCCTCCATCTCTCCATCTGCCCTTATGAGACCCTCCATCTCTCCATATGCCCTTATGATACCCTCCATCACTCCACCTGCCCTTACGAGACCCTCCATCTCTCCATCTGCCCTTATGATACCCTCCATCACTCCACCTGCCCTTATAAGACCCTCCATCACTCCATCTGCCCTTATGAGACCCTCCATCTCTCCATCTGCCCTTATGAGTCCTTCCATCACTCCATCTGCCCTTATGAGACCCTCCATCTCTCCATCTGCCCTTATGAGTCCCTCCATCACTCCATCTGCCCTTACGAGACCCTCCATCACTCCACCTGCCCTTATGAGTCCATCCATCACTCCACCTGCCCTTATGAGTCCCTCCATCTCTCCATCTGCCCTTATGAGACCATCCATCTGCCCTTATGAGTCCCTCCATCACTCCATCTGCCCTTATGAGACCATCCATCACTCCACCTGCCCTTATGAGTCCCTCCATCACTCCATCTGCCCTTATGAGACACTCCATCTCTCCATCTGCCCTTACGAGACCCTCCATCTCTCCATCTGCCCTTACGAGTCCCTCCATCACTCCATCTGCCCTAATGAGTCCCTCCATCACTCCATCTGCCCTTATGAGACCCTCCATCTCTCCATCTGCCCTTATGAGTCCCTCCATCACTCCATCTGCCCTTATGAGACCCTCCATCACTCCATCTGCCCTTATGAGTCCCTCCATCACTCCATCTGCCCTTATGAGACCCTCCATCTCTCCATCTGCCCTTATGAGTCCCTCCATCACTCCATCTGCTCTTATGAGATGCTCCATCTCTCCACCTGCCCTTATGAGTCCCTCCATCACTCCATCTGCCCTTATGAGTCCCTCCATCACTCCATCTGCCCTTATGAGTCCCTCCATCACTCCATCTGCCCTTATGAGACCATCCATCACTCCATCTGCCCTTATGAGTCCCTCCATCTCTCCATCTGCCCTCATGAGACCCTCCATCTCTCCATCTGCCCTTATGAGACCCTCCATCTCTCCATCTGCCCTCATGAGACCCTCCATCTCTCCATCTGCCCTTATGAGTCCCTCCATCACTCCACCTGCCCTTATGAGTCCCTCCATCACTCCACCTGCCCTTATGAGTCCCTCCATCTCTCCATCTGCCCTTACGAGACCATCCATCACTCCATCTGCCCTTACGAGACCCTCCATCACTCCATCTGCCCTTACGAGACCATCCATCACTCCATCTGCCCTTATGAGACCCTCCATCACTCCACCTGCCCTTATGAGTCCCTCCATCTCTCCATCTCCCCTTATGAGACCATCCATCACTCCATCTGCCCTTACGAGACCATCCATCACTCCATCTGCCCTTATGAGTCCCTCCATCACTCCATCTGCCCTTACGAGTCCCTCCATCACTCCACCTGCCCTTAGGAGACCCTCCATCACTCCACCTGCCCTTATGAGACCCTCCATCACTCCACCTGCCCTTATGAGTCCCTCCATCACTCCACCTGCCCTTATGAGACCCTCCATCACTCCACCTGCCGTTATGAGTCCCTCCATCTCTCCATCTGCCCTTATGAGACCCTCCATCTCTCCACCTGCCCTTATGAGTCCCTCCATCTCTCCACCTGCCCTTATGAGAGCCTCTATCGCTCCATCTGCCCTTATGAGTCCCCCCATCACTCCATCTGCCCTTATGAGATCATCCATCAATCCATCTGCCCTTATGAGTCCCTCCATCACTCCATCATTCTATCTGCCCTTATGAGTCCCTCCATCACTCCATCTGCCCTTATGAGTCCCTCCATCACTCCACCTGCCCTTATGAGTCCCTCCATCACTCCACCTGCCCTTATGAGTCCCTCCATCACTCCACCTGCCCTTATGAGTCCCTCCATCACTCCATCTGCCCTTATGAGTCCCTCCACCTCTCCATCTGCCCTTATGAGACCCTCCATCTCTCCATCTGCCCTTATGAGACCCTCCATCTCCCCTGCCTGCCCTTATGAGACCCTCTATCGCTCCATCTGCCCTTATGAGACCCTCCATCTCTCCATCTGCCCTTATGAGACCCTCCATCTCTCCATCTGCCCTTATGAGTCCCTCCATCACTCCACCTGCCCTTACGAGACCATCCATCACTCCATCTGCCCTTATGAGTCCCTCCATCACTCCACCTGCCCTTATGAGTCCCTCCATCTCTCCATCTGCCCTTATGAGACCCTCTATCACTCCATCTGCCCTTATGATACCCTCCATCTCTCCATCTGCCCTTATGAGACCCGCCATCTCTCCATCTGCCCTTACGAGACCATCCATCACTCCATCTGCCCTTACGAGACCATCCATCACTCCATCTGCCCTTATGAGTCCCTCCATCACTCCATCTGCCCTTACGAGTCCCTCCATCACTCCACCTGCCCTTACGAGACCCTCCATCACTCCACCTGCCCTTATGAGACCCTCCATCACTCCACCTGCCCTTATGAGTCCCTCCATCACTCCACCTGCCCTTATGAGTCCCTCCATCACTCCACCTGCCCTTATGAGACCCTCCATCACTCCACCTGCCGTTATGAGTCCCTCCATCTCTCCATCTGCCCTTACAAGACCATCCATCACTCCATCTGCCCTTATGAGTCCCTCCATCACTCCACCTGCCCTTATGAGTCCCTCCATCACTCCATCTGCCCTTACGAGACCCTCCATCTCTCCATCTGCCCTTACGAGACCCTCCATCACTCCACCTGCCCTTATGAGACCCTCCATCACTCCATCTGCCCTTACGAGACCCTCCATCTCTCCATCTGCCCTTACGAGACCCTCCATCACTCCATCTGCCCTTATGAGACCCTCCATCACTCCATCTGCCCTTACGAGACCCTCCATCTCTCCATCTGCCCTTACGAGACCCTCCATCACTCCACCTGCCCTTATGAGACCCTCCATCACTCCATCTGCCCTTACGAGACCCTCCATCTCTCCATCTGCCCTTACGAGACCCTCCATCACTCCACCTGCCCTTATGAGACCCTCCATCACTCCATCTGCCCTTACGAGACCCTCCATCTCTCCATCTGCCCTTACGAGACCCTCCATCTCTCCATCTGCCCTTATGAGACCCTCCATCACTCCATCTGCCCTTATGAGTCCCTCCATCACTCCATCTGCCCTTACGAGACCCTCCATCTCTCCATCTGCCCTTACGAGACCCTCCATCACTCCACCTGCCCTTATGAGTCCCTCCATCACTCCACCTGCCCTTATTGCCTCAGATTGTGAAGCGCAGCAACAAGCTCCGGCACGAAGGCACGGCTCATCTCTGGTGAATTCATCAGAATAAAGCCACAGAATGGGAACCGCTGTGTTGAGATGGCATTAGGATTTAGGGTTCAGCGCTTGTAAATACATGCTTGTAGTTTGAATAAAGCTTTATTTCATGTGTTGTTGACTTGTATATGCATTTGTTTATTGTGATGGTCACTTTTATTTGTTCTTTTACTCATTTATTCATGTTTCTTATTGTTGTCAGTATATAAAATATAATTAGTTAATTAATGTATGCATTAATTCATTGCTTGACTGACAATTGAGATGTTTCACTGCATTTGTCTAGTGTGTATTCATGCATAACTATGTCATATGACAGAACAAATGACATTTAGCTTGTTTTATTAAACTATATCATTTTTAGTATATTAAAAAAAGTAATATAATTAAGGATTGGTCAGCATTTAATATTATTATTTTGTTTAAGTTTTGGGGTGGGCTAACAATGCAATTCATTCTGAGGTAATATTAATTTTTAAGGAGTGATACTTACATTTTTCGAGTATAAAATCAACAGTTTTCTCCACAGGAGATCTTCGAGCAGCGGCCCGTTTCCTTTGTGCAGACATTACAAACGCCGAGGAAAACTGTTCTAGGTTGTGCTGTCGAGTTACTGATGTTATGAATTGTGTTAGTGCACCTGTCGCTCATATAATTTAAACTTATAAACTTATTACATACAAGATCATGGAAAGATACCATAGTTGTATCTAACAATGAACAATGAACAATCATGATGAAAAAACAGAAAACATAAAGATCATTGGTTTGTGTACATCATAATATGATATATAGGCTACACAGGAAAAAAGATCAACAAGGCTAAATATCTTTAAATAGTTCTTCATAATACCCTTTTTGGTCCCACTTTATATTAAGTGGTCCTAATACCTGTGAACTTACATGGTTACTAGATATGTACTTGGTATGTAACTACAGTGTAAATACACATTGGTACATAGTATTTACAACTGTAATATTTGTGAAACTACACATATGTAACAACCCACGGAAAGGTATGTGTAAGTACAAATGTGTAACAGGACATTGGTAACAACACTTTTTCCACTACAGTAAGTACACATGTGTAACAGGCATGATGTAACTACATTTTGTAACAACAGTATTCACACAAGTTGTTCCACTTCCACACGCAGTCTTCCATACTGTAGTTACCAGTTAAGAACACACTGAAACCATGATGATTCCTGTGTGTATACCATGTATTTACTATATGACCGGCAGGACTTATGTTGAATTACAGCTAAAGTTTTCCCTTGTGGTACCAGTGTACTTACATGGTAACTCCTCAGGAACTCTGCACTTGATACAATGTGTTAAACTGTCATAACTTACATGTATTATGCAAAACCCAAACCTCTGTGCAACTGTACTAACAGTGTACTTACATGGTAACTCCTCAGGAACTGTCCACTTAATATAAAGTGTAAAACGGTCATAACTTACTGTGTATTATGCAAAACCCAAACCTCTGTGCAACTGTACTAGCAGTGTACTTACGTGGTAACTCCTCAGGAACTGTCCACTTAATATAAAGTGTAAAATGGTCATAACTTACTGTGTATTATGCAAAACCCAAACCTCTGTGCAACTGTACTAACAGTGTACTAACATGGTAACTCCTCAGGAACTGTCCACTTAATATAAAGTGTAAAACGGTCATAACTTACTGTGTATTATGCAAAACCCAACACTGTGCAACACTGTATTAACAGTGTACTTACATGGTAACTCCTCAGGAACTGTCCACTTAATATAAAGTGTAAAATGGTCATAACTTACTGTGTATTATGCAAAACCCAAACCTCTGTGCAACTGTACTAACAGTGTACTAACATGGTAACTCCTCAGGAACTGTCCACTTAATATAAAGTGTAAAACGGTCATAACTTACTGTGTATTATGCAAAACCCAAACCTCTGTGCAACTGTACTAGCAGTGTACTTACGTGGTAACTCCTCAGGAACTGTCCACTTAATATAAAGTGTAAAATGGTCATAACTTACTGTGTATTATGCAAAACCCAAACCTCTGTGCAACTGTACTAACAGTGTACTAACATGGTAACTCCTCAGGAACTGTCCACTTAATATAAAGTGTAAAATGGTCATAACTTACTGTGTATTATGCAAAACCCAAACCTCTGTGCAACTGTACTAACAGTGTACTTACATGGTAACTCCTCAGGAACTGTCCACTTAATATAAAGTGTAAAATGGTCATAACTTACTGTGTATTATGCAAAACCCAAACCTCTGTGCAACACTGTATAAACAGTGTACTTACATGGTAACTCCTCAGGAACTGTCCACTTAATATAAAGTGTAAAACGGTCATAACAGAGACCATCTCAGCAAACCCAAACCTCTGTGCAACTCTACTAACATGGTAACTCCTCAGGAACTGTCCACTTAATATAAAGTGTAAAACGGTCATAACAGAGACCATCTCAGCAAACCCAAACCTCTGTGCAACTCTACTAACATGGTAACTCCTCAGGAACTGTCCACTTAATATAAAGTGTAAAACGGTCATAACTTACTATGCAAAACCCAAACCTCTGTGCAACTGTACTAACAGTGTACTTACATGGTAACTCCTCGGGAACTGTCCACTTAATATAAAGTAAAACGGTCATAACAGAGACCATCTCAGCAAACCCAAACCTCTGTGCAACTCTACTAACATGGTAACTCCTCAGGAACTGTCCACTTAAAGGAGAACTCCGGCGCAAAATGAACCTTTGGTCTAATTACACATTGTTACCTAGTCAACCGTTATCTGAGATTTGTTTTCATGATTATCGAATGTAAATAGTTTTATCTCTAAAAACAGTTTAGCCTATAAAGCTAGTATAACGCTAGTATATTGGGCATAGTGTAATGACAAATAAAAATCGCTTGTTAATACCACTAACAAAGCTCAAAATAGCCCCACACTAACACGCTAGCATAATGAGGGTCCCTACCTTCAAACCGAAGCATTGAGAACTTTGTCAGTGTACAGACAGTTTAATAAGAAGATATTTTAAACATACAGTCAACTTCGCGTATACAGGCAGAAGCCATCTTTGAAATACAGCCTTTACCAGTCGATCTACGAACGCCGATCCAAGTGCGCTGGTGAGAATGTGAACGAGCTATAAGTTGTGATAAGGTGAGCGCGAACAGCAGGCTTGGATCGGCGTTCGTAGATCGACTGGTAAAGACTGTATTTCAAAGATGGCTCCTGCCTGTATACGCGAAGTTGACTGTATGTTTAAAATATCTTCTTATTAAACTGTCTGGACACTGACAAAGTTCTCAATGCTTCGGTTTGAAGGTAGGGACCCTCATTATGCTACCGTGCTAGTGTGGGGCTATTTTGAGCCTTGTTAGTGGTATTAACAAGCGATTTTTATTTGTCATTACACTATGCCCAATATACTAGCGTTATACTAGCTTTATAGGCTAAACTGTTTGTAGAGATAAAACTATTTACATTCGATAATCATGAAAACAAATCTCAGATAACGGTTGACTAGGTAACAATGTGTAATTAGACCAAAGGTTCATTTTGCGCCGGAGTTCTCCTTTAATATAAAGTGTAAACTCATAACTTACTATGCAAAACCCAAACCTCTGTGCAACTGTACTAACATGGTAACTCCTCAGGAACTGTCCACTTAATATAAAGTGTAAAATGGTCATAACTTACATGTATTATGCAAAACCCAAACCTCTGTGCAACACTGCATTAACAGTGTACTTACATGGTAACTCCTCAGGAACTGTCCACTTAATATAAAGTGTAATTGTTAGGGTCATTGTTGTGTACCACAGTAAATGCAAAACACAATGTTACGTAGTGGAGAGTAAACTCTGAAATATAAATGTGATAGTTATGCTTTGATAGATTCTGGGATATTACGGCATAGCAATTTTAAAGATTTACTCTTTATTTTAGGTTTTTTGATTTGACATTGTGGTGACCTATTTGCCTTTACAGTAAATTACATTGTTCTGTAAACAATAAACAAGAATAGCCTGCACTTTAAAACCTTAAAAATACCTTGTTTAATCGTTTAACCATTTTGTAGTATTTAGTTTATTTACCTTGAGACACAAAAAGCGTTTTCCCCAATAAAACACAACATAAATTCACAAAAAAACATCAATTGTATTACCCTGATGTAATCCAAATCTTTAGAATCCATACGTTGTTTTCAAGAAACAGATCCAAATTCAACCCTTTATGATCTTCATCTCCATTTCTCAGCAGCGACCGCCAACGTCAAATCCCGCGCTCAGGCGCGCTGGTGATGAATTCAAATAAAAAAAATGCGCCTTCAAGAAACATTACGACATGTTTTACGGCCGTGATATCAAACGGTCATTGGCTCTCGCCTGCTTCGTCACAGATTGCGACATGCCGTGTTTCAGTCGGTGTGTTTGAAATGGAGAAGCGCGCGCGCCTTCACAGAGCGAACCGAAACCGGATTAACATTTTCATGGATTAATAATTTATATTCTGATCTGTACCTCATACACAACTATTATAATACTGCCAGAGAGGACTGCGGCTGCAACGCATCATCATGTGAACGACTTTTGGTACCGGTTTTGACATTTTCGCAATAAACTAATTATTGTGAAATTTATAACGTTAACTTACTTGTCTGTCTCTGTCTGTTATGTTTTTATTTTCTTCATAAGTGTAACGTTAGCCTACGTAGTTTTAAGGAATGGTTATGGGTAGGTTTAGGGGTATGAGTAGGATTAGTGGCTCAAAATATATTTTAATGCTATTGTTAATAAAACTATGAGAGGTTTGGGTTTGCTGAGATGGTCTCTGTTATGACCGTTTTACACTTTATATTAAGTGGACAGTTCCTGAGGAGTTACCAAATAAGTAAGTTACACTGTTAATACAGTGTTGCACAGATGTTTGGGTTTTGCATAATACACAGTAAGTTGTGACCATTTTACACTTTATATTAAGTGGACAGTTCCTGAGGAGTTACCATGTAAGTACACTGTTAATACAGTGTTGCCCAGGGTTGGGTTTTGCATAATACACAGTAAGTTATGGCCGTTTTACACTTTATATTAAGTGGACAGTTCCTGAGGAGTTACCATGTAAGTACACTGTTAGTACAGTTGCACAGAGGTTTGGGTTTTGCATAATACATGTAAGTTATGACAGTTTAACACATTGTATCAAGTGCACACTGGTACCACAAGGGAAAACTTTAGCTGTAATTCAACATAAGTCCTGCCAGTCATATAGTAAATACATGGTATACACATAGGAATCATCATGGTTTCAGTGTGTTCTTAACTGGTAACTACAGTATGGAAGACTGCGTGTGGAAGTGGAACAACTTGTGTGAATACATATTGTTGTTACAAAATGTAGTTACATAATGCCTGTTACACATGTGTACTTACTGTAGTGGAAAAAGTGTTGTTACCAATGTCCTGTTACACATTTGTACTTACACATACCTTTCCGTGGGTTGTTACATATGTGTAGTTACACAAATATTACAGTTGTAAATACTATGTACCAATGTGTATTTACACTGTAGTTACATACTAAGTACATATCTAGTAACCATGTAAGTTCACAGGTATTAGGGCCACTTAATATAAAGTGGGACCCATTTTTTGTTGTGGTTATAAGTCTGAGGGATGAAACGAGAGGTAAATTCATCAAGAAAAAGAGGAAAACTTAAAGGAGAAACTTTTTGGGTACAAAATAAAGAAATTAACAACATTCAAGAGATGGCAATTTGGGGGTTTCTTAATAAAAAATTATATTGTTATAGCCTAAGGATAAAACTGTGGGTCACATTAGGGTTTAAAATATAACAACTTAAATCAACCCTAAATGTATTCACAAAATAAATGTGCAGCTGTGTCTTCAACAATACCACCACAAAATGAGCAAGTTTCATCAATATCAAGATATTTACAGATAGATGAATTAAACGTGTCGTTCATATATTTTAAGTTGTTGTGCTTGTGATAACGCGTTGTAGATCACATGATAACGTCAACATGTCCGGATCGCATTCATACTCAACGAGATTTGGCTATAAAGTGCCTACTCTTTTAGCGCTCGTTAAGTAAGTACTTATTGAAATTAAGTATCTACTCAGTATGCGGTTTCGAACGCAGCCTGTCTCCTCTCCACCAGTAAGCTGGTGTGTGGTGGGCGTTCTGGCGCAATATGGCTGCCGTCGCATCATCCAGGTGGAGCTGCACATTGGTGTTGGTTGAGGAGATTCCCCTTCCATGTAAAGCGCTTTGAGTACCCAGAAAAGCGCTATATAAATGTAACGGATTAATTACACAGAGCAAACTTGAACTAATATAAACTTCTACTTATAAATAATTTTCACACTTTTATCATATAGTGACCAGTGGTGCCGTAAATACCTAAAGAGTTACATTTGCCAAGTAAGCATACATGTAAGTGGCTGTGGTGTGAAAGAACTTCAAGACCCTAGGCATAGTTGTCTATAAAAATCTCATACAGCAATCATGAGAACAGCAACATGAAAATAAACAAAAACAACCCATCAATGTCTAGAACTCTTGATTAGTTTGATTCCTTGATAACCCAATGGATGAATTGCAAAGCGTGTGCATGTTTAGCCAATTTATTTATTATTAAATTATTTTATTATCAAAGAATTTGCTGATTTTCTATCAGAGTTAGTATTGGCTGCAGATAAAGTCCTAATTGTTGGTGATTTTAATATACATGTAGATAATGAAAAAGATGCATTGGGATTGGCATTTAAAGATATTGTAAACTCAATTGGAGTTAGACAACACGTGTCGGGACCTACTCATTGTCATAATCATACTCTAGATCAGCGGTTCCCAAACTTTTTTCCTTGCGCACCCCCTTCTATGTCCCAACCGGGTTTGCACACCCCCAATCCCCACTTTAAAAAAAAAAAAAAAAAAAAAAAAAACGCAACAAAGCTTTGTTTTATTGCCATATAAAGACTCATGTTTTATCATGCTCAAATAACCAAAACACACATCATGACAATAACAACATCAACAAAGTTTCAATATAATGCAACAAAGCTACGCACAAGCAAGCTTCCACTTTTAACCATGACTTTAACCCTTTCCAATGCGACCGTTATTTAGAATTTGTCACTTTAATGTTTCCATGGTGACGCGTCATTGCTTGTCACGGGACACAAAGCAACCACAACACAGCGCTGAATGAATGAGGATCTGCTTTTATGTCATTTTTCCTTTTTTATCAAAAATATTCACAACAAAATGTATTAGCTATACATGAAACAGTGATATTCCGATTGTCAAATATGTGTAAGTGGACGCGTTGTGTTGTTTAAACGCCTTCATAACGATTGCGTTAGTTGAGCTGTATGCGCGATGGGCGGCGTCATGTTAGTTTGTGCCACAGTTCAGAGAAGAATCGGATCTGTTGGATTTACAACACGTCAGTTTTACAACACAACACGATCAGTTTCATCATCTCAGCATCCGGGATGCTTAGAAGAACTCGATATTGCAACAGAAACTTTTAACTCTCTCTTTTCCAGCACTTTAGACGCAGTTGCTCCGTTGCGCTTAAAGAAGATTAAAGAAAATAGTCCAACGCCGTGGTACAACGAGCACACCCGGGCCCTTAAGAAAGCAGCCAGAAAAATGGAGCGGAACTGGAAGAAAACTAAACTAGAGGTATTTCGGGTTTCATGGAAAGAGAGCTCGATTGCATACAGAGAGGCCTTAAAAGCTGCTAATTTTTCAACCCTATTAGAAGAAAATAAACATAATTTCAAGCAGATTGCCAGCAGCCATATCACCCTGTAGCCCAGCGGTTCTCAAAGTGTGGGGCGCGCCCCACTGGTGGGGAATAGAGACGTGACAGGTGGGGCGCGCCAAACGGGAGGAAATTTAACTTTTTATGCCTTTATATCTTTATCCAGACATCCCAAATGTCCCGGAAGTTCCGGGAGTCTCCCGCATATTGATAGCGGCTTCTTGACGCCCGCAAATGAGATCCAATCTCCCGGAATCTGGAGCAAGACCGCGCACTAGAGTAGAGAGTGACGCGCGCGTGTGTGAATATTAATGCAGCGCGTGTGAGAGCAAACCGTCCTTATAGCTGTGTGTTGCCGCTTATTAGACCGATCACCCCCGGGGGCGACAACAAGTAACAGGAATTCCCCACCCCCAAAATAATGATTGACGTGACGTCGGCATATTAATTGTAGCGGAACAAACTTTTGTGCCCATAGATATGTAGCCTATGTTTCGCGCCGATGGGTAGCCAGGCGCGCTGGAAGCTGTTTCATGCATAAGTGGGGGCTGAGGGCTGGGTTGGAAAATATGTGACGTCATTATGTTGTGGCTTACGACAAGACATGAAATTTCTCTGAACATTGAACATGATTTGAGAGTGGCAGTATCAAGCCTGCAACCCTGCTTTGAGAAATTGTGCAATGCAAAACAGGCTCATTGCAGTCACTAATGCAGGAATAAATAGACCTGTCTTGCCAAATGGATTTCTCTTCTTTTCTTTTTTTAACAGATTGCAAAGTGGCACTTTTATTTCTTTTCTATTTTTGAGGCACTTTTATTTTCTCTATTTTTGAATTTCATGCAAGTTATGACACAGATGCACTTCATTTTCTTTATTTTTGAACTTGCTGTTTTTTGATGTAGATAGTTAGTTTGTATTTAGATACAACTTGTTACTATACTGATACTACTTGTTACTTCAATAAATTGGAACATTTTAAGCTTGTTGCGTATTTCATTAGCATTGTGTCGGGGCGATGGGGGCAGGTGGGACTTGAAAATTCCCCCTTGTCCAAAGTGGGGAATGACCGAAAAAGTTTGAGTACCACTGCTGTAGCCCAAGACTGGTTGCTCACTGAAGCTAAGCAGGGCTGAGCCTGGTTAGTACCTGGATGGGAGACCTTCTGAGAAAACCAGTTTGCTGGAAGAGGTGTTAGTGAGGCCAGCAGGGGGCGCTCACCCTGTGGTCTGTGTGGGTCCTAACGCCCCAGTATAGTGATGGGGACACTATACTATCACAGAGCACCGTCCTTCGGATGAGACGTTAAACCGAGGCCCTGACTCTCCGTTTAATCCCACCGGTCACAATTGTGACCGCAGCTTTTTTCTTATTTATGGAAGCTCTAAACATGTTTTTATTGACTTTGGGAAAGAAATTCAACTTTTAAATGACAAAATAGATTGTCTTGATTAAAATCAATTAATGTCATGTGACTAGTGTGAAAGGTCAGATGACCAGATCAGTTCACTTCCTGCTTGCACATCTAGAAGAAGATGTCTTCCTCAGACTACTACAAAAAGTAGTATATAAAACATCTTAATTTACATATAGAACTATCATATTTTGTACATATATTCTTTAAAGGGTCTACTACTGATATATTTTGAGAATTATACTCCTGCATATATATTTTGCTCGTAAGACTTGTAAATTTGTTTACGGTCACAATTGTGACCGGTAGTATAACACAGTGCTTCAATTGAAAACAGAGGTATTGGCTGGTATTGGCAGGTTTTGGCATTCCTACACTGAACATGCCACACCTGTGACGGGGATGGATGATCTTGGCAAAAGAGAAGTGCTCACTAACACAGATTTAGACAGATTTGTGAAGAATATTTTAGAGAAATAGGCCTTTTGTGTACATAGAAAAGGTCTTAGATCTTTGAGTTCAGCTCATGAAAAATGGGGGCAAAAACAAAAGTATTGCGTTTATAATTTTGTTCAGTGTAGTGATGAGTGTCCCAGAAACGGTCAATGTGTTGGACCTTCTTGACGTACGTGACCCCCTTCCCCCCCACCCCAAATTGAAAGTGACTGTGATAGTGATGGCTCAGATAGGGAGTACCAGGGCGAAACAGCCCATTTGCCAAGTAGACTATTGAATGGCGATGCAGAGGTGAATTATCTGGAGGATTGGGCAGATGTTCATGAGAACCAATTGGTGTGCCCCACACATGACCACAAACAACCCTTTCTACAACGTACGGCCCATCTTCAGTGCACTGAATGAGTGAACACATCTCCCTGAAACTGGCCTAGGACAGGGCCCAAGTGTAGTCATGGTCCTGCCCATACGTGTCTAGCCGAACAAGCAGAAGTTCCTCCAGGGTGTAACTTTGTACATGACAACCTTTTCACCTCACTAAGCCTTCTTCACGAAATGACAAAACGAGATATTGGATGTCTTGGAATGAATTGTGTCAATAGGTCTAATTGAAGAATTTGAAGAATTCCGACTATGTTGTTTCCCACCGGTCACTATTGTGACCGAGTATAAAACCTAATATTTCACTAACTTAACCAACATAAAATCAAAAAAAGGCATAATGTTTGAGTGTTAGGGAGGTCTAAGGAGTAAAATGCATGTACTCAAGTTGCAAGAATTTTTTTTGGATTAAACAGGTTAAAAATCCCAGGATGTCTTTCGAAAGAGTAGGGGTGTAACCCCGGCATCCTGGCCAAATTTGCCCAGTGGCCTCTGTCCATCATGGCCTCCTAATCATCCCCATATATATATACACTGATAGGCTTCATCACTCTGTCTCCTCTCCACCAGTAAGCTGGTGTGTGTTCTGGTGCACTATGGCTGCCGTCGCATCATCCAAGTGGATGCTGCACATTGGTGGTGGTGGAGGAGATTCCCCCTTCCATGTGAAGCGCTTTGAGTGCCTAGAAAAGTGCTATATAAATGTAATGAATTATTATTATTATTATTATTATTATTATTATAATCCGAGGTATTTATTTGAAACAGTGGCTAAACTAACGAAAAAGAAAGCTTCAAGCCCAGAAGTGTCCAAGCAACACAGCAGTAATGACTTTATGAACTTCTTCACTTATAAGATTGATAATATCAGGGAGAAAATTATAACTATGCAACCGTCTACTACAGTATCGCATCAGGGAGTGCATTGTAGTCTCCCTGAGGAAAAATTCAATTAATTCATGGCTATAGGAGAGGAAGATTTTTTTTAACTCGTTAAATCATCTAAATCGACAACATGTATGTTACCCTATTCCGACTAAGCTATTGAAAGAGATGCTTCCAGAGGTCATAGATCCTATTCTTAATATCATTCATTCATCTTTGTCATTAGGATACATTTAGCTATATAAATGAAGATGACTTGACTTGACTTGGATACGACAAGAGCGCGCAAGTGGTTTTTTCTTAATATCCAGTTCTCCTATTGTTCAGTTTACCATTTGCCACAAGGTAAGGCCATTTTCGATTCTCTGGTTGTTTTAAAGTTTTACCTTCAAACAGATCTGTATTTTAAATCCTACTTTAAATAACAGCCGCGTCTGAAAAGTATTGCAGTTTAAATTTTATAGCACTTAAGTGGAGCACTGTCCAACAGCTAGTTTCGATTTGTCATATTTTCTGATTATTTGCTTTTGCTGTCCTAATTGCTGGGCCGAGACAGCTGTCCTCACTTAGGCGATTGAAAGCATTATATCTATGTAGTGTGCGCGCTGTTGCGGAAGCGTTCAGCTCTCGTGTTCAGCTCTCGTGTTCAGCCTCCTCGTGTGAAGACCGACTCGGGTAAAGACCTGCGACTCTACCTGTGCGACTCCACCGAGCAAAAATACCTGTAAGGTGCTTAATTATCTTCTTCTCCCCTCTCCTTCAGCACTTTGATCTTATTTCCTTTACTCAACATGTGCTTTCAATACATTCCTGTTTTCTCTCGACAGCGCTCTCTCATCACGCACAGAAGACAGCGCTAGCTAATCTGCATCCCATTCTCTCATCCTCACACACACCTCTCTCTCTTTCTGTGGGACTATGGAATTGTCAGTCAGCAGTCAATAAAGCTGACTTCATTCCAGCCTTTGCATCTTGGGCTTGACTGAGACCTGGATCTGTCCAGAAGACTCAGCAACCCCTGCTGCTCTCTCTAACAACTTCTCTTTCTCTCACACCCCTCGCCAGTCGCCAGAGAGAAAGAGAACAATTGGAAATACTCAACTCTCTCTTCTCTATGCAATAACAACTCGTTTGAATATCATGCCATTACACTTACAACTCCCATTAAGATCCATATTGTAGTTATTTATCACCCCCCAGGCCAACTGGGAAGCTTTGTAGAGGAGCTGGATGTGCTGCTGTCCTTGCAACTGCATCACAGACAACATTTGGGTGAAACCTCTCCACGTTTCAGATCATTTCCTCATTACTTTCAATCTACAAATCTCTACCCATGCTCCACCAACCCCCCTACCAGTTACTTTCAGATGAAACCTGCGCTCACTTTCTGCCTCCCACCTTTCCTCTGCTGTGTCATCTTCATTTAGACAATATCTTCCCTCTCTCAACGAGCACACCCGGGCCCTTAAGAGAGCAGCCAGAAAAATGGAGCGCAACTGGAAGAAAACTAAACTAGAGGTATTTCGGATTTCATGGAAGAGCTCGATTGCATACAGCTGCTTTAATAGCTGCTAGATCTGCTTTTTTTCAACCCTATTAGAAGAAAATAAACATAATCCTAGGTATTTATTTGAAAAAGTGGGTAAACTAACGAAAAAGAAAGCTTCAAGCCCAGAAGTGTCCAAGCCACACAGCAGTAATGACTTTATGAACTTCTTCACTTATAAGATTGATAATATCAGGGACAAAATTATAACTATGCAACCGTCTACCACAGTATCGCATCAGGGAGTGCACTGACTTCCCTGAGGAAAAATTTGATTCATTTGTTGAAAGGAAGAATTTGTTTAACTCGTTAAATCATCTAAATCAACAACTTGTATGTTAGACCCTATACCGACTAAGCTACTGAAAGAGATGCTTCCAGAGGTCATAGATCCTCTTCTTAATATCATTAATTCGTCTTTGTCTCTAGGATATGTACCAAAAACCTTTAAGCTGGCTATGATAAAACCGCTTGTTAAAAAAACGCAACTTGATACAAAATTAGTCAATTACAGGCCGATCTCGAATCTGCCTTTTCTATCAAAGATATTAGAAAAAGCAGTATCTTCACAACTGTGTTCCTTTCTTGAAAGAAATGATATCTGCGAGGATTTTCAGTCAGGATTTAGGCCGTACCATAGCACCGAGACCGCTCTCATTAGAGTTACAAATGATTTGCTCTTATCATCCGATCGCGGTTGTATCTCTCTATTAGTGTTACTCGATCTAAGTGCTGCATTTGATACCATCGACCACAACATTCTTTTAAATAGACTAGAAAACTATGTTAGTGGAATTGCATTAGGCAAGGCAAGGCAAGGCAAGTTTATTTATATAGCACATTTCATACACAATGGCAATTCAAAGTGCTTTACATAGAAGAAATTAAAATAATCAAAACAAATAAGAATAATTAAAACAGTTTAGAATAAAAAATCAAATAAAGTAGTACTGGTCCACCCCTATCTGAGATGGAAGAGATTGAGCCGGTTTACGGTGCAACTGGACCTCTAGCCCAGGGACGTACTCTGCTGGGGTGGTGCTACACCAGTAATGCCCAGCGGGGCCCCCACAGAGCACGCTTCGTGTGCGCTGTCTGCTGCCGTTACCCTTAACGACGCTCTCAGCGACTTCTTATACAGCAGTATAACTTACTCCTTCACTCGCCTCATCGGAGTGAAGACTCTCCCGCTCTCCTTCAAAATCTCTTCCAGAGATTATAAAAATAAGTAAATAAATTAATTAGAAATTAGAAAACAAACAAAGACAAAACCAGTACAGTAAAAACAGTCGGACGGACAGTGGCACAGTGCTCATTCAGTAAATGCATAGCTAAACAGATGTGTTTTGAGTCTGGATTTGAAAGTGACTACTGTAGGAGCACATCTGATCTCCTCTGGAAGCTGGTTCCAGCTGCGGCTGGCATAATAGCTAAAAGCAGACTCTCCATGCTTAGAGTGAACCCTTGGTATTTCTAGCTGATGTGATCCTAATGATCTGAGTGATCTGTTAGGTTTATATTCAGTGAGCATATCTGCAATATATTGAGGTCCTAGCCCATTGAATGATTTATATACCAGTAATAATACTTTAAAATCGATCCTAAATGTAACTGGGAGCCAGTGTAAAGACCTGAGGACTGGTGTGATATGGTCATATTTTCTGGTTCTGCTCAGAATCCTGGCAGCAGCGTTCTGTATGAGCTGCAACTGTCTTATGGTCTTTTTAGGAAGGCCAGTGAGGAGTCCATTACAATAATCCACCCTGCTGGTGATGAAAGCATGCACAAGTTTCTCTAAGTCTTGATAAGTTTCTCTAAGTAAAGCATGGTTTAAATCATACTTATCTGACCGTTATCAGTTTGTAGCAGTAAATGAAGAGATGTCTTATCGATCACAAGTTCAGTATGGTGTACCACAAGACTCTACTGAGGACAGCTGCTGTTCACTCTGTACATGCTACCCTTAGGAGATATCATTAGGAAACATGGAATTAGTTTTCACTGTTATGCCGATGATACTCAGCTGTATATTTCTTCAAAACCTAACGAAACTTACCAATTCACAGAATTAACGGAATGCATAGCTGATATAAAAAATTGGATGACTAGTAATTTCCTACTATTAAATTCTGAAAAAACAGAGATTCTAATTATTGGACAAAAAACTTCCACACGTAATAACGATACTAGTTACTAACGTAACCTCGGTCCTCTCTAGAAGAGGGAATGAGTATTGCATAAGTTTAGCTTACGCTACGGGAAAGATTCATCTTCTCGAGATATTGAAGCCAAAAAATTATCCTTAATTTTGTATATGTTGTCAACGCAGTGCAGCAGCTAGCAGAACTAGAGCGGGCATTCTAGCGCGCTCATAAGCTGCCCTGCGGGAACTGCACAGCCTACCAGTGAGCCCGAAGTGACGTCACGTCCAATCTAGCCCGCCAGTATGGGCGTGGCTTAGCGTATATAAGCGGGGCTCGGAGGCTGATTCTCTGGTTTTCATCGACTGAAGCGAAATAGCGCTTGTGGCGTTTAGCACGGCAGGTTACGCAATACTTGTTCCCTCTTCTAGAGAGAACCGAGGTTACGTTAGTAACCAGTATCGTTCTCTTACGAGAGGTTCTCTCGTATTGCGTAAGTTTAGCTTACGCTACGGGAACCCATTGTCCACGCCGTGCGCGCCCGCATCCACCTCATGAGTCACAGCACTTCTGTGAACCCAGAAAGTGGGAACAACACGCAATGTACATAAGCGCGAGCATAAGCGCGAGTACTATGAGCGTATATGCGCATGTAAACAAGCACTGACAGGCAATACAAAGCGGCCGCGTGTGGCTGGTGTATAGGCATATATAGCACATAACGTGAAACAGTGCAGCTCAACCAGAAGAGCTGAATTCATGTGAGGGTAGTCTGCGCATGATAATATCTGGACAGGGCTAGCCTCTCACCTAAACAGACAGCAGTTTCGCCTGCAGGGCGGGAACTTCTAGGTTTTAAAACCTGACAAAGGTGGACGGGGAGGACCAGCCCGCCGCCACACATATGTCTTGAATGGAAATTCCGCTTGACCATGCCCACGACGAGGCCACGCCTCTAGTGGAATGAGCCCTGATGCCCAAGGGGCACTGCAGACCTTTTGCCGTGTAAGCGGCTGCGATTGCTTCTACTATCCACCTGGACAGGCTCTGTTTCGAGGAGGCGAGACCTTTAGTGCGCCCACCGAACGAAACAAACAGCTGCTCAGAGCGCCTGAATGGGGCAGAGCGCGTAATGTACAATCTCAGAGCTCTGACTGGGCAGAGGAGATTAACATCACTTTCACTATCGGATGCTGGCAGAGCCGAAAGAGAAATGACCTGTGCTCTGAATATGGGGGCCAACCACTTTGGGAACGTAACCATGTCTAGGCTTGAGGATGACTTTAGAGTCATTCGGGCCAAACTCAAGACACGACGCGCTTACAGACACGCGTTTGACTGATGACAGTGCGATCAGAAAAACAGCCTTGAGCGACAGGTATTTGAGGTCCGCTGTGTCCATGGGTTCAAAGGGGAATGCTTTCAGGGCCTCTAGGACCAGTGAAAGGTCCCACATAGGAACCGAGGGGGGGGGGGGGGGGGGGCGCGGGGGGTTCATCCTTCTGGCTCCTCTGAGGAAGCGGATGATAAGCTCGTTTCTGCCTATTGACTGGCCATGCATTGATTCAGAGAATGCTGCGACAGCCGCCACATAGACTTTGAGCATGGAGGGGGATCTGCCCCTATCCAGCAGCTCCTGAAGGAAACTGAGCAGCCGCGGGACCCCACACGTTTGCGGATCCAGGTTTTTGCTAGTGCACCACTTAGAGAACACAGACCATTTGGACACGTAGAGCCTTCTGGTAGAAGGTGCTCTAGACTGCGAGATTGTGTTCATTACTGCGTCTGGCAGGGATACCCGTTGATCACCCACACGTGTAGCGACCAGCGCTCCGGGTTGGGATTCCAGATCGAGCCGCGCGCTTGAGAGAGGAGGTCTGCTCTCAGCGGGACAGGCCATGGGGCTGTCTGTGACAGCCGCATTAGCTCTGGGAACCAAGTCTGGTTCTCCCAACGCGGGGCTATAAGGAGCACTGAATGACGCGTTTCCCTGATTCTCTTGATCACCTGTGGTAACAGAGATACAGCAGGAAATGCATATAGCGGACGGCTGGGCCACGTCCGGGCAAGCGCGTCCCTGTCCTTCGAAAAGAACGTCGGGCAGTGAGCCTTGTCTTGTGACGCAAAAAGGTCGACTTTCACTTTGCCGAAAAGGCGCCATAATAACTGGACTGTTTGGGGGTGCAGGGACCATTCTCCCGGGGGAACGTTGTCCCTGGACAGTCTGTCTGGGCCGTCGTTCAGGTGACCCGGCACATGTGCAGCTCTCAGTGAGCGCAGATAGCGCTGAGACCAAACGAGGAGGCGTTCCGCCAGATTGCAGAGGTTCCTGGATCTGACGCCGTCCTGGCTATTTAAATAGGACACCACAGACATGTTGTCCGAACGGACTAGAAAATGGTGGTCCTGAATGAGCGGGAGGAAGCGTTTCAGTGCATTCTCGACCGCTATCATTTCCAGACAGTTTATATGGAGGAGTTTTTCCCAGTCTGACCACAGGCCGAAGACTGGTCTGCCCTCGAGGGTGGCGCCCCAACCTGCGTTGGACGCATCCGTCGAGATGACCTTCCTATATGAGACCGCCCCCATAGTCACTACCCTCTGGTACCAGTCAGCCGCTGACCAGGGCTGCAGAGCTGTGATACAGCTCTGAGTCACTCTGATCTGCTCGCGACCCGACTTCCAAGCTCGGTGTGGCACACGCGCGGCCAGCCAGTGCTGTAGCGGGCGCATGTGTAGTAAACCTAGCTGGAGTACCGCCGAGGCTGAAGCCATCAAACCTAGCATCCTCTTGAATTTTTTCAGAGGGGAAACACTGCCCGCCGTGAATGACATGGCCAGTTGCCGGACACAGCGTGCGCACTGTGTAGACGGGCGAGCCGTCATGGTCACTGAGTCCAGTTTTATTCCTAAAAAGGAAATCTACTGACTGGTCAGTAATGAGCTCTTGACCGTGAGACCTAGGCATTTCAGATGGCTGAGAAGCGCAGTTCTGTGAGATAATAGCTCTGTCTCTGACTGTGCTAGAATCAACCAATCGTCCAGATAGTTCAAAATTCGCACGCCCTGAGTTCTCAAGGGGGCGAGAGCCGCGTCCATGCACTTCGTGAAAGTACGGGGTGCTAGGGACAGGCCGAACGGCAGGACGGTGTATTGATAAACCCGATCGTCGAAGGCGAATCTCAAGAATGGCCTGTGACGGGGTATTATCTGAATCTGGAAATAGGCATCTTTAAGATCGAGAGAGATAAACCAGTCCCCCTGGCGAATGTGCGTGAGGAGTTGTCTGGTTTTAAGCATTTTGAACGGTGTTTTCATAAGAGCTTTGTTCACATGCCTGAGTCCCCCGTCCTTCTTGGGCACGAGAAAATAACGGCTGTAAAAGCCTGAGTCGCTCAGAGAAGGCGGTACCGGTTCTATGACCCCTTTGCACAGCAGTTTTGTTATTTCTGAGCGAAGTAGGTGTGCTACTTCTGCTTTCACTGTCGTCGCGGTCCGCGCTTGAAACCGAGGGGGACGGCGAGCGAACTGTAACGCATAACCCTGCTTTATAGTGCCTAGCACCCACTTCGATACCCCTGGGATGTTTTCCCATGCTTTTATATGTGCAGCTAAGGGTAGAATGGACTCCGGGCTCTGGTCGCCGTGCTGTGCGGGCTCGAGAGACTGAACCGGAGGAGCGGGCGCAGCGCGCGCGCTCTGTGTGCTTATATGGGGCGGCTTGCTGAAAACAGTGACAGGCTGTTTCACATGCAGCTTCCCGATTACTGTGAATGGGGGGAGCTTTGTGAGAGGAATGCAGGCTTGTAAGCGCGGGCACTCGTGGGCGGACGCGCGACTTACAACCATAGATTAACCGGCATGAGCTTGCGCTTTGTGGCGTGTGTTTCAGCACTGGCGAAGCGCGAGTTAGTAAGCGTGAGCGCTTGTGAGCGGGCACGAGACTTACGTTTATATTGTGGCTCATGTGGGACTGCGCACTGTGGTGCGCGCGCGGCTTTATATGAAGCGCAGATGTGGCCGCGTGACAGAGCGGGCAGATAGAAGATGTGTGCACGTGGGCACATCTGCTATTGGCAACACTCGAGCAGCATTTGCCTGCTTCATGAGAGTGGGCTCTTTGTGAGACACGGGAAGTGTTGTGTCTACATGTAGGGGTGAACACTGGGTTGTGGGCAGTGTTGGGGGTAACGCGTTACAAGTAACGTGCGTTACGTAATAATATTACTTTTCTGGAGTAACGAGTAAAGTAATGCATTACTTTATAAGTTTACACATTAATATTTGAGTTACTTTTTAATAAAAGTAATGCGAGTTACTTTTCAGTTTAATTAATTTGCATTAAAAAAAAATTAAGTACTGAATTAAAATGAACGTAGTCACGTAGAACACGTTTGCGCCCTGCGCTGGAACAAACGCTAGTCAGAAACGGAGATGGCAGGCCAGATTACATTACTGCGATGGAAGTATGCTCATTATTTTGAAATCGTCGAAGAAAAGGAGAAGGGAATTGTGGTGGATTTGGTTTGATACTCTCTGTGTCTGATTAAGTTGACTTATGTGTTAGACTGATCATCTGTTGATTGCTCAGGTCTGTGTCTGGTATGAGAGTTCAGTAAAGAAGGATGCACGGCGCTCAGAGTTTTGGTCTCGCAGTGTGTTATTGAATATAGTGATAAGACACAATTAAAAATAAGAGGACACTAGAACACAACAGGAATAATCGTTAAGTGTAAACTATGTGTTGGTGAAAAGCTCTTGTCAACTGCAAAAAACACCACATCAAATTAAAAAAAAACATCTGCACGCAAAGCACAGCACTGCAGAGTTGGAAGAGAAAGCGCCGCCGAATGATACCTGCACCCCGCCTCAAGCTAAACAACAAAAGCTTGATTTCAGTTCATCATCATCATCACCAGCTAAAAAAAATTGTTCCACTGAACTCAACAAATTGGTTGCTGCTTTTATTGTTGAGGAGATGAAATCTCTGTGACAGGGAAAAGGCTTTGCAAGCTTTTTGGACAATGCATATATGGAAATGGAGACCGAACTAAAGAAAACTTTTGCCGATTTGGAATATGTTTCAACCACTGCAGATCTATGGACTGCTCAGAATAAAAGTTTTCTGGGGATTACAGTACACTGGATAGATCCTGTTACTCTGCATCGCAAAAAAGCTGCAATCGCCTGCAGACGATTTCGTGGGAGGCACACGTACGATACCATCGAAGCAGAGTTAGAGCAAATTCACAGTTCATATGCTCTTTGTGGTAAGATAACTGCCACGGTCACTGACAATGGCTTGAACTTTGTGAAAGCATTCAGAATGTTTCAAGCTGATGATGATAATGAAACAGAGAATGATGAAGATGAGGTCAGTTTTACGGACTTGCACGCAGTTTTACGAGATGACATTGAGTCCAGCGAACGGTATGTTCTCCCTCCACATCACCGGTGTGCATCGCACACCCTTAACCTTACATGCTCAAACGACATAGTTAAATTTTTGACGGCGAAGACAGTTAGTCGATCAACGATCATGGCATCAGAGAGCCTGGAGGAATTTAGCAAAAGAAAGTTGCTGGTCCCTTCAACTACAAGGTGGAACTCGTTTTATGATGCGCTTAGCAGAGTCACAGACATGCCCTTAGTTGACCTCAATCAACTTTGCACTCGCCTGGACATCAGTTGCATTACGGAGAGAGAGTATCAGTTCCTTAAAGAATATTGCAAGGTTCTGAAGCCTGTCTGTATGGCACTGGACATACTTCAAGGTGAAGATTAATGTTTCTATGGCACCCTTCAACCTACCCTTAAAATCGTGATGACCAAAATCTTGGCACTGAAAGAAGGCCTCTCTCATTTGATGGCTGACCTCTCGGACCTCATAGTTCAGGTAATTCTGTTCAATATGGTCTTATTATTATTATTATTATTTAATAATCTAGTTTAAAACTAGATTAAAGACGCATCTCTTCAGCCAGGCATTCATATAATATTTTAATCTTACAGTTAAATCCGGCCTCTAGTTCATAAATGCCAGAAGAGAACTGGCCCCCGACTGAGGCTGGGTTCTCCCAATGTTTTTTTTTCTCCATTATGGAGATGGTTATTTTATGGACGGATGCTCCAAAACACCTGATGGAGTTTTTTGGTATTTTTATAGCACTTTATACAATATAGATTGTTTCAAAGCAGATTTACAGGGATAAAAGGAAAATAATTATTCAATAATGCAATTTAGCTGAATAATGTAATAATAACAGAATTCAATTTAACTGTAAAGCAGCTCTAAAAAGAAAAATAGTAAACAGTCATTAGACACTTCAAATCAGTTCAGTGTTTATTTAGTTTGGTTCAGTATAATAGTGTAGTTAATCAACTATGAAATGAGTTCAATATAGCTATAAAGCAGTTCTGGAAAAAACAGTGATGTTATCATTCAGCTCAGTTCAGTTCTCATAGAATAGTGTGTTACAGTTATGTCTGTATTCCTGTGTTTCCCCCCGTCATTGTGATTTGGTTTAGTCCTGTGTTAGTTTTCCCGCTCCTCGTTTGTGTTCAGTTCCTTCACCTGTGTCTAGTTAATTTGCCCCAGCTGTGTCTTGTTCCCATGATCCGTTCTCTGTGTATGTAACCCTGTGTTCTCCCTCACTCCTTGTCGGTTCTCGTTTATGTAACGTTGGTATTAGGTGTGTTTGTATCCTCTGCCCGTCTGCTCCTGTTTATTGTTTTGATTATTAAGTAAAGTATATTGTTTTTGGAAATCCTGTTCTCCTCGTCTTCCTCTGCCTACACCAACCGTAACATAGTGTCAGTGCTTTCAAGTCATTATGTTTACGTGTTGTTAAAGGTTGTATCAGTGATTTCAGGCCCCTCAAAAAATGATCACATTCATCTAACAGAGACGCAGTTTTTTGATGGCATGCTTATGGGGCGGGCAGCTAGCGGATCGTTAGGAAAGATTAGATGAATGTGATCTTTTTTTTTTTGGGGCCAGAAATCACTGATACAAACTTTAAGTTTAATTCTACTTTTTTTAGTTTAGTTCTTAATTCAAATTTTTTCCTGACATAAATTGTATTATTCTGGTATGAAGTCATGTCTATTAGTGTATTAACTGTGTAACCCATCTAAAATTCTCTTGGAGGCTATCAAGACACGGTTTAGCTCCATCCTTGACAGCGAGGAAGCTTTGATTGCTGCGGTAACCCTGCCAAAATTCAAGCTGCGGTGGCTGAGGGATGAAACAAGAAAAGACAACATCAAGATGATTCTGGCAGCACAGTGTCGTGCTCTCACCATTGAGATACCACAGAAAGAGCCACTGCAGTCTCCTGAAAGCAGAGACCATGAAAATGACTTCTTTGCATTTCCTGAAGAGGAGAATCAACATGACGACCAAGCAATTACTGTGGACGTGGAGATATGTGAATACCTGAAATCAGCTAATATGGGAAATTTACATGATTTCCCCAGGATTTTGAAGATCTTCTTAAAAGCCAACACAGCAACACCTTCCAGTGCACCAGTTGAGAGGCTGTTTAGTATTGGAAGTCTCATCCTCACCCCAAAAAGGAACCGTCTCACAGACCAGCGTTTTGAGAAACTACTCCTGCTGCGCTACAATCGTTACTTTGAAAATAAAACCCAGATGAAATAGTGACCTCTTATTAAGATGATACTTTAATATTACATTTACAATACATTTTTTGCATTGTATTGCAGACGTGATCTGGAAAAAAAATTTTTGTTGCATAAAATAATTTTGTTTTGAGGACACTTAATAGAAAGCTGACAGATCTGTTTAATTGGTAATGTTGTTTGTTCATAAGTATCATCTTATTGTTCTCTAATAAGTTAATGAAACCGTCTCACAGACCAGGGTTTTGAGAAACTACTCCTGCTGCGCTACAATAGTTACTTTGAAAATAAAACCCAGATGAAGTAGTGAACTCTTATTAAGATAATACTCTAATATTACATTGACAATAATTTTTTTTGCATTGTATTGCAGAAGTGATCTGACTTTGTCAAGTCAAGTCAAGTCACCTTTATTTATATAGCGCTTTTTACAATACAGATTGTATCAAAGCGCTTCACAGTGATAACATGAAAACAATATAACAAAAACAATATAACAATATAACAAAGTTTGTTTCTAAAAGAAATTGCGTCAACGTCCACCTTAAGTAAGGCAGATCAATAATATTATTGAATATTAAATGTTAAATGTCCCCAACTAAGCAAGCCAAAAGCCAAGGCAACAGTGGCAAGGAACCAAAACTCCATCAGGTGACAGAATGGAGAAAAAAACCTTGGGAGAAACCAGACTCAGTCGGGGGGCCAGTTCTCCTCTGGCCAACGAAGGAACAGTGCATGATTCGGGCAGCATTACAAGTCAGATTGGATCGGAACATTTAGAGTATTTTTTGGAAGTCCAAGTATGCACGCCGGTCTTAAGACGAGTTGTTGAGGATCAGTGCCGTCCACCATAGAGAGTCCATATCGCCCGTGTTGAGTCGTCACTTCATAGGCTTTGTGATTGGAGCATCTGAAGTCTCCGTGAGAGGCTGGATACAAACTGGAGCTGACGAACGCCATTTTCTCGGGACTCACGTCCCGAGATAACAGCAGAAAAGCAAAGGGAAAATAATTAGCGTAGCTGCTGTTCATAATGACTTTGTGCATAAAATAATTTTGTTTTTGAGGACACTTAATAGAAAGCTGACAGATCTGTTTAATTGGTGATGTTGTTTGTTCTCAAGTATCATCTTATTGTCCTCTAATAAGTTAATAAAACATTTTAAATGTTTGAGATATGTCTTTTACCCTAATATAACTTATTTCATAATGGCAATTTGCTAGTATTACACTCCTTATTATTACAATGGATAGTGAATTCACTTTATATAGTCTACCCACACAAAAAGTACAAAAGTAAAAAACACATTACTTTCCATAATCTGTAATGTTTATTGATATTTATTTTATATAGCATGCATAGCTCTGGGATCAGGAAGTTCTCTGAATATAATATTATTCTATATTATTATTCAATATATATGTGTTTTTAAAAGAACATTAAGGTGCTTATATAGGCTGTTGTTGAATATATTACTGCTTTAAACACTAGTACAATAACTTCTCAGTCGAAAAAACACCTGTAAGACCTGAGAGAGATCAAGCCTCAGCCAGGTAAGAAAAAGAAACGCAAAAGTAACGCAAAAGTAAAGTAACACATTACTTTCCATAAAAAGTAACTAAGTAACGCAATTAGTTACTTTTTTGGGGAGTAACTAAATATTGTAATGCATTACTTTTAAAAGTAACTTTCCCCAACACTGGTTGTGGGCACTTTTACTACACATAAAACACCTTCGGCATGAGCCGGATAACCGACTCTTTGGGGACGCTCCCTTAGCGTGCGCCTCTGAAGTATGAATGAAACTATTCCAATCCTGATTGGTGTTGCGTCATGACGTAACATGTGACGGCATAACCGGATGCATAAAAGCTACGCCGGAACAAACACAAACTAGCTTTCGCTCTTCAGCAAGCGCTCTGTGTTGAAAACTGTCTGTCTTATTTGGTGTTGTTTGTCTCAGAAAGTATTGTTATTATGGCCAGCGAACAATTTAAAGCTTGTGTGCACCCTTGCCCTCGTTTCATCACGGGTGGGGACACACATGCTTTATGTGTGAATTGTTTGGGAGCGCAGCATGCACGGGCAGCTCTCGAGGGAGCTGCTTGTGTAGACTGTGAAGCACTTCCCATTAGAGTGCTGCGCTCCCGGCTGGCGTGCTTTGATGAGCACGGTCAGGCTCGCGTTCCCCATGGTTCTGGTCCCGCGTCCGTTGAGGCGGCGCGGCGATTGAGATCGTGGGGTTCGCAGCGGGATCTTGTTGATGAGATTGAGACTGCTGAGGCACCTTCTCACTCTTCATCGGAGGATCTCGTAGCCCCTGAGAGTGGTGCAGGAGCCCGCATCACGGCTTCTCCTGCCCATGATCAGGTCCCAATGCTTGAGCTCTCTGCTTCCGAGGAAGTAGATGTGCTCAGTGTTGATGCGGATGACCGTGATCTAGGCGCGCCAGTTCACGGCCAAGGTTATGAGGAGCTGGTGGAGGTTGTGACTCGTGCTGTGGCCAGACTTAACATCAGCTGGCCACATGATGAGCAGGGAACGCAAGTGAGAAGCAAGCTTGATGAGCGTTTCCTGCAGCACAGATCACAACCTCAGCGCCGGGGTTTGCCGTTTTTCCCCGATCTCCACAAAGAGATCTCGAGATCGTGGGATAAACCGCACTCATCCCGTGTCTCCAATCCCAGTATGGTGGATTATAGTTATGTTATGGGGGCACGGGATATGGGTTATGGGAAGATGCCTAAAGTGGAAGAGGCTCTAGCGGGTTATCTTTCCCCTGAGTCGGCATCTTCCCTAAAACCCCCGGCGCTGCCTAGTAAGCCCTGCAGAGATACATCTGCATTAATAGGCAGGGCTTACATGGCGGCAGGTCGGGCTGGTTCATGTCTGCACTCTATGGCACTCTTGCAGGCATACCAGGCCGACCTCCTGAAAGATTTAGATGAGGGGGAGGGGCCAACTCCTGAGGATATTGCGGAGTTGAGGAGAGCCACAGATCTGTCTCTTCGGGCCACAAAAGAGACGGCCCGCGCCATTGGCCGCTCTATGGCAGCTATGGTGGCCACGGAGAGACATCTGTGGCTGAATCTGTCCGGTATGAAAGAGAAGGATAGATCCTTTCTGCTGGATGCGCCGCTTTCGCCTTCTGGCCTGTTCGGCGACGCCGTTACATCGGTCGTCGACAGGTTTCAGGAGGCGAAGAAACAATCTGCGGCGTTCCAGCAGTACCTCCCCCGTAAGGCAAAATCTAAATCGAGTAGAGTGGGGCCAAAAGATCAGCCCCAGCCATCAGCCAGCTCCTCACACCGAGCAGAGCAGAGAGAGAGCGTTTCCTCTAGAGCCCCTCCTCCTGGAGCTTGGCAACAGAGGAAACACTCTCAAAAATCGAAGTCCTCCAACCAGAAAGGCGACCTGAGGGACGTCATTCAGGCTAGGAGGGCTTCGGGGAAGAGGTCCTAACCGAAGTGGTAGGACCTCTGAGGGCTGTCCCCTCCGCTGTAGGGCAACCGAGGTTGTTCTCGCAGCGGAGCCCTCTAGGAAACGATGTTTGTTGCCCGCCATCAACGACGCTTCGGGCCGCATCTCTTTCCAGCGAAAATATTCTAATAAAGAAAAAGCATCAATTATGGTCACAAAAGCCGTATCGACTACACCCTGCCGGTATTCCGCTTCAGGGAGTCGAGAAAGATGCTCGAAAAACACCAGAGGCCAGTCTCGAGAGGCTGGTACCCCTAGTAGATTTTGTAGAGGCATGGTATCATCTTCCCAACATATCTGCATGGGTCCTGCATATAATTAAATCAGGGTACAGACTGCAGTTCGCACGCTGCCCCCCCAGGTTTTCGGGGGTAGTGCAGACTACAGTGGTTCCAGAGCAGGCTCAGGTGATGGAACAAGAGGTGCAGACTCTGCTGCTAAAGGAAGCCATAGAACGTGTTCTTCCTTTGGACAGGGAGTCCGGGTTTTACAGCCGGTACTTTATAGTTCCAAAGAAGGATGGGGGGTTAAGGCCAATTTTAGATCTCAGGGTTTTGAACCGGTCTCTGAGGAGGTTCAGGTTCAAAATGCTAACCATTCCTGCAATCGTGAGTCAGATCAGATCCGAGGACTGGTTTGTCACGATAGATCTAAAAGACGCTTATTTTCACATCTCCATCCTCCCATGTCACAGGAGATACCTGAGGTTCGCTTTCGGGGGCGAAGCTTACCAATATCGGGTTCTTCCGTTCGGCCTAGCACTCTCTCCCCGCACATTCACCAAATGTATGGATGTAGCCCTTGCTCCACTGAGACTTCAAGGCATTCGTATATTGAATTATCTCGACGACTGGCTCATTCTGGCTCAGTCTCGGGAGATGGCAGTTCGGCATCGAGATGTCGTCCTTGGCCACATTCAGAAATTGGGGTTGAGACTCAATACAAAGAAGAGTGTGCTAGAACCATCCCAGTGCACGATGTTTTTGGGAGTCGTGTGGAACTCGATTACGATGCAGGCACGAATGTCTCCCGCACGTATCGAGTCAATTCTGGCAATGGTATCCAGGTTAAAGCTAGGCCAAGCCATCACTGTAAAGCAATTTCAAAGAATGCTGGGCCTCATGGCAGCTGCATCCAACATCATTCCTTTGGGCCTTCTACACATGAGGCCCCTTCAGTGGTGGTTAAAAACCAAGGGGTTTTCTCCCAAGGGAAATCCGTTTCGTATGATCAGAGTAACGCGCAGATGCCTTCGTTCTCTACAAATATGGAAGAAACCTTGGTTCCTATCCCAAGGGCCAGTGTTGGGAGTGTCTTGTCGCCGGAAAACCGTTTCGACAGACGCCTCCCTCACTGGCTGGGGCGCGGTCATGGACGGCCCCTTTGCCAGGGGTCTGTGGCAGGACCATCATCATTCTTGGCATATAAATTGCCTGGAGATGATGGCGGTGTTCAGGGCTCTGAGGAGCTTCCTCCCAGACATCAAAGGTCACCATGTCTTAGTACGATCAGACAATACGTCAGTGGTAGCCTATCTGAACCGACAAGGGGGACTCAGATCGCGCCCTCTGTGCAGACTGGCGCATCAGATTATTCTTTGGTCCCAGGGGAAAATACTGTCTATCAGAGCAATGTATATTCCGGGGGTTCAGAATCAGGGAGCAGACATCCTGTCGAGGCAGGGGCTGAGGCCCGGGGAATGGAGACTTCACCGAGAGGTGGTGAAGTTAATATGGGAGAGGTTTGGACCGATGGAAGTGGACCTGTTTGCGTCTCGAGAGACGTCCCACTGTCCACTTTGGTTCTCCCTCTCACATCCAGCCCCACTGGGGTTGGATGCCATGGTACAGGCCTGGCCGAGGCTTCGCCTGTACGCATTTCCCCCGATCGCTCTGGCTCCGGGAGTCCTGGAGAGGGTCCGTCAAGAGGGCACCAGTTTACTTCTGGTTGCCCCGAGGTGGCCGACCCGAGTATGGTTTTCAGACATAATATCACTCCTGATAGCTCCGCCATGGCAGATTCCTCTGAGGAGGGATCTGTTGTCTCAAGCGGAGGGCACAGTCTTCCACCCTCACCCAGAGCTGTGGAAGCTGTGGGTCTGGCCTCTGAGGGGGTTCAGTACCTAGATGCTGGTCTATCAGCTGGAGTGGTTGAAACCATACTTAGTCAAGTCAAGTCAAGTCACATTTATTTATATAGCGCTTTTCACAATACAGATTGCATCAAAGCAGCTTCACAGTGATAACATGAAAGTAGTACAACACAGTTCAATAATATTGTTGAATATTAAATATCCCCAACTAAGCAAGCCAAAAGCAAGGCGACAGTGGCAAGGAACCAAAACTCCATCAGATTGGATGGAGAAAAAAACCTTGGGAGAACCCAGGCTAGTCAGGGGCCAGTTCTCCTCTGGCTAACAATCATAGGGTTTCAAAGAAGCTTTACAGTTAGTGCATATCAGAAAGTACCTGGAAAAAATACATTTAGTTAATCATGTAATATTAAGGGGATAACATATCGCCGGCGTTAAGTCGTCTCTTCGCAGGCGTTGAGTCGTCTCTTCACAGGCGTTGGTCTTCTCATCACAGGCGTTGGGGCATCCGAAATCCCCGTGAGAGGCAGGATACAAAACTGGAGCCTACGAACGCCATTTTTCTCGGGACAAGCGTCCCGAGATAACAGCAGAAAGGCAGATGGGAAATAATTAGCATAGCTGATGTTCATAATGATTTCCATTACACGGGAGTAGGTGTTAGAAAACCATAATCTCACAACTCTCCGCAACCCAAACTCTCCGCAACCCAACCGCAACCATACGGACCGACCCGTTTGTCTATAAGGCTGTCGAGCCCCACTGGTGCGTTAAGCAGTTTCAGTGGCAAACGGTTCCGTATGGCATAGCAGAGGACTAAAAGGTAAGCATTATGTGAATGCTTGACTAAAGAGACACGTCTTTAGTCTAGTTTTAAACTGTGTCAGCGAGTCAGAGCATCGGACCGTATCGGGAAGGCTATTCCAGAGTTTTGGAGCTAAATGCGAGAATGCCCTCCCTCCTTTCGTGGACTTCGATATCCTAGGAATGACCAGAAGCCTTGAATTTAGTGATCTTAAAGAACGCGGTGGATTGTAGGGCGAAAGAAGGTCCGTTAAGTACATAGGAGCTAAACCATTAAGGGCTTTATAGGTCAGTAGTAGTACTTTGTAATTGATACGGAACTTAATAGGTAACCAGTGTAGAGATGATAAAATCGGTGTTATATGATCATATTTTCTTGATCTAGTAAGAACTCTAGCGGCTGCATTTTGCACTAACTGTAGCTTGTTTATTGAGGATGCAGGACAACCAGCTAATAAAGCATTACAGTAATCTAGTCTCGAGGTCATGAATGCATGAACTAACTTTTCTGCATCAGAAACAGATAGCATGTTACGTAATTTAGCAATGTTTCTAAGGTGGAAAAAGGCTGTTCTTGTAACAGATGAAATATGATTTTCGAAAGACAAGTTGCGGTCTAGTATAACATCCAGGTCTTTTACCGTAGAGGATAAAGTAACAGGACATCCTTCTATATTAAAGTCGTATTGTAAGAGGTTTTGTGTGTAGTTTTTTGGACCAATAAGTAATACCTCCGTTTTATCTGAATTTAATAGCAGGAAATTACGCGTCATCCAGCATTTTATATCTTTGAGACATTCTGTCAATTTAGATGAGGTAGTGTTTTCATCTGGTCGTGATGAAATATATAATTGAGTGTCATCAGCATAGCAGTGGAAATTAATTCCATGTTTTCTTATAATATTACCAAGTGGCAGCATATATATTGAGAATAGCAGAGGGCCTAGCACCGATCCTTGCGGTACTCCGTAGTCTACTGACGTTAACTTTGATTTTCCCCCGTGTAAAGAGACAAAATGATAACGGTCAGATAAGTAAGATCTAAACCAGCTTAATGCCTGTCCCTGAACACCAGTGTAGTTTTGTAGTCGATCCAAGAGTATTTTATGATCTATAGTGTCGAACGCGGCGCTAAGATCAAGTAGGACTAATATTGAGATACAGCCTTGATCCGAAGCTAAGAGTAGATCATTTGTAATTTTAACTAGCGCAGTTTCTGTACTATGATGCGGTCTGAATCCTGACTGGAATTTTTCATAGATATCATTTTCTTGCAAAAAAGAGCACAGTTGAGCGGATACAACTTTTTCTAGTATTTTGGACATAAATGGAAGATTTGAAATGGGTCTGTAATTTGCTAGGTTATTTGGATCTAGTTGCGGTTTCTTAATGAGAGGTTTTATTACTGCCAACTTGAATATTCTTGGAACATGACCTAAGAATAAAGACGAGTTAATAATATTGAGAAGAGGCTCTTCCACTACAGGTAACACTTCTTTCAGTAGTTTAGTGGGTATTGGATCTAATGAGCATGTTGTTGGTTTAGATGCAATAATAAGTTTATTTAGCTCTTCCTGTCCTATCGTTGCAAAGCGGTGTAGTTGTTCTAGAGGGGCCATAATTGAGGTTGAAGCATAAGAGACCATAGAGGATTGTACATTTATAATTGTGTTTCGAATGCTTTCTATTTTCTCATTGAAATAATTCATAAAATCATTACTACTAAACTGTAACGGTATATTTTGCTCTGGTGATGTCTGTTTATTTGTTAGTCTAGCCACGGTGTTAAATAAGAACCTTGGATTATTTTGGTTATTTTCTATTAGTTTGCGGAGGTGCTCAGCCCTGGCTGTTTTTAGAGCCTTTTTATAACGTGACACACTGTCTTTCCACGCGATTCTAAAGACCTCTAAATTAGTTTGTTTCCATTTACGCTCTAGGTTACGAGTTTCTCTCTTGATATCATGCATAACACTGTTGTACCAGGGTGCTTTAGTTTTCTCTTTAACCTTTTTTAATCTAATTGGTGCAACAATATCTAATGTACTAGTGAAAATGGTGCTCAAACTGCTAGTCATTTCCTCTAGTTCATCTGTTTGTTTGGGTTCACTGAGCAGCTGAGATAGATCAGGTAAGCTATTTGAGAATCTATCTATAGTGGTTGGAAGGATTGTTCTGCCTGGTCTATAACGTGGCGCAACATGACATATTTCAGCAGTACGTATTATGCACGTTACCATGTAATGATCAGTGACATCATCACTTTGCGGTATAATATCTATATCAGTTGGATTGGTTCCATATGATATAATTAAATCTAGTGTATGATTTAGACGATGAGTGGGACCACGGACGTTTTGCTTGACCCCAAAGGAGTTTAATAAATCTGTAAACGCAGCCCCTAACGCATCATTTTTATTGTCTACGTGTATGTTAAAATCTCCAACAATTATTGCTTTATCGACATTGACCAATAGATCCGAGAGAAAGTCTGCAAACTCTTTTAGAAATTCAGCATATGGCCCTGGAGGTCTATATACAGTAGCCAAGGCTAGAGATAATATGGATTTCTTTCTTACATCTAAGAGCGTAACATTTAGCATAAGTACTTCAAACGAATTAAATCTGTGACCTGTTTTCTGAGAAACATTAAGAATATCTTTATAGATTGTTGCAACACCGCCGCCACGACCAGTCAGACGGGGCTCATGCTTATAACAGTATCTTGGCGGAGTAGACTCATTTAGACCGAAATACTCATTTGGTTTAAGCCAGGTTTCAGTAAGGCAAAGTATATCGAAATTATTATTTCGAATAAATTATTATTATAGTTTGCCCCTGGCAGAGTAAAAGCTTTTTTGCACCCGAGTCCGGGCTATGTGCCTAAAGTTCCATCTAATACGGCTCGGTCTACAGTCCTTCAGGCATTCCATCCTCCACCTCATGTGTCGAAATTACTTAGCTCTAGAGCTCCGTCTACTAGGAGATTATATGGCCTCCAATGGAATGTTTTTTCCACTTGGTGTAGAGAACAGGAGTTAGATCCAGTTAACTGCCCAGTGGCTTCAGTTCTGGAGTTTCTTCAAAATCGTTTCTCTGCGGGTCTCTCCCCTTCCACACTTAAGGTGTACGTGGCTGCCATTGCGGCTTTCCATGCACCATTGAGTGATGGGCCTCTGGGGAGGCACCAGTTGGTCATTCGGTTTCTCCGTGGTACTCGGAGGATGAGACCGGCAACCAGGTCCAGGGTTCCTACCTGGGACCTGGCAATAGTTCTTAAAGGGTTATCCCTGGCCCCCTTCGAACCTTTGCAGTCGGCTTCGCCTAAGGACTTAACGCTAAATGTGGTATTTCTCTTGGCTATTACCTCACTTAAGAGGGTGGGAGATCTCCAAGCCCTGGCAGTGACACCAGCTTGCTTGGAGTTTGCCCCTGGCAGAGTAAAAGCTTTTTTGCACCCGAGTCCGGGCTATGTGCCTAAAGTTCCATCTAATACGGCTCGGTCTACAGTCCTTCAGGCATTCCATCCTCCACCTCATGTGTCGGCAGAAGAAGAGAAGCTTCATTTGCTCTGCCCCGTCAGAGCTCTGAGCGTGTACCTTGAGAGGTCCTCTTCTTGGAGAAGGTCGGACCAATTATTAGTATGTTTTGGGTCACCTAAGAAGGGGTTCCCGGCATCCAAGCAGACTATTAGTAATTGGATTGTTCAGGCTATTACTGAGGCTTACAAGGTGCGCGATTTGCCTTCACCTTTAGCCGTGAGGGCTCATTCAACTAGAGGCATGGCGTCCTCTAGGGCCCTTCTTTCGGGAGTACCTCTGCAGGAGATCTGTGAGGCAGCCGGTTGGGCTACTCCACATACTTTTATTAGGTTCTACAGTCTCCACCTTCCTAGTACGCCTGGTGCACACGTGCTCAGTCCTTGCTGAGTGCCTAGACAGTTTCACTCCGGGACAGGCCTGTTCGTTGCGTGGCCTAGTGGGCACTCGTTCCCCAAAGAGTCGATTCTCGACGCAGTGTAGAGTTCCCTCGAAAGGGAACGTCTCGGGTTATGACTATAACCCTTGTTCCCTGAGAAGGGAACGAGACACTGCGTCGTTCTGCCACGCCCCTTAAGGCCTGAGAGCGGCTTGCTTCATCGCTAGGCTAGTTTGTGTTTGTTCCGGCGTAGCTTTTATGCATCCGGTTATGCCGTCACATGTTACGTCATGACGCAACACCAATCAGGATTGGAATAGTTTCATTCATACTTCAGAGGCGCAAGCTAAGGGAGCGTCCCCAAAGAGTCGATTCTCGACGCAGTGTCTCGTTCCCTTCTCAGGGAACAAGGGTTATAGTCATAACCCGAGACGATTTCTCTGGGTCGCCGTAAAAACGGCGTTTGTGTGCAGGCGTGCGGGTTGTGTAACCGACTTGTTGACTGCTAAATGATCCACTGCAGTAGCCTGAGATGAGGGGACTGACAGGGCTAGAAGTTTTGACGGTGGTCTGGCCGCGGCGAGACACAACCGTTTTTTTCCTCCTGATGGTGCTAGGAGGGCTTCGCGTGCTCAGGTTTCAACGCGATCCTCGGCCGAGGCCCTCGTGGGGGGTGCGCCTGCTGCGGTTAGCTAAGCGCGATCTAGGGCGGCCGCCCTGTTGCTGCGAAGACTGGCTGTTCTGTCTGGGCTGAGCTGGGCGCTGCGTGGTGGCTCGTGCAGGCGGCTGGTCACGTGAGCGACCTGCAGCGGAGCTAGCGCGACGCGGCAGGAACAGGTTCATGGCTTGCGACGTTTTCTGCACCTCAGAAAAACGTTCGACGATCCCGTTCACTGCTGGGTCGAAGAGACCGGAGGGTGAGAGAGGGGCATCGAGGAAAACGGATGGCTCAGACTCTCTCATGTCAGCCAGCGTCAGCCAAAGGTGCGTCTCAGTTACAGTTAACGAGGCCATGCATCTCCCCAGGGCCTGGGCCGCAGACTTGGTAGCGCGAAGGGAGAGATCCGTCGCGCTCCTCAGGTCCGTAACGGCAGCTGGGTCCCGGCCTTTCTAGTCCCACTCACGGAGGAGATCGGCTTGAAGAATTTGTGGAACAGCCATCGAGTGCAGGGCGGAAGCTGCTTGTCCGGCGGTGGCGTATGCGCGACCGACAAGGGCAGATGTGGTCCTGCAGGCTTTAGATGGTAGGGAAGACTTTGAGCGCCATCTCGCGGAGGGCGGGCAAAGGTGCGCTGCGACAGCTTCCTCGGTCTTTGGAATGGAGCTGTATCCCTTCTCGGCGGCGCCGTCCACTTGGGAGAGCGACGCGGAGACAAAGGAATGAAGCCTCGCGGAGAAAGGGGCATTCCACGATTTAGCCAGTTCTGAGTGCAGCTCAGGGAGGAGGGGCGCGGGCCTGGAAGCGGGCGCTTGATGGCGGCGACTCTGAAGAAAGCAGCCATCAAGCCTGTTGGGGGCGGGCTCCTGAGGCGGTGACCACCCGAGCCCGAGGCGGTCGACGGCCTGTGACAGGAGGCGCATCTGTTCGGCTTCCGCTCCAGCGCGTGTTCTCCCAGACTCCTGAATAGAAGAGGAGGCGGAGCGTTGAGAGCTCAACCAGTCCTCGCTATCCGAAGCTAGGATGGAACAGCTATCTCCTGCGGCGGGTCCATCCGCGTCATCCTCAGACTCGACGGCAGGGCGGGCTGTAGCCGGCGGCTGCGCGTCGGTGAGAAGAGGCGGGGATGGCGTCGGCGAGGCTCGAGGGAGGGACTCCGGCGAGCGCGTCGCGACGGCGGCAGGCTCCTGCGGCCTTTGTGAACGGCGCTTCTTTTTCCTGCGCGGTGCAGCAAAGGGCGGAGAGATAGCTTCGTCCTGGAAGGCTTCGAGTCGAGCCCGCAGGTGCTCACATCCTCCCGAAGAGAGGCAAGAGCAGCATGTTCCTGTCCCAGGCAGAGAGTGCATATAACGTGGCGGTCTCCGACGCTGAAAGGGGCTCTGCACGAGCCGCAAGTGGACCGAGGCATCTTTAAAAAGATGCTCGTGCTCTTTTAGATGCTCGGATTTGCAATGAGCAAAAGGATACCACGCCGGATAGCGTAGCTTGCTTCGGAAGGCTGAAGGTGGCGAAGGCGGCCGGCTTCCTCAGTCACTGTCCTAGCTGGCTTTGTCGCTGTTTCAACGGCGGCGGCTTCTCAAGGTCCAGCGATGCGAGCAGCTTCGCTGAAGAGATGAAAATCAGAGAATCAGCCTCCGAGCCCCGCTTATATACGCTAAGCCACGCCCATTCTGGCGGGCTAGGACGTGGCGAGGGCGCTTGGACGTGACGTCACGTTGGGCTCACTGGTAGGCTGTGCAGTTCCCGCAGGGCAGCCTATGAGCGCGCTAGAATGCCCGCTCTAGGTCTGCTAGCTGCTGCACTGCGTTGACAACATATACAAAATTAAGGATAATTTTTTGGCTTCAATATCTCGAGAATATGAATCTTTCCCGTAGCGTAAGCTAAACTTACGCAATACGAGAGAACCTCTCGTAAGAGAACCTAGAATACTGTCTAACACTTGATGGCTGCTCTGTTAACCCTCTGGGGTCTGAGGTGTTTTCTGGGTCCTGGAGGTGTTCTGACATGCTCTGACATTTGTGCTTATTTCTGTTACTTGTGACATTTTCATGGCTAAATTCTAATTACACTGTATTCAGCACAAACTCTGCTACAGTAATATGTCAGCAGCATGTAGGTAAAAGTTTGTTGTTTTGAGATAATGACGTTTATGCTTGGTTTGTGAAAAAAATAAAAAGAATTGTCACTGAAATAAGGTCATGAAACCCATACGGATTATTCCTTCACAAGACTTTTTGAAAATAGTATCACATAGCTTAGAATATTTGCTCCAAAACTATGTGAAAATCATCCTGACTACTCATTCAGATAAGACAATAAAGTCTTTTAAAATTTGTATGATGTTTTTTGTGTAAGAAAGCTTTATGCAAAGGGGCGTAAACCATCATTATTATTACTGCTTTTCACACCTGAGACTGCAGTAAAACAAGAAGGCAGACACTGTTTTTATTGTAAAAAGCCAGGGCATATTGTGGCAGAATGTTTAATATTGAAGAAAAAACAGTCCTCGAAACCAATGGGTCTCGTTAGTTCTTCTTCGAGTAAAATATCGCCTGTCCTTCGAGCAGAGTTAAAATTGGAGAGAACTCAGTCCATGTACGAGCCCTTTCTGACAAGTGGGACTGTGTCTGTACCTGGTGTGGACGCTGTAGCTGTGCGCATCTTGCGAGATACGGTTGCTGCGCAGTCAATCCTCCTTCGCGGGTTGTTGCCGTTGTCTGAACAGACTGCAACTGGTAGTAGTGTCCTTGTTCGAGGAATAGAGATGGGTTTTCTCAATGTCCCTTTACATCGCGTGCATCTTGATTCCGACTTGGTATGTGATGATGTGCTTGTTGGTGTTCAAGACTCTTTACCAATCCCCGGCGTCACGTTTCTCCTTGGCAATGATCTAGCCGGTAGGGATGGCTGACGCGAAACAGACGTTCCGAAGCTTTCCGAGATCCCGAAGCGCAGATGATTCGAAACACTGATCCGAAGCGTGATTCATAACACCCACGTCACGTGCCTACGGCTAAATGAAGCTTCTGAGTGTTTCAACAGGTGGCATGGTCCGCCGAGTCAGGGTTTGATTGATAGGTCGGTCGGGAACAGATCACACAATCACACAGTATAAAAGTGAAGTCAACGCATTTTCACATCGTGGGTTTTTGTGAGCGGAATTTGGTTTTGAGATAGCAGATTTTTGGTGATATTCACCTTTTTCCTCACTTCTCCGTGGGGGGCGCCGTAGCCGCGAGTGACTTCCGGTAAGATGCTCTCAACTTCCGTTTAGTAATTGTCATCAGCTATACGACGTTACTGGTCATGGCAAATAGTGGAGGTTCTGGTAGAATTTGTGCCGTTAAAGGCTGTCACAACAGCTACTGAAAGCTAAAAAAACTTCTGGAACATGAGTGTTATGACCACAAGCCAACAAGAAGAGCGGAATGTAACTGCCCAAAACCATTTAAATTGCACAAGATGCCATCCGACGACGAGGGCAAAAGACAATGGCTCGCAGCACTTAATTTGAAATTACCGCCCCGTAATATCTATGTATGCTCATTCCACTTTGTGGACAGACAACCAACAACGTAAAATCCATATCCTGAACTTTGGCTTGGATATGATCGTCCATTAAGAAAGAAGAGAAGACAACGACGAACTTGTCCGGAGGAAGGTAAGAGTGAGACTATTCATTAACGTTATTTACAAGGCTAACGTGCAGGTCTTCACAATTAATCGAAATGTGCCTTATGATACGGATTAAGTGTTTTCAGCGTTTCCTTCAACCCTTCAGTATGTTAACTTGTAGCATAAAAGTGTGTTCATTTAACAAATGACTCTTTTGCATCGGCTCTTTAAATGAACCATTCTGACTCCCACGCTCCTGTGTTATAGTGTTTTGATTCAGTATGACGAATCGTTTAAATGAGTCAACTTTACGCTCCACTTTGAGTGTCAATACAGCGCAGTTTATTTTATTTTTTAATTGATGTTGACATATATATTAATACATATATATGAATGTTGTTTTTACTCTGTTCCACTTTAGTCAAAGAGGTCGGAGTAAATATTTGACTAAATTACTTAAAAAATTGACAGCAGAGTGTGGTCTGTTTGTTCATTTGAACAGCTACTGCAGCAGTAATAGATCTTAAATCTTATCACAGCTCGCAATGTTTTGACAAAATAATACCTGTCAGTAATTGTTTATAAGCTCATTAAGGTATGCAGGAAAAACTCAACATTTGGCCCTTCATACATGCCATTTAAAAGTGTATTAGTGCTAAACTAAAATTCTGCATGATTATATTCTAAAATATATTAATTTATTAATTGACTAACTTTTTTTTATTGTATACAATTTTCAAGAAATCACTCTTTTTGAAAAAGAAAATATAATGCCCAGGCTAATTATAGATATGGTTATAATGGTTTGTCTGTTTTTACAGGAGCTGGTGTTTATCAAGAAGAGCACACTGGTGTAGCAACAACGAGAATGCAACCCACACGAGTGAAGCGTTCGTACATAATCAAACACAAGGGGGTGCATATTCCAAATTATCCCCAGGCTATGAAGCAAGAAGACCTTGTGTTGTTTAACTAAAGGGAGAACGTTGTCAATGTTTTATAATTCGGCAAGAACAGATCTGTTCAGAAATGGTGAAATAAGAGGCCCTAACAAGAAGTCACCTGACCCCTGCGACTGAACAGACTGAACCATTCAGCGTCCCGAGCTAGTTTTCCCCTCATCAATTATATCCTTAAGGCTGAAAAAGTGGACTTGCATACAAAATACCCTTTGTCTTGAAGACAGCCATTTGCGAAACTAAACCCTCACGTGGTACACACCACGGATGCACAAATGCTGACCATAAGGATACCCCCACACACACACACACACACACACACATAAGGACTTTCCTCCAATTCTCCAATACCAATAAAACTCATCCCAGAACAATTCTTGACTGACCCAGAATCAAAATCATGTAACATAACAATTATATATTGTGTTTACAACCCCTGTATGTGTCTATTCTGCTTAGATCACATCTAAGTCATGTAATTGTTTTAAATATTAGAGATACTGGAATGAAAGTGTCGTGTTTCCTATCATTATGCTCGTATGTTTTTAATTCAAAAGATGGCTCGATTGAAATCTGTGTAAAAATGTTTATGTTCTTAAAATGGAAATTATGTCTAAACTGAATCCTCTTGTTTCGAGCTGATGAGTAAGCAGACCACAGAGAACACATGATTCGCGATGAGAGAAGGGGGGGGATAGAAAAGACCCCCCTCTCAAATAACCATATAGTATCTTATTGTCCGAATTCCAAATTCCTCCAGGAGAACCATCAATAATTAATGAACGAACTTAGATCGAAGTTAGATCGACAAACATTTTGAGTTTAAAATCTTAGACCCGGACACAGAATCTCGCTCTTGTGATGCGCTCTTGCTCTCTGGTGATGCGCTCTTGTGATACGCTCTTGCCCTCTGCTCTTGCCCTCTCTCTCTTGTGATGCTCTCTTTCGGCAGAACAAGCCGGGTGGAGCCGACGATGGTTATAGTAACCATGTAGACGCAGAGACAAATGACCCAAATCAAGATATGGGTTAAAACAGATTTAATTGAAGCCATCTCGTCTCACTTTTCTTTCTTTTCTTAGTTTGTTTTCTTTTCCGTTAAAAGTCTCGGTTCTAAGTTAAGTGTTGCTGCAAAGTTTCGTTTTAACGTTTCAACTGCAAAACCAGCTTTCAACTTCAAAGACTTTCATTCATCCGCGCCAACACACCACGTGACTGGCTGTCCAAGATCTATCCAGGCACACGAGAAGATCAGCCAAGCAACGGACCGGGGAACCCCCTTCACGACAAAAGGGAACCCCAAAGCAAGGACAAGCAAGTACCTCCAGACTTGAAACTGCAGGTGCATTTTAATATCAAATTGAATTACCCGCCTAAGAAACGATAAAAGGGTGAAATTAATTATTGATGGTTCGTTCAGGTCATGTCTTTTAAGTGCATATAGAAACTTGGGATCTCACCATCTAACTCCTAAAACTCATTCTTCCTCACTCTCTGTCTTTCTTCAACTTGTATGAATGCGTGTGTATGTGTTATATTAGTTTTATGTGTGTTAGTCATAGGCTTATAATCAATAAAGTATTGTTTGTATTTGAAAAGAGAAGCATTACTTGTGTTATGTGCTTACAGATTTATTGTCTTGAACTTCGATCTAAGTTACCTATGCTTTGACCCTTGATTTATTTCTTAATTTAGCTGTTAGCTGGGAATTAGTCTTTCTTGGCCAAGAAGATATTATATTTCCTAGAATTAATAATTGTTTATGCTTTCTGTTCATTGTATGAACTGATAAACTGATCAAATTATTGATTTTTCTACAGTAAATTCTGAAAATAATTCAATTATTAATTATTGATCATAATCCGTTATAAATAATAATTAATTATATTTATACGTGCGTATAATCGCTACACTGGAATGGACGAAGGGAGGCCTGAAGAAGAGAGTCTTGCATCTGTCCCAAGCCCCATGCAATCTAATGTTGATGACCACGGCTGTACATCTAAAAACTTTGCCTCTGTTGGAACACAATGGGAAGACCACATCTTCAGGGAGCATTGCTATAGCAAGAGACAGCACAGTGTAACTTATGTAAACCAGTCAACACAGTGTGATACAATCAAGCCTCTTACTCTGATGAGCGACTCTGACTCAAATCTGTACACCGGGCTCCCACTCCACTCATTTCATACGCTTGTAGCTGTTCTGCGTCCCCATGCGAATGTGGCATACCAGACTGAAGTTGAACAGCAAATCTTGCTCACACTAATGAAGCTGAAATTAAACCTTTTGATAGAAGACCTAGCCATTCGATTTTGTATATCAGTGAGTCAAGTGAGCAGGATCATTTCTTTTTGGATTGACACTATGGCTGTAGTCTTGAAGGATCTGATACCATGGCTCCCCAAAGAAACAATAAGGGCCACAACACCAGAGGCATTTAAGCAACATTATCAGAATGTTACCTGTATCTTAGACTGCAGTGAAAGTGAAATCAAAAAACCAAAGAACCTTGACTCAAGGTCTGAATCGTACAGCCACTACTATGCTTGCAACACTATCAAATACTTAGTGGCTATTGCACCTTGTGGTCTAGTAATGTTCATATCAGCAGCATATGGGGGCCGCTGTAGCGACAAATTTATTACGTGTGACTCTGGCATTCTTGAAAACCTTAAACCGAGTGATGAAGTGATGGCAGATAGGTTTTTTTTGATAAGAGACTTATTGTATGAAAGACAGGTCACCTTGATAATTCCTCACTTCGCCAACCAAACACAGCTGACAGAAGAAAAAGTCACGTGCAGTCGCAGGATTGCAAATGTAAGGATACATGTTGAACGCGCAATTAGGAGACTGAAAGTGTACAAGGTGTTGTCACAAACCTTGCCTATCAACCTTATGCCAAAGATTGATAAAATTCTGCGTATATGTGCAGCTTTAGTGAATCTGCATGGTGACCTGATCCGTGAAGCAGAAAATTAACGCTCAGTCTACATGTAGTCAAATTTGTACATAAATATTAAATCACAATACTTTACATTTTTAATTCTAAACAAATCTCAATGTTTTCTGTTTTTGTGTACAATGTACATGGATAGATATATAATTGTTAATTTGTTTAAATACTATACAACGCTTGTGCAAAACCTGTAAACAAGGAACTACTATCAAATAAATTCAAAATGTTTTTGAAAACTTGCCTTGACGCATTGCCAGAACCTTTTTCCTCCTAAATGTCAGGATCTATACACTTATACACAAAAAACGGTTAGTCTTTGTACAAGTTATTTATGCTTTTCTGACTATATGTAGGTATTTGCCATTCAGTTTGAGTCGTCCGGCAATGAATTCATCCACTACTCTAGGAAGCATCACAGAGAAGTAAAAGCCTCTGAGACGAGTAACCTGCTCTGCCAAAATACTCTGCATCATATGGTACATTTATCAGAATGTGTTCCTTTGATGACCAGACAAGTAGTTTTGCCATTCTTAGCCCAGTACAAAACATGCCTAATTGTATCTGTCTGTAGTAGCCCCTGACTCCATTCCTCTGTAATTCAGGCTTCCCATCAACCACTTTGATGTCACTATAGCTGCTCATTGTGAAATGGTCTGCTAGAGAGGTGGTATTGTTCTTAGGGATAGGGCACTTTATTTCCAGAAGTTCTACACCACTTATTATGCCATCAGGGCTTGCAGACAGCCATGGCTCTGTCAGGCTGACCCTGGTACCTGAGACGGACACCTGTAGACCTTGTTCTACAAGAAGGTTTCGAGCTATTACCTCTTTCTCACTCCCATACTTTGTAGCCGCATTACCCCGAAAGGTAGGGAAGAGATGCTCTCTCAGGAATTTATCAGGATTTGTTGTTGCTCGTACTGGTACACCTTTAGCTGAACTAGCAGTGATTCTTATCTGTCTTGCACTATGCCAAACCTCTGACAAGCTCTGATTCTGTCATGATTCTGCCATCTTGTCTTTGATTTCACTGGTCTTGTGGCAGGATCATGGCAGACCCATGTTTTATGTACAAGCGCATGGTCTGTTATTTGGACCATGTGCTTGTGTTGTCTCGTCTCGTTACCCCGCCCCCTTGTTATCCTCGTCTTGTGATTATTGTCTAGTCAGTTTCACCTGTCCTCGTCATTAGTGTTCCCTATTTAATCCTCTTGTATCTGCTGTCTTTTGTCGGTTCATTGTGATTGTTACCTGAGTGTTAATCCTTGTCAAACCTTTGTCAGAGTCTGTGAGTATCTTGTCAAGAGTTTTAGTCCTGTTGCGCTATTGCCTGTAAAGGTTATTTGTGTCCCTATAGTTATCTGTCTCAGTCTTGTTAGTCTACATAGTCCTGTCTTGTTTTGCCCCCTCGTGGGCTTTGTTTTCCCAGTTATTTGTTTAATAAATCGTGTTGCCTTGACTACTGTCTGCTATTGGGTTCATCCTTCCTCATCCTCATAACAGAATGAACCGACCAACAAGGAACCCAGCAGACAGTATGTCCTCTTTTGTTGAGCATAACCTGGATGACCTTGCACAATGGTGGCGGAGGACTATTTCTGATGCAAGTAATGGCAAGCTGCCAATTCCTCCCCAGGGAGACCGGTCCCTGAGGGAGTACGCCCAGGTTGCAAACGAGAGGAGGCTTTTCCTACCTGATATCCTCCTCAACCGCTACCTCATTGCGGGTCTCAACGCTCCTCCACCCCTGGCTGAACGGGAGAAGCTGGTCTGCTGCCCGTTTGGTGAGATGGTGGATTGTTTGTCACGGAGGGAGTCGCGGGGTTCCACCTTGTCGTCACCATCACCCAAGCTGTCAGTGATCCCGGAGGGTCGTGTTATAGGCGTCGCGACGCTTGGGGACCAGGCTGGCTCCCTCACGACTCCCGAGGTTTCATCCACACCCGCAAGTCTCCGTGGAAAACGAGGGAGACGGATTTCCTGGGAGTCTGCTTCGGAGTCTTCAGCGACGGAGTCTTCCCTGCCTGAGACAGCCCTCCCACTTCCAGTCATGGACCCTGCTGCGCTTCTCCTGCCGATCTCCAGTCCAGCTGTGACATCAGCTCCGCGTCCCAGAAGGAAGAGGAGGAAGGGACCCTCTTGTCCTCCATCTCTGTCTTCCCATGAGCCCGCTCCAGCAAGCGCCGTCCATGAGCCCGCTCCAGCAAGCGCCGTCCATGAGCCCGCTCCAGCAAGCGCCGTCCATGAGCCCGCTCCAGCAAGCGCCGTCCATGAGCCCGCTCCAGCAAGCGCCGTCCATGAGCCCGCTCCAGCAAGCGCCGTCCATGAGCCCGCTCCAGCAAGCGCCGTCCATGAGCCCGCTCCAGCAAGCGCCGTCCATGAACACGCTCCAGCAAGCGCCGTCCATGAGCCCGCTCCAGCAAGCGCCGTCCATGAGCCCGCTCCAGCAAGCGCCGTCCAAGAGCCCGCTCCAGCAAGCGCCGTCCCGGAGCCCGCCTCAGCAAGCGCTGTCCCGGAGCCCGCCTCAGCAAGCGCTGTCCCGGAGCCCGCCTCAGCAAGCGCTGTCCCGGAGCCCGCCTCAGCAAGCGCGGTCCCAGAACCCGCTGAGAGAGTTGCGGCCGATCTAGCCGCTAAGGAGGTTCTGCGAGCAGTTTCAGCTCGTCAGGAGATGCCCGTCATCATTGCGGCCAAGACCCTTTCCGATTACCTGTCTCGTCTCGTCGCTATTCTCGAACCCCCTGTCTGTCCTGCCTTGTCCTCAGCTCCCAAGCCTGTCTCTGTGAGCGCTGCCCCTGATCCTATCCCTGTGAGCGCTGCACCCGAGCCTGCCGCTGTTATTGCTGCACCCTGTCCTGCCCCTTTGCCTGCTATGTCTCACGTCAGGAGCCCCGGTTCCGCATCCTCTGTGTCCTCGTCTGAATCTGTTGCTGCTAATTCCCGGTCTGTTTCCCCGTTCGTCCCTGTCTCCACCAGCCCCCGGACTGTTTCCCCATCTGTCCCTGTTTCCACTAGCCCCCGGACTGTTTCCCCGTTTGTCCCTGTCTCCACTAGTCCCCGGACTGTTTCACCGTTCGTTCCTGTCTCCACTTGTCCCCGGTCTGTTTCCCCTGTCACCATTAAACCCCGGACTGTTTCTCCCAAGACCTCTACTCATGTGTCCCCGTCCAAGCCTGCCCGGAGTTCTCGTCCTCAGCCCTCCTCCCGTGGAACCAAGACCCCCAGTCCTCCCATCCACCCTGGACCTCCCCCCATGAACTCTGTGTTTCCTCCACCTCCTTTGCCTTGTATGTTGTTTTTGATTTTTCACCCGAACCCCGTTATTGTTTATTCCTGTTTGCCATTGTTAGTGTTTTCCATGTTTTGTTGGTGTTTATCTATGTCACAGTCTGTCTAGTCTTGTGTTTAGTTTCCCCTTGAGGAGCGTCTGGAAGCCGCTCCTTAAGGTGGGGGTTCTGTCATGATTCTGCCATCTTGTCTTTGATTTCACTGGTCTTGTGGCAGGATCATGGCAGACCCATGTTTTATGTACAAGCGCATGGTCTGTTATTTGGACCATGTGCTTGTGTTGTCTCGTCTCGTTACCCCGCCCCCTTGTTATCCTCGTCTTGTGATTATTGTCTGGTCAGTTTCACCTGTCCTCGTCATTAGTGTTCCCTATTTAATCCTCTTGTATCTGCTGTCTTTTGTCGGTTCATTGTGATTGTTACCTGAGTGTTAATCCTTGTCAAACCTTTCTCAGAGTCTGTGAGTATCTTGTCAAGAGTTTTAGTCCTGTTGCGCTATTGCCTGTAAAGGTTATTTGTGTCCCTATAGTTATCTGTCTCAGTCTTGTTAGTCTACATAGTCCTGTCTTGTTTTGCCCCCTCGTGGGCTTTGTTTTCCCAGTTATTTGTTTAATAAATCGTGTTGCCTTGACTACTGTCTGCTATTGGGTTCATCCTTCCTCATCCTCATAACAGATTCTGTGTTTGAATCTCCAATATAGCTGTTCATCTCTATGTAGTTTCTGTAAAATGCTTTACATTTACTGCAAGTCAAAGTCTCCCCATGTGGCTGGTTTCTAAAAGACTATTTTTTAGTTCAAAGAGAGCTTTTGTATCTGAAGAACTGACTCTCTCCCTGAAGTCATGATGCGTGTCATAGCATGGTGTCGGTGCTAGTCTTTCTCCCTCCCTGGCTGATGACGCATCATATACTTCCTCAGCTCTGTGATGTCTAAATGTTATCTGGCTGATTCGTTTTTGTTCATGATTTCTTCTGGTCCCTGCATTCCATCTACGCTGCTCATCAGTGCAAGATATCCCTGTTATACCACTGGCCACTGCATTCTGCACCTTTCAAAAATCAGAACATATTGTTTACTTCATTACTTATTGCACAGACAGTACATCACCATTAGCACACAAAACGTTTTTTCAAGCCAAAGAATTTTATTAAAATGTACATTTATTATTGTTTAAATATTGCTGTAAAAATTAATTATTCAAGTTGAATACGTGTTGCTCTATTTATAAATACCCACCTTCCACAACACAGCAGCAGCATGACTACAAGACCTACCAGGGCCAGCTACGCAGGAGCATCCAGCTGTTTCCACTACTCCGTTATTTTGTACCATAACTCACGCAATGTGATGGGGTTTATTTATAGTCTGACTCGGCTCTACCTCCGCTTTTAAGATTGTGAACTGCTGATGATTATGGCAAAGAATTCGTCCAATTTTGTTAAGGTGTAAGTAATTGTATGCTTCCGTGCTTTTATAATTTCAAAGCTCCTCGCCGTCGACACCCTCAGACAAAACAAGATAATTCACGAGTTCACATTTACATCAATTAAACAGAGTAAAGATTATGCGTATTTGGCGTGCTGTCCAGGGGGAGGGCTCCGAGCTCGGAAATTTTTGCCCGAACCCAGAGTGCTCCCCCTTGTTGTAAGAGTATTTAGGAGAAGAAGTGAGGAGATGGGGTGGTGGAGGGATGCTGTTAGACTGTCAAAGAACTGAGTTAAGTTTGCTGAATATATACCTCTTACCTCATTGATTGGGAGTGTGCTCCACTCGTGTCTAATTAGGCTTGATTACCTGAATGTGCTCCACATGTGTTTAATTATCTGAACATGCTCCTCCCGAACTTTGTTAGGAAACATCATTTGAATATGTCAACATATGTGACTGATGGCCATTGTGTCATATCATCAATCCAGGAGGTGGCGCTTGTCAATTTCGTAGGATGTGGGACAGACAAAGTTACGTTTTTAACGGTTTTCGTCAAATAATCTTGCCCGTGCTGCCACCGCGAACTAATGTTGCCATTGCTTGTTGCCATTATTGCCATTAAAATTAAGTAAAAGAGATTACAAACTTTGTTTCAGAAATGTCCAATAACGCCTACATAAACATCAAGCTGCGAACCGGAAGTTTTGAGCATCCTGTCTACGCGCACGCGCAAAAAATGACGGGTAGTTTCGCGTCCCGTGAAAAAGGTGAATAGTGACATTTATAGTGCGATTGGTTAAGTTATATTTAGGCTTCCATTTAAATGTAGGCTACACATTGACTGAGAGACAGATAGAGTATAGTGACCAGGGCCGTTTGAAGGAATTTGGGGGCCCCAAGCAAAATGGGCCACCCCCCCCCCCCCCACACACACACACACACACTTACACACACTTTATATGAATAAAAAAAGGTTTACAGTGCAAATACTGCTGTTGCATACTGTGCATAAAAAAAATAAAAAATTACAGTGACATAAGCTATGAAAAAATCATGTTCCTCTGCCTTTTTCAGGTTAAATAATGTTTATAGATGGGTAAGGTTACAAATTATTTATTAAGTAAAAAGACTGTTTGCTAACAGTTAAATGACAATTAACTAAATATTAAATAACTAAAAATTTACCATCTATTGATGATTGTTATTATAAAGTGTTACAGAAAACTTAAAGATATGTTAGCATTTCCATATTTTGATATTAGAAGGGAAGGGATGCTGCTTTCACTACCAATGCTTAAAAACATCCCAAGCTAATGTTTGATGCACGGAATTTATTGTGTGGTTTTCCTAACCCCCATTGGTAAATAGATTATCACGGTGGAATAGTTATGCTATGCCACTTTCATCAAAACCTATTAGCTATAGCAATGTCATGTCATTAAATACGATAAACAGTGATTCTGGAACTCCTTAAACCGGTAAAAAACATATTACAGTATGTAACGTTAACCATATTCCGTCCGTTCGAAAAAAAATTTGCACTAACTGTTCGTTACAAGCAGCATTTGCCGTCAGGCAGGTTGCTAACATAAACATATTTTTGCTAGCCTAATGTTACCTGCTGCAAAATTACACCATTTGTACAAGACAAGTAGAGCTATTTTTATGCAGTGTAATTTATTACTTTACCACTATCTGGTATTTTTCTTAACCTTCTCTTCCTTTCTCTTCTTTCTTTTCTGGCTTCCTGAAGCATAATTCCGCTTCATGATAACTCCCGAGGAGGTTTGTATTTTGCCGGCAGCAGAGATCGCGTGGTTGGCTGGCTGCTGTCAGCGACTACTGAGGGGGATTCCGATAACAGTGTCATTGCACTTTACTGCATGAACTATCAAAGGGGCGCTCACAGTTTGTCATTGCATTTTATTCCTAAACAGTCGTTGTCTTGGGGCCCCAGTCCAGCTCGGGGCCCCAAGCAATTGCTTGGTTTGCCTGTCCTGTTCCGACGGGCCTGATAGTGACACATTAATAGATGCATCGATAGAAATATATATAGACAGATAGATTAATAGATAGATACATAGATTAATAGATTAATAGATAGATAGTGTCACGTCTACCTGGCTCACAGTAGCAGTGACATAGGGGAGACCACACCGTTTGTTGAGTTAAATCAAAAATAGTTTATTTAAACATTAAATGATAAGATGAAATCATAATTTAAATCAAGAAATGTATCAAGTCAGTAAATGAGAAGCAAGAGGAAACTAATCAAAGTGTAGTGCAGATCAGTAAAGTGTACACTATGTGTAATGCAAACAAAACAAAAAAGGAGTATGATGGTGTTGCCGCCTGCCTGGAAGCCCGAGCAATGTCGAGACGCACAGCACAGAGCAGACCAAACAACTGGCAGGAGATGTTTTTAAACCATCCCGCCAATCAGCTGCTGTCGGATGGACCGAAAACGAACAGCTCCCCCTTCAGGTTGGAGGGAGAGAAACGGCCCACACATATTCTGTATATTGTGGAGTGAGTACACCCAGCATGGCAAAGCCGGGCGTGACAATAGATAGATAGATAGATAGATAGATAGATAGATAGATAGATAGATAGATAGATAGATAAAAATGGAGGCTCCACAGAAGAGATGCCGTACATATGTGGTGTGGGAGCATTTCCATTTAGAAACCCCAAATAAAGTGAGATGTGTGTATTGTGATGGGCAGCTAGCCTACTGCAACAATACATCATCCATGATGCGCTATTTGAGAAGCACTCATCCTGCCATTCGGCTGGGTGCAGAGGATAGCATCCACCTTAGGCCTGCTACTGACACTGCTGGGCCATCTAAGCAAGGTATGCATTGTTTGAAATATAGGCTAATTATAATTGAAATATAATAACAAACTGTTGGGACACTGTTTAGAAAGTCCATAGGCCAAGCCCTACCTAACGTCCCAATAACAACTGCCAATCAAGTTAAAAACAGCTTTACTGTGAATATAATATATGTTGTCAATATAATATATTTTGTGAATATATATTTTCTAGATCTACATTTGAGTACCCAATCTACAGCCAAGATATTTTGTTTTTTCTAATTGTAGTAGTTCTACAATCCACTTTACACTGAGCATACATATTCATAACATAACTTTGTTTAGGAAGGTTTCCAAATAATGAACCAGTAGGCTTCTTTCACAGTAGGCTACTATTTTTCCAATATATTTGTGCCGTCAGTTTAGGATTTGTTTCTAATTACTGTTTTCATTTTCATTCAGAGCCACAAATGTCAACATCAGGCCCATCATCATCATCAACACCAGTTGAAACACATTACAGTTTATGGGAACATTTTGATACTCGTATCCGTGAAACCCAGATGATACACAATGCTACAGCTGATGCCACAGAAGTGAAAAAATACCTCAATGATCCGTTTTTGCCCAGAACTCATGATCCCCTAACTTACTGGAAAGAGAGAGCAGTAATCTTTCCTCATTTGTATGTCCTTGCTAAAAAATATATTTGCATGCCAGCAACAAGTGTCCCTTGTGAGAGCATTTTTTCAAAGGCTGGAGAAATTATCTGTAAAAAAAGGAAGTAGGCTGAGTCTTTCGACAGCAGAGAAATTAATACTTTTGAATAAAAATCTATAAGAAAGTGAGACATTGTGGCTTGATTTCTTTTATTAATATTAATTTTTCATGAACAAAATAACATTATGCAATGTGAAGAGCCTACAGGTTACAAGCTTCACATATTAGAAAAATACAATAATAAAAAAACAACACATTTTTTAATGGCTCATTGTAAAGGTTGTTTCAGATCAACACCTGCAAGTGACCACTAGGTGTCGCCGTGGAGACGGGTGTCGGATTGATTCGAAGCCTCGAAACAATATGGCACATTTGCTTCAACTGTTTCATTGCTTCACGAAGCCTCGATCTGCCCCACCACTACTAGCCGGTGGAAACGTGTGGAGCCGTGGCGATATCCCACCCGAGGTTGTGTCTGTGCCGCTCCATCAAGACTGCCCCGGTGAGTGCGCACAAAAATTCCCCAAGGTTTTTCCCACTAGTGTCATCACTAGGGCGCAGACCCAGAGGTTGAGGGATGCAGTACCTCCCAATGACGTCGACCTGAGTGACAGTTTCGTCGCTCACCCTGCAGAGTGTGGAGAGGCTCTTCGAACCAGCTTTCACGCAGTGCCCCAGTAGTCCTGTGCCTAAAGTGAATGATAATAAAATAAAATAAAAACAATCAGATGTCTCGTTGTCATTAGAGAAACTTGTTAATGCTCAACAAAAAGACCCCACACTTGTTTCATGTTTTAATGCAGTTCAATCTGTTTCAGACCGTGCAAGCGATAGCTCCGACATATTTCATCAAAGACGGCTTACTTATGCGGAGGTGGAGACCTCAGAAAAGTAATGAATGGAATGACATTGAGCAAATCGTTATGCCGTCTGAAAATAGACGCGCTATTCTGAGTGTCGCACATGATTGTGTTTCAGGTCATTTAGGTGTGACTAAGACATACAACCGCGTTCTTCGTCACTTTTTCTGGCCTGGGCTGAAGCGTGATGTGCGGCGGTATTGTAAAACGTGTCATGTTTGCCAGATTACTGGTGAGCCAAACCAGGTAATTCCACCTGCACCGTTGTACCCCATACCTGCCCTGGGTGAGCATTTTGAGAAAGTAATCATTGACTGCGTCGGCCCTCTTCCACGGTCAAAAAGTGGATATCAGTATTTGTTGACAATTATGTGTACTGCTACTCGCTTTCCAGAGGTGGTGCCTCTGAGGAAGATCACTGCTAAAATAGTGTTCAGGGCTTTATTAAAATTCTTTACTTTTGTGGGGCTAACGAAAATCGTTCAAAGTGACCAAGGAACAAACTTTACATCGCGTGTTTTTTCTCAAGTCCTAAAGTCGCTCCACATTAAGCACCGCATTTCTAGCGCGTACCATCCGGAGAGTCAAGGCGCTCTCGAGCGTTACCATCAGACGCTAAAATCGATGCTGCGTGCATATTGTTTGGAGGTGTGTACAGACTGGGAAGATGCAATTCCTTGGATGCTTATGGCCTCTAGGGAGGTCGTACAGGAGTCAATTGGTTTCAGTCCTGCAGAGCTAGTGTTTGCTCACAACGTTCGCACACCTTTGAGCGTCATTAAAGATCAGTGGCTGAGCAAACCTACTTCTCGTAGCGCACTACAGTTTATTAGCAAAGTTCGCTCCAGACTACACAGAGCGCGTGAACTCGATAGAGAAAATTTAGAAAAGACCCAATCTAGCATGAAAACTTGGTATGATCGAAAATCAAGAGCCCGTTTGTTTAAGCCTGGAGACCAAGTGTTGGTTCTCTTACCCGTGGCCGGTTCTTTATTTCAGGCACGATTCAGAGGGCCATACACTGTTGAAAAGAAAATATCTGATCTAGATTATATCATTTTAACCCCAGACAAGCGACGGCATTCTCGTGTCTGTCATGTAAACATGCTCAAACCATATTATACGCGTGAAGGTGTTAAAACTGACTTGTGTAATTTTAACTTACCAGATCCAGACGAATCATTCGTGTAGCTGTCTTCACTGGTAGAGGATGATGACGCGGTGACTGCGCCGTCGCGGTGCGTTATTGAAGGTCGACTCAGCAATTCGGCTATGCTTTCGGTCATTGCAAATCGTTTGCCACATTTAACTCCCTCTCAAACAGCTGACATATTGTCTGTGATAGGTGATTTCCCTGAATTGTTCGGAGATGTCACGACTGTAACTAGAGTCCTGGAACATGACATAGACGTGGGTGATAATGGCCCGATAAAACAGCACCCATATAGGGTAAATCCAGAAAAGCGAGCAATCCTGCAACGGGAGGTTGAGTATATGTTAAAGAATAATATTGCTGACCCTAGCTCTAGCCCTTGGAGTTCCCCGTGCCTTTTAGTTGGCAAGCCTGATGGCACTTACAGGTTTTGTACGGACTACAGGCGTGTTAATGCAATCACTCTGCCAGACTGTTATCCATTACCGCGGAGGGATGACTGTGTAGACCATGTTGGCTCGGCCATGTTTGTCACTAAAATCGACCTCCTAAAAGGTTACTGGCAAGTGCCACTTACACCAAGAGCAAGGCAAATATCAGCTTTTGTGACCTCAGATGCATTTATGCATTATAAAGTTATGGCTTTCGGAATGCGAAACGCGCCTGCCTCATTCCAGCGTTTAGTGAATATTGTTTTAGCTGGAATGTCAAATTGCGAGGCGTATTTGGACGATATAGTCCTATATAGTACACACTGGTCCGAACACATAACTCAACTTCGAGAGCTTTTCCATAGGCTGTCCATTGCGAATCTCACAGTTAATCTAGCAAAATGTGAGTTTGGAAAAGCCACTGTGACTTACTTGGGGAGGATAGTTGGCAGAGGACATGTTTTACAAGTAATGGCTAAGGTGGCCGCTATTCAAGAATTTCCTGTGCCCTGCAGTTTTTGTAAGAACTTTTCGACTGTAGTTTGTCCCCTCACTAACCTACTGAGCCCCAAAACTAAATTTGACTGGACGGAGTCCTGTAATAGAGTGTTTGAAAACCGTTCCGGCTTGCTGTAGACGCCAGCATCGTAGGCGCCTGCGCTGTGCTTTTGCAAAGGTAAGTTCCTCTGAGTTTCATTGCTTTTTAAAATTGTTTCTCAAGCAGAGCTGTAGAGACTTGTGATGTTGGGCTGATTGATAATGTTATTTGATGTATTTGCACTCTAATTTATTAAAGAGAATAACTATATTTTTCTTCTATGAACAAGACTGGAAGGAGTCCTGTGGAGGATCTAGATTCCTCCTCCTCCACTTTTGGAGAAGTGCAACCGGTGAGTAACCCCCTTGCATTTGTATTTATTTATTTAGTTAACTTTTTACTCAAACAGAGCTGTATGGGTTTTTATTATGTTTGGCTGATTACTTTTGCATGTAACTTTAATTTATTGACATGTTTAATGTTTTCCAGCAATTCGGCTATGCTTTCGGTCATTGCAAATCGTTTGCCACATTTAACTCCCTCTCAAACAGCTGACATATTGTCTGTGATAGGTGATTTCCCTGAATTGTTCGGAGATGTCACGACTGTAACTACAGTCCTGGAACATGACATAGACGTGGGTGATAATGGCCCGATAAAACAGCACCCATATAGGGTAAATCCAGAAAAGCGAGCAATCCTGCAACGGGAGGTTGAGTATATGTTAAAGAATAATATTGCTGACCCTAGCTCTAGCCCTTGGAGTTCCCCGTGCCTTTTAGTTGGCAAGCCTGATGGCACTTACAGGTTTTGTACGGACTACAGGCGTGTTAATGCAATCACTCTGCCAGACTGTTATCCATTACCGCGGATGGATGACTGTGTAGACCATGTTGGCTCGGCCATGTTTGTCACTAAAATCGACCTCCTAAAAGGTTACTGGCAAGTGCCACTTACACCAAGAGCAAGGCAAATATCAGCTTTTGTGACCTCAGATGCATTTATGCATTATAAAGTTATGGCTTTCGGAATGCGAAACGCGCCTGCCTCATTCCAGCGTTTAGTGAATATTGTTTTAGCTGGAATGTCAAATTGCGAGGCGTATTTGGACGATATAGTCCTATATAGTACACACTGGTCCGAACACATAACTCAACTTCGTGAGCTTTTCCATAGGCTGTCCATTGCGAATCTCACAGTTAATCTAGCAAAATGTGAGTTTGGAAAAGCCACTGTGACTTACTTGGGGAGGATAGTTGGCAGAGGACATGTTTTACCAGTAATGGCTAAGGTGGCCGCTATTCAAGAATTTCCTGTGCCCTGCAGTTTTTGTAAGAACTTTTCGACTGTAGTTTGTCCCCTCACTAACCTACTGAGCCCCAAAACTAAATTTGACTGGACGGAGTCCTGTAATAGAGTGTTTGAAAACCGTTCCGGCTTGCTGTAGACGCCAGCATCGTAGGCGCCTGCGCTGTGCTTTTGCAAAGGTAAGTTCCTCTGAGTTTCATTGCTTTTTAAAATTGTTTCTCAAACAGAGCTGTAGAGACTTGTGATGTTGGGCTGATTGATAATGTTATTTGATGTATTTGCACTCTAATTTATTAAAGAGAATAACTATATTTTTCTTCTATGAACAAGACTGGAAGGAGTCCTGTGGAGGATCTAGATTCCTCCTCCTCCACTTTTGGAGAAGTGCAACCGGTGAGTAACCCCCTTGCATTTGTATTTATTTATTTAGTTAACTTTTTACTCAAACAGAGCTGTATGGGTTTTTATTATGTTTGGCTGATTACTTTTGCATGTAACTTTAATTTATTGACATGTTTAATGTTTTCCAGCAATTCGGCTATGCTTTCGGTCATTGCAAATCGTTTGCCACATTTAACTCCCTCTCAAACAGCTGACATATTGTCTGTGATAGGTGATTTCCCTGAATTGTTCGGAGATGTCACGACTGTAACTACAGTCCTGGAACATGACATAGACGTGGGTGATAATGGCCCGATAAAACAGCACCCATATAGGGTAAATCCAGAAAAGCGAGCAATCCTGCAACGGGAGGTTGAGTATATGTTAAAGAATAATATTGCTGACCCTAGCTCTAGCCCTTGGAGTTCCCCGTGCCTTTTAGTTGGCAAGCCTGATGGCACTTACAGGTTTTGTACGGACTACAGGCGTGTTAATGCAATCACTCTGCCAGACTGTTATCCATTACCGCGGATGGATGACTGTGTAGACCATGTTGGCTCGGCCATGTTTGTCACTAAAATCGACCTCCTAAAAGGTTACTGGCAAGTGCCACTTACACCAAGAGCAAGGCAAATATCAGCTTTTGTGACCTCAGATGTATTTATGCATTATAAAGTTATGGCTTTCGGAATGCGAAACGCGCCTGCCTCATTCCAGCGTTTAGTGAATATTGTTTTAGCTGGAATGTCAAATTGCGAGGCGTATTTGGACGATATAGTCCTATATAGTACACACTGGTCCGAACACATAACTCAACTTCGAGAGCTTTTCCATAGGCTGTCCATTGCGAATCTCACAGTTAATCTAGCAAAATGTGAGTTTGGAAAAGCCACTGTGACTTACTTGGGGAGGATAGTTGGCAGAGGACATGTTTTACAAGTAATGGCTAAGGTGGCCGCTATTCAAGAATTTCCTGTGCCCTGCAGTTTTTGTAAGAACTTTTCGACTGTAGTTTGTCCCCTCACTAACCTACTGAGCCCCAAAACTAAATTTGACTGGACGGAGTCCTGTAATAGAGTGTTTGAAAACCGTTCCGGCTTGCTGTAGACGCCAGCATCGTAGGCGCCTGCGCTGTGCTTTTGCAAAGGTAAGTTCCTCTGAGTTTCATTGCTTTTTAAAATTGTTTCTCAAACAGAGCTGTAGAGACTTGTGATGTTGGGCTGATTGATAATGTTATTTGATGTATTTGCACTCTAATTTATTAAAGAGAATAACTATATTTTTCTTCTATGAACAAGACTGGAAGGAGTCCTGTGGAGGATCTAGATTCCTCCTCCTCCACTTTTGGAGAAGTGCAACCGGTGAGTAACCCCCTTGCATTTGTATTTATTTATTTAGTTAACTTTTTACTCAAACAGAGCTGTATGGGTTTTTATTATGTTTGGCTGATTACTTTTGCATGTAACTTTAATTTATTGACATGTTTAATGTTTTCCAGCAATTCGGCTATGCTTTCGGTCATTGCAAATCGTTTGCCACATTTAACTCCCTCTCAAACAGCTGACATATTGTCTGTGATAGGTGATTTCCCTGAATTGTTCGGAGATGTCACGACTGTAACTACAGTCCTGGAACATGACATAGACGTGGGTGATAATGGCCCGATAAAACAGCACCCATATAGGGTAAATCCAGAAAAGCGAGCAATCCTGCAACGGGAGGTTGAGTATATGTTAAAGAATAATATTGCTGACCCTAGCTCTAGCCCTTGGAGTTCCCCGTGCCTTTTAGTTGGCAAGCCTGATGGCACTTACAGGTTTTGTACGGACTACAGGCGTGTTAATGCAATCACTCTGCCAGACTGTTATCCATTACCGCGGATGGATGACTGTGTAGACCATGTTGGCTCGGCCATGTTTGTCACTAAAATCGACCTCCTAAAAGGTTACTGGCAAGTGCCACTTACACCAAGAGCAAGGCAAATATCAGCTTTTGTGACCTCAGATGTATTTATGCATTATAAAGTTATGGCTTTCGGAATGCGAAACGCGCCTGCCTCATTCCAGCGTTTAGTGAATATTGTTTTAGCTGGAATGTCAAATTGCGAGGCGTATTTGGACGATATAGTCCTATATAGTACACACTGGTCCGAACACATAACTCAACTTCGAGAGCTTTTCCATAGGCTGTCCATTGCGAATCTCACAGTTAATCTAGCAAAATGTGAGTTTGGAAAAGCCACTGTGACTTACTTGGGGAGGATAGTTGGCAGAGGACATGTTTTACCAGTAATGGCTAAGGTGGCCGCTATTCAAGAATTTCCTGTGCCCTGCAGTTTTTGTAAGAACTTTTCGACTGTAGTTTGTCCCCTCACTAACCTACTGAGCCCCAAAACTAAATTTGACTGGACGGAGTCCTGTAATAGAGTGTTTGAAAACCGTTCCGGCTTGCTGTAGACGCCAGCATCGTAGGCGCCTGCGCTGTGCTTTTGCAAAGGTAAGTTCCTCTGAGTTTCATTGCTTTTTAAAATTGTTTCTCAAGCAGAGCTGTAGAGACTTGTGATGTTGGGCTGATTGATAATGTTATTTGATGTATTTGCACTCTAATTTATTAAAGAGAATAACTATATTTTTCTTCTATGAACAAGACTGGAAGGAGTCCTGTGGAGGATCTAGATTCCTCCTCCTCCACTTTTGGAGAAGTGCAACCGGTGAGTAACCCCCTTGCATTTGTATTTATTTATTTAGTTAACTTTTTACTCAAACAGAGCTGTATGGGTTTTTATTATGTTTGGCTGATTACTTTTGCATGTAACTTTAATTTATTGACATGTTTAATGTTTTCCAAGTTTAATGTCCCCCCCCCCGTAAATAATAATCTATAGTGGTTTGCTTGGATGAATACAATTTGTTGTAGAGTTTTACTAAGTTTCTTTCTTCCCTAAGACTCCAGAGAGGATACCGAGCCCCGAGGAGATCGAGTGCTTTCGAGAGACACCACAGGTGTGTGTAACCCTTTTATACCTCAGATTTTTCTGTACTTATTTTACTTAAGGCTCCAACTGAGCTATAGGGAATTTTATGTTGGGTAAGTTAGTGGTAATATGTAATTTACTTGCCCCATATGCATAAAATTGTTGAAGTTTTACAATTATTGAGTTTAACAATGTTTTTCTTCTCTAACAAGACTGCAGCAACAGCTGAGACTTTAGCGAAAACACAGGTAAATAACAATATGTAGTAAGGATGGGTGTGCTTTGTAGGAGCCAATTAGTGTTATAAGAGACAATTATCCTTTCCTCCTGCCCCCCTTCACTCCTCTCCACCACACTGTCTTTTCTCCTTCCCTACTCTCCATCCAACCTCCTCCTTTCCCCCCACCCTGTCCTCCTCCTCCTCTCCTTTAATAACGTTTAGGGCAATGATTCATTTGTTCCCTTTCAGTCGCTCACGTTCGACGTGACGACGTTAGGGGATCACTTCAGGGAGCCCTATCAACTTCGAGTATCTAAAGAACAAGCCAATGAACGTTGGCCTGCGTGAACGCGTCACGCGCCCCCGCCCCGCAGCGCGGGTATAAAACAGGAAGCGGGCTCGCGCACACACTGTCTTTCACTTTGGAGCCGGGATTCGTTTTGACTCTGAGTTTCTGCAGACTGCTGCATCGTTGGAGACTTCGAAAAGAGAATACTCTGTTCCAGTGCTGGGGTGAAGGCGCGATCAGCGGTGGCCGCGAGCATTACAGCTCACAACTGCTGTTTTCACAGCATTGCTTGTGTGTGTGTGTGTCTGTGTATGTCGGTCTCGGTGGACGTTCCTCTCGTGAGTGTGTACCCCGATTACACCGCGGCTATCCCTGGGTGCTTCAGCACTGAGAGAGTTATTTTTTCTTTTTTATATTTTTTGTTTTTCAACTAATAGAGCAACACAAGTGTGACCCTGCATCCTTTTCAGGATGTCATTCCGCTTGTGTGTTTCTGGATCCGGTCATTCCCTGGCGCCAGCAGACGGCCACAATAGTTGCCTCTCGTGTTTGGGCATTCAGCATGCTGAGGCAGCTTTTGTGAATAGTTCATGTTCCCATTGCAGCAAAATGGCTATGACAGCGCTGAGATCGAGACTCGCTTACCTCAAGGGAGGTGCAGTCCCCTCGCCTATGCCCTGATCTAGCGTCTATTCTGGACCTCAGAATAGACCTACTTCTGTGCATGGTCAGGGTGATCTGAGGATTACCGTGAGGGCTTCCCCGCCGAGGCAATCTCCGTGGGTCCCTCATGCCTCACAAGCGCTGCAGCCGCTGGAGCCTCCAATGGAACGCGCTGGTCCTTCTCATGGACGACCAGCCGTGTCCTTTGGAGCTCCACCTGATGACAAGATGTCTATCGCAGCATCGGAGGGGGAGCTTCAGTCCTCTGGAGATGAAGATTCGGCTGCGTTGCCCCCTTCGTGGAGTGTAGCGTTGCCCGAGTCTGATCCAGAATGGTTTCCCGGGCCGCCGAGAAGGTCGGGCTTGTGTGGAACCCTCCACCACGTCCCGAACCTTCTCGGTTGAACGATTGGTTTCTCGGGGCGGGCCGTGCTGGTTCTCAGCGCGCCGCCCCGGCACCATTCTTTCCGGAAGTGCATGAGGAGGTTACCAGGACGTGGACGGCGCCGTATAGTGCCAGAAGCTGTCCTGGTGGCTCCTCCCCCCTCACCACCCTCGACGGCGGAGCAGCTAAGGGGTATGTGGATGTTCCGCTGGTGGAGCGTGCCGTCGCGATGCAACTGTGTCCGGCGTCCACTTCCTCCTGGCGGGGCAATCCACGCCTCCCGTCCAAGGCGTGTAAGTTTTCGTCCGGTCTCACGGCGAAGGCTTACAGAGCCTGTGGACAGGCTGCTTCCGCCTCCATGCCATGGCGCTTCTGCAGGTCCACCAGGCCCAGGCGCTCATGGACATGAACAAGGGTGGTTCTGACCCAGAGCTCCTCCGGGAGCTCCGTGTGGCAACTGACCTCGCTCTCCGAGCGATAAAAGATACCGCACGTTCAGTTGGTCAGGCGATGTCCACCTTGGTGGTCCAGGGCCTTTGGCTCAACCTGGCGGACATGAGGGACACTGATAAATATCGGTTCCTGGATGCCCCTCTCTCCCAGGTTGGGTTATTCGGCGACGCAGTCGAGTGCTTTGCCCAACAGTTCTCGGCCGCCCAGAAGCAGACGGAGGCTATCCAACACATCCTGCACCGGCGGACCGCTGCTGCTCCCACCCGTCCGCCGGCCGCAGACCCTCCGTCCGCTCGTCGCCGAGGTCGACCTCCTGCGGCGTCCTCCGCTCCCGCTAAGCCTCAGCAGCAGCAGCAGCCACCATCCAGGCCTCAGCGTGGAGCAGGCCGCAGGAAGTCGACCACGCCCGTCCAGGCCGCTGCCAAACCAGGAGGCAAGCGCAGGTGCAAACGACCCTGAGACGGGCGACCCAGAGGTGGACCAAATTGCTCTTCAGGAGGTGGTAAAGGCACCACTCCTTCCCCCGGTGGAGGGCCGGGCGGAGAATCTTTTGTTTCCTTTTCTTTCTGTTCCGCCACTGACTCACGGGCCAGTGGTACCCACACTTTCAACAAAAGAGCAATTTCTGAAACCTCTGGGTCCCAAGAGGGCGCGCTTGGCGGTCGATGACGCTATGCCTTGTCACCCTCAAGCCCCTCTTTCATCGCTAGTGAGCAGCAGTGGCTGTGTTCCGGACGCACTGACGCCTCCGCACATGCACTCTGCCCTTCGGCGGAAGCAGGTACGTGTTGCACCACACACTCAGACCCCACTCAGGGCCGCTATGCTGTCCGAGTCGGGTCCCTGCATTCCGCCGCGCTGCCCCACCCCGGGTACGTCTGTGATGCCGTTGGTCCCGCTTGCGCGGTGTCTGGGAGCCTGGCTAGCGCTTCCCAGCCCATCTCGCTGGCTCATCCGTACTGTCAGACTCGGCAATACGATTCAGTTCGCCCGGCGTCCCCCTGGGTTCAAGGGCATTCTGTTCACCCGTGTTCAGGCGGACAGTGCCCCTGTTCTCAGGGCGGAGATTGCAGTCCTACTGGCGAAGGACGCGATCGAGCCAGTCCCTCCAGCCGATATGAAGACCGGCTTCTACAGCCCGTACTTCATTGTACCCAAGAAAGGAGGTGGGTTACGGCCAATCTTGGACCTGCCCGTCCTGAATCGGTCCCTTCACAGGCTACCCTTCAAGATGCTTACGCAGAAACGCATTTTCAAATGCATCCGTCCACAAGATTGGTTTGCAGCGATCGACCTGAAGGACGTGTACTTTCATGTCTCGATTCTCCCTCGACACAGACCGTTTCTTCGCTTTGCGTTTGAGGGACGGGCATATCAGTACAAAGTCTTACCCTTCGGGCTGGCCCTGTCGCCCCGTGTCTTCACGAAAGTCGCGGAGGTGGCCATTGCTCCCATGTGCGAGCATGGTGTTCGCATTCTCAACTACCTCGATGACTGGCTTATTCTAGCCCAGTCGAGAGAGCAGTTGTGCGAACACAGGGACATGGTGCTCAGTCACCTCAGCCACCTAGGGCTTCGGGTCAACTGGGAAAAGAGCAAACTCACCCCCGGGCAGAGGATCTCTTTTCTCGGTATGGAGTTGGACTCGATCAACATGACAGCTCGCCTCGCCGAGGCCCGCGTCCAGTCAGTGTTGAACTGTGTGAGCACGCTCAGACGCAGAACAGCGGCACCACTGAAACTATTTCAGAGGCTCCTGGGGCATATGGCATCTGCAGCCACGGTAACGCCGCACGGATTGCTTCATATGAGACCGCTCCAACGCTGGCTCCACGATCGAGTCCCGAGATAGATGGGCGTGGCAGAGCGGCTCGTGCCGGGTCCAAATAACCCCGCACTGTCGCCAAACTCTCAGCTTGTGGTCGGACCCTTCGTTCCTACGGGCAGGTGTTCCCCTAGAACAAGTGTCCAGGCACTCTGTGGTCACCACGGATGCCTCTGCCACCGGCTGGGGGGGCCACGTACAACGGGCATGCAGCTTCAGGTCTGTGGACGGGGCCTTGACTGCATTGGCACATCAACTGCCTCGAGTTGTTAGCAGTACATCTTGCGCTGGGCCGCTTCAAAACGTTGCTACAAGGCAAGCATGTACTGGTCCGTACGGACAACACTGTGACCGTTGCGTACATCAACCGTCAGGGTGGTCTACGCTCCCGCCGCATGTCAAAACTCGCCCGCCATCTCCTCCTTTGGAGTCAGAAGCATCTGAGGTCGCTTCGTGCCGCTTACATTCCGGGCCTGCTCAACCGTGCAGCCGACGAGCTCTCACGGCAGCAGGTAGATCTGTTTGCCACCCGGACACGTCTCACTGCCAGTTGTTCTATTCTCTGACCGAGGGGACCCTCGGCACAGATGCTCTGGCACACAGCTGGCCCCAGGGTCTTCGCAAGTATGCGTTTCCCCCAGTGAGCCTTCTGGCACAGACCTTGTGCAAAGTCAGGGAGGACGAGGAGCAGGTCTTGTTAGTTGCGCCGTATTGGCCCAACCGGACCTGGTTCCCGGAACTAGTGCTCCTCGCGACAGCCCCTCCCTGGCCCATCCCTCTGAGAGAGGACCTGCTCTCTCGACCAAAGTTTGCATATACGCGCGTGACGCGTTCACGCACGCCAACGTTCATTGGCTTGTTCTTTAGATACTCGAAGTTGATAGGGCTCCCTGAAGTGATCCCCTAATGTCGTCACGTCGACATCACGTCTCCCGTTCCTCCTTCAGGGAACGAGGGTTACATCAGTAACCGAGACGTCTCATATCTTTATCATTAATCTGCATGTATACATAAAAACCTATTAACTATTGGGAGAATCAATATGAAGCATGAAAAAGTTTCTAAAAGTTGCCAATAAATTAATATTGTGATGTGAAATTATTTTTCAGATTGAAGTTATAAAGGGCTCTGGGTTTTTTTTTGCCAGGCAGAAGCGTGGAAAGCAGCCCGCTTTGCCACCTCTGCTACTGCCATGGTGCGGAATCTGCTGCTGGGCACCTTTGATATGCAAACTTTGCTGAAAAGCATCCTGAATGGTACAAAACAACATGTTCCTAATCTCTTCTGTCCTTGAAAAAAAAAAAACAAGTCCGTCATATTCTGTGGAATAAATTATGTTTGTGTGCGGGCATACCATCGCTTTTTTACTTGGCATTTTTGTATTTCCTTTCACCTCAAGAAAACGTGATGTGTATATAAAAAAACTCTTGCTTTCTCCACCTTCATTTTACCCCCCTTTCATAATAATTTTGAAATATTACTTTAAGGTGGGAAGCCAACCAGAGGGGATGGGGAGCAGCTGGTCGCCCTTGACCAAGTCAAAAAGGCAGCCATTATTGATGAGTAAATGCATAATGCGTTGAGAAGGGAAAACAAAACTTTAAAGACTTTATAAGTTCACCACTTTAACCATAGCCTACTTGTATCAATGTTTATTAGGGATCAATGAAGACTGCATAAGGTAGGGCACACATTATTTGTATCTGCTTGGCACCATACTAATTCATCGCTTGCTCACTTCTTGATCCTATCTTTCCTCTTCTAAAGCCACATTTCTGGGGTATTGCGCTGTAAGGTGTGTAGTCCTCTATTTAGTAGAACATATAGTGTTGCAAATAACCTCATGGCATATTGTTGTCGTCTGAAGTGTTAATAAATAATCATATTCACCCCTCCTTCACCCTTAATCCCCTCTGTCCTGTGTTTGTGCCGTATGTTGTCTATACCGGTAATTGATTTGCTTGATTTTAATGCATATCTTATTGCTCTTCGAGTAAACCTAGCATGGCAGCTCGCCGGTGGAATGTGTGTGTGTGTGAATGGGTCAATGGGGGGCCACTGTAAAGTATTTTGGGTACTGTTGGGTGCAGGAAAATGCTATAAAAGTGCAGCCCATTGACAACTAAATATGTTTACATGTGCAAAATTTCTTACATCAGATAAAAAATTTGAGGGATTGGAAAATCTGAATCAGTTTACATGGAAACAAAAAATCTTATCATGACGTGCATAAACATGCACCAAGCCATATTCAGAATAATAGCATTTTGACATCCGCAGAGCGGTCTTAATTTCCCTAAAACAACTGCAGAAGTTGTACTTCACCTGTGTTTTAAGCAAACCAAAAAACTTGGGAGTGGCTACATTTTTCCTATCCATGAATTTTCTCTGCTTTGGATGCACATGATTGACTGTGTGAATGTTAACAATGCAGTCCCCATGACAGGCATGTGTATATGAAAGAACGATCCCGCTAAAAAAAGGGGGGTGATGTTTCCAATCAGAATTGTACTGTAAGCACTTTGGGTTTCTGATGAAGCACTATATTATTATTAGTATTATTGTTATTATACTGTCTTATTATTTTTGTCTTCTCTAGATGCTACATTGAAGAAGTGGCCGGCCGGCAGCCAGCCGAGGGCAGATAGGAACTTCCATCAATTTGAAGCTCACGGAGCTGAGAAGATCAGCCAGATAAATTGTATTTTTTTTCTGTTCAGTCTGTTCAGCTTATTTTTGTTCTTGTACTATTTTTCGATTGTTCGTAACTAAATAAATTATATAAATTTCTACATTTTGGGCTATTATTTATGTTGCCTAGTAGCTATGGATTTTAATAATTTTACTACTATATAGGTAAACAGGTGCATATATACGTGCATATATGTACATATATACGTGCATACATGTATCTATATAGGTACATATATGCACGTATATATGTAGACATATGTGCACATATGTGTACATATATGTCTACCTATATACGTGCATACATGTACCTATAAATGTAGACATATGCACGTATATACACTCACCGGCCACTTTATTAGGTACACCTGTCCAACTGCTCGTTAACACTTAATTTCTAAGCAGCCAATCACATGGCGGCAACTCAGTGCATTTAGGCATGTAGACATGGTCAAGACAATCTCCTGCAGTTCAAACCGAGCATCAGTATGGGGAAGAAAGTTGATTTGAGTGACTTTGAACGTGGCATGATTGTTGGTGCTAGAAGGGCTGGTCTGAGTTTTTCAGAAACTGCTAATCTACTGGGATTTTCACGCACAACCATCTCTAGGATTTACAGAGAATGGTCCGAAAAAGAAAAAACATCCAGTGAGCGGCAGTTCTGTGGGCGGAAATGCCTTGTTGATGCCAGAGGTCAGAGGAGAATGGCCAGACTGGTTCGAGCTGATAGAAGGGCAACAGTGACTGAAATAACCACTCGTTACAACCGAGGTATGCAGCAAAGCATTTGTGAAGCCACAACACGCACAACCTTGAGGCGGATGGGCTACAACAGCAGAAGACTCCACCGGGTACCACTCATCTCCACTACAAATAGGAAAAAGAGGCTACAATTTGCAAGAGCTCACCAAAATTGAACAGTTGAAGACTGGAAAAATGTTGCCTGGTCTGATGAGTCTCGATTTCTGTTGAGACATTCAGATGTTAGAGTCAGAATTTGGCGTAAACAGAATGAGAACATGGAACCATCATGCCTTGTTACCACTGTGCAGGCTGGTGGTGGTGGTGTAATGGTGTGGGGGATGTTTTCCTGGCACACTTTAGGCCCCTTAGTGCCAATTGGGCATCGTTTAAATGCCACGACCTACCTGAGCATTGTTTCTGACCATGTCCATCCCTTTATGGCCACCATGTACCCATCCTCTGATGGCTACTTCCACCATGTCACAAAGCTCTAATCATTTCAAATTGGTTTCTTGAACATGACAATGAGTTCACTGTACTAAAATGGCCTCCACAGTCACCAGATCTCAACCCAATAGAGCATCTTTGGGATGTGGTGGAACGGGAGATTCGCATCATGGATGTGCAGCCGACAAATCTGCGGCAACTGTGTGATGCCATCATGTCAATATGGACCAAAGTCCCTGAGGAATGCTTCCAGCACCTTGTTGAATCTATGCCACGAAGAATTGAGGCAGTTCTGAAGGCAAAAGGGGGTCCAACCCGTTACTAGCATGGGGTACCTAATAAAGTGGCCGGTGAGTGTATGTACACATATATGTACACATATGTGCGTATATGTCTACATATATACGTGCATATATGTACATATAATATAGGAAAACGGCCAATTTTATATGTCACATATATTAAAAACATATATCAAAACCTATATTAAAACATATATGTTTATATAGGTTCTTTCCATGTGGGGTTACAGTACATGCCTGAAATAATCACATTATTATTATTTAATTTATTTTATTTTTTATTAACAGCCAGAGTATGCACTCATTACGGCATAACGGCAACAGCTGGTCAGGAACAGGTTTAGGGTCAGAGCCAATCCCGAGGTCCGACTCTAAATCCGCCTGGCAGTCAAAATCCGGGATTGAGGCCCAGCATTCATCAAGAGATGACTAGGCTACATATAATTTCTTAAATTATATTATTGTGTTTGCATACAAATACACATTTTTTTTAAATCCTGAAAATATTGCATCTCTTTCTTTGAAAACTTTCAACAGGTCCTTTCCTAGTATGTTTAGAAAAGAAAGAACCAGCGGCAAACGTAGATTTCCTACTCCAGTGACAAAAGCTGTTGTAGCCCCCACAAAGCATACTAGTCTGCAGTTTTACCTACTCCCAGCACCAACAGATAGGACCCCACAAGGATCTCAAGAACTTAAATTGTTAATGGCAGGGTTAGGTAAGCGCCATATTTCTTTACCTGATAACAGCAACCATGCAGAGGTGAGCGTTTTTAAATACAGTATTTGTAAACAGGAACTATTTGATTCGTGCATTAATTAAATTTTGTTTCTGTAGATTACAGCATGTCTGGCAGTTGAGTATCCTAAATTGGAGAACTTAATGGGTGGATGGCTTTTATACAAGGCGTCAGGTCAGTAGTTATAATCTTTTATCCCCTTTAACTCTTTCATGTCTTTGATGTTTAACTCTTTCGTGTCTCTTAATATATCTCCATTGTTTGTATAATTTTTGTTAGCCAGTACTACTGCTGCTAGCTTAGTGCATGCACTAAAAAACATAGACAATGCACATTATTCCAAATGTTATTAATTTATTGAAGGTGGAAGTGGCCAGAGGAAATTGACAGTGATCCCACCAGAATCAGAGGGATACACAGCAAAGCTACTTAAGAGCTCATCTAATAATGGAAGGCATATGCTTTTCATTGTTCCACTTCAGGATGAAATCGATATTTCACCACTTCCTTTTGATGCCCCAGAGTTCAGCAAAATGCCAAAATCACAGTGCAAGACAAGTGGTGAAACTTTGCCATTACAAGCTCTGGCTTTGCATGTAGAGTCGTGTAGAAAGCCAGACAGTGACCAAGTAAGTTTGAAATGTTCATTAAACTGTTTTGAACTTGCATTGTTTTTGTTGTTATTATTATTTTGTTATTATTATTATTATTATTATAGAAAATATACGCTTTGATTTATTTTTTATATTTTTTTTATATTCTCTGTTTAGGAGGCAGAAGAAGAATCAAGTGATTGCTTGGAAGCAAGTACTCAGATTGTCTGTAATAGTTCTTCATTATAATTGCATTGATTAAAGGCCATTGCACACTGAGTCCGAAATTCGCATCCGAAATTTTCGCACGTTAAAAAACAAATATGACCTCACGTTATGTCAATCACGCTTGCACACTGCCTCCGAAACTTTCGTCCGTCATAAAAAAAAATGGATTGGGTTCGATTTTCTGCGTTTTTCGCATCCGTAGCAAGCAGTTTGAATGGTGTTTGAATGGTGTTTTGACACCGAATCACGAATACGAAAAAACACATACGAAAATTTCGAACTCAGTGTGCAATGGCCTTAACACCAAGTTTAAAGTAGTTATTCTTACTTTAACTGTTTTTTTATGGTTTGGTTGTGCGCTTCTGTTGAGTTGACCCTTGACCAGTTTGTTTGTTTTTATTTTAGCTTCCCCTGAAACATCTATTAAAAGTGATCCCACCAATAAAGAAGACCAATCCGCCACAAGTAAAAGGTGCCCAATATGCCAAGTCATGTTCCCTCCTGATTATATCGAGATTCATGCCAGTGCTTGTGGAGAAAGGTTTGTACTGGAGCACAAAGAGTTTGCATTCAACCAATATTGATTAGTGTTATTTCCAAAGTGGCTATATTTATGCTGGTATACATTCTGCATTTGGATATTTATTTATTTATAAATTTATTGTGTTACTGGCAGTTGTGACCTAATGGTTAGAGAGTCGGACTTGTAACCTGAGGGGCGCAGGTTTGAGACTCAGTAGCAGCAGGAAATGTAGGTGGGGGTGGGAAATGAATGAACAGCGCTCTCTTCAACTCTCATTACCCGGCCACAACTGGTAATCCCAAACTTCAGCAAGGCACCAAACCCCCCAATCACTCCCTGGGCGCCACTGCTTACTGCTCTGGGTGTGTGTGTGTTCAATACTCACTGCTGTGTGTGTGCACACATGAATGGGTGAAATGCAGAGCACAAATTCCAGATATGGGACACCATACTTGGCTAGACGTCACATCACTCTTTCACTTTCATGTTATTTAAATGGCAAAACTAGTATCTTTGCCAAAAACATGCTTCCACCAATGTATTTTTGTTGTACAAAATTGAATTACTTTTGTCTTTCAGCCAGTGTCCTGTTTTGACACTGCGGAAGAGGCTGGCCCATCAGGCATAGCTTCCCAGACTACATCCAACCAAAATCTACCATCTACTTCATCAGCATCACTGTCTGATTTTACTGATGAAGCAAAGGGTTTGTAGCATATTACATACAGTTTTCTTTCTCTATGATCTTCATAATGTTTTCATACAGGCAATCCTTGAAATCTTATGCTGGAAAGCATACAGGTCAAATGGTCTTGTGATTTTTTTATTTATTACAACCCTTCCCTAACTTTTTTTTTAAAACCACCAATTGTTTTTCTTTTTTTGTAGATTGGAAAACTGTACCAGGCCCCATTAAGGCAGCTGATTTGTACAGGCAATCTGTAAGTTCATGCATCTGAGAAACCTCTGTATATGCATCTTGACCTTACAAGCAGCATCTCCGACCAAGAAGGCTCTCTCATTGCTTTTTACAAAGCATGTCATGCGAAATGGGCATGTCCTCTGAAAACCAGGCTTGAAGGTGGTTTCCTAAATTTTTTATGTATTTTGTGCAAACAATAGCTGAAGTAAATAACAACATTCACACTTTAAAAAAAAAAAATCCTAGGGGATCCTGCTGTTGGAGAGGGTGTAAACCGTTTTTTATTTTCAAATGACTACACAGAAACTGAAGGTTTTCACCTTAACTTTGGTATGCCCTTACTTCGTCTATTTTGTCTAGTTAGCAGTGCCTAACTTTTTGTCTCCTTCAGTGTCTGACCACAAAACATCTTGTTTTCTTGTTTTTCAGGAAATGCTCATATTACAAGGATTTTTGATGGAGAGCCAGATCATCTCGTACCATCTTCATCTGCACATCTAGTGGATAGTGACCTGTTTCTGATGGCTGGTAGAATGATCGGTCACTGCTTTCTTCATGGAGGGCCACCCTTGTCAGGACTTAGCCCCCCTGTTGTCCATGTCATTTCTGGCGGCAGTGCTGAAACAGCTGTTGTACAGATTTCAGACTGTCCAGATTTTGATTTGCGTCAGAAAATTATGCTGGTATATATTCTGCATTTGGATATTTATTGTGTTACTGTTGTTATGTAGCAAATGTTAATAATTGAGAGCATTTGCTTATTAAATACTAAAAATAAATGTCAGTGTTTTGCATGTTATGTCATGTTTTGGCCTCTAGAGGTCCTCATGGTGCCTTCATGCCCTGCTTATTCAGTTTGTAATTAGTGTTATTAGGTTCACATATGTCTCATTCAGATGTGTGTATTTAAGTCACCCTGTCTCATAGCCTCTTTGCTTGGTGTTTAGTTGTTCTAAAGCCGGTTGCCCAAGTAAGTGTTCTCTAACTCAGAGACATTTGGTTTCTCTTGCCTGTGTTCCCTTCTGTTTTATTTTTTGTGGACTTTCTCCTCTGGAGTTTTTTTGCTGAATACCTGTGGGAACATTTTTTGAATATTTTTTGTGAAAAGCCCCGTTGGACTGGTTTTGTTTTTTGAGAATTTACTTTTGATGATTTTTGCTCCAGCTGTGGATTTCTGTTGCCTATATTTGTATTAAAACTAATTCTGCATCTAATCTTCTTCTGACTGCGTCTCACTGTTGGGTTCACCATCTCCAGTGGCTCAAGGATTGAGTGTCTGACTCTCACGTCAGAGACCTGAGTTCTAGTCCTGGCTCTGACAATAAATTAAACCATTTTATTAAAACATTTGTGACTTTCAGCTTGAAGGAGAATCTGAACTAACACCTGACGAGAAGGAGAGCATTAATGATTTGTGCTTTTCGTGGGACCTTCCTCCAGTGAACAATGCTAATCGACGATGGCTTTATGACAGGCTTCTACATCATGCGGTAGTATGCATTTTAACACAGGTGGAACATTTTTTACTCTTAACCCGTTCTGTAATGTTATTTAATGTGTTTTTTTTCTTACTAGGTTATCGGACATACTATGAGGCAACTCAAGCAACTTCGAAAAGGACTTAAGGAGACCATGCTGTGGCCACTACTTTTTCCCACGAGAGAAAAATTATGTGTTGACCCCAGTGGTACGTAATTTTGGTAATAATCTCAGAGAAGTGTAAATCTGAATGAAATGGAATTAGTCATCTCCAAATTACTTGATTATCGTGTGTGATTCTTGAAATGTGTTTTTGATTATAATTGACAGTAATTTTTAACTGTAGTGCGTCATAAACAGTATCAGCTGGCCTTCCATGGTGGAAAATGATGAAGACAACGATGACGAATGCTCTTTGGAGGATAAGAGCCGGATTGCTGGCTACCTTCGTCAATTCATTGAAAGTGGTAGCGTATTCATTTTAATTCAGAGTGTGTGTGTTTGTATGTATGTATATGTGTATATATAGAGACTGACGTGCACAAGACGTTTGCACAGTAGTGTGTAAATATATACACACACATGCATATAAATGTGTTATAGATATGATTAATCGATTTGACAGTGGACATATATATATATATATATAATGTGCAGTCAAATCGATTAATCATATCTAACAAAAGTTTATAACACATATATATATATATATATATATGTGTGTGTTACATATTTAGATGCATGTGCAGGATAAAAATACATCAGCCAATGTGCTATTATTCGAAATAAATAGAAACAGTTGGATATCCTTATTTTTATTTTATTTTATTTATTGTCACTATAATATATTCACAGCCTCCAGTCATGAGCTGAAGGCCCTCGTTAAGTTCTGGGTCGGTTGGGAGGTTCCCACTACTTCCCTCAAACTGGAAGTAACCAACTGTAAGCTACCTAAGGCATCCACATGCTTTGAGACCCTACGGCTTCCATCACGGTATCTTGATTACCCAGCATTCAAGAAAGAATTACTTGCCTACAGGATTTGGGCTGGTGTAATTACTGTTCTTTAACAGTATTAGGGCTATTTCTTGTTTTAGGAATTAGAATTAATGGATATAGATATCTAATCCTTGTTCATGGATAGTAAGGTGGAGTTGTTTATATAATTTTTTTATTTTTTTTTACTTGATTTATTTGAAAAAATAAAAGCACTACAGAGGTTGAAAAGAATAACCTAACTGTTCTTCACTGTCTATGCAGTGATATGTGCTATACAACCTGTTCATATAATGTAACTGTAGCTTTTGTATTTTTACATACAGTCAGTCTTTTCATTTTGTTTACTGAAAGTTCAACATGGACAAAAAGTTGAAAAGAATAACAATAAAACTGTTATTTACTGTTTGCCCAGTATGTGCTGTATGTAGTGAGTGGTTGCCAGATAGATATCTGTGCCATATGACGTTGAGGGTCCCATGGGATCAATGGCTGCCTGAAGTCCTGCTAGCTCTTCTGGGCTCAATAGGCGGTCAGCCATGGGAACAATGACTCCATGTTGTGAATCATAAGGCAGGCCACAATCTTCCCATTCAAAGTGTTGAAGGTACAGTTCCTAAAACGGATTAATCAGTATTTTATTTATAAATTGTAATATTCAATTTCTTTATATCAGCAAGTTATATAACATGGCTTAACATTTGAATAACATTAGCTGGGTCAGCAAGGTTTCCCATCTCCCAGAGCTGATTGGGTGTCATGTTCCCGTCGGTTCGAATTGGGTGGTTATCCCATCCATCATGAAATGCGTCCAGGCTAGCTTGTATTCTGGGCAAGAACACATAATGGCAACTAAAAAGATGCATTTAGGTCAAAGAACCCATCATCTTCCAGTGAGTGCAGCACACTGTAGTATATGGTGGTTACTGCACACCACACGTCTCTCCACAGCCTCTCAATCCTGAAAAAAGTGATATTTTATAAATAATTATTTTCAATGTATATATATATTTTTTAATGAAGTTAGTCTCATTCCAAACATAGTTTCATTTAGATACATTACTTTTTTTCTATGAAACCAAAGGCAAATAATTAACACTACAGGTTTTAGAGCGCCACTATCATTTTTTTTTAAAGTGATTAATGTACAATTATACATTAACTAGTCTCATTAGAATTATGTTTTTAACACCGTAATTTAATGTAAGGAAACTTGATACATCTGTCATTTAAAGCAACGGATCTTTAAACCAAATGCATCCTGTAGACAACCAAAGTCCTACAAACATATAAAGCAAAAAAAAAAAAAAATACCATAACTGTTACGTCCACGGGTGAATGAAGACGATGAAGGTAGGCGAAGATACAAATAGCAAAGGTTTATTTACAAATGAGTGGAACATTAAACAGTGGGCGTGTGCTCAAACAATAACCAGCAATGACAAGGCGTGAGAGGGGAACTTAAATACACAGATAATGGAGTCCATCCTGGAGTCCGTGACGGGAAGGTGGACCGGGTGCAACTGGACGGACTCCAGGATGGTCCAGGCGGAGCAGGACGAGCAGGTGACCGTGGTGGAGTAGGACAAAGGCGTGGCCAGGGCGGAGCAGGACGTGGGCGCGGCCACGGCGGAGCTGTTGGACCCTCGGGGTCCTGGGCGGAGCAGGCTGCGGGCGTGACCACGGCGGTGAGGGGCCTTCGGGCGGCCATGGTGGTGACGGATAGCCCCCCCAAAAAATTTTCTTGTGGAGAACTGACACCGGTTCAGGAACAGACACCGGCTCAGGAATGGGAACAGACACTGGCTCAGGAACGAGTGTGTACGCAGCCAACTCACATCCACATGGCAGTGGCCACAATGGCCAGCGTCACGGTCCATGAGGACTCAGGCATGGCGGTGGCCATAACCGCTGTGGGCTCAGGTGGTGCATACATGGCGTGAACCGTCTCTGGCTGGACAGGAGTAACGTGAACAGCCTCTTGCTCGGCAGGTTTGACGTGAACAGTCTCTGTGCTGGACGGGACCAGCGGCGAAGGAAGCTCTGGGCTGGACGGGACCAGCGGCGAAGGAAGCTCTGAGCTGGACGGGACCAGCGGCGAAGGAAGCTCTGAGCTGGACGGGACCAGCGGCGAAGGAAGCTCTGAGCTGGACGGGACCAGCGGCGAAGGAAGCTCTGAGCTGGACGGGACCAGCAGCGAAAAGGGCTTTGAGCTGGGCAGGCACAGCTGTGAAGAGGGCTTTGAGCTGGGCAGGACCAGCTGTGCAGCGGGCTTTGAGCTGGGCAGGACCAGCTGTGCAGCGGGCTCTGGCGCAGGATCAGCGGGCTCTGGCGCAGGATCAGCAACTGAATTCCGAATGATGATGGGTGGCGTGGTGAAGATGGCTGGTGTGTGTGGTTGAGTTGTGATGTCATCTTCAGCCTCACCAACGGTGAAGGCTGACCCACTCAACCACAACAGATGATCGAGGTAACTGGCGAAGGTTCCTGGAAAAGCTGCTGCTGGGGCTTGCTGGTGCAGATGACTGTCTAAGCCCAACCAGAAGACAGATTTAAAGACATCATCTGACCAGCTTACCTCAGCAGAGAGTTCCAGGAATTCGGCGACGTAATCCTCTATAGATTGTCTGTCTTGGAAAAAGGTGAGTGGAGAGTGAGCTGGGTTAACCGGGGTGAGAAGAATTCCCATGCTGACTCTTTGTTGGGCTGGTTATTCTGTTACGTCCACGGGTGAATGAAGACGATGAAGGTAGGCGAAGATACAAATAGCAAAGGTTTATTTACAAATGAGTGGAACATTAAACAGTGAGCATGTGCTCAAACAATAACCAGCAATGACAAGGCGCGAGAGGGGAACTTAAATACACAGATAATGACAAAGACAACAGGTAACGGTGATGATGATGATGATGAAGGTGATGAGGATCAGGTGCAGGTAATGATGACAGAGGATTCTGGGAACTGTAGTGAAGACACAGACAATGAAGAAGCTGGTGAATGTGACAATAACAATACATTTGAAGAGAAGAGAAAAACTACCTGCCTCTGATTGTCGACACTCTTTCGAGCAATAAAGCTGGACCTTCCTGTGCCCCGTACGGTGAACATCAGGCGTGCTATGTCGACATTCTCTACACCATGGTCACCTCTTACTCTAAAGAAGAATTGATCAACAGTAATCATGCTAAAAATAAATATAAGTGAATACATGCAGCATTTACATCAATTTCCCGTCAAAGCCTTATTTTGTATGTAGCTTCATATAAAAATAGTCAGGATAGTTAACCCAAAAATGATATTCTTTCATCATTTACTAAAACCTGCATGACTGTCTTTCTTCTGTGGAATACAAAAGAAGAATCTTGAAGAATGTCAGTAAGAAAACAGTTTAAATTCCCAGTGACTTTCTGGTCCATAAATGGGAATCGAAACTGTTTTATTGGTAACACATTGTTTATATTCCACAGAAGAAAGTAAGTCATTCAGTTTGGAAAGATATGAGGGTGAGTAAATGATGAATAAATGATAATTTGTGGGTGAACTAACCCTTTAACATCATGCATGGAGGTTTTATTTAGACACCCAATTAAAACTGAAAACTGCAGCATGTGAAATTTCAGCTCAATACTGTTTAATGCTAGAATTAGCAGGGTTAACCGGAAAACTAAACGCACTCACACAGTACACACGTGTTCCTCTGCATTCAAACTTTAAATTTTCCACTTGTGATATATATATATATATATATATATATATATATATATATATATATATATATATATATATATATATATATGCATTTCCTATATAGATGTTGCTGGAAATACTATTGTTTTAGTTGTTAAAATACCTCAGTGGAAATCCATAATGTTCAATGGACTGCTGGAAGAAGGCCAAGGCTGTAGATGACAGATTGTTATTTGCGACACCTAGGTACATGATCTATCGCAGTGGTTCTCAACCTCTCCTGCAGGGACCCCCTGACACACCATGTTTCTGTTTTAACCCTGAAATGGCACACCTGATTCAATTAATTGAAGGCTTAATGAGTAGTTGACTAATTGATCAATTAACTAATTCCTACTTCCTACTCTAATAATGACTCATTAAGCCTTTAATTAATTGAATCAGGTGTGCCATTTCAGGGTTAAAACAGAAACATGGTGTGTCAGGGGGTCCCTGCAGGAGAGGTTGAGAACCACTGATCTATCGGAAAAAAGCAGGATATAAATTAGTTTAAAAAGTTTGGTCAAGCTGACCTTGTTGACTTGTGTTTTATAAGATATTATTACCTTTCTGGAAAATCCATCAATGCCACCAAAGAAGACTATATTGTACCTAAGTATTCAATAGACAACTCATTTTAAAATTAAGCTTTTCTTTGAGACAACAAAATCACCTACATTGAAAAGTTGATTGATACAGACATAAAGATATAGAGACAGATAGACACTCACTCACCGATCAGTTTGTGGTTGGTATCAATGTGTACAAGTGATTTTGGTCCAGGAACGGAGTATTTGCGCCGCACAACACACCCTAGCATGTTCAAACGGGAAAGGATACCCATGGTGTCAACACGATGCATTGAGGCCTTAACTCTCTCCCACTGAACCCTATGTCCTCTTGCTTGCAAACTCCCCTTAACAAGCTGATAACCTGCATGTGGCATGCTTTCTCTGATTTCACCAACAAGGTTATCAAGTTCTGAGTCTGATAAAGTGCTGTATAGACCTCTAACTGTGATGTTTAAATCTGCCATTCATCTGTACACTGTCCGCCTAGACACTCCGAGAAGACTGGCAATGCATGACACAGGGAGACCTTGGCTGCGTTTACACTTGGCATTAACATGCGACCTGTATCTGTTTAGCTATGCATTTACTGAATGAGCACTGTGCCACTGTTCGTCCGACTGTTTTTACTGTACTGCTTTAATTTTTTTATTTTTATATATATATATATATATATATATATATATATATATATATATATATATATATATATATTTTTATAATCTCTGGAAGAGATTTTGAAGGAGAGCGGGAGAGCCTTCACTCCGATGAGGCGAGTGAAGGAGTAAGTTCTTTATACTGCTGAGAGTATAAGAAGTCGCTGAGAGCGTCGTTAAGGGTAACGGCAGCAGACAGCGCGCGCGAAGCGTTCTCTGTGGGGGCCCCGCTGGGCATTACTGGTGTAGCACCACCCCAGCAGAGTACGTCCCTGGGCTAGAGGTCCAGTGGCACCGTAAACCGGCTCAATCTCTTCCATCTCAGATAGGGGATCCCCGAATTTAGTGAATCAGGCAGTTAGGGATACTAACAAAAAATAGGGTTGTTTGCCAGGGATGCATCAGGAACGATTCCGAGAGAAAAATAATAGTTGTGACCCAAATTGGCGTGGACCAGTATTACTTTATTTTATTTTTTATTCTAAACTGTTTTAATTATTCTTATTTGTTTTGATTATTTTATTTTTTTCTATGTAAAGCACTTTGAATTACCATTGTGTATGAAATGTGCTCTATAAATAAATTGCCTTGCCTAGAAATTTAAGTGAAAGATTGTTATCTTGATTTATTGAAGCTGATCTGGTGGGAAACAATATGCTATATGACTTTTTCTTATTCAAAAGAAGATGGTTCGATTGGAACCAAAGTTGAATGGCATTAAAATTAGATTGCAATGAAGGTTGAATCTTAAAGACAGACATATTAGATGTGTAGATCACTGTGTCATCTGCATATAGATGGATACAACAGTCTGAGCAAATTAGAGGAAGATCATTGATAAATAAAGAAAATAGAAGAGGCCCTGAAGAAGAGCCTTGTGGGACACCTTTGTCCATTATTAAGGACTGTGATACACAACCATGAAAAGAGACACGCTGATGTCTACAATGGAGGTAAGAGTTAAACCAGAGAAGAGAATCTTTAGTAAGGCCTATCGCATATAATTTATCGAGAAGCAAATAGTGATGGACCATATCAAATGCCTTAGAGAGATCTATAAATATTGCACCTGTTGACTTGTTATTGTCTAAGGAAGATGAAACATCATTGGTAAATTTTAGAAGAGCAGTAGTTGTAGAAAAGTTTTGTCTGAAACCAGATTGATTTGGAGACAGAATAGAAAAATCATTAATATATTTGAATAATTGATTAAATATTATTTTTTCAAACACTTTTGCTATACTACTGATGATAGAGATAGGTCTATAGTTGTTAAAGGGGTCATATAATGCCATTTTGTACAAGCTAATATGATTCTTTAGGGTCTAAATTAAAAGTTTGTAATATACTTTAATTAAAAATTCTCATTAGTATTGTAAGAAAACACTTATTTTACCTGGTCAAAAACAGCTCTGTTTTCAGCACGCGGTTTCAGTGCATATGCCTTTAAATGATAATGAGCTTTGCTCACCCCGCCTCTCTGTGCTGTGCGTACACCGTTTGTAACACAATAACCATAACGCGTTGTTCATTATAGACGTGGTATTATGAATTATATTGAGAACGTCGTACATAGAAAACATGCCGTAATGTACCCTGAGTGTAAACCTTAGACGCATTCATCGTGAAGCGTGCAGCTAGCGATTTGCAAAGATTAATATAAATATTAATATAAAGGTTAAAAAAACGTTACACTCACTTCAGTTCTTCTGGAGGTTCAGCAGGAACACGAATAGTTGGTACCGATCCTTTATTCAGGTGCAGCTTCTTAGCAAATCCAGCTTTATACTGACCCTCCTTTATAAAGCAGTCTGCTGAGAAATGATTCGCGCAAACATGAAAGCATTGACGTTGCTCGTGGGGAATATTCCCTTCGAAAACAAACTCAGCCACTGCGTCTTCAGTGGTTCGGATTTAGGAACATTAAAATGACTGCTGTGTTAGTTATTACACCCAAGAACAGAACACCACAATCGCTTAGACGCCATTCTGCTCATAGACAGTGCTCCAGCATATCAACAATGACCGGGCCGGTCCGCGCGGACTATGATTGACGGGGGCGGGTCTGTGTTGAAACGCTGCTGTCAATCAACAATCGTGGGAGGGGCTTCCGAGCATGTGACGTCACAAGGTCGAACGGCTTGATTTGAGGCAGGGGATATAAGGAGATAAAAAAAAAAACACTGGATGGATTTTTATCATTTTATGATGGTTGTGTACAGGCACTGCCAGCACACATTTCAGTACAATCAACTTGTAAAAGTGCATGTACCATTATATGACCCCTTTACGATCAAGTGCATCACCACCCTTATGTATTGGTGTAACTCAGGCAGACTTCCACATTAATGGAACCACACAGGTGGATAATGATAAATTAAATAATTCTGATAAAGGAAACGCCAGTACATGAGATGCGAGCTTAATACATTTAATCTCCAGGCCATCGGGATCAGTACTATTACCTGACTTTAGTTCGGAGATTGCTTGCTGAACTTCAGTAGGATTTATTGTAGCAAATGAAAAGGAACTGTTAAGCTCCTCTGCTGGACTAGAGTAGGAGAAATTAGAAAATTGTGAACTACAAATAGAGGAAAAGTGTTGGTTGAAAGCATTGGCAACCGCAGAAGGATCACTGATAACATCATTATTGACTTTGATTTTGGTAGCAATGCTTTTAGTAGAATTTTTAAATAAAGAATTAAGGCTTTTCCAAAATTCTTAGGATTATTGAAATTATTAGACAGAAAGTTTGTATAATAATTTGATTTAGCATTTCTTGTTTTAGTCGTACACTTTTTTCTTAATTGTTTATATACAGCCCCTTCTGATGGATCCTTTGACAGGCGGTACTTTTCCCATGCCTTATCTCTTTGTTTAAAAAGATTAATTAAATCAGCATCAATCCATGGTAAATGTCGACCCTTAACCTTGACTGATATCCAAGCAGGGGTGGGACAAAGTCATTGTTATGCAAGTCACAAGTAAGTCTCAAGTCTTTGCCCTCTAGTCCCGAGTCAAGTTGAGTCAAAGATGAGGCAAGTCCCGAGTCGAGTCAAAAGTCAAAGCCAACAAGTCTCAAGTCGAGTCCAAAGTCCTACCATTTTAGTTTCGAGTCATTTCAAGTCCTCTTACCCAGAGCCAGAACACGCCGGAACATGAGCCGGAACACGCCGGAACATGTTCCGGCACCTCCGACGTTGGATCCGGAACCTTTTTTTATTGGATCCGGCACCTCCTGTGTCACTATGGAAAATTAATAATTACTGTTGGTGTAGTGTTCAATGTTGTTTGTTTCATTCTATCCTTTACTATAAATATAATGGACGGTTAACGCCAATATAGTTGCGTACACTTGCTTTATTGAACACAACCAACCCGGCCTGTACTCTCAGATGTAAACAACGGAAGTCAACAGGTGTTACACTTATTTATTTATTTCGATCTCCATTAGCTGCACACGAGCAGCTACTCTTCCTGGAGTCGATACACTGCCCCTTACCACAGAAATAAAATTTATGAATTTATGAACACTGAATACAATATCTGCTGCAACAACAACCATCCCAACATTGTTATCTGTCTTGTTAGTCTTTATTCCCCATCGAAGTTCCAAAAAAATCTTGTGTTTGCAGTTTCGATGCGTTTTTTAGGTGAATTTTCAGGGTAACACCCGTTTCACACATACTCCGTTTGCAGTGCGTATTTTTTTCCGTACCCATGTTAACAGGTTAGAGCTTTCACACTGCACGCGGATGCAGTCCGGCGATCCGTTCCAGGTGCGATGCGTATACAGCAGTGCAGAGATTGTTTCCGCACCGAGTCTATTTCTGCTGTACTGCAAACGTTGAATTAAAGTGACAGCGCACGGTTCGTGGTCAAAATGAACACAGATTGACCTGAAAATGTAGTAATTTCACCATAAATGCATTTAATTCAATAAAATGTATAGTAATCTAACCATAAATGTATTTAATTAAATACTACTTTTTTCACAGTCATCTTTTATACTTTAAGACCTGGGTTAAGCAAGGAAAACTACAATTTACCTCAACAAGGACTGTAATAGCTTTCATGGAATAAAGAACAATAAGAAAAGGCTATTACTGTTGGCTGAGCTGGATATAGCTTGACGCGTGCAGTTGATGAGTGAGAAGATGATCCAGTTTGTCCAATGAACATTTATTGTTACTTGTAAAAATGTTACACAAAAGCAAATAAAACAAAGATAGTAGTCTCTTATATGGTAACAAACGGCTTGTCACGTCATGGAACCATACGGCACACCACCACTCGTTCAAAAGACTGTTTGCCCTCTCAGCCACCCCCAGATACTGTGGCTTCCTGTCTTTAAGGCCCTTCCTCTTGGGCTCCACCTTCAGCCTCTCAACCGTCCTTTAGGTGGCGGTAGACATACCTGTGGTCACATATAATCACTCACTCACTCACTCATTCATCCACAGACACACACACACCACTATTCACTAGAAAGAAACATTAAATCAACTCAAAAGCTCAATTTGGCTCCTACATACCGGCCCCTAATTGTGTTTGTAGAGGCAAAAACAATTACCTTTTTTTTTTAAATGATAAAGGAGCCATTTCCATTTGCAGTTTAACTTTCCAAAATATATATATATATTTTTTAAATTTATATCTTATAGTAAAATTCAAAATGAAACTCAAAATTAAATGAGTCAACTTATCTTCGATGTTCTTGAATGCTCAGGACCTCTTTACCGAACCTTCGTCACACTCTAACAGCAAGCATATTTTGGACACTGGCCTCTCTAGAACACTCGTTTTTGTTTTCAGCTTCACGACCCGGACATGACCTCTGGCGTCAGGTTTGGCCTCAACAATTCTTCCCAGAAGCCACGAACTGCGAGGAGCAGTATTGTCTGCGATCAAGACGATGTCCCCTGGGATGAAATTTCTTCTTGCTCTTGACCATTTTTGTCGTTCTTGAAGAAGAGGGAGGTATTCCAGAAGCCATCTCTTCCAAAACAGCTCGGCCATATACTGGACCTGTCTCCAGCGTCTTCTGTGGTATAGATCCGACCTTGAAAAGACTCGAGGGGGCAGAATTGGGTTAGTTCTGAGCAACAGAATATGATTTGGTGTTAGGGCCTCTAGATCTTGTGGGTCACCAGATACCTTTGTAATGGGACGGCTGTTAAGGATTGCCTCAACTTCACAGAAAACTGTCTGTAGCCCTTCATCTTCTAAGGTTTGTTGTTTTAAGACTGAGCATAAGACATGCCTTACCATTCTAATAAGGCGTTCCCAGAACCCACCATGGTGAGAGGCTGTAGGGGGGTTAAAGCTCCACCGAACTCTTTCCTTCATCAGAGTTTGGTGGATCTTCCTTAGAACTAAGAGAAGCACTCAGAACTTTAGATCACTTTCTGCACCTACAAGGTTAGTTCCATTATCTGATCTTAGGTGTTGTACCTGCCCTCTTCAACACAGAAACCTCCTAATGGCATTGATGCATGAGTCTGTACTTAAAGAACAGGCTACCTCTAGATGTACTGCTCGGCTGGTCATGCAGGTAAAAATGACGCCATATCTCTTCATTGTGCTTCTTCCCCTTCTTACATCAAAAGGGCCGAAGTAGTCAAGGCCAACGTTGGAGAATGGTGGTAAGTCTGTGACCAGTCTTTCACTTGGCAGGTCAGCCTCTGCTGCAAGAAAGGTTCTCTCTCACTGCGTGACTTGTAGAAAGCACAGAGTTACCATTTGTTATCCAGTATGTTTTTCGTGCCTGAGATAGCACGTGGTTCCTTCCCCCGTGTCCAGTTTGAACATGGAAGTGGCGCAGAATCAGAGTGGACACGTGGTGATTTTTGGCCAAAATGGCAGGGTGTTTTCTTTCCTCAGGCATTGCTGTTCTTCTGAGATGACCACCTACTCTGAGGATTCCATTGTCCAGCACTCGATCCAATCTATATATGCTACTGCCCTTTTTCACATTGGAAGCGCCCTTTTGCAGCATGTCGATTTCCTCAGGGAAGCTTTGACTCTGTACATAGGAAAGAATAGCCTTTTCTGCCATTATCAGATTATCAACTGTTATTGCTTCTTTTATGTTGTCTTTGACATATCCTTTTGTCATTCTGGTTACCATTTGAGTCTGCTTACCACCCTTCTTTGAGTCATTTCCTTTCTGCACAATGAGTTTTAGTGCATTTTTAGGATCCATGCAACCGCTACCCTCAACTTCAGCCAGTCTGAAAAGTGATTGAGCAACTTGTCTGTGGGCCTTTCCTCACATGTCTGCATGATTGTATTCACTGTTGCAGATTTCCTCACCTCTGGATCATCTTCACAAAGTTCAACTTTGTTCACAGATTCATTCGGCCAATCCTCTTCTGATGACCAAAGGAACTCTGGTCCAGAGATCAATCTTGGGTTCCTCCTGAACCTCTCTGCGCTCACACCTCTAGAGCAATCGTCGGCAGGGTTTCTTTTTTGTGTCAATATATCTCCACTGAAAGACTTGTGTTGCCTCTCTAATCCTTGATGTTCTATTTGCCACATAGGTATGAAAACGAGTGTGATCATTTGAAATGTACTTTAAGACAGATGTGTCGGACCAAAACACTGACCTATCTGTAGGTGGTAGCAATTCTTCCTTTAACATTTTATCCACTTTAACTGACAAAGCTGCAGCTACTAACTCCAGCCTTGGGATGGTCTGCCGTTTTAATGGAGCTACTCTTGCCTTGCCAATCAAGAATGCTACATAGACTTTTCCTTCTGCATTTGTCATTCTGAGATAGCTGACTATTCCATAGCCTAGCTCGCTGGCATCAGAGAAGTGGTGAATCTGGTTATGTACTGACTCACCAAAATGATTTGGCTTAAAGCAGCGTGGAACTTTAAAGTCTGCGAGTTGTGAGAGACTGCTGATCCATTTGGTCCACTGGTCAGAAAGTGTGTTGGGAATGGTTATGTCCCATCCAAGGTCCTGTCGGCACAACTCCTGCAACAACAGTTTAGCTGGCAAGGTAAGCGGAGACAGAAAGCCTAATGGATCATATATAGAGCTTACCATTGATAGGATGCCCCTTCTGGTAAGTGCACGCTCACTGATGGCGATGTTGAACTTGAAGGAGTCACTTTGGACACACCATTGAAGTCCTAAGGCTCGTTCCATGGGCAATTGATCTTTGCTCAAGTCCAAGTCCTTTATCTTTTTAGCTCTGTCTTCTTGTGGAACAGCATCAAGGACAGCTCTACTGTTGCTTATCCACTTTAACAAATGAAAGCCTCCTCTATGACAGACTTCAGTGAGGTTTGAGATTAGTTCTATTGCTTCTAGTTCTGTGGGCATCGATTTTAAACAATCATCTACATAAAAGTGCTCCATGATTGTGTTTGTTACCTCAGGAGGGAAGTTGCTTGCATTGTCCTGTGCAGTTTTTCTGAGAGCAAAGTTAGCTATGCTCGGTGAAGAGACCGCACCAAACAAATGAACAGTCATACGATATTCCACTGGAGCATCATCCGTGGCTCCTTGTGGCCACCATAAGAAGCGAAGGAAGTCTGTGTCAGTTTCAGTCACCTTAACTTGGTGGAACATGGCCTGTATGTCCGCCATCAGTGCTACTGGTTCTTCTCTGAAACGTGTCAACACTCCAATCAGTGTGTTTGTCAAATTTGGGCCTTGGAGTAGTTCAGAGTTAAGGGATGTTCCCTGAAAGGTTGCACCACAATCAAACACTACTCTAATGGTCTTCTTTTTTGGGTGATATATCCCATGATGAGGGATATACCAAACCTTTCCATCTGTCCTATTCAGTTGTGCAAAGGGAACAATTTCAGCGTAGCCCTTGTGAATGACATCACTGAGAAACTCTGTATACTCCCTTTGATAGTTCGGATCTCTTTTGAACTTCCTTTTCAGATTCAACAAGCGCTGTTCTGCAACAACGTGATTGTTGGGCATCGTGATATTATCTGCTTTGAAAGGTAAGTTAATGCAGTAGTGACCCTCCTTTACTTTTACAGATTCATTGACAATGTTCAGGAACTTCTTGTCATTCACTGACATTTCACATTTTTCTTCATAAGCTTTCTCATTGAAGTCTGTGTTGTATTGACTCACCAGAAGTTCTTGCAGGTCAACCAAGGAGATCCGGTTTGTAGTCACTGTGGCCATTTCCACACCTTTGCTGCTACCTCCCAATGGACCGTTGATTACCCAACCTAACAATGTTCTTACAGCATAAGGTCCATCTCCTTGTGAGTTGATTACCTGCCAAGGTTCCATAACATTTGCTGCATTCATTCCTATGAGTAAGTCAATGTCACAGTCTATGTGAGGTAATTGGATTTCACTAAGGTAAGGCCATTGCTATAAATCTTTTTGTGTTGTGATGTTCTCTTTCGTTGCAGGCATAGAATTTTGTGTGTAGACATCAGGTAAAGGAATGAATTTTTTACCATTAAGTTCACTGATTTCTAAACCTGCTACTAACACACTTTTTATGGGTTTCTCATATGCCATTGTTCTCAGCATTACGGTCGTTTGTTTCCCCTCTAGACACAACTTCTGCGCCAGCTTCTTCGTGCAGAATGTTGCTGAACTGCCAGGATCAAGGAGAGCATAAGTTTGAATGATTTTGTTGCCTTTGACAGACTCAACTTGCACAGGAAGGATTGACAGTGCACATTTACTGTTCCCGGCCCCTGCATGTCCACAAGCATTTGATGACACTTTGCTGATGTATTTCTGTGATTGTTCTGCTAAACTTGAAGCGTGACCTTTAGCCTCAAAGTTGATGTGTAGCACATTGGGATGTGCTTGATTGCAAATGTTACATGTAAGACGGTTTTTGCAGTCTTTGCTCATGTGTCCTTTACACAAACAACCAAAGCAGAGTCCTTTTTCCTTTAAAAGGTTTAACTTTTCCCTGTGCGTTTTCTTCTTGAAGTGAGAGCAGTTTTCCAGACAATGAGCACCATCACAGCAGCGGCATGGAATTTTCACATCACACAGTGTTGTTATATTAGTTGCATAGGTAGACTTGGGCCTAAAACGAGTCTTACTTACATTGGGCCCTTTATTCCTGCTTGCAACTGGTTCTTGTATATATCCAAATATCGGGTTGGAACATATCTTGGCCTGTTCCTCAATGAACTGTACAAGGTCTGTAAATGTTATCCTGCTGTTGTTGTCCTCCAGTTTATTTTGAGCTTTAGTCCGCCATCTATCCCGCAGCTTGTAGGGTAATTTCATAACAATGGCTTTCAAGGTAGAGGCTACGTTCAACTCCTCCATATAGTTCATCTTTGCCATAGCATTACAGCATCCTTTGAGGTACAGGAAGTACTCATTCAAGGCTTTTGGATCTTCAGGTTTTATATTTGGCCAATTGAGAACCTTTTCAATATAGGCGGTGGAAATTTTTAATCTCATTGCCAAACTGTTCAAGCAACAAGTGCTTTGCCCTGAGATAACCCTGATCTCCATCCATATGCTGGCAACTTCTTACTAGGTCTCTAGCTTGCCCTCTAGTAAATTGCTCAAGGTAAAATAACCTATCTTGTCCACTGTCCGTGTTCATCTCAATGTTGTGTTCAAAAGATGTCATAAATGACCTAAACTGTAAAATGTCCCCATCAAATATGGTAACACTTTTAGGTGGCAATAATGACAATTGCTGCTGTTTGAGAAGCATAGATGTAATTTCATTTTGTCTGTTTAAGACGGCAATGAGACTATTGGAAGCTTCCTTTTTGTTAATGTAGGATCTGCTATATCTGCACGTGATGGAACAGGAACATCAACCGCCAGCTGTGTCTATATTCTGTACTGAGCTCCACTCTGTCGGATTGATCATAGGACTTCTCAACAACACCAGAACCCTTTCGAGCTATACTATCTGCCTGCAGAGATTGTTCCTGCCCTTGTGCTACCCCTTTAACATCCTGATTCCCATGTAATGACCAGTGCCCTCTCTGATCACCATTGGAACTTTCTTGGGGGTATGGTAGTCTATACGGCTGTAGATGCTGTACCCCTTCCTTTGAACGCACACTCCTACGTTCATGTATATTGGTTGTTGGAGCAGCCCGTTTGCAGAATTTCCATGTTGGCGAGTTCCAAGTTCCTCTCCTGAAAGTATGAGTTCATGCCATCGACTGGAGTGGAATAAACTTGTTCTTCCGCACTATCGAACACTGCGAGTTTTGCATTTGCAGCAGACAACTCAGCTGCGAAGTTCAAAGTCTCCCTTTGCCTTCTTATTTCCTCTCTTTCTTTAGATAAGCGCTCTTCCTTTTCTTCCAAAGCATGCATTTCCTTCAAAGCAGCGGCCTTAGCTTAAAGTGCTGCCTTCTCGGCATGTGCCACCAGACGAGCTGATGCTGAGCTTGTATATGAACTTTTACATGAAACCTGACTTACCAAAGATATACTGTCTTTAGGACCGATTTCATCTCCTCTTTCTGACAGTGGTTGAACAGGACATGATTGAATCCACTCATCAAACTTAATCTTAAACTCATTGATGTTTATCAACTTTGGCTCATACCATTGTTCTGTGTCTTCAGCACACTCATCCTTTGACAATAACTGTTGGTATCGTTTGTGCAGGTTATTAAAGTCTTCTAATGTTTCTGTGTATTTCTGAACATTCTCCTCTACCTCCTCCAGATTGACTGGATCACACATAAGTTCAGTTGTTTTGTTCATTCTACGAGTCAACACAGCACACTTAATCTTTCTAGCAATTCTTGCTTCTTTCTTCTTTTTTTCTAGCTCAAGCAATTCTTCCTCGGCAGGTGTAACATCAGTGTCAGTGACTTCCATATTGATTGAGGCTCTTTGTTCCATGTGACAAACTCAAAAGTCCTTTTTCTTCCAAATATATAACTCAATATTCATCAAAATAAATTCTTATACATACACAGAGCAAGATTGCTTTAAAAGTTCTTTGTTTTACATACCGATTCTTTCGGATTCGCTTGGATTCACTTTGGCCTTCAAAAATCCAAGATGGCACTTTCTTAAACTTCATTATCTGGTATTCCTTTGTTCAAAGTATATCCATCCAGAGAAGTATTTTGACTATTGTAATAGCCTTTTCTTATTGTCCTTTATTCCATGAAAGCTATTACTATTGGCTGAGCTGGATATAGCTTGACGCGTGCAGTTGATGAGTGAGAAGATGATCCAGTTTGTCCAATGAACATTTATTGTTACTTGTAAGAATGTTACACAAAAGCAAATAAAACAAAGATAGTAGTCTCTTATATGGTAACAAACGGCTTGTCACGTCATGGAACCATACGGCACACCACCACTCGTTCAAAAGACTGTTTGCCCTCTAAGCCACCCCCAGATACTGTGGCTTCCTGTCTTTAAGGCCCTTCCTCTTGGGCTCCACCTTCAGCCTCTCAGTCCTTTAGGTGGCGGTAGACATACCTGTGGTCACATATAATCACTCACTCACTCACTCATTCATCCACAGACACACACACACCACTATTCACTAGAAAGAAACATTAAATCAACTCAAAAGCTCAATTTGGCTCCTACATAGACATAATAATGAACAACACTCGCCTCATTCATGGAGGTGGAAAAACAAGTTCTTTGTGACATTTAAATTTAAATGCAAAAGAAAAGGCATTAGAGTCGGCTGTTTTTGTCAATTTTAAAATGTTTGCGATTTTAATATAAGTAGGCTACAGTAATGCATGGAATTATAGGCCTATGTTGTTTAAATTGTGTTTAAACATGCATACGTCCATTCAAGTTTGTATATGTGTACAAAGAGAATCGCAATGCTGACAAAACTTTTTTTTTGCATAACTTCTGGATTTGAAATAAAAATAGTGAGTAGCCTAGGCCTATGTGTTTGTGGTACAGCCACGGATCAGTTACGCACTGCAAACGCAGCATAATGTGAAAGCACTATAGCGCGTGCTGCTCCTGTACCGCAACACGCACCGCATACGCACTGCACACGGAGTATGTGTGAAACGGACGTAAGGGCCGTTACAAAGTCAACGCGAGCAAGCAACGCGGGCGACGCGAGCTACACGCTCCTTTTCATAGTACGCAAGCGTCACCGGCGATGCGTGAAATGCAATACACCGATCGCGCAACAGGGGGTAGTAGAGTTTAGAGTCGGGTCACGTGATATTCAGATCAAAATGGCAACTGAAGAGGAGTGCATATTGCTGATTTTACATCGGCGGCAACAAAGGATGTATACGAACAAGCTCGCATAACTTTTCCTCTTCGCCCGCCATTGTATTCAAATCTTCTTCTTCTGTAAACATAATAATATACCTTTTTATGTACATTACTTACAATGTCGCCCCCACCGACAACGCATAGTATTGCGTGCATCGGCGCGTCGCGTATCAAAAACTAGGATGACACATGTGGCTACGCATCGACGCATAATGGCGGCCGAAGCATAGCAATGTGTAGCCTTGCGCACACGTATGCGTACCGATGCGTTGACTATGTAAGGGCCCTAAAGTGGGTCGCACACCGGACGAGAAGCGCAGCGCCGCGTCACGCAGCGCCACGTCTTAAAAATTCTAACACACTATTAATAATAATAATAATAATAATTCATTATAGTGTACACTATTCTCTATGTACACACACCGGCAGCGCCATTCGGCGTTGTTAATGTAAATACTGTCTGACTTCACCTTGTGCTGCATGCAATATACATTTAGTTTTACATTAATTTACAGAAATCAGTTGCTTGAATGAAAATTGCTGATGTTATCGGATTTTCAGTTGAGATTCTCAATTCATTCAGTTAATGGACGCTCTGAGGTGAAGTGTTCAGAGTCTGCAAACTAGCAACGATTGTACAGTACAATCATAACATAATACAGCCATTATCTTAATTCCATAATGTCCTTAAACATAATATTGCTGGCCATAAACTGATAAAGTGCGCGTCCGGTGTGCGATACCTCGAGTTGTCCTAGACGCGACACGGCGCATCTCGTTCGGTGTGCGACCCCCTTTCTGCTTGTGAAAAGGTTTTTTTTTTTTTTTTTTTACCCATGTAGTGCATGTTCTGAAATTTAAATAAACATTGCCCTGATACACACACAGCGTTGTTAAGTTTTTTTTTAGTCAGAGAAGCTACGTAGCTTTTTTTTTTTTTTTTTTTGTTACCTCCAACCCCCGTTTTGAGTCGCCGGATCCACCGATTGGTTGTCTTGCAATGTGCCAGCTTAGATGCTGTCGAATCAAAACAAAGTGGGACTACAGTGATTGGATGTCGTGCAGGCAGCGCGTGTGCTCTCTGCATGCATACAGGTGGCGCAAATTTTTTTCACAGATGCAGATAAACAGAGCGGCGCGGCCGTGTGAACATTTTTTCTCCCAGTTTTCAAGGGAAGTAGCAAGTCTTCTCGAGTCAAAAGGCTCAAGTCCAAGTGAAGTCACGAGTCATTGATGTTAAAGTCCAAGTCGAGTTGCAAGTCTTTGTACATTTTGTCGAGTCGAGTCTGAAGTCATCAAATTCATGACTCGAGTCTAACTCGAGTCCAAGTCACATGACTCGAGTCCACACCTCTGTTTCCAAGGGGCATGTTTATCAATTACTTTAAGCACTTCAGTATAGAAAAAATTCCAAGCATCTTCAACAAAAGGAATAAGGTTAAACAGGTTCCAATTTATATAGATCTTGGATAGAAAGCTCAGTGTTAAAGTATTTACTCTGCCTTACCCTGATCACCTTGGGTGGTAGGCGAGGTAATCTAATTTTCCATACACAGAAAACCATGGAATGATCGGGTAATCACCAGATTCAATAATTCTGTTAGAGTGGGTGGCCAAAATCCAGTCCAACAAAGATTTGGATCTGTGGTCAACTCGAGTAGGTTCTCTAATTAGTTGAGTCAGATTTAATTCAAAATAATTTCTATCATTTAGAGATCTAACCAATTAATGTTAAAATCACCAAGGATAATCATCTCGTTTGAGCTACCCACAGATTTTATAGTAGTGCCGATGCAGTGTATTGACTCTGTAGGAGAGTTTGGAGGTCTGTAGATGTTCCCCATAATCAGCTGTTTATTTATGTGAAATCTAATTTTAACAAAAAGACATTCAAAGTATACAGGGTTTTCCTTAGGGGCTATAAACTCAGATAATAAATTTGAGGAGACATAAGTGGCTACCCCTCCTCCACGAGTAGCTCTATCAGCTCTATACAAGACATAACCATCCAGTTTAATTTCCTCATCTGATGTGTTATTATTCAACCAGGTCTCAGACAGTGTTATAACACTTGGCTTATTATAGACCAACCCTTAAGAGATCAATTTTGTGTGGCAAGCTCCTAATGTTCAGATGAATGACAAATAAGCCTTTACCCATGTTGACTAGTCAGGGACATAGGAAAAAGGGTTGAGGGTTGGGGGGAGAGAGCGGAAGTGAAAGAGAGCAGCATACACGCACACACCCACAATCACAAACTGGCAAGGCCAAAACATAACAAAATGCTGATACAGTCTGCTAAGTTTCTCAATAGAATTACATGAAGCGAAAGGTTAATGTTAAGAAAAAATTAAATAAAAACATGCCAAATTAAACATTTCAGTCAAGCAGAATCCCAGCCAAAACAGAAAACGGCCAAATTTAGGCTAATCGGCCCGAGAGACAGGTAGCTCACTTCAATAAATGTATTGCCTTTCATGCCACAAAATAACATCAGCATCAAGATGCACTCAGTTAGTCATATACCTCAAGTTCAATGAGACGAATGAAATCAGTCATTCTGGGAGTGAGCCTCAAGATCCCGAAGGAAAGACTCCGCATCTCCAGGACTTTTAAACAGGACTACTTTGCCCGCTGCGATGAATCTCAGTATGGCAGGATATAGAAGAGAATATTCAAACTTCAGCTCGCGGAGCTTTTTCTTGATGTCATCAAACTGCTGACGTTTGTGAACAATGCCAGCGCTGAAATCAGGGAAAATGTGGACACGGTTGCCTTTATACTTTAGTTCCTTCTTCTCACGTAAAAGACGTAGAATTAGTTGTTTATCCTGGAGGCTGAGAAATTTCACCAGGATTGGCCTTGGCCCAGCTTTCGGCTTATTTGTTTGTAACATTGTGGGAGAACGGTGGGCTCTCTCGATGACTGGAGGAACTAAAAAGTTCTCTTCCCCCAAAAGTAGCTGGATAAGACCTCTCATGAAGCCGATAATGTCCTGGCCCTCCGATTTTTCCGGAACATGCAGAAAGCGCAGGTTGTATGCCCTGCTGCGATTCTCTGCATCCTCAACTTTATCCCGCAAGTAAGAGTTTTCGCTCACTAATGTTTTGACATGCTTTTGTAGTTCAACTAAGTTATCTTCATTTAAGCTTACTCTTTGTTCAAGTTCAGACATATGATCACCAAGTGTGGACAGCGAGCCTTGTATTGTTTGTAAGCCTGATTGGATATTATCCATTTTCGCGTCGAAATGGGAAAACAAATCCAATTTCAGTTGCTGTATAGCATCCCAGATTGATTGATTGGAAATCAGAGTTTGCTCCATAGCGAACTCAAGACACGCTGATCTCTGTTTGAACGATTGGAAACTTTGCAACAGACAAAGGTTCAGTTTGTATTCGATTTGTTGCAAAATAATGAGATTTAGGATTAGGGCATGAAGGCCAAATTATATAGTTTAGCCAGTGTTGTGCCTGAACTCGTTCATATTTTGGGCGAACGTGAACTGAACGTACTGAATTACTGCCTGATGAACATTACTGTGAACCCGTTCATTCTGGTGTCTGTGAACGCATGCTCTCTCAGTTTAACTTCGTTCAATAGGGTGCCAGATTTCTATAGAGCCTTCCAGGCAAAAACCCGGCTAAAACACACGTAAACAGGCAACACCCAATCTGGCAACACCAGCCACCAGTGTCGCACCGAGGCCGCCCCATGCGTCATCAAAACAAAGCGAGCGAGGATGCGTCGTATGATCATTTAAACGAGTTTTATGACAAGGTCGGTGAGGATGGGAAAAATCTTACATTTCTGTGCATACTTTGCCCGTCGATAAAATAATTGCTGTCTGTGGTTGTATATGGGCTGTGGCAATAATAAAAAATAAAAAAAGCTTGCAGCATCATGGAAAAAAAGAACTATGAACTAGTTCATTTTTTGAAGTATGAACTATGAACTGAACTAGTTCATTTTAAAATGTGTGAACTGAACTTTGAACTAGTTCATGTAGAAAATTAACTTTCCCAACACTGAGTTTAGCAGACTACACCTGACGAGCACGTCGCTCACGCAGCCATCTTTTTTGATCACGCTGACAATCTTGATCTTTCAGCAAAATTACACCAGATGACTGAAGATAATTATCCATAAGAACTTCTGTCACAGGTCGGGAGGGTCGACTGGGTTTACACCCTCCCTATAGAATGTACCACTGAGGAGCAAACCAGAAACCAGGCGGACAAGGAAAGTAAAAATGTAACAGACTTTATTGATTAAAAGAATTTGTAGATCCTAATTAAAACTCCTCCTTCCTCCCCAGCATCCAGTGGCCGCCGGGACGTCGGCCGGACAACAGGCGAGGACTCCGTCCACTCAACCCCTCAGACTTTTCGGATGCCAAGGCTCCCGGCTATGGAGGGGACGTGGATTGGACAGCAGGTAAGTACTCTAAGCACGGCTTATCCTTCTCGGGCTCTAAGTAGAATGTACTCTTCTCGATCTCTCAAGTGCAGAAAGTTTACAGCGGTGAAGAGGGGCGTCGACTGGACAGCAAGTAGGTACTCCAGGTACGGTTGGTTCTTCCCTAGACGGTGGGTGCGGAGGGCTTACAGCTGTGGGGAAGGGCGTCGACTAGACAGCAAGTAGGTACTTCAGGTACGGTTGGTTCCTCCCTAGACAGTGAGTGCAGAGGGCTTACAGCTGTGGAAAGGCGTCGACCAGACAACAGGTGAGTATTGCGAGTACGGTTGCTTCTTCCCAGTATAGTAGGTGCAGCAACTTACGGCTGTAGAACGGCGTCCACCAGCCAGCGGGTGAGTATTTCGAGTATGGTTGGTTCTTCCCTATACAGGGGATGCAGAGAGCTTACAGCTGTATAAAGGCGTCGACTAGACAGCAGGTGAGTGTTTAGAGTACAGTTGGCTCTTCCCTGTACAGTAGGTGCAGAAAGCTTACGGCTGTGAAAGGGGCGTCGACTGGACAGCCAGTAGGTACTCCAAGTAAGGGTTCTAGAGAACTACAGACCTGTCTCTCTCCTACCATTCATTGCGAAAACACTTGAACGAGTTGCTTTTAACCAAGTATCATCCTTCCTGTCTCTGAACAACCAGCTGGATGTCAACCAATCTGGCTTCAAGAAAGGACATTCAACTGAGACTGCATTGCTGTCAGTCACGGAAGCCCTGCGAATCGCAAAAGCTGCTTCCAAATCATCAGTTCTCATTCTACTGCACCTGTCTGCTGCCTTCGACACTGTGAATCATCAGATCCTCTTGTCCGCCCTCTCATCACTGGGCATCACTGGAACCTCCCTCAACTGGTTTGAGTCCTATCTCACAGGTAGGTCCTTCAAGGTCACATGGAGAGGTGAGGTATCCAAAGCACATCAACTGACCACAGGCGTTCCTCAGGGTTCAGTTCTCGGACCGCTCCTCTTCTCCATTTACACCACATCACTGGGACCTATCATACAGGCACATGGTTTCTCTTACCATTGCTATGCTGATGACACCCAGCTCTACCTCTCATTTCAACCAGATGATCCCACTGTAGCTGTACGGATCTCAAGCTGTCTGGCGGACATCTCGGCATGGATGAAGGAACATCACCTGCAGCTCAACCTGGCAAAGACTGAGCTTCTCGTCCTCCCTGCCAATCCGTCTCTACAGCACGACCTCACTATCCAGCTAGATTCATCCTCAATCACCCCATCAAGGTCGTTCAGAAATCTTGGAGTAATCTTTGATGATCAGCTGACCTTCACAGACCACATTACAAAGACAGCTCGATCATGCAGGTTTGCTATGCACAACATCAGGAAGATCAGGCCTTTCCTAACTGAGCATGCAACACAACTTCTCGTCCAGGCCCTGGTCATTTCTAGGCTTGATTACTGCAATGCTCTTCTGGCTGGACTTCCATCATGTGCAACTAAACCTCTACAAATGATCCAGAATGCTGCAGCTCGTCTGGTCTTCAACGAGCCCAAAAGGGCCCACGTCACTCCTCTGCTCATCTCTCTGCACTGGCTACCACTCGCTGCTCGCATCAAGTTCAAGGCTTTGACGCTTGCTTACAGATTGACCACAGGTTCAGCTCCCTCCTACTTCCACTCACTACTACAAGTCTACATCCCTACCAGAAGCCTACGATCGGTCAATGAGCGACGGCTCGTGGTACCATCACAGCGGGGCACAAAATCACTCTCCAGAACATTCTCATTCACGGTTCCATGCTGGTGGAATGATCTCCCCATCCTCATCCGGAATGCAGAATCACTGACAACATTCAAAAGACAACTGAAAACTCATCTCTTCCGGGAGCACTTAACATAAAAAAAAAAAAAAAAAAAAAAAATCCTTTCCTCTAAATCCTCGCTTGCCTGGCTTATGCTACTCCGAGCTATGTCTGAACTTTGTATTTTGAGCACTTCTTGCGTTGCTTTTGCCTCTTCACGATGACTCGCTTGGTTTAGTCCTCAGTTGTAAGTCGCTTTGGATAAAAGCGTCTGCTAAATGACTAAATGTAAATGTAAGTACAATTGGTTCCTCCCAGTATAGCGGATACAGAAGCTCACGACGGTGACAGACGTCGACCGGACAGCAAGTGGGCACTCCAAGTACAGTAGGTTCTTCCCCATACAACGGGTAACGGAAATTTTTCGGAGGGCTGGCGAGAAGGCTGACTGGGTGGTCAGATCGGCAAGTCCGGACAATCGACCAGCTCCTGGAGTCAGCAGGCCGTAGGGGTAACACCCCGAACAGCAAACACTGGATTTCCTTCGCTCTCCACGGCAGTGTTGATAACACAGAATGCAAGCGGCTTTAGATGGGGGACACTCAGAACAGCAGATAACTGGATTTCCTCCGTTCTCCAGGACAGCATCAATGATGAATCAGAACACAGCAGGCTTGGAATGTCCAACACTCAGAACAACAGATAACTGGATTTCCTCCGTTCTCCAGGACAGCATCAATGACGAATCAGAACACAGCAGGCTTGGAATGTACAACACTCAGAACAACAGATACCTGGGTCTCCTCCGCTCTCCGCAACAGTGATGATGGAACAGAATGCAAGTGGCTTTAGATGGGGGACACTCAGGACAGCAGATAACTGGATTTCCTCCGTTCTCCAGAACAGCATCAATGATGAATCAGAACACAGCAAGCTTTAAATTCCACCGTCACTTAATCTCTTCCTCAGCAACTCCAAACTGCAACACAGGGCAAGGCCGATGGGCACGTGACAGAATTCGGTGTAGTAAGCATGCCGTAACTTCACTTCAAACACACACGGTGGGGCACAGCATCAACACACGTCACTCTCAACCACTCTGTGAAATATAAGGCCACAGCCCACCTCCTTGTTCTGAACAGCGGGGACAGTGAGACGGAAGAATATATAGCGACCCCAATCATGCATCACAACAGCTGTCTTCTCATTACGGTGTCTAGACTCCTTTTCCTAGATCGCTTCTCTTCATATACAGTGTCTTTGTGTATAAATCACATACCGTACGGCCAGTAAAAGGTTTGCACTTATCTCTACCCAAGAAGGGGACTTGATATCTCCAAGGCGACTTCTCCTCTGCTTCTCTGTTCCACACCACCCAATCCTTCGTAGCGGATTCCCTTCCGCGGGTCGATCTCACCAGCCGATTTGTCCCACAGAAACTCTCAGCCCACCTCGACGGAACAAAGTCAGGACACAGAACCCCGAACACAGAACACTGCACTGAACTGAACTCCCTTGATCTCCCAAAGCTTGGTTTTTATCTGTTTCAAAGCGCTGTGTGTCCCAATCATCACACAGCCCCTTGATGCGCCGCACCTGCTGTCACTCTGTCATCAGCGGCTGCTGTTGCCATGGTAGCGATGCATACAAGGCTGGCTGGGTGTTCCGTTGAAAGCGCTCCGGGTGGAAACATTCCTCCGTGGAATATATAGTTCCGCTGCTGGTTCGTCACCTTGTGACACTTCACGGACCCTAATTGCATGTTTGTTTTCTGTGTCAGCATGCAATTACAGAAAAGCAAACACAGATCATGAGTTATGTGCCTGTAACGATCACAAGTTACAAGATAACTTTTAAGTGTCTAAATTTGTATTTTTGTGAGAGTTGTGAGAATTGTGAGAGTTATTTAGAACTCTCAAAGGGAAATGTAGGATTACAAATTTATTTAATTGTTTAATTTAGGTTCCAGTACAATAGTATATAAACTGAGAAATGTTCTGTACATTGAATTTAGCATTTAAGGTTAGGATATGGTGATTATCCGGCCAATCCTGTTTTTTTTTTCTGTAAGATTACTGAAACTCTTAATGGCTCTTTCCTGCCAGTCCTATTTCTCTCTATTGTAAGTTAAATGAGTCAGATTACTGAGACTCCCACCCTTTGTCTCTATGATAATTTAAGGTTTGAGCAATCTAGTCTGGCTGATTGGATTAGCATCTCAAGTCCCTGCATAACTGCTATGCTGATGAGATCAGGGCTGGGGAATTTCCGGTAAAGAGCTGACTTACGTACTACATTTGCATGTTTTGTTTCAGAGTGACTCCACCCCTATGTAATCCCTCCCTCTTATAATGTATATATACTACAATGTTTGAATCAAGACGTCAGACGAGATTGAGATGCTACAGCGACGTAATAAAGAACTTCTGCTTGAAAGATACTTCAACGTCTCCTGGTCTGCGCTTCTGACTTTTCTACACTTTAGAAGAAAATAGTTCACAACAGGCCCATACATGAAAATAAATCTAGCAAGTGGAAGCACATATTTGACCCGTTACATAAGTCTTTAATGAATATAATCTGTAAAAAAAAGTAATAAATTAATTAGTTATAAAAGTAGAAATAAATAAATAAAATACTATTGAAATTAAAATAACAGAAAATGCATTTATTGATTAGTTTTATTTCATCAATCCATTATCAGTGCCTTAGAAATGTGTTCACTAATACTGTGTGCCCAAATCACCTGCCATGATGTATATAATGTGACTGCAGGTTGCACAAAATACATTAAACAGTGAACAATGTCTACATTGAGGTCAGTTTAAGCAAACTGCAAGACACAATAAAAAAACTACTATTAGTAAAAGAGAAACATTGGATAAGTGCACCTATAGGATTCTTAAAAATTCACTAAAAGATATATATATATATATATATATATATATATATATATATATATATATATATATATATATATATATATAAAAAAAGGAGTGACCCAATTGGATCCCATTAAAATCCTGTAGAAAATCCTACAGGATATTTATGCATTGTTCTATAAGACAATTTCTATCAGAATCCTATAGGATATTTAGTCCTATAAGACAATCCTATAGGAATGGTTCCAAAATATGATAGAAATTCTAATTAGAATCCTGTACAATTTTCTTATTGAAATCCTTTAGGATTTTTTGACAAGGGTAATTAATATCCATTAGTACACAAAGCTAAATGACCAGAAATCCATCCCAAATAACTATTGAAATTGACAAAACAGCCTGAAATAAGCACTAGCCGCACTGTATTACTCTTAAAGGCTGCTTGCTTTGAAAATTCCCTTATTTATAACGACTGCCTAGGCATTTCACATAACGAACACGTATGTATGAGCTGTATTCTGTGTTGTCGTGAGGTAGTTAGTGCAGTAAATGTGTGTAGTGTTGTTGTGAGGTTGATTTTGAACATCGAGTTTATGGCGCTCGAAATGTATGGCGCTCGCTTTGTGTAATTTCATTCCTAACCAAGCTTAAAGAAGTGTAAACGTGCTTGTGGAGAACTTCTGCCCGTCTGCACGTCTTAATATCTGCTCGTCATACTTAAAGGGATGGTTCGGAGTAAAATCAGCCTAGGGTCCAAATGGTTTCTGAATGGTTCTTTAAGGCTGAAAGCATCTATGAGCTGAAGGCATGCAGAGCGCCTGCGCTTCCCAGCCGCTGAGAGCATTTTGATACCAATCTTTTATTTGAAAGTCACGTGTCTAGTATCTGTAAAACTGCATTTTTCCATCTTAAAAACATATCTAAATTACGCCATATGCTTTCATTAACAAATGCAGAACAATTAGTTCATGCATTCATGACATCAAGACTAGATTATTGTAATGCTCTACTGGGTGGTTGCCCTGCACGCTTAATAAACAAACTACAGCTAGTTCAAAACGCCGCAGCTCGAGTTCTTACCAGAACCAGGAAATATGACCATATTAGCCCGGTTCTGTCAACACTGCATTGGCTCCCTATTAAACATCGTATAAATTTTAAAATATTGTTGATTACTTACTAAGCACTAAATGGTTTAGCTCCGCAGTACTTGAGCGAGCTCTTAACGCATTATAGTCCTTCACGTCTATTGCGATCTCAAAATTCCGGCCAGTTGATAATACCTAGAATATCTAAATCGACTGCTGGCAGTAGATCCTTTTCCTATTTAGCACCAAAACTCTGGAACAGTCTTCCTACCATTGTCCAGGAAGCAGACACACTCTGTCAGTTCAAAGCTAGACTAAAAACACATCTCTTTGACCTAGCATACACATAATACATTATAGACTTCTATAATTCAATGTTAGGCTGCATAGATTAGGTCAGCCGGAACTGGGAACACTTCCCTTAAATCCAGATGTACTCGTTACATCATAAGAAGAATGGCATCTACGCTAACTTTAGTGTCTTTGTTTATCCCAAGGTTTTCCCGCAGCCTGCCGGATCCAGGCCGTATCCAGATCTGACGAAGGAGATTCGCCTGGACCCGATGACAATGCAGTGCTGAAGTGTCAACTATCCTCTCCCTATGGAGGATCCCTTTCCCACTCTACAGATAAAACGTTGTTGAAAATCCGGTTCGTGTACACCGAAGTGATAAAATAAAACAAAATTCTTTATCAGATGTATAGGCAAGACAAGTAGTTTGTTTAGGCATGGTTTGTAGGGAAATTACAAACCTGCGCACACATATTTAAACGAATATAACTATAGAATCAATTCTTAATGCGCATGTGAACGCCATCAGGTCACAGGTTCACGTTTAAAGTCTGTTTAGAGAGAACGCCGTCGTCTTAGTGGCCCCTAATGTAATAACAAATGATAATTTTGCTGGAAGTGAATCAATCAAAACTAACTTTCGCTGGAAATAACATTATTAAAAAATCGCTATAAAGCCAAAACAATCTCTGTTACCGTAAATTGTGTGTTTATCTCTGTAAAGCTGCTTTGAAACAATCTCCATTGTTAAAAGCGCTATATAAATGAAGATGACTTGACTTGACTTGACATTAACACAGCGTAGCAGAGATAGAGGGGACAAACCGAGGGCGGGGCTGAGAGGGGGGGGCGTGCACCTGAGACCCGCAGTGACAGCTGCTGTCCGACTCGCTAAAATGGAGTGACGCAAGTAGCTTTGCAACAGAGCGGTCATTTGAAGTCGAGAACTTTTCTCCCTCACCTTCACCTGAAGAGGAGGGTGAATTGTCTTTGGACACAGGGCCAGAGCCATATCAAGCCATATCAAGTCGAGCCGCTGGCTCAAACTTAACTCCCGCATCGCGATCGGCATCCGATTATTCTTATATTCAGTCATTTTGAGGTAATTTTTTCCAGGATTATTATTACAAATCGAGCCGGCGCGTTTGTCGACACCAGAGGATTAACTTTAGCCTAATAAGAAGGAACATAAATTGTGATTAAAAATATTTGCTCACTCACATCATGACGCCGCTGCGGTGGTGGAGTTCATGCAGGAAGAGCAGTGTTTGGTGTGTGGTGGAGAAGCCCATTTCCACCTCCATTGCGTTGGAGAAGTAATCCCTTGTAAAATGCAGGTTGCACACTCGAGTGATAGGCGAGAATTAACTACCTAGGCTACACGAAATAATCTAAATAACTATATAAATGCTATACTAACTAGATGCTAATATATATCTATCCTCCTGCTCCTGATCATTTATCTATCCTCCTGCTCCTGATCAATACTCGTCAATTTCCAACTCCTGACTTGGTACAGTAGTTTTGACTGAACCAGATGCTTTTATACCAGGGGCTGCCAAGGGCGTGGTGAGCTCGCACCAAGGGCGTGACAGAGTAGCGTCAGAGAGTACCCTACGTCAGGGAGTACCCCTACTGCAGGAGCTTTCCGTTTAACCTGAAGAGGGCAGCACTCAGACGTTTTTACACCATATATTTGAAAATTAAAATACGTTATACCCAAATGTCAAAAACTGTACTCGAATCAATGAACAGCATTTATGAAACTCCATTCTTACAGATAATTAACTAAAAAAAGTTGTTTTAGTGTTTAGTTACCCTTTAAAACAGAATGAGATGAGATGAACACTTTAATCAGTAGGTGGCAGCAGAGGAGCGTTTATTTGACCATTTCCACTTTCTAAATTGTCTATAAGTAGAAAAAAATTACTGACCCATGGAACATTTTGGATTCACTCTTTCCTTTATGACAAACAAAACTATTTTATTTAAAGTGTGAATAGATTATAAAGAAAGCGAACAAGTATGCTCTTTTTATTTAGCGACTGATGGAACTCCTTTGATAATAAATAAATGGACTAGTTGTGTAAACTTTACCTGGAGCTCAGGCACTGCATTGGTTATGGCCTGAAACTGATATTAACTCTTATTCCTCAAATCTAATGGGAATATTGCTCCATGATCAAAAAGGATGTTGTTGATTCAGGAACATTGTACTTGATGAAATCATGTTCACATTCACTAAATCCCTTTGCACACACTGTTTGCCTTCAATGTCCTCTTGACAGTATATTAGTGTGTGTAACTTGTGGAGCTGTCAATTTTCCCTTATTTTCTCATTTACTTTTATAGAAATTAACTGTTATAGAAATCATCATAATCCTGCTTATTTTGGCACAGTTTATCAGCCTACTACATTCTATAATGCTGAATTTATGTCAATACCATACATTTGGTATCCTAATGATCGATATACCTTTGTGATTAAAGTTTATTGTCATTTATTGTGATTATACAATCTGCTAAAAGACAAATAAAATAGGCTGATAAAATTCAGTGTTTTATCATTATTTATTTGTTTGTTTGTTTACGCTGTGTTAATGCTCTCAGCGGCTGGGAAGCGCAGGCGCTCTGCATGCCTTCAGCTCAGATGCTTTCAGCCTTAACCATTCAAAACCATTTGGACCCTAGGCTGATTTTACTCCGAAACATCCCTTTTAAAGGTGCAATGTGTAACATTTTTGAGTATCTATTAACAGAAATGCAATATGACATCCATAACTATGTGTTCAGTGGTGTATAAAGAACTTACTTAATAAACCGTAATGTTTTTATTACCTTAGAATGAGGCATTTATATCTACATAGGCGCGGGAATCCCCTTCTATGAAGGTCGCCATATTGTGACGTCATGTTTCTACCGTAGCCGACAGCGAACAAACAGCGTTACAGAGCGCGTTTCGTCACTACATTGAAAAAGAAGCCGCAGGAAGCTAGAAGAAGCTAGTCAGAAACACCGTGAGTAGTGACTTTTCCCTTGTCAGTGGTGTAAATATGTAGTTGGATTGTTTCATGTAACTTAATTCTTCTCCCTCGCTGTGTTATGGCTTTGCTATGTGGGGATAAATGTGCTGGTTAAGTTCGTGAGACAGCTGATTAGTAGGCTACTCTTGTCATTGACCGTAAAACAGTTACAGGAATCACCAACCCGTCGATCTTGGAAGCATTTTAAGTCGATCGAGTTTCCAAAATCAGAGAAAAAAGCCTTTGTGTGTAGTAAGTGGTGTCTAGGGGATGCGGAGGCGCGCGCTGTCACAATCACGTTATTTTTGCCGCACGCACCTTTGGGCTCATGCGGACGCGTCGAGTTTAAACAAGGCTCAGCCACAGTAACAGCTCATATTAGCCAGCTAAACTTTTACTACCCTGTTAGAAAAAATATATTGTTGCATAGTTTCATGTGGTTCTTCTCCCTCGCTGTATTATGGGTTTGCTGTGTGGGGAGAATGTGCTGGTTACGTTCGTGAGACAATCAGCTGATTACTATTATATTATGCAAGGTGCATTGTGTAATATTTCTGAGGATCTATTGACAGAAATGCAATATAAAATCCATAGCTATGTTTTCAGTGGTGTATAAAGACCTTACTTAATGAACCGTTATGTTTTTATTACCTTAGAATGAGACATTTATATCTACATAGACGCGGGAATCCCCTTCTATGAAGGTCTGAAGGTATGTTTCTACCGTAGCCGAAAGCGAACAAACAGCGCTAAAGAAACCTCATTGCTTGACTTACTATTCTCTGCTGCTGACTCAGACTCAGACGACGACATATTTTGTCTTTACGTCGGCCACCGTAGCTTCTCATTCGAGTTTGAAAACCGAGGGATAGGCCGCGAGTGACTTGCTGTTTGCAATTTGCAATTCTCACCACTAGATGCCGCTAAAAATCCCACACTGCACCTTTAAGTATGACGAGCACATGTTAAGAAGTGCAGACGGGCAGACGTTCACCACACGCACGTTAACACTTCTTTAAGCTTGGTTAGGACACAAAGCAAAGCGAGCGCCATACGAATGTGGTTTTGTTTACAAACATGTCATCGTGCGCGCGTGTCCGCTGCGCCTGTTGATTCCAATATTATCTGTCTGCAGTCCCGGAGGCTGCATTTTCAGGACCCAACTTCTAGGACCGCATTTCTAGGACCCTAGTTTTTTGTGACAGCGCCACCTACCGAGTCGGAGAACCGCAGTCCCAGGAACGCATTTCCAGGACCCTAGTTTTGGAGGACCGAAAAAAGTGCCACCAAGGCAGTATTTCCACCCAGTTTGAACTACATTAGAGTTTTTTTTAAAGTTGTATTACACCCACATACTACTTTCTTTATTGCAATTAAACCAGGTTCCTAGGAATGTTGAGAAATGAATGATTGGGTCTAAGTAGCATACTATAATAACTCAAGTAAAATAAACAAGGAATCATGTTATAGCCTTTTCAGTCACTAGATGACCACATTTTCAAGTACAGAGGGAAGACAAGGATGACTCTGGGGGTAGATTTAAGATTGTGTATTTTACAAAATAATATATAACACCTGAACTTGAACACACTAAATATTTTACAAAATAATATATAACAACTGAACTTGAAAGCACAAAAACAAAATTGATCATGACGTGAACCACATAGACAGAACTTCAATGGATGGACAAACACATGGACAACATCACTGACTCCTAAGAGAGAGAAAGAGAAGTGAATTAAATAAGGAACATTTAGTTGAACATGTTCTACTCTCTAATTTTAAATTTCATATTTAAAAGATCTTAGTTACCACAGAGTAATGATAATGATAAAAATAATGATATCAATCTTCATACCAATTAATGTTCATAATACAATTATTACATACTGTTCAAAGATTTGGGGGAAAAAAATATTTTGATGTTGTAGGAACAAAGGTTCTAGAAACACTCATGTCAATAAAGCCCATCTGAACTGACAAAAAAACAATAGAGAGAGATGCAAGAAATCTGAATAGAAATACCATTATTGACACGACTTTTCCTGACCATATATAATATTTAAAGCACACATTGTGATGTATGCAGCAGCACTACCAACTTTATAAAACCATGTCAAAATAAAGAGACACATAACATGTATTGTGGGTAACGTTAAACAGGCTGACTGTGAGCACGTGACAGTGAAAACATTAAGATTATTTTAACTGAATTAAAATGGAAAAACAATGAGTAATTAACAAGCTTTCAGAACGAACATGCTACAGTTTATTGTGCTGTAAATAAGTCAACACATGCTTATCATGCAACAGTTCAACAATTCATTTTCCAGCATTAGAGGCTAATATATGATGGCTATGCATTCAAGACTGTTTAGCAAATCAGCAGCACGTTGGCAACGTTAACTTTCCAATGAAATGCATCACAATTGTTTTTAAAGTTAAACAAATAAAAATTGATTCGCATTTGATACTCACACTCTGAATGTCATCCATCTTCGCTGGTCCTCTAATTCGGTAGGTGGCGCTGTCACTAAAAAACTAGGGGTCCTAGAAATGCGGTCCTAGAAGTGGGGTCCTGAAAATGCAGCCTCCGGGACTGCAGGCAGATGCTACTCGTTGATTCGCGCTCTCCAGTGACGACACCAGCTGATTAGATGTAGAGCACTGAGAAGACTAATAGCGTGCAGACGAACAACACAAGAAGATACCGCAGCATTTTGTAACTAAAAGAGGAGCCATGGAGATATATCACGCTGCTCGGTTCAGCGCCCTCGACTAGCCCACTACTACGGCAGAGGTTTGCTCATGAATATTAATGAGGTGCTTCGAAAACTTCCTGGAGCCTTCAGTCACGTGACCACGTGATGTCCAGTAATCGGTTGAGGAGCCGACCAATCAAAAGTTCCCAGCATGCTCCTCTCATGCTCCGCTAACTATACATTATTTGTTCATACACACTACTATCATTACATATAGAGAAACTAACTTACATTATAAATAAGTAATGTAAGTTAGTTTCTCTGCTTTTCTTTTAACATTTGATGCATATTGTTTGTCATATGCCAATATACATCAAATGTTAAAAGAAAAGCAGAGACTTCAGTTTGTAACCAGCGCACAGAAAGCCTGTAGCTTGAATAGGATCAAATCAATGTACTTTTGCTTATTGGTAGTTCTGATTATTATATATTGATGAATTTGGGCGACTGTGACTGAACAGTGATCACACAGCCTTTCTGATTTATTAACCAGTAATATCTTCCCTCATTGGTCCTTCTTCTAGTTTGAGAGAAGTGATGACAGGTTTGATCACGTGTTGTGCGTGAGATTTCCAACCTCTGATCCAATAACTAGAATTACAGAGGACATATTTGAAGAGGAAGATCACAATATATTACGTGAAATTTTAAATGTTTCCTAATAAAATCTTTAATTATGCATGGCTGTGATCTCTAGCATCAAGAGAAATATATAATATATTAATGTATATTCTTTTTGATGTATTGACTCATTTTCTTCATGAACTGATTCATTGATTCTCAGTGCCACTCTGGCGACTCCTGCTGGTCAGAACAGTGTAATTACAAGCAGAAACATTCATGAAAACACCTTTTACAAACAACTGCTAATGTTTAATTTAAACTGTAATCAATTTTTTGCAATTAACAAATCATACAACGTTATTAAATATGAGGGATCTTTATAATACGTGATATTATATTAAATTGTAGGGTTTGTATTGTTTGTTTTATGGAGAGCTTGATTAATCAGACCAACAAGAGACTTTTAAGTACAACTCTTGCTTTTTATTTTACAAACGTCATGAAATGTGTAAAAATGATTAAAAAACTTTTTACTCTCACAAGACTGTATTATCCAGATCATTTAAAGGGGTCATATAATGACCCGCACTTTTACAAGTTGATTGTACTGAAATGTGTGCTGGCAGTGCCTGTACACAACCATCATATAATGATAAAAATCCATCCAGTGTTTTTTTTTTTTCAATCTCTAGTTCACACTACATGATTTTAAAACGTCGGGCTGAACTGTGTGGTTCACACTACATGACTTGCTCTCTGTGAAATCAGGAGTCTTCAAGTTGTTGAGCTGTTCACACCACACGACACAACGTGATTGATCCGCAACAGGAGGTAACGCACTACACGCGTTGACAACAACTCTGTCACCCAACGATTCTCTCTTGTCTACAAACCACGTTTTGTCACGAAAAATCACGTGATAAAACGAACCGGAAATGACGCAAAACAGCACGCGCGCCAATACCCAGCGAAGAATACTGACCTCAACCCATGCCTTGCTCTGATTGGCTGTAGCTCATGACATCACTGAGGTTGAGTCGGGCGACAGCTCTGGATATCTAGCATGCTACAACGCATCAAAGACGCTCGCAGACGCCTCGCAGACGCGTCACCGAGCCCAGAAAAATATCTAGCATGCTAGATATCCAGAGCTGTCGCCCGACTCAACCTCAGTGATGTCATGAGCTACAGCCAATCAGAGCAAGGCATGGGTTGAGGTCAGTATTCTTCGCTGGGTATTGGCGCGCGTGCTGTTTCGCGTCATTTCCGGTTCGTTTTATCACGTGATTTTTCGTGACAAAACGTGGTTTGTAGACAAGATAGAATCGTTGGGTGACAGAGTTGTTGTCAACGCGTGTAGTGCGTTACCTCCTGTTGCGGATCAATCACGTTATGTCGTGTGGTGTGAACAGCTCAACAACTTGAACACTCCTGATTTCACAGAGAGCAAGTCATGTAGTGTGAACCGCACAGTTCAGCCCGACATTTTAAAATCATGTAGTGTGAACTAGGCTTAACAGATTGGCGAGCGTTCATCACCCGCTAATCCCCCGCGATTTGCACGCGATAACACCCTGACCTTTCGGCGAGCTCAACGATTTGCAAATCGGGCTTAAAATCATGTAGTGTGAACTATATGTTTTCCCCTGCCTCAAATTGAGCCGTTAGTTTTTGTGACGTCAATAAAACGGAAGCCCCTCCCACGATTGTTGATTGACAGCAGCGTTTCAACACAGACCCGCCCTCACTCATGAGCGAGCTGTCAATCATAGTCCGCGCGGTGACGCGGCCATTGTTGATATGCTGGAGCACTGTCTATGAGCAGAATGGCGTCTAAGCGATTGTGGTGTTCTGTTCTTGGGTGTAATAACGAACACAGTCATTTTTAATGTTCCTAAATCCGAACCGCTGAAGACGCAGTGGCTGAGTTTTGTTTTTGAAGGGAATATTCCCCTCGAGCAACGTCAATGCTTTCATGTTTGCGCGAATCATTTCTCAGCAGACTGCTTTATAAAGGAGGGTCAGTGTAAAGCTGGTTTTGCTAAGAAGCTTCTCCTGAAAAAAGAATCGGTACCAACTATTCGTGTTCCTGCTGCACCTCCAGAAGAAGTGAGTGTAAAGTTTTATTAACCTTTATGTTAATACTTATATTAATCTTTGCAAATCGCTTGCACGCTTCACCATGAATGTGTCTAAATTACACTCAGGGTACATTACCGCATGTTTTCTATGTACGACGTTCTCAATATAATTCATAATCCCACATTTATAATGAACAACGCGTTATGGTTATTGTGTTATTGTGTTACAAACGGTGTACACAGAACAGAGAGGCGGGGTGAGCAAAGCTCATTATCATTTAAAGTCATATGCACTGAAACCGCGTGCTAAAAACAGAGCTGTTTTTGACCAGGTAAAATAAGGGTTTTCTTACAATACTAATGAGAATTTTTAATTAAAGTATATTACAAACTTTTAATTTAGACCCTAAAGAATCATATTAGCTTGTACAAAAATGGCATTATATGACCCCTTTAAACATTACTCCCAGGAAACTTTAAAGAGGCTGGCTGATGAGATTGGTCCCCTGTTGTAAATTCTTCATGTGTAAATATAGCATGATCAGAGTTTAAAGATACATTTTTAAAAATCATTAGAAAAATACTAAGAAACCAAGAAACACAGGACTAACAATTAATGGTGTCTTACAAAAATTTTAATAAGAAAGAGGTTGCTAATCATTTTAATTAGTAATGCATTGATGTGAAAATTGTGGCCGATACCGATAACCGACATTAATATTGCTGTTATGTCCGATACTGATATTTACAGATGTCGATATCTCTGTATAGAAAACACATTTTTATGATAATCAAATAAAGAGCTATTTTACAAAACACATTTTTAAAAAAAAAAGTCTATATCGATTAGTATTACATTACAAACAAAACCTATTATTATGAAAATACCTGTTATGGCTCGATCACATTTTTATGATAATGAAATAAAGAGCTATTTTTCAAAACACTTTTTTAAAAAAAAGTCTATATATCGATTAGCATTACATTATATAAACATAATCTATTATTATGAAAATACCTGTTATGGCTCAAAGAACACAGGTAAATCAAATATCATTGCAATCATGTTTATTGTCTTCAAAACGTCTTTATCTGCATGTTACAGCGATCTCTGGAAGCTTTGTTTTTGTGTCAGGACTTCCTGAATGTCACATGGTTATGGCACTTCTTCTTGTGATCCATATACGGACTAAATGTGCACAGGGCGCCCTCAGGCTGCTGGTATGGATTGAAAACACAGTACATAAGAGTATCCAGCGCTCATAATTATTACATCGACGCATTTGGGTATGAATTCAATAAATATTATTCCTGTCTATATGTAACCAGTGGCTCGCGACACCAGTTTTAAAAACACTTGTCTGCGTTGTGTAGCGTTGTTGAGAAAGACACGGGACAACAGGCGGCGGTTTCACTGGATTTACTCTGATATATAAAACAAACAAGAGCAGCCTCAGAGTAAATCGCCCTTAAATTGCTCTCTTCAGTGCATTAACAATGCCAAGAGGAAGAATACAGAGAAAACATACCTGGGGGGTTGCTCAGGTTGCCCGGGCAACTGCCCATATGCCCTTCTCGACTCACGTTGCCCTTCCGAGAAAAAAGAAAAGAAAAAAAAATCGTACAATGGATGCAGAATTCCACGTAGGCCTAGATAAAAAAAAAAAAAATCGCAAAGCCTCATTCACTTCCATTCGCGCACCGAAAGTGAAAGTCAGTAGGGGAAGGGCAAACTCTGTTTACGTGGCTGCGCGTTGCACGCGACCGAATCATACTACAAATCATGCGTAGTTGCCCAGTTACCATACGTACCATCAGAACGATCAGAACTGACCGACGACCAAGAAGCACAACTGAATGTACGGGAAGCCAAAAGGTTAAAGGTGCTCTAAGCGATGTCAATCGTTTTTTAGGCCAAAACATTTTTTGTCACATACAGCAAACATCTCCTCACTATCCGCTGGCTGCCTGTCCCCTGAACACACTTTAAAGAAACGCGATCTCTGTAGACAGCCCAGGCTCCACAAACAGCAACAAAAACAAACTGCGGCGACCCGCTCCCCGAAACATAACAAACTGTTCCAGCCAATGACCGACAAGAAGGGTTTGGGGGTGTGGTTTGGGGGGTTATGCCGCGTTCCAGGCAACCTGTAACCCGTGTTTTTTCAACTCGTAACTGGGAGTACATCGTTCCAGGCAACCTGTAACCCGTGTTTTTTCAACTCGTAACTGGGAGTACATCGATCTAGTACGAATTCACGGGTGGGAAGTCACGGGTTTGACGGGCCGTTCCAGTGCACTTTCACGGGTATAAGGTTGGAAAAACACGGGTTACAGGTTGCCTGGAACGATGTACTCCCAGTTACGAGTTGGAAAAACACGGGTTACAGGTTGCCTGGAACGCGGCATTAGTGTGCGGATGAGGAGGAGGGAGGGTCTAGCTAGCCTCCGTTTTGTTTGACAATAGTTCGAACGTCAACAAGAAGTGACGTCACCTAGGATCGCTTAGAGAACCTTTAAAAAAGGATTGTATTTTTTCCCGAAATCTAATCGTTTTTTTTTAGAAGCGAGTTTTCCCCATCTGTCAATTCAATCCAGATTATTTATTTTCAAATTTAAAAATAAACTAAAAAAATAAATGATAATAATTAAAAAAAACTATAAACAATAATATGAGGAACTCTTTTTCTCATGTGTATTTTGGTGACATTTAACATATCTGCTTCTCATTTTGTATAGCCTACTGTTTACAAAGTCGTATATCATAAACCTGTCATCTCTGACGTTTTTTGCGATCTTTATAAATAATAAGACCATAATATGAGGCATTGAGTTTGGACATAAACACGGTCAGATAAGGCCATTTGTATGGGCAAAATTCAACTGAATATATTCAGACATAATACAAAAACTATGAACAAGTGCAAGATTAATTCAAATCACAGAAATATTACTTGAGTGTGAGAACCATTATTATGCTGCAGAGATTTTCATGACTCAAGTCATGTTTTTCTGTGTCATTATTAGTAGTAGTTAACCCTTGTGCACTGTTCGATTTCTGTGCACACCCTGTATGGAGCGGGTCAAATTGACCCTAATTGGATTCAATACAATTCCTCAAAAATCACACTATGAAAAACAACAAAGATTTAGATACAAACTGTAAACTTTTAATATCAACATTTGTCAAACATTACAAAACAACATATCTGAAAATATGATTCATGAAAATGTTTTTTTAACCATTTTTTTAAACAGTTTTATTTTGACAAATTTTGAAAATAAACCGTATACTGACTTTTATGCATATATTTTACGTTTAATTTATTTATTTTTTACATTTTATGCTTTGAACATCATAACTGAACAATTAAATTTAGTTGTATAATGAAAATGTTTAATTTTCCTAAGTTAACTTTCCCTAGTTTCCTAAGACCTAGTTCCCAATAGTTTCCCTTGTTTCATTCATTTTCTGTGTGTTCAACAACATTTTCCTCAATCTCTGAAGCATCCTCTAACTCTGAAACATCTTCATCTGTATCATTATCACAGTCAAAAACCTGTGAAATTACTTATTAATTTTTTCTGCTTTCTATGTTGAAGTCTCGTGCTACCAGGGCCGTCGCTAGTGGGGTGAAAGGTGGTGACAATTATAGGGGCCCCCGCTGCCCAGGGGGCCCCACAAAATCCAGCAGTTATACTATTTAGGCCCCTGTTGTATGAATAATTCTAATATTTATATTAGTTGTATGCCTGAGATTTAAATGAAAACCACAAAAACGTGCAATTTGGGTAAATATTTTTCCAAATATCTGCTTCTCTTACCTCCATAAAAATGGTTTAGTCCGACCTAAAGTATTTATTAATTATTCAGTCAGAGTCAGTGACAAACATCAGATGGACCCAATAAAATTGTAAGTCCCACCCCAACTCGTGAACAGAACCAATCAGAGTTGAGACGGCAGCCTGAAGATAATGATGAACTTGGTGGAAGAGCAGGAGACTGACTGACTGAAAAATGTCGGGGAAAAGAAAACATAAATCAGGTACCAGAAATGCCAGGAAAAGACGGAGAGGGAGGCAAGGAGAGTGGTTGTATCCCAGTCGATCAAGACGTTCTTAAAGACCGGTTATATATTGTTATTTCGCTGGGAATTAGAAAACTTCTGTCTACAGTCTGCCGTGTACAGTCATTTTTTATTATCGGTGCGCGCCACAATCGACCGAATGATTACGTGGTCTAAATTCCTGTCTTTTTACACTATTGTAAATAGAGTTTAAAAAAAATTACACGAGTCACGACGCATTGCAATATGCATCTGACCTGCCGGCTGATGATATTTAAAACATCGAGAAAACACGAATATAACACACTGCACTTGGATGAATAAATGTATTCGCTTTATTTAATAATATTACCAGTTCCCAGAGGTGGGTAGTAACGACGTACATTTACTTCGTTACATTTACTTGATTTTTTTGGAAATTTTTTACTTTTAAGAGTAGATTTAATTGTGGGTACTTTTACTTTAACTCGAGTAGGCCTACATTTCTATTGAAAAAAACTGTACTTTTACTTCGTTACGTTGGGCGACGTTCCTCTCGTTACTTTATTTTAATGCAATATGTTGTTAAAAGCGTAGTTTATTCTAAGCGCGCGCTCTCTCTTTTTTCTGGGCATGAGCGATGCTCAATTCACAAATGAATCACTCTTTTGAGTCGATTCTGTTCAAAGACTTCATCAAACAAGTTGGGCAGATCTGTCTAAATCGGTTCGCGAATCAGTTTGAATGATCTGTTCAGTTTCCTCACGCACTGAATCGTCTCGGAGTCGTAACAGGAAGATTTAAGAACATCAAGATCGTTGCATGAAGTGGCGGTCTACAGTCAGTACAGTCTAGAAAGTAAATCTGCAAATGCATCATATTTTTTGCCAGCGATGAAGATCTTTATTAGTTGAACATCTTCGTATGTTACTTCGTAAGCTGTCTGTGAATTAATTATTCCACACGACGATACATTCGATTTCATTTCATTCAGGTAATACATTTTACAACCAAACAGATTATTACGCCATATAGCACTACTACAAAGTATGACATTACCCTTTTTTTGGACATATACATTACTTTATACATTAAATAAGCTATCATCGTCCAGTTTATGAATGTGTGTGTACACACACAATGTGTGTATTGCGCAGTGGCGTGCGAACTCGACTTGAAAACGAATGCCTTTGCCTGCCTTATTAGACACAGTTAACCAGTTTAAAGATGCTTTCATAAATATAGCCTACATTTAAATACATTTTGGAGAACAGACAGAAGAAGATCCTTGCATTTGATCGTTGTTTGTGTTGGGCATGACATGACTGCCATCCCTTTACATTTGAATGCAAAACTCCATAGAGTCACTTTATTCCGACATTGTCTAATAACCCAAATGTAGTTGTATAAGTTATTATACTATTATACAAACCAAAGGACAGGCAATGGTTTTCGGGCTATAGATATAATATACAGATATACAGAAATAATGTTTTTGTTGCAAAGATAGCTTATCTAATTATGATAATTTTAGTCATTTAAATGAAAAAATATCTAAATAATATCATGTTATATATAGCCTATATATATATATAGGCCTATATGATCCAAAGTAACTAGTAACTAACTACTTTTTTTCATTGGATGCTTTTTTACTCTTACTCAAGTAACTTTTAAGATTATTACTTTTACTTTTACTTTGAGTAAATATTTCTATAAGTACTTGTACTTTTACTTGAGTACAGTTTTGGATACTCTACCCACCTCTGCCAGTTCCATATTATCTTTATTAAAAAAATAAGGCAATAAATGGTTTTATTTTTTTAATTAGACTGCATTCTTGTCAATTTCTAAATGTTTACTTTTTGATTTATGAATTATAACAGACTGATGGGGGGGAAAAATATCACTTTTTAAAAATTGGTTTTATTATTATTTAACAATTTCTTGCTTTTTGTTATTTTTTATTAGTTGTCATTTTTATATAAACATTAAACTTTTAAAATAAAGGTTTTACAACAACATCACCATCTTCTGTTATATGTGGGCCTCCATGTTCATCTATTGTACAGTATATGATATTGGTGGAGGGTGGTGGGGGCCCACATCAATATTTTTTCAGGGGGCCCCGAATCCTCTAGCTACGGCCCTGCGTGCTACACTAAGCAAAATTGTGGGAAAGCTCATTATTCACTCACAGAGGATTGAGAAACCAAACATAACAAAAACATACATATAATAAATGTTTTTTATAAATAGTTTGGCTCTGTAATGCTGCATTTGAAAATCCTACATAAAAGTTTTGGTTAAAAGCTAGGTATTTCAGATATATTGAATATAGAAATGAGAGCTTATTTTACTCTCTGTGTCTGACAAAGATTTTCATCTGTAATTTGCAAATAATTTGATAAATTTGATAAATAAATAAACACTGTGATTTTAGCTTTTTCAAGTGTGTTTGGTTAGAGCACTTTTAGATACACTTGCACATTAGAACTGGAGTTGAAGTTCCCTGACATACAAAAAATAAATGTTTTTATTTTGTGTCTGTACAGTTGCTATTGAATGGCTCCCTATGAGGGTCAAATTGACCCGCGAACACCACGAACGTAATATTATTATTTTTTGTATATGTCAAAACACAGCAGCATGTTCAAACTTTACATGCATGTTCATGATGATAGATGAAAAAAAGTCACAAAATATCAAGAAAAAAAACAAAGGTTTAATATTATTTCAGGTAGCTTGAAAAAATAAATGATAGCTCATTTTTATCATCTGTGGCTGACAAAATATTTTTCTGTATTGAAATAAGTGTGGAAAAGCTAATTTTTTAGCTTTTTTAAGGGGGACCTGCCCTTTTTTCAGGTCAGAGCAACTGCCCCTAAAAATTCCTGTGCACGTCCCTGCCTGATATATAAAACAAACAAGAGCAGCCTCCGAGTAAATCGCCCTTAAATTGTTCTATAAAACAAATGTGACGTACATTTAAATTACCATGTGCTTTCATCTCTACACATATAGGCCAAAGTCAAAAATATAACTTGAATAGGGTAAAATGATAAAAATAACCACACAGATAAGTTCAATAACTTAATACACATAGATTGTAGTAAAGATATTGACTCAAAAGCAACAATTAAAATAAAGATTAATTAAGATTCACAGGAGCCATAAATAACTCACCTCTTCAGTGCATTAACAATGCCAAGAGGAAGAGGAGGAGACAAAACAGGAAATTGTGTTGGCTCATGATGACATCACAGCAATTAAAGGGGAAAAACACTCACTTCTCAGTCAAGTATACCAGATATGAAAATAGACAATTTTGTGTGAATTATAATTAGGGTTGGGTATCGGTTGGGTTTTATCCGATACCAGTACCTACTCGGTATTTTTTAAACGGTTCCGGTGCTTAAACGGTTCTTAAAACGGTACTTAAGAAAACGAAACTGCACACACTTTATCAAAAAATAATACCCTTTTATTTACAGGGCCAAACTGGACACAATATTAACTTAAATCTTTAAACAATATAAATACAAGTAACGTTAACATATGGTAATAATAAAACCAATATAAAATACAAATTTTTACATTACATTTTACACATTTACATAATATCAAATAAAACAATATTGTATCAAACAATGTAATAATACTGGAGATTAATAGAGATTACTAGCAGAGCTGCCAACTCTCACGCAATTGACCCTTTTCACACGCTCTCACGCCACACATCCATTTTCTCACGCAGAGAAAAATCGCGGACAAAGAGGACACCGACAGACAAGACAGAGAAGGTTACTTTTGATATGGAACAAATCCACAGCTGTCAGATTGTGTCAATATTTTTACGAGATTCACACAATAAATAACGGTTTGGCTCTTTGAAATGTGACAGATCGCTGTAGCGCGTCAGTTCAAACGGCACGTGATACAGCAGCCTACAAATCCACTGCTTCTTAGCTACGCAGCGTTGAGTGAACCTATGAAAGAGAACATCTCTGGTTACTGGTGTAACATTTCTCTCAATAGGGAACGAGACGCTGCCAAGCTCCTCGCGCTGCCGACCAGCTTCCTTTTTCGGCAGAGAAATCTGAGGAGCAGATGGCGCGCGCGCGCCAACATATGACGACGTAAGTGCGTCGATGCGGCGCCCGCGCCATTAGCCAATGGATTGGCTTGATTCTATATGGGATTCAGACTATCGGCACACCCAGAGGGCGTTCTGACGCGTAATTTTACACGTGAAATGCAGCCAAACCTTGCGAGCAAGAGCGCGCTTGCGAGACAGAAGAGACTGTGCGTGTGTGTGTGTGTGTGCGTGTGTGCCTAATTAAAAGTCAGGCACCGAAATCAGGCACCGAAATTGTCGTTCTTATTCGGTCTGGTTACTACCGTTTACGTCGGAACCGGTTCCCTATTGGCACCGAGTTTCGGTACCCAACCCTAATTATAATAAACAATACATAAGTTTTAACAGTACACTTTCTGTACCTGTTACACTCACACCGCAGAATTTACACAAAATTCTTAGATTATAACAAAAACAAAGAACACTGGTCACTTGAATTACATGGTCGACACTTTACAAAACAGTGAAGACTCCACATAGAAAGTTACCCAAACGAAAAGGGATACAAATATGAGACAGTTGGCCAAACTTCAACACATTTTGTAGGCATTACCAAAGTGCCCAAAACTCAGACCAGGTACATAAATAGGATTAATATACATAAAATACGGAAAATTACACTTCGTATTACCCAAGACTGTGTAATACAATACACAAACCTATACATGAATAACAGTAGATACAGAATCCACACCAAGTAAGGTTTCGAGTTGTACCATTGACTCAATCAGCCTACGAACAGATCTAAGTACTCTACCGAACCTGGTAGTGTAATGATCGTCAGAGTTATCAACCACCATAGGATCAGGTGAACTGTTAGAAACAGGAACAGCAGGGGAAGAAGCACTAGCTACAGTGTCATGGTCAACAGGTAAGTCATCTTGTGCTTCAGAAACAGTTTGAGAAGAATGGGATGAAACCCAAGAAGTAGTACGATCCTCATCACAAACAGCTATGTGAGAAATGACAGACAGAGATTTGCATGTGACAAATCATCAGTGACAGGAAATGTTGACTCAGCCACATCACATACAGATTGAGAAGGTGTGGAACAAGGACCACCACTAGCACTTTCACCAACAGAAAAATCAGTTGAAGGCAAAGGGAGAAAGTTAACTGGCAACAATAGATTCCGATGTACCACTTTCTCAGGGAAGGTTTGGAGGCAACAACGGAATACATGGTGGGTTCCCATTTATCGGCAAGCTTCCATTTACCTCTACAGCCTTTGTTGGCAACGAGAACATGATCACCAACTGACAGAGGCAATCCTTTGACTCTCTTATTGTACTGATCAGACTGATGTTTTTGTTCTGCAGTAGAGTTCTTTTGAGCTAGCGCCATAGCAGACTGTAGATCACTGACAAGAGATTGAACATAGTCACTGTAATCACAGATTGACTCATCACGAAGCACGCTTTGAAACATAACTTCAACAGTTAATCTCGGCATCCTCCCGAACATCAGGTAAAAAGGGGCAAACCCAGTTGTTTCATGGGCAGTGCAGTTATACATGAATGTCATTGTTTGTACCAACTGTGGCCACTTTTGCTTAGATCTGGGTGGAAGCGATCTCAACATGTTACCTAACGTTCTGTTGAACCTTTCAGTTCCACCATTCCCCATTGGGTGGTACGGGGAAGTCCGTGACTAGTCAACGCCGGCAATATCAAGAAGCTCTGCGATCAGCTCACTCTCAAAATTTGCTCCCTGGTCCGAATGGATACGCTGGGGAAATCTATAGATGCAAAAGAAGCCATCCCACAGTTTCTTAGCAACACTTTTAGTACATTGATTCCGGCAAGGAAAAGCATGAGCTAACTTGGTGAAATGATCTGTAATTACTAAGACATCCACAGATTTATTGTGCTTATCTTCAGCAGACCAGAAGTCAATACAGACAAGCTCCAATGGGGCAGTGGTCTTGATGCTCTCCAAGGGCGCTCTTGCTGCTGGCTCTGGAGTTTTTCTCAGGACACAACGGGTACAAGTCTTAACGTAATCACGCACATCACGTTCCATCTCAGGCCAATAGAACCTCTGGCGTGCTAAAGACAGGGTACGTGGCTGACCTTGGTGACTGGCCAAATCATGAACACCAGAGAGTGCTTGCTGTTTCAGGGAGCCAGGCAGGACGAACTGAAACTTTTTGTGCTTAGTGAGCGGATCTTTGACAGCTCTATACAGGATGCCATGAAGCAAAAGGAGTTTTTCCCACTGCCTCAAAATCCTTAAAACCAGCAAATCCTCATTTGCACCCTCACGCCTGTTAGGTCTCCGCTTCCTGCTGACATAGAAAGCCACCCTCGAAATAACTGCGTCTTTGTGCTACTGACACTGCAATTCGGACAATGAAAAGGCATGGATTACGTCTTGACAGTCAGGAATCAAATAAGTCAAATGATCGGCCAGGGATGTTGCTCTGGATACAGCTCCTGAATCCCAATCATCACAAGAAGACAAGATAGACGACACATCCTCAGCAGTCTTGGAAAAGTTTGCCTCAGAGTTAAGATCGAGGTCAGTGGCAAGTGTCTGTGGCTGGCACGTGAAACGGAATGTCTTCTGTCCAGAATCATCTCCCACACTGTGTACATACTTCAACAGTTCAGAGTAAGGCTCGGACAGAAGTCGCTGACTCACTGGGTTGACAAAAGGGTCACGACTGAGCGCATCCGCCACGACATTCAATCTACCAGGAACGTACTTGATCTTAAAGTTGTACGGGGCAAGTTTTGAAAACCCAGCGCTGCTCACATGCATCCAATTTATGTTTTGTCAAGATGTACGTGAGCGGATTATTATCCGTCCACACGGTAAATACATGACCTTTAAGCCAGTGACTAAACTTGTCACACACTGCCCACTTCAAGGCCAAGAATTCTAATCTGTGTGCAGGGTAATTGGCTTGGCTGCGGCTCAAAGACTTGCTGGCGAAGGCTATAGGACGTGCTTTGTCCCCGCCACTCAGAACTTGAGAAAGTACTGCACCTAGGCCGTCCAACAATGCATCAGTGCAGAGAATAAAGGGACGCTCAAAGTCAGGGTGTGCCAAGACCACGCTCTCGACAAGGGCTCTCTTTAACTCCTCGAAGGCGACATCACAAGCAGGAGTCCAGTCCTGGGGAGACAACTCCCGGAAAGTGCCAAATCTGTTACGACTATCTGTGCCTTTTGCCAAACGTTTTTGACCGGCTGTCAAATTGAACAATGGCTTCGCGACACGCGTACAGCCAGGGATGAAGCTCTGGTAGTAAAGAACCATGCCCAGAAATGATCTTAGTTTCTTTGGCGAAGGTGTGACACTATCTTGTTTCATAAGGTCATTCTTCTGAAAGGCTGAAATGACCGCAACCTTACCCTCATCTACGGAAACTCCAGATCCGCTGATCACATGGCCCAGAAATTTGATAGAGCGCCTGAGAAAGTGACACTTTTTCGGAGCCAACTTCAAATTACTAGATCTCAACCGTGAGAACACCACTTCCAAGCGTTTCAAGGCCTCTTGTTCAGAGTGAGCGAAAACCAGCAGATCATCAAGATAGCAAAGGAGGCTGGAAAAGTTGAGATCTCCAAATACGCTGAGCATCATGCGCATGAAAGATGCTGGACTGTTACACAGGCCCTGGGGATACGGTTGTATTCGTACAAGCCCATGGGCGGTGTAAATGCTGTGTAATGACAATCAGATACATGGAGTGGGACGTTGTAAAATCCCGAAGTCAAATCAACAGAGCTGAAGAGAAGATTGCCACCAAGAGCAGCAAGAGAATCCGCCTGATGGGGCAAAGGGTGAGCATCCTTAATTGTCTTTGCATTAAGCCAGCGAAAGTCCGTACAGACTCTGAGAGATCCATCCTTCTTCCATACCATTACCAAAAGAGACGCATACTCACTGACGGATTTGCTAATGATGCCCTTCTCTTCCATTTCAGAAAGTACCTCTCTCAACTTTTGGTAGTGGGCGGGAGGGGTTCGGCGATAAGGCAGGCGAAACGGACGCTCATCACTCAGATGAATTTGGTGTACAAAGTCTTTCACTTCTCCACAATCGAGTCTGTCTCTGGTGAAAACATCACTATAGGACACGATAAGACTGGCCAACTCCTCCTTCCATGACTTGGAGACCTCACACCCTTCGATATCTATGTCCTCCAAACCATACTCATGCAGTAACCGCACAGGGCCAAGAGGTGGAATAGAGGGAAAGCTGCATCAGAAACTTGAGGTCTGCACACATCTTGTGACACTGTAACATCCTCCACTGCCAAACAAGGAGACACATCAGCCAGCATAGCGTTACGTTGAAGAGTTATTGGAGATTGGGTGGGATTCAAGATCTTTATCGGGACCCATCGATCACCCCACATAGGAGTCACTACACGTCCAACAAGAACATGACGTGGCGCTGAACGTGACGTAGTGGGCTCGACGATGACGGAGCTTCCTGGGGAGACATTAGTGTTAGCTGGTAGTTTTCCCCAGACAAGGTGCTCACATCTGGGAAGTAAAGTAACCGCCTGACAAAGCCTAACTGTGCCGAGCTTAGCGGGTTGTTGAGGACCAGACCAACGAGAAACACAGCTCAAAAGCTAAAGAAATTCTTCACACTCAGGGTTGCTGTTTTGGCAGGAAATCAGTCCCCAGTACTTCTTTTCGGCTTTCATCTTCTGAAGCACACATTTGATGACGTTACTGCCGATAATGAACTCATCCCTCTGTCCAGGCACTACCAAGGTTGGTACAATGAACTTGAACCCGTAGACTTCGATTTCCAGGTCATACGCGCACTTAGGCTGAGTAGTAAGGCCACCACAGCCCACCAGGACCACGTTACCAGGAATCATTGAGGGTTGAGGGAGAACTCCGTCAGCACGCAACTTGGATTCACCTTCCGTGCTCAGGGTACAAGCCATGCTCCCAGAATCCAGCAAACCGTTCAGTACAGACTGGCCAACGACAGTTACAGGAGCATAAAACAGTTCACTAGCTCCATCAATTTTTTGAGACCCCACATACAGCACGGTTTTGTCAGGTGGCAAAAATTTACAACTATTTACAAAAATCTCTTGTGGGTCTGACTTTTGGGGGAAATACGCCACCGCCCATGTTATCCCCCTCTGCACATGGGCTACTTAGTTTAACCCTCTGGGGACCAGAAACGCGCCGGCGCGTTTTGCCGTTTTTTTTTTCACATAGCAGAAAAATAGACTTAAAATACTCTGTTGATTTTGATCGTACATATAAGTGTTATACATCAATCGATCCTGTTAATTGTCTATTATTTTTCTGTATACTCACAATAAAAACAAAGTTTTGTGCTTTTTGTCAAATAAAGAAAAATAAACATGATGCGAGTTTTGCCTTCTCTCTGTCAGTGCAGTCCATTCTGAAACACGTCCGAAAAATTAACTCTAACTCTGCAAATACTTGTCATACAGGCACGAGGGATTTTTCTTTATGAAGCTTGAATTCTCTTCTTTTCAATGAAGTAATTTATATAAAAAACAAATATTCTCAGTTTATGTAATCTGTATGAAAAGAGAGTGCTGTCAGATTTTTTTCCCCCAGCTCATTACACTTCATTACGCGTTAATCTGACACGCCCACGGAGGACGCGCGCTATTCAAACGCAATTCACGAGTTCACACTTACATCAATTAAACAGAGTAAAGATTATGCGTATTTGGCGTGCTGTCCGGGGGGAGGGCTCCGAGCTCGGAATTTTGCCCGAACCCAGAGTACTCCCCCCGTTGTTGTAAGAGTATTAGGACTGTAAGTGAGGAGATGGGGTGGTGGAGGGATGCTGTTAAACTGTCAATGAACGGAGGTAAGTTTGCTGTATATATACACAGCGCTTAACTCGTTGATTAAGCACCACTCGTGTCTAATTAGGTTTGATTATCTGAATGTGCTCCACGTGTGTTTAATTAGGTTTAATTATCTGAACGTGCTCCTCCCGAACTTTGTTAATAAAACATCATATGTTGAGGCAAGCCATGACAATGCCCACATCAGCCGTTCCACCGCGGCGGTAAAATGTGGGGTGTATTTTCTGCCTTTTACCGCCAAGAGGCGCTACAATCATAGACTCTGAAAAGTGTTTGTTTATTCTCTCTAATGCGTAATCTGCCGCCGCACCGCGGCTCATTCAGAGCGATTGAAAGCTGGTAGCAGATGAATTCAACAAGTGAAACGTAGTTAAAATAATTCATAATCACAATACTGAAATTAGGCTACTGAAATGAAATTGAATAAATAATGAAAAAATAAAACATTGCAATAAAAACATTTACAGACGTACAGACGATAGCTCAGTGGTTAACGCAACAACACGAGCTTCGAGGAGCTTCAATCGACCCGAGATCGAATCTCAATGTAGCATACATGTTGTTAACCGATGTTGGCCAACAGCGTTTATATTTAACCTTCTTGATGCTTAAATAGCTAACTGTTTATAACTGTTTACTTATTTAAAGTCAAGAGTTTTGTTTAATTATTATTACAACATAAATTTGCTACATTCCTGGAACCGCAGCGCTGCACAAAGGACATAAACTGATGAAGGAAGATTGTCAGCCGATTGCATCAGAAAATGAAAATGAAGAAGCACGTCTTTAGTCTGCTAAATTATTGTGTAATGTAAAAGAACACTAAAATTACTTAAGTTTGAAACCAAGTTCGAACATTTTAAGGTTTAAATAAAGTGTCGGGACAGTTTTTTTTTATTTAAAACAGGGTTGCATCGGGTTTAGAGTTTATTTCTTTTGCAATGCAAAATAAGAAACACTAGGCTAATCTTATTCTTGCGACATTTTAAATTTGTATTGCCAAAGAAATGACAGCTATATTAAACAATTAAAACAGTAGGCCTACAAAACGAAAATTGTCCAAAGCAACATAATTAAATTAAAACATGCGTTTTTCTTTGCCTCTCTCGCGCTGAATCTCTTTTTAACAAGTTTATTTAGTCTCCCTCGCTCTCCATATGAAAGAGGAACATTAACACCTAGGCCAATTGTCCTGCGCGCACGATACAGCACTGAACTGTCCCTCCAACCCCCCACCGACTATCGGAGTCTGAGGCTGATTTAACACAAAGAGAAGTCGCAATTCACACTTAAATCGCTATTCTAGACAGTGTTGATAATGAAGGAATTAAATGATTTAAGTTACATGTAGCCTAGTGATATTTCTGTCATAAAAGTTTATTACTAAATATTTCATTATTTCAGTAATTGATGAAATAAAACTGGTTTGGGCCAGCTTTTTCCAAGCAAAACTAAATATAATATGAAAAAACGCATGTTAATTTGTTGTCATGAACAAAATGTTCTACTCAATATTAAATTCTACAGGGATCTTTGGATCCTTACAACCAGGCATGCAATTTTTGAATTAAGTTTTTTTATTTTTTTTATTATTCAAATAAATATCGAACTACGGTGCTTCGTGGTAATGCTGCTAAATTAAATAACATGTATAGAATAATTATGAACTTAAATGAAACAATATCGCAACATTTCGACAAATACATTATTTGATCTGTTTTTACATTTTAATTCAGGGCGATTTAGCCTGCTACATTTAATTAGAGCGAGATTTTCACCCTTGTCTTGTCATTTTCTCATTGGGAAGCGCTTACATAGGCTACATGTTTGAGTAGATCCTCTGTACCTCTCGTTTTCATTATGGATTACATAATCAGATAACATTTATTAGCCCGAATATTTCGACATTTAAAGGCTTTAGACATAGCCGATTTCTTATAGTGACTGGCTGAAGTGGCTTTCGGTTAATTTTTGTGACGCGCAGTTCCCGGAGACAGAGACGACAGATAAACTTTTGTCGTTAGCAAAAGTTCGAATAAAACCCGACTTTAGAAAAATGCATAGGGCCACTCGGCGTGGTCTGCCAAAAAACTTAATTATAAACTTCAATATTTCATTCAAAATAATCTCAAAACGCTTTGTGAAATTTTGAAAAGCCGTGCATGCATTAAGGCCACTGGAACTAATGAACAACTGAAACGCTGGTTTTGATTTTATTGTTTGTCGTTTAACCCTCTGGGGTCTGAGGTGTTTTCAGGGTCCTTGAGATGTTTTGGCATGCTCTGACATTTCTGCTTTTTTCAGTTGCTTATAAACATATTAATGGCACAGGTTAAATTACACTCTATATAGCACACACAGGGCTACCATAATATGTGAACAACATGTTAATACATGTTTGTATTGTTGAGAGAATATTGTTTATGCGTGGTTATTGAAAAAACGAAAAAATAAAGTTTCTAATATAAGGCCACAAATAACATACTAAATATCTGTCCACAAGACTTTTGACTAGTGGATGTTGTCGCCTAGAGTTTTTGCTTCGAATTGATCTGAAAATCATTCTGCCTAATCATTCACATAAAACAATAGATTGTTTTAAATTGTGAAAAACATTTTTTTGTTTGCAAAGGCAATATGCGGATGGGCGGAACGGCCCAACCCCCTCATGAATAATTAGGCAGTTCTCACCTGAGCAGACTGCATACTAATGAGCCTTTCATTCAGTGGTGTCACACAAGAAAGAATGCAAGGACAATATATATATATAAATAAATAAATAAATAAATATGTATACACACACACACACACACATATATATATATATATATATATATATACACTACCGTTCAAAAGTTTGGGGTCAGTGAGAATTTTATTTTTATTTTTTGGAGGAAAGAAAGCAATACTTTTATTTATCAAGGAATAATTAATTTGATCGAAAGTGACAGTAAAGACATTTATAATGTTACAAAAGATTCTAACCCTAACCCTATTAATCAAAGAATCCAAAAAAAAAAAAAAAAACTATACAACTGACAGACCAACAACTGTTTCAACATTGATAATAATAATAAATGTTTCTTGAGCATCAAATCCTCATATTATACTGATTTGTGAAGGATCATTTGACACTGAAGACACTGACACTGGTGATGCTGAAAATTCAGCTTTGATCACAGGAATAAATTACACTTTACTATATATTCACACAGAAAACAGCTGATTTACACTGGAATAATATTTAATACTATAACTGATTTTTGTTGTATTTTTTATCAAATAAGCGCAGCCATGGTTAGCAGAAGAGAATTCTTTTAAAAGTATTTAAAATCGTACCGACCCCAAACTTTTGAACGGTAGTGTGTATATATATACAAACAATCAAAATATAAATGAAAGCCAAAAGCACATTTTTAGTCACACCTTTTAGCCATCCACATACCATTTTTAGCCATCCACCGCGGTCAAAATAAACCAGTCGCATTTCAAAGTCGTTCGCGAAACGACCGCGAAACGACCGCCAGGTGGCGCAAAGGGACATTTAGCAAAACGTAAGTGGGGCTAATGTCTGTAGCCTAAGGATGAAATTCTACAAGTTATGGTAATTTCCAAATAAGCCTACAACAAACATTTATAGCCTACTCCGTAATTGTTGGTCATACAGATAAGATATAATCTTTTAAAACTGTAAAAGGCTAAAGTATAGGCCTACACTCACAGGCTAAATGAAAAAATCTCTCATGTGAGAAACAGACGTTTGGGTATTTCTCAGTGAATAAATTCATAGCCGAGCGGTAGAACTTAGGGTTCATCATCAATATGACACGGGTTCAAATCCCGCACAAACAAGGTCTGCTGTATATTTTATATTTATTTAGATTTGTCTAGCTCTAAAACTCTGTTACACCATACAGTTTTTTTTGCTTATATTTATAAAATACAATTATCATGCATTTCCATTTTACACTAAGGAAAAAAAATAGTATCCAACAGAACGACTTTATATATAGCCTATATATATATATATATATATATATATATACTATATATATACTATATATTAGGGGTCAGGGCCGGCGCTAGCCATTTGGGTGCCCTAAGCACAAATGCTTGGTGGTGCCCCCCACCCAAGGAATAACAACCATTCAGAATTTCTTAGTCTGATGAAGCACAATATAATAATTCTGTACATAATTTGTAGGGCTGGGAAAAGATTAATCACGATTAAAGGTGCTCTAAGCGATGTCATGTGTTTTTTAGGCCAAAACATTTTTTGTCACATACAGCAAACATCTCCTCACTATCCGCTGGCTGCCTGTCCCCTGAACACACTGTAAAGAAACGCGATCTCTGTAGACAGCCCATGCTTCACAAACAGCACCAAAAACAAACTGCAGCGACCCGCTCCCCAAAACATAACAAACTGTTCCAGCCAATGACCGACAAGAAGGGTTTGGGGGTGTGGTTTGGGGGGTTAGTGTGCGGATGAGGAGGAGGGAGGGTCTAGCTAGCCTCCGTTTTGTTTGACAATAGTTCGAACGTCAACAAGAAGTGACGTCACCCAGGATCGCTTAGAGAACCTTTAATCGCATCCAAAATAAAAGTTTGTGTCTACATGAATGATATATGTGTGTGTACTGTGTATAATTATTTTGTATATATATAAATACACATTTGCATGTATGTATTTAAGAAATATTTGTTATATATAAAATATTTAAATTGATATATAATATAAATTATATATAAATATATACAGTATATACATGCAAATATTTCTTAAATATATACGTGCATATGTGTGTGTATTTATATACAAAATAATTATACACAGTACACACACATATATCATGTTATTCATGTAGACACAAACTTTTATTTTGGATGCAATTAATCTTTTCCCAGCCCTAATAATTTGACAACTCTGTGAATATGAAAATATACAAACACTGATGGTGCGTTCACGTGCTATGGTAATTATGGTAAATACCAAAAGCCGACATGGAAAATGCACATGAACACCCCCTCATGTGGTATTTTCCACTGGGCAACGAGTTGCCGAGATGAGATTACCTTTGACCTTTTCAAAATGGCGGAGAGCAACGCAAGAGTTGTGAATGGTAAAAATATGTACTATTCATGATCTAGAAAATATACAGCGTATATTATTTACGTTTGAGTTTTGATAAATCATTTTCTTGCTGTAGCAGATGACTTAAGCAAATAGTTTTAGCTAAATAACAGGTCTGGATCTCCATCTTTTTACCACATTACGACAACAAAAGCACTTGAACGCAACACACTGGTAAATACCAGTTCACAAGTGGAAAATATCATATTTTCCATAGCACGTGAACGCACCATTAGATTGTGGGTTTTTTTTTTTTCTAATTGCACTTTCACCGACAGATGTCGCCCTTGGGCCTTGGCCTATGAACCTCTTGAAAATGACCGCATTATCCGCATAGAACAACAACGAAAAAACGTATCTAAGCGGTCTTCCTTTTCTTCTCAAACAAACTAACTGCATCTTAAATAGCCCAAGTTTTAAAATTTTCCGGGGGAGAAAGCCCCGGACCCCCGTTAAAATAAACGATTCAACATGCAGGGCTAAAAAAGCCCCGGATCATTTCATTTGCACTGCTATAGCGACGCCCCCCTGGACATGCATACACGACGCAAGGGCGCCCGCGCTACAAAACTAACATTTTTATTTAAAACATTGTCTTACCTGCAAAGCGACGCGCGAGTATCATCCCGCTGTCTATTCTTTTTCCTTTTTTCGCCCCCGACTCTTGGTGCCTTTCCGAGGCCATGTCTGAGGTCGGTGTCTGCCAAATTTGACATTGATTGAGGCATAATCGAACAGACCACTGGGAGGTGGGGAAGGGGGGGCACCAGAGGGAGACGAAAAAGGAGATTCACCTTTTTCTCGACTAATTTGGTCTAGGACTATATTACTTTTGTATTGCTTTAGTATATTAACATGCTTTAGACATATTTTATTTGTTATTTATACTAGTAGCCTATTGTGATGATTTTTCACGACCCAGATTTTTTGGTGCCCCCCCAAGCACTTGGTGCCCTACGCGCAGCGCGTGATGTGCGTGTGCGGAGCGCCGGCCCTGTTAGGGGTGGAACGGTACACAGAAGTCACGGTTCGGTTCATACCTCGGTTCAGACATCACGGTTCGGTACGATTTCTGTACAATGGAGGGAAAAGCAAAACAAAAATGCAGAAGGCATTGTATTTTTTAAACAAGTTTTATTAATAAAGGCATAGAACCAGTTTATTTGTAGTGCACTGACAATAGTTTTATATAATTCGTTTATTAATTAAATTAATAAAAAGACAAAAAGACCTTGCGATATGTTTGGTAATTGTACCTGAATTAATTTAAAATTAATTTGCTATATTTCAGATCAATATATTTGTTTTCCTTAATTTTAATTAACATTATTAATTAACAATGTAACATTATTCTAATCTGAATTATAAATAATTGATTTCTGTATAAAATAATACTACCATTAATAACGCATTCGATTTTCTTTTTTAATCAATGTAGAATGTTTAAGATTAGTGCTCCGAGGACGAGAAATGAAAACCAATGCAATGAATGTCCAAAAAAATGGGACCCACAGACTGTTTTGAAATGGAGTTGGATAAATATGTTTTGCTTTTAAAACAGTGTGTGTGTGTGTGTGTGTGTGTGTGTGTGTGTGTGTGAGAGAGAGAGAGAGAGAGAGAGAGAGAGAGAGAGAGAGAGAGAGAGAGAGAGAGAGAGAGAGAGAGAGAGAGAGAGAGAGAGAGATTTTGGTTGGGTGACAGTTGTAGGTTACAGTTTGACAAGAGTTTACAGTGTGACAAAAGCACAATGTTGTGTTTTATTGCGAGTGTACACAAATATAAGTAAACACTTTGCAGGTTTAATGATCTGTATGAACAAAATGACGGAATATGTTTTTTATGTTTCCACTGTTCGATCGCGGCCGCGCCTCTCTCACACACACACACTCCAGCATTGCAATCTTGACATCGCAGCCTGTTCATTATGCGGTCACACCAAACGCGAATAGAGCGTTAAATTCGCGTCTAGTTCGACGCTAGTCCAAAGCGAATAGGACGCGCGTATAAGCCAACGTTTGAAGTGAACGCGCATTCAGAGCAAAGCCGATGGTACAGATTATGTGTCCCTAAAGAACCCGCGTATCTAACAGTAGTTCCGCATTACATTAATTAATTTCCACGCGAGTTTTATTTATTTTTATACCGTGTATTCTCCGTGTAAATTCGTGCAATTTAATAAGTGTGAATTGCGACTTCTCTTTGTGTTAAGTCAGCCTCAGACTCCGATAGCCTGTGGGGGGTTGGAGGGACATTGCTGGACAAAGGTGTTAATGTTCCTCTTTCATATGGAGAGTGTCGGATAGCCAGCCTGATGAGCAGGCAAAATTATTGTAAGGATAAATCTGTGTCCAAATGTAGACCCCATATCTTATTCAATTATAAATATTGTAGTTTATTTATTGTAGCCTATTTAAAGTTTTTTTCACACAAAATTTCAATTGAAGTTATTGTAAGGTGAATTCAACAAGGCATGCTGTGTCTTTGAAGCAACAATTAAAGGTTAAATAATTTTTTCGTGATTTGTATGGCTGACACGCAGCGACATATACAGTATTATCAGCTGTATGATGTGTTTTTACCCTGAAATGATTAATTTCGAGAGAGACGCGGCGCGCGCAGCGAGGGAGACAAAATAAACTTGTTAAAAAGAGATCCAGCGCGAGAGAGGCAAAGAGAAACGCATGTTTTTAATTTAATTATGTTTCTTTGGACAATTTTCGTTTTGTAGGCCTACTGTTTTAATTGTTTAATTTAGCTGTAATTTCTTTGGCAATACAAATTTAAAACGTCGCAAGAATAAGATTAGCCTAGTGTTTCTTATTTTGCATCGCAAAAGAAATAAACTCTAAACAAGATGCAACCCTGTTTTAAATTAAACAATTTAAACCTTGAAATGTTTGAACTTGGTTTCAAACTTAAGTAATTTTAGTGTTCTTTTACATTACACAATAATTTAGCAGACTAAAGACGAGCTTCTTCATTTTCATTTTCTGATGCAATCGGCTGACAATCTTCCTTCATCAGTTTTTGTCGTTTGTGCAGCGGCTGCGGTTCTACAGGAATGTAGCAAATTTATGTTGTAATGATAATCAAACAAAACTGTTGACTTTAAATAAGTAAACAGATATAAACAGTTACCTATTTAAGCATCAAGGTGGGAAAATATAAACGCTGTAGGACAACATCGGTTAACAACATATAGGCCAACGCTACATTGAGATTCGATCTCGGGTGGATTGAAGCTCCTCGAAGTTCGTGTTTTTGCGTTGATCACTGAGCTATACCGTCTGTACGCTAATAAAGTTGTAAAGCCTCATTGATGTAGCCTAAATGTTTTTATTGCAATGTTTTATGTTGAAATGTTTTCATTATTTATTCAATTACATTTCAGTAGCCTAATTTCAGTATTGTGATTATGAATTATTTTAACTACGTTTCACTTGTTGAATTCTTCTGCTACCAGCTTTCAATCGCTCTGAATCAGCGCGGTGCGGCAGCAGATTACGCATTAGAGAGAATAAACCGGAATAAACGAACACTTTTCAGAGTCTATGATTGTAGCGCCTCTTAGCGGTAAAAGGCAGCAAATACACCACACATTTTACCGCAGCGGTGGAACGGCTGATGTGGGCATTGTCATGGCTTGCCTCGACATTTGCGTTTGAATAGCGCGCGTCCTCCGTGGGCGTGTCAGATTAACGCGTAATGAAGTGCAATGAGCTGGGGAAAAAAATACTGACAGCACTCTCTTTTCATACAGATTGCATGAACTGAGAATATTTGTTTTTTATATAAATTACTTCATTTAAAAGAAGAGAATTTAAGCTTCATAAAGAAAAACCTCTCGTGCCTGTGTGACAAGTAATCGCGGAGTTACAGTTAATCTTAGGACGCGTTTCAGAATGGACTTCACTGACAGAGAGAACGCAGAACTCGCATCATGTTTGTTTTTCTTTATTTGGTGAAAAGCACAACACTTTGTTTTTATTGTGAGTATCCACAAAAAAAATAGAAACTTAACAGGATCTAATGATGTACAACACTTATATGTAAGATCAAAATTAACCGAGTATTTTGAGTCTCTTTTACACTGATAAGAAAAAAAGCGAGACAATCGCGCCGGCGCGATAGCCGACCCCAGGGGGTTAAACGTGCTTGTTGCATATCTCTATTTTATATTTGATATGGTCTATTGGTGAAGTAGCCTATAGCATTGATTACTGTGGAGGGAGGGGTGTGGGGATTCAAATAATTCAGGAGAAGCAGGGATGTTTAGACCAGAAGGAAATCCCAGTCCCCCCTGGCAAATCACACTTTACTTAAAACCATGTTTTTAAAAACTCTAGGTTGTAGGGAATCAAAAAAATAATAATAATAGGCCTAATAAAAAAATATATATATATATATATATATATATATATATATATAGGCTATATATATATATATAAAATTACTTTTTTTACAGAACTGCTTTTGAAATTACGATTGGTACCCGATTGGTACAGATGCAAAGTCGTTCTGTTGGATACTATTGTTCCTTAGTGTAAAATGGAAATGCATGGTAATTTTATTTTATAAATATAAGCAAAAAACTGTATGGTGTAACAGAGTTTTAGAGCTAGACAAATCTCTCTGCATTAATAAATATAAAATTTACAGTACACAATGTTTGTTCGAGATTCGAACCCGTGTCATCTTGATGATCGAACCGTCAGTTCTACCGCTCGGCTATTAATTTCCTCACTGAGAAATACCCAAACGTTTGTTTCTCACATGAGCAAGAAAACGTTTTGTCGTTAGCCTGTGAGTGTAGGCCTACTTTAGCCTACATGAATAAAAGTAGACCTTTTACAGTTTTAAAAGATGATATCTTATCTGTATGACCAACAATTACGCAGTAAGTTCTTTTAGCTGTTATGAGAAAAATAAATTCAAATGAACGCGCCGCCGCGTTTGTCAAACTCTAATTCAACATGCCAGAATAAAGCCAGATTTTAGAATAATGCATAGCCACTCGGCGTGGTGTGCCAAAATACCCTAATTATAAACTTCAATATTTCATTCAAAACCATCTCAAAACGCTTTGTGACATTTTAAAAAGCCGTGAATGTATTAAGGCCACTGGAACCAGGATCGTACCTGAAACGCGCTGCATGTCTCAATACAGGAGCAGAAGCGCTGGTTCAGATTGTATTGTTTGTTGTTTAAACGTGCATGTTGCATATTTAAAAATATTTGTTTAAAAATAAATGTTTGTTGTAGGCTTATTTGTAAATTACCATAACTTGTAGAATTTCATCCTTACTGTTAATTGACATTAGCCCCACTTACGTTTTGATAAATGTCCCTTTGCGCCACCTGGCGGTCATTTCGCGAGCGACTTTGAAATGCGACTGGTTTATTTTTATTTTATTGGTCTACTTTAAAAAATAATACTTTATAAGACATTTATGGGAAAAGACTATTTTCTTTTCAAGATGTTTCCAACTGTAACTTTGAACCAATTCTGTAGAATGGCCCATATAGCATTTGACCAGGATTTGTTTCCAGGTATGACTAAAAATGTGCTTTTGGCTTTCATTTATATTTTGATTGTTTGTATATATATATATATATATATATATATATATATATATATGTGTGTGTGTGTGTGTGTGTGTATATATATATATATATATATGTAGGCTATATATATACAAGAAAGAATGCAATGACAATATATATATATATATATATTAGTGCTGGGCAACGATTAATAAATTTAATCGCGATTAATCGCATGATGTTCTTGCGATTATTCGCGATTAATCGCATTGTTACGCGCAATATTGAATAATGAATTCTAAAGTAGTGTATTGCGCACTTTTGATTTAAATGTACTGCTACAAAAGTGCAATAACATGTGGTTTGCAAAAACTTTAAACAAATAAGGTGCTTTTATACCAGCAGTATTCCATTTACACAGTATCAATAAAATATTTCTTGTAAATCTCAACTTAAACATTAATGTAATCAAATCAAATATTTAAACAAAGCTATTTGCCACTGCCATGGCATTACCTTTTTTCTAGCTTGTTAAAACGAGTCCAGTTTTCTTTTCTTTTTCTTTTTTTCTGAACAGGTATCTTGTATCAGGGAGCAGCAGAAACAGTCTATGTAGTCAAAGGGTCATGATCACTACTACAGAGTCGACCAATGTTACTTCTCTGATAGCAGCTTAGGTTTGGTCATGGCATGCCATGGTTTCCCACGTAAGATTACATTAAACAGAGGTAAAGCCCAATTTATACTTCTGCGTCGAACTCACGCCGTAGCTGTGTAGCGCGCGTACCCTGACGTGCATCTCTCCAAAAATGTAACGTCAATTCTACGCGTACCGCAAGCGCTGTGATTGCTAGAACCGCTCCCCGGGTTTCACACTCTCCCTCTGCATGTGTAATTGCACGTCAACGCGGACAACGACGCAGATATATAAATGAAAACTACACGTAGTCTATAGCGTAGAGGCTCCGGCGTAGGTCCGACGCAGAAGTATAAATCAGCCTAGAGTGAGGTGAAGTGGTCGAGCACAGGTGCAGCGACAAGCGGGTGCGTTCCTGTGAAACTGTTGCGGTCATGCTCGCCTCACGCACGCGCCCGCGCGTTGCCGAAGTTGAATTGTCTAACTTTTTGTACACGACGCGCAGCACAAATCATTGGAAGAGAGACTGATCCTCGGCTCGCTGTTTGTGAGTTTCCAGAATCTAAATAGTTATCAGGACATCAACAGGAGGGAATTCACATGGAGCATCCCCGCTAAACTAAACGCAGGCCTATCAGGTAAAGTTAAGTATAATTTTAATTTAAGTTAAAAAGGCCACAGCTGCGTAGCGCACAGAAGCCGTTGCCATGGTTACTATCCATAGAGCGCCTGTCATTCACTCGCGGAGCGCTGTCTCCCTTTCTGTTCACCTGAGAGAACCTGCCAAAGCCTCTCCACTGCTTGTTTGGGTGGGTTATTTGCTGGCTGACCAACATCCCACCCCTGATCCATGGTTTGACTGTAGGCCTATGTGTATTCAGAGCCAGTGAGCAACGGACTTTCAAAATAATAATAATTAAAAAAAAACTGCGTTAACGCGCAATAAAAAAATTGTCGGCATTAATTAATAAATGCGTTAACGCGATAATAACGCGTTAACTTGCCCAGCACTAATATATATTGTCCTTGCATTCTTTCTTGTGTGACACCCCTGAATGAAAGGCTCATTATTATGCAGGGTCACTGTCTGAGAACCACTTAATTATTCATGATAGGGGTTGAGCCGTTCCGCCCATCCGCATATTGCCTTGGCAAACAAAAAAATGTTTTTCACAATTTAAAACAATCTATTGTTTTATGTGAATGATTAGGAAGGATGATTTTCAGATCATTTTGAAGCAAAAACTCTAGACGACTACGTACATTAGTCAAAAGTCTTGTGGACACATATTTAGTATGTTTTTTGTGTCCTTATTTCAAAAACTTAATTTTTTAGTTTTTTCCATAACCATGCATAAACAATATTCCCTCAAAAATACAAACATGTACATACATGTTGCTCACACATTATGGTAGAACTGTTTGTGCTAAATAGAGTGTAATTTCACCTGTGCCATTAATATGTTTATAAGCAACTGAAAAAAGCACAAATGTCAGAGCATGTCAAAACATCTCAAGGACCCCAAAAACACCTTGGTCCCCAGAGGGTTAACTGGGTGGCTGGAGAAGGAAGCTCAAGGCCCGTCGTCTTAGGACAATTGCTCTTAAAGTGTCCAGGTTTAAAGCAGTTACGACAAAGCCTCTGGCGCATACAATGAGTGTGTAGTGTGCTCTTTAGATCGACATACTCTACATGCTGAGCTCAAATTGGGCTTGGGGTATGAAGTTCTGACAGGACAGTTTGGGTTGGATGAGGACAGTGAGGCAGTGCAGAGAGATAAAACTTTATCCATCATGCCAACCAACTGCTGCATACTAGCGTCAAGAGTAAAAGGAACAGCGTTGGGGTTCAGCTGACCAGTTAAACATGGTAACTGACTTGAGAAGACCTCAGGCTGTTTGGGAGGACTGGGTACAGGATCTTCACAGACAGTCACAGTGTTCTGATGGCAAGCTGACACAGGCAATGAGCGTGCAGGTCTGGCAAAAGCTCTCTTCAGGTTCCTGTGATGACTATCCAGTCGCTCTTGAACTTCAGCGGCACTCCACGGTTCAGCAGGCTTGAACTGAAAAGAAAAAAGCAAGACCAGGATCCGGACAGTGTGAGATAAACATCATAACAGCTTCAGTAACAGGGTCCTCAACAGACTTGTTGCGCCTATGCAAACACTCATCAGCCACATCAATCGCCTTATTCAGTCTTATCCAGTAGTCCATTGGGCTCCCGTCTGTCCTAGGCAGGGTGTTGTAAAAGACAGCCATAGGCATGTTTGAATACATCAACTCACTGAAATTACGCTTCAGTATGTCAAACACTGTGGCGGGGAGCACTGCAGCAGTTTTCCCTGGGAAGCTGCGCAAGGACACTTTGACTACATCCCTCGCTTTTCCAGCTAACCTGCTCAAAATGAGATCAGAGGCAGTTTCATCAGTGCATTTCTTTCTGTTCATATAACTGTACATCAAGTCTTCCCATTCATGCACAGTAAATTAATCACTTTGATCACCTCTAAAGAAAGGTGGAGGTGTAACATCGTGTTGGACAATCACTTTAAAATTAGAAGCATCAACACATTCCCTTGAATGCTGCACATTTGACTTGGGCTGCAATGGGCTGGGAAGTTGCGTTAAATTGAGACTGGCTGAAATGCTCTCACCAATTTTCTGTGCCAAATCAGAAATAATACCTCCTAGAGACTCAAGTGTAATGACGTGATCAGCATTTGGGCGTGTAAAAGGGGTTGACCAAGCGGCTGGGCTTCCTGAAGTACCAATAGCTGAATCAGATGCATGTAAATGGTCAATTTCTGAATTAAAGAGTGCCCTCCCTCTTCCAAAACATTGAGGCAAAACTCCAGACATATTGTCAGGACGATTAAGTACAGCCCCAATACCCCTGCCTACTGGCACTAAGCCGTTGTACAGGGCTAAAATCATCCTGACTGACAGTGTCCTCAAACATCACTCAGTTTTGAATAGAAAACACAAAGAAAAATGTAATTGTGATGACGGGTCCTAAGTAGTGATGTTACGTCTGACACCGACGCTCCGAAGCTTGCTTCAAACTCGAACGGTCCTTGCAATGAACCACTGCTTCGGAGCTTGTATCATTACGTCATTAATCACGTGAAAATGACGTCTGAAGCAAACACACTGCTTCACTCCTGTAGTGAACCACCTGACTGCTTTGACCGCCCAATCCAGTGTTGACAGGTTTGAAACCTGGCGGCTGTATTTCTTATAAAAGTGAAGCCAAACCATGGCAACACCGTGGGTTGTAGTAGTCGGTGTTTGGATTGGTGTTATTGTTGAGGAGAGTGGATTGATTTTATGGTTTACTGGGCCACCCACACAGCAATATATCCTCATTTATACCAGCTTTCTAAACTGTTTTTGTGTACTCCTGCATCATCTGTTCCATGCGAGAGGATATTCTCTAAAGCTGGTGAAATTGTTTAAAAAAAGAAAAGAAATCGCCTTTCACCAAAGACTGTGGAGAAAATAATATTTCTGAATAAAAACCATACCTTTTAATGAACACTTTGTATAAGCCTTCTGTATGATGTAGCCTACCTAAAGCACACCTTCTGACACATTTTATTATTATTATTAATTTGAGAACATATGAACATTGTTACATAAAAATATGCATCAAAGACAGAAACTTCAAAAACTCTCTGCTACATTATACAAGCACAACCAGTTACACAAGCACATCCTTTTCAACATACAAAAATAACAGTCCCACCAGTTAACAAGTTATAGAGTTCTGCTTCCCACAGCTAAACAAGATAAAGCTTTCACACATGATAGGCTACTGCCCTGCTAAAAAAAACTATAGACACCATTACAGAAATTCTACTGGATTTAATGGTTTTCATGGGAATTTTATTGGTTATAATGGAAATTATAGTGGTGTCTGTGGGTCTCTACTGATTATGTGTTGGGTTCTATTGGTGGGGGCATTAAATCCTAATGGAATATGTGCCAAACACACTACAAAAATAATTCTGTAGTGGTTTAAATGGTAAAAGCCAGTTTAATAGAAAGCATTAGAATTTCTGTGATGGTTTCCAACTTTTTTTAAGCTGGTCTGATCTTCTGTCCTTGTCTAAAGAAATAATTACACACACACATCATGCTTAATGTTTTATTATCAAGGTGAACACATGAAATTCATCAGTGTCTGTAAACTTCACCTACATAAATGAGTTTCACAGCACTACACTGTTTCAGCTTTGATCTCCTCGGTAAACACGTCATAAACGGGGCGTTAACATACACTCACCGGCCACTTTATTAGGTACCCCATGCTAGTAACGGGTTGGACCCCCTTTTGCCTTCAGAACTGCCTCAATTCTTCGTGGCATAGATTCAACAAGGTGCTGGAAGCATTCCTCAGGGAGTTTGGTCCATATTGACATGATGGCATCACACAGTTGCCGCAGATTTGTCGGCTGCACATCCATGATGCGAATCTCCCGTTCCACCACATCCCAAAGATGCTCTATTGGGTTGAGATCTGGTGACTGTGGAGGCCATTTTAGTACAGTGAACTCATTGTCATGTTCAAGAAACCAATTTGAAATGATTAGAGCTTTGTGACATGGTGGAAGTAGCCATCAGAGGATGGGTACATGGTGGCCATAAAGGGATGGACATGGTCAGAAACAATGCTCAGGTAGGCCGTGGCATTTAAACGATGCCCAATTGGCACTAAGGGGCCTAAAGTGTGCCAGGAAAACATCCCCCACACCATTACACCACCACCACCAGCCTGCACAGTGGTAACAAGGCATGATGGTTCCATGTTCTCATTCTGTTTGCGCCAAATTCTGACTCTAACATCTGAATGTCTCAACAGAAATCGAGACTCATCAGACCAGGCAACATTTTTCCAGTCTTCAACTGTTCAATTTTGGTGAGCTCTTGCAAATTGTAGCCTCTTTTTCCTATTTGTAGTGGAGATGAGTGGTACCCGGTGGAGTCTTCTGCTGTTGTAGCCCATCCGCCTCAAGGTTGTGCGTGTTGTGGCTTCACAAATGCTTTGCTGCATACCTCGGTTGTAACGAGTGGTTATTTCAGTCACTGTTGCCCTTCTATCAGCTCGAACCAGTCTGGCCATTCTCCTCTGACCTCTGGCATCAACAAGGCATTTCCGCCCACAGAACTGCCGCTCACTGGATGTTTTTTCTTTTTCGGACCATTCTCTGTAAACCCTAGAGATGGTTGTGCGTGAAAATCCCAGAAGATTAGCAGTTTCTGAAATACTCAGACCAGCCCTTCTGGCACCAACAATCATGCCACGTTCAAAGTCACTCAAATCAACTTTCTTCCCCATACTGATGCTTGGTTTGAACTGCAGGAGATTGTCTTGACCATGTCTACATGCCTAAATGCACTGAGTTGCCGCCATGTGATTGGCTGCTTAGTAATAAAGTGTTAACGAGCAGTTGGACAGGTGTACCTAATAAAGTGGCCGGTGAGTGTATAAGCCTACTGGCATTTTATGGTTGTCAGCTTTGTTGCATTACATTTACTTCACCAGGAGATGGTGCTGCAATTTCTATCTGAATGAAGCTTCGAGTAATGAACCATTTTCGACACAATTGTATCGGAAAGCAATAATGCTTCGAAACGCTTCGAAACACTCCGAGTCGAGTGTGAATAGAAAGCGCGTAAGTGATTCAGTGCGTGCAGAAAACTGAACAGATCATTCAAACTGATTCGCGAACCGATTTAGACAGATCTGCCAACTTGTTTGATGAAGTCTTTGAACAGAATCGACAAAAAAAAAGAGTGATTCATTTGTAAATTGAGCATCGCTCGTGCCCATAAAAAAAGATATAGCCCAAATGGCCCAAATCTCGTTATATGCAGGGATGCAAACGGCGCACTTTATTTTAATGCAAACATGTTGTTAAATGCGCAGTTTATTCCAAACGCGCTGTATCTTTTTTTATGGGCACGAGTGATGCTCAATTTACAAATGAATCACTCTTTTTTTTTTTGTCAATTCTGTTCAAAGACTTCATCAAACAAGTTGGCAGATCTGTCTAAATCGGTTCGCGAATCAGTTTTAACGATCTGTTCAGTTTTCTGCACGCACTGAATCACTTACGCGCTTTCTATTCACGCTCGACTCGGAGTTGTAACAGGAAGATTTAAGAACATCAAGAGCATTGGATGAAGTGGCCGTGGACCTACAGTACAGTCTAGTGAAAACAAATCGACAAATCTATCAAATTGTTTGCCAGCGATGAAGATCTTTATTAGTTGAACATCTTTGTATGCTGTCTGTGAATGAATGATTCCACAGGACGACACATTCGATTTCATTTCATTCAGGTAATACATTTTACAACCAAACAGATTATTACGCCACGATAGCACGATCCATCTGCTGTCAAGACGCTGATCTTGACCATGGTGTTGACAAGAGACAGGAATATGATTGCAGACATCACGAACAATGTTTCCATGTGCAGTTTGTTAACGTTAGACGTCGATCGTCTTTTTGTCTGGTACTAATACAGTTCACTAGCTAAACACTAAGTTATCATTAGCTAGTTCATGCTTACAGCTGTGTGACGGTATTAGGCCTTACAAGATCAAGTTCAGGCGCCAGGGGTAAAAACCACCACAATTATTTAATTAATCACTCATAAATACTACACATAGAGATGATATTATCAATTAAGAAACAACAGAACAAGGAACCAGAAGTAAAGTCAATTTAATATCTACTAGTCAAGTTCAATTCCAATCATATTGTATTTTCATTCAGCACATCAATACATTCCATTCCAAAAGTAATAACTAGAATGGAAATAAGATTTAATGAACATGTTCTATTAATCTCAGTCCCAGGAACATTTACCTTTTAATTACCTTACAGTAATAAATGAATGACAGATAAATCAAAATAAACAATTCAGCTAATTAAATGCAATGCAATAAATCGTATGCAGAAAGAAATCAAAATACAATAAAGCAACCACATAAGTGAAAAAACAAGCAAAAAACAAAAAAACGTTTGCTTACCATATCACTCATTGACTACTGGGGCTGAAATACAATTCATTACATCACACACAATATTTACAAAGTAATTCGGCAACTCGAGCGCCAAAAATAAACCCCAAAAGAAAAATCCTTCCTACCACAAAAACCTCCTCAAAACATAGTACCTATAATGCCCTGAATCCACATCTAAACACAATATAACCGGATTGGAAACCGCTCTCTCTCAACCACTCCAATCACACGCAAATCACACGCTCCATTTACACGCAAAACCCGCTCTCGAACCAACTTTCCAATGCTTTACGAAATTCAATGAGGGAAACATATTCCTCAAAATATGAATCGCAAAACAGAAAAAGTCCGCAGCATTAATACATCAATGCAGCACGGCCTACAACAACCATACTCACAAGCCGTCTGCTAACGTGACCATGACCGCGAATAACCCACGCCTGACAACAAAGGCGGAAGAGCGAGAGAGAGAGAGAGCGAAGCGCAATCACACTTCCTTAAAATAACTTCCCACCTGGTTCCCCGGATATACGCATAACAGCGCCATCTCCAATACGTAATAAGAAAAACATTGACGACTGTCACATTCTTCCCCCCGTGGAGAAAGATTCCCTAATATTCTGGAACATACCATATGCTCATCAACAGGGAAATGTCAATACATGAAACACATGAAACCCTACAACAACGACAGCATAAAGCATTAGTTCCTGCATTCAACATTTAGATTTCCATCATTTGTAAAATCATTGCAAAATGGAGTGCTAATTAGACTAGGACATCATTATATCCAGATTAAAACCCTAGAAACTCCTCATCATCTGACTCTTCAGCAAAAGTTCTCAAGGCTTCCTCCATTTCCTTAAGATCAAACTCGTCAGCGGCAGGGAAGGCAGGCTTCAAATTACACACATGGACAGTACGCAAATCCTCTCCATTGTCCTCACGCACAACCCGAAAATTTACTGGACCTAACTTTTCTACAATTCGATAAGGCCCAATCCATTTGGCTGCAAACTTGGCTGCAAATTGTTGAGAAGCCTTGGAGAGGGGATGTGCCTTCATCCAAACCCTATCTCTCCTGGAATAAGTCACATTCCTACGACCAGCATCATAAAAACGTTTCTGCTTCTCTTTCGCTCGGGACAAGTTCTTCTCTACAATCTCCTGCAAATCTTTAAGAACCCTGAGACTAGTCTGGTGTGGTTCTAGAACACGTTCAAAAGGTCCTTTCAACCTTCTTTGCAAGAGTAATTCTGCTGGGGAGTATCCAGTACTCTCCTGAACAGCAGAATTGATAGCATACCTCAGCTCTGGCAAATAATGATCCCAATGATTATGCTCACCAAACACATAAGACGATATCATCCCCTTAACAGTCCGATTCACACGTTCTGTGAAGTTGGTTTGGGGATGGTATGCGGTTGTCAATTTTTGTACCACACCCCACCTGCTACACAGCTCTCGCAAAATTTCAGAGGTAAACTGAGGACCTCTGTCCGATAACAAGAAATTCGGAACACCCCACCGTGTCAATATCTCCTTCCTAAGCGTCTGCGCGATTACCACAGCAGTAGCTTTCCGAAGTGGAAACAACTCCACCCAATGGCTATAATAATCTACTACCACCATTAGTTGGGTGTTACCTTGCGTACTACGAGGCAACGGTCCCATAAGATCCACGCCAAGCAATTCCCATGGTTCATGTGCTTCAGTTTGTTGTAACAGGCCTGCTGGTTTACGACACTCAGGCTTACACTGTTGACAATTGACACAATTCTTAACAAACTTTGAAACATCCCCCCACATATTTGGCCAAAAAGCAACCTCTGTTAACCTTTTTTGTGTCTTATAACGGCCAAAGTGTCCACTTAATGGGTTGGAATGATATGCTTCCAACATAGTCTGGCGAAGGTTCTGTGGGACATACACTTGAAAATAGGTTCCTTTGGAAGGATGAATCACCTTCCGGTAAACTTTATCCTCTAAGATAACGAATCCAGAACCAGACTCCTCAGGACTCTGCAGATTACCAACTATATTCTGATATACCTTTTGGACCTCCATATCTTGCTGTTGTGCTGTCCAAATATCCTCGTCAGAAAGAGGAAACTGTAAAACCAAACTGTCTGGGGTTTGCTTAGCATAAGCAGCAACTATTGGTGTAGCGTCATGGTTACTGATACGGGACAAAGCATCAGGAGCACTGTTAAGCTTTCCCTTGCGATATTCAAGAGTGAATTCAAACTCTTGCAATTTCAAAGCCCACCGAATCAGGCGAGAGTTTGCTTTGGTAGTGTTAAACACCCAAAGGAGAGATGCATGATCAGTCACAACGATAAAAGATTTGCCCTCCAAATAATGCCGCCACCTTTCGACCGCCCAGACAACAGCCAAACACTCCCTCTCTGTGGTGGAATAATTCCTTTCTGCCCCAGTAAGTGTACGACTTGCATATGCCAGTACTTCTTCAGACGCACCAAACATAGATGGACGTTGACCAAGAATAGCACCCAAACCTGTTGAACTAGCATCTGTATAAACTATAAATGTGCAAGCATGGTTAGGGTGTCCCAATATTGGTGAAGAAGACAGATGTATTTTCAAATTCTCAAAAGCAGCCTGACAATCAGCTGACCAATGGAAACGCGCCCCTTTTCGTTTCAAGGCGTTTAAGGGTTCGGCAATGGCTGAAAAATTAGGAACATACCGATGATACCATCCACTCATCCCCAAGAACCGCTGAAGTTCTTTTAGATTTTTGGGTATAGGGAAATTTTGGATTGCCTCTGTTTTAGCAGGATCCGCTTTCACCCCTTTGGTGGTCACCACGTGGCCAAGAAACGTAACCTCAGTTAAACAGAAATGACACTTCTGAAGTTTCAGCGTTAATCCTGCCTTTTGTAAACACCTGAAAACCCTTTGGAGATCTTGTATATGCTGACTGAAATCTGATGAATAAATGACTATGTCATCTAGATAAACCAAACAACACTGTCCTAAACACTCAGCCAACACCCTATTCATGAGCCGCTGAAATGTAGCTGGGGCATTTTTCAAACCAAAAGGTAAAACCTTAAATTCATACAGCCCAAAAGGGGACACAAAGGCAGTTTTAGCCATACTGTCTGGGTCCATTGCCACTTGCCAGTACCCGCTGTTAAGATCCAGAGTACTGAACACACTGGCTCCCGCAAGTGACTCCAGGATTTCACCCACCGTAGGGAGAGGGAATGCATCACTTTCACTCACAGCATTTAATCGTCGATAATCAACACAAAAGCGCTGGCCTCCATCTTTTTTAGGAACGAGTACTATAGGAAATGCCCAAGGAGAATGAGATGGCTGAATAATATCTCGTGAAAGCATATCATCAATCTGATCCTTTACTATTTCCTTCTTATGTACTGGTAACCTATAGGGCTTTTGTGCTACAACCACATCTGTACGGACAGCGATCTTATGCTGAACCAGATGAGTTCTGCCAAGAGAAGGAGTACACACTTCAGGATGATCATACAAAAGTGTAAAAAGAACATGAGACTCTTTGTCTGGCAATTTACTCTCACTGACCTTGCTTTGTACTAACTCAACAAGTTCTGTAACAGTTTTTTCCTGCACACAGTTCTCCATACACTCACTTACTGACCATTCCAGTTGGACAGGAGGAACAGAGGAATACAGAGATGCAGTAGGCTTACCATACCCAGGTGGTTTACAAGACTTCCAAGCATCCCCCGAGGTAATTGGTGGTTGGAAGGGGAAAACACGATTTTCCAGGTCTCCCGAAAAGCTGTACAACTGATCTTTAATATTAAGCTGCAACCCCGCCAACGCTATAAAGTCCAACCCCAGCACCATTGAGTAGACGAGTTTCTGAGCTGCAAGGACTACTGTAGGAACCTGAAAATGCCAATCATGCAAATAAAAATCAAGCATTTTCTGTCCGAGAGGAACAGTAGCATCACCATTAGCCAAATAAAGTGGTCCTTCACGCCATGCATCAAGTTGCTCTTTAGGTCCTTTCATCTTGTTCCATAAATCAAAATGTAATAATGTATATGTGGCCCCTGTATCTACAAGTGCTTTCCCAGTACAGTTCCTCACAGTTAAGGGAACCACTAACTGTTTAAGAGCTACAGAGCCAACTCTCCTGTCCTGTTTGCTACCAATTGGATCTTTCTTTTCCAGTCTTTGCACATCATAAGCAGAGACTACACCTCGTGGATGGCTACGACCCTGAGGTTCTTTACAACCCTGTGCATGCCCACCATAGTGTTTTCCACTCAAAGAACCCTTGAAATTAGGACAAGAACCTGGAGAATGATTTTCATGACACCTCCAGCACAACAAGCTTGAATTTCGTTGCTCTGAAGGCAAGACAGCTTTTAATTCTACCTCTTTAATTTTTCTAGCCTGTGAATTCTGATCAAATGTAGTGTTCTTGGACAACTGAAGCTGATTATACTTTCTCTGATGATCATGATCCCTTTCTATTTGAGTTCCTAGCCTCACTAGTTCCTCAACAGTTTGTGCACGACCTCGAAGCTGACTAGCAAAACAAGGGTTCATAGCTTTAAAAAGAGCTTTTAAAACCTCATCCTCAGTAGCTTCCTTTTTCCAACGCTTAAACAAGGCTTGAAATGAGAAAGTAAAATCACGAACACTTTCATTTGCCCCTTGTAACCGATTTCGTACCTGGTCCTCCAACACGTCTTGATAGTCTTCCGGCAAAAAAACAGCTAAAAAAGCTTGCTGAAAACTTTCCCAAGTGTCAACTTTAAATCTCACTGTCTCCCACCAATCACGGGCAGAAGCATGCAAAACACTACGCATTGTTGCAAGAATCTCACCATTTGACATTGGTCTAAGAGCTAAGAAATCTTTACATCTTTCCAAGTAAACTAGTGGATCACTCTCATCATGCACTCCACCAAAAGATGGAAATATCATTTTAATAGGCAGGACACGACCACAGGTTAAATTAGATGGAACAGAAACCTGACTAACCAAATCACCAGTATTACCAGGTACTCTTGAACCTGAACATACCTGAGAAGGAGTAGAGGCAACATCAACATCCTCCCGCTCAACTATCTTACTGTCATGTTGTGAGCTTTTCTGCATAAGGGCATCCAGAGAAGTTTGCATAGTAAACACTTGCTGCTGCAGACTGCATACTTCATCTCGTAACTCCTTTCCACTTACACTATGTTCTTTAATAGCTGTTTTAAAAGAAGAAAGTAATGAACTGCTAGTATCCTCAACCAATTCCTTAAACTCAGTACATGATTGTCTTGCATTCCACTTAATGGCATCAATTGTTTGACTGGTAAAAACTTTCATACGATCATTAAGGACCTCTAAAAAATCAGTTTGCGCCTTTTCAACCAGTGTCAATGTCTCTTTAGGAATGTCTTTAGCACCAGATTTAGCATTTTCCTCAAACCATTTTTTCTGCCAGGCCACAGTATCCACAAATACACTCTTAAGTGAATCAATTGCTTGAGAAAATATTGTTAAATCATCTGCCTGGTTTCCTGAACCAATTAAAGGAACACCAAGAAATGGTTGTTCTAAACCGGTGTTATCGTCTAATAAAGACCGTTCTACACTCCGAGGAGTGGAAGGGCTATCATGAAATGGTCCCAGACTACTATCATCTCCAGGTCCAGTAAAATTTATAAGAGAAAAACAGGATTCCATAGTTACACAGATAATCACAATAGACCAATAACCACACAACATCTGAATGTCCCTGTTCGGGCGCCACTTCTGTGACGGTATTAGGCCTTTAGGATGGGTACATGGTGGCCATAAAGGGATGGACATGGTCAGAAACAATGCTCAGGTAGGCCGTGGCATTTAAACGATGCCCAATTGGCACTAAGGGGCCTAAAGTGTGCCAGGAAAACATCCCCCACACCATTACACCACCACCACCAGCCTGCACAGTGGTAACAAGGCATGATGGTTCCATGTTCTCATTCTGTTTGCGCCAAATTCTGACTCTAACATCTGAATGTCTCAACAGAAATCGAGACTCATCAGACCAGGCAACATTTTTCCAGTCTTCAACTGTTCAATTTTGGTGAGCTCTTGCAAATTGTAGCCTCTTTTTCCTATTTGTAGTGGAGATGAGTGGTACCCGGTGGAGTCTTCTGCTGTTGTAGCCCATCCGCCTCAAGGTTGTGCGTGTTGTGGCTTCACAAATGCTTTGCTGCATACCTCGGTTGTAACGAGTGGTTATTTCAGTCACTGTTGCCCTTCTATCAGCTCGAACCAGTCTGGCCATTCTCCTCTGACCTCTGGCATCAACAAGGCATTTCCGCCCACAGAACTGCCGCTCACTGGATGTTTTTTCTTTTTCGGACCATTCTCTGTAAACCCTAGAGATGGTTGTGCGTGAAAATCCCAGAAGATTAGCAGTTTCTGAAATACTCAGACCAGCCCTTCTGGCACCAACAATCATGCCACGTTCAAAGTCACTCAAATCAACTTTCTTCCCCATACTGATGCTTGGTTTGAACTGCAGGAGATTGTCTTGACCATGTCTACATGCCTAAATGCACTGAGTTGCCGCCATGTGATTGGCTGCTTAGTAATAAAGTGTTAACGAGCAGTTGGACAGGTGTACCTAATAAAGTGGCCGGTGAGTGTATAAGCCTACTGGCATTTTATGGTTGTCAGCTTTGTTGCATTACATTTACTTCACCAGGAGATGGTGCTGCAATTTCTATCTGAATGAAGCTTCGAGTAATGAACCATTTTCGACACAATTGTATCGGAAAGCAATAATGCTTCGAAACGCTTCGAAACACTCCGAGTCGAGTGTGAATAGAAAGCGCGTAAGTGATTCAGTGCGTGCAGAAAACTGAACAGATCATTCAAACTGATTCGCGAACCGATTTAGACAGATCTGCCAACTTGTTTGATGAAGTCTTTGAACAGAATCGACAAAAAAAAAGAGTGATTCATTTGTAAATTGAGCATCGCTCGTGCCCATAAAAAAAGATATAGCCCAAATGGCCCAAATCTCGTTATATGCAGGGATGCAAACGGCGCACTTTATTTTAATGCAAACATGTTGTTAAATGCGCAGTTTATTCCAAACGCGCTGTATCTTTTTTTATGGGCACGAGTGATGCTCAATTTACAAATGAATCACTCTTTTTTTTTTTGTCAATTCTGTTCAAAGACTTCATCAAACAAGTTGGCAGATCTGTCTAAATCGGTTCGCGAATCAGTTTTAACGATCTGTTCAGTTTTCTGCACGCACTGAATCACTTACGCGCTTTCTATTCACGCTCGACTCGGAGTTGTAACAGGAAGATTTAAGAACATCAAGAGCATTGGATGAAGTGGCCGTGGACCTACAGTACAGTCTAGTGAAAACAAATCGACAAATCTATCAAATTGTTTGCCAGCGATGAAGATCTTTATTAGTTGAACATCTTTGTATGCTGTCTGTGAATGAATGATTCCACAGGACGACACATTCGATTTCATTTCATTCAGGTAATACATTTTACAACCAAACAGATTATTACGCCACGATAGCACGATCCATCTGCTGTCAAGACGCTGATCTTGACCATGGTGTTGACAAGAGACAGGAATATGATTGCAGACATCACGAACAATGTTTCCATGTGCAGTTTGTTAACGTTAGACGTCGATCGTCTTTTTGTCTGGTACTAATACAGTTCACTAGCTAAACACTAAGTTATCATTAGCTAGTTCATGCTTACAGCTGTGTGACGGTATTAGGCCTTACAAGATCAAGTTCGGGCGCCAGGGGTAAAAACCACCACAATTATTTAATTAATCACTCATAAATACTACACATAGAGATGATATTATCAATTAAGAAACAACAGAACAAGGAACCAGAAGTAAAGTCAATTTAATATCTACTAGTCAAGTTCAATTCCAATCATATTGTATTTTCATTCAGCACATCAATACATTCCATTCCAAAAGTAATAACTAGAATGGAAATAAGATTTAATGAACATGTTCTATTAATCTCAGTCCCAGGAACATTTACCTTTTAATTACCTTACAGTAATAAATGAATGACAGATAAATCAAAATAAACAATTCAGCTAATTAAATGCAATGCAATAAATCGTATGCAGAAAGAAATCAAAATACAATAAAGCAACCACATAAGTGAAAAAACAAGCAAAAAACAAAAAAACGTTTGCTTACCATATCACTCATTGACTACTGGGGCTGAAATACAATTCATTACATCACACACAATATTTACAAAGTAATTCGGCAACTCGAGCGCCAAAAATAAACCCCAAAAGAAAAATCCTTCCTACCACAAAAACCTCCTCAAAACATAGTACCTATAATGCCCTGAATCCACATCTAAACACAATATAACCGGATTGGAAACCGCTCTCTCTCAACCACTCCAATCACACGCAAATCACACGCTCCATTTACACGCAAAACCCGCTCTCGAACCAACTTTCCAATGCTTTACGAAATTCAATGAGGGAAACATATTCCTCAAAATATGAATCGCAAAACAGAAAAAGTCCGCAGCATTAATACATCAATGCAGCACGGCCTACAACAACCATACTCACAAGCCGTCTGCTAACGTGACCATGACCGCGAATAACCCACGCCTGACAACAAAGGCGGAAGAGCGAGAGAGAGAGAGAGCGAAGCGCAATCACACTTCCTTAAAATAACTTCCCACCTGGTTCCCCGGATATACGCATAACAGCGCCATCTCCAATACGTAATAAGAAAAACATTGACGACTGTCACATTCTTCCCCCCGTGGAGAAAGATTCCCTAATATTCTGGAACATACCATATGCTCATCAACAGGGAAATGTCAATACATGAAACACATGAAACCCTACAACAACGACAGCATAAAGCATTAGTTCCTGCATTCAACATTTAGATTTCCATCATTTGTAAAATCATTGCAAAATGGAGTGCTAATTAGACTAGGACATCATTATATCCAGATTAAAACCCTAGAAACTCCTCATCATCTGACTCTTCAGCAAAAGTTCTCAAGGCTTCCTCCATTTCCTTAAGATCAAACTCGTCAGCGGCAGGGAAGGCAGGCTTCAAATTACACACATGGACAGTACGCAAATCCTCTCCATTGTCCTCACGCACAACCCGAAAATTTACTGGACCTAACTTTTCTACAATTCGATAAGGCCCAATCCATTTGGCTGCAAACTTGGCTGCAAATTGTTGAGAAGCCTTGGAGAGGGGATGTGCCTTCATCCAAACCCTATCTCTCCTGGAATAAGTCACATTCCTACGACCAGCATCATAAAAACGTTTCTGCTTCTCTTTCGCTCGGGACAAGTTCTTCTCTACAATCTCCTGCAAATCTTTAAGAACCCTGAGACTAGTCTGGTGTGGTTCTAGAACACGTTCAAAAGGTCCTTTCAACCTTCTTTGCAAGAGTAATTCTGCTGGGGAGTATCCAGTACTCTCCTGAACAGCAGAATTGATAGCATACCTCAGCTCTGGCAAATAATGATCCCAATGATTATGCTCACCAAACACATAAGACGATATCATCCCCTTAACAGTCCGATTCACACGTTCTGTGAAGTTGGTTTGGGGATGGTATGCGGTTGTCAATTTTTGTACCACACCCCACCTGCTACACAGCTCTCGCAAAATTTCAGAGGTAAACTGAGGACCTCTGTCCGATAACAAGAAATTCGGAACACCCCACCGTGTCAATATCTCCTTCCTAAGCGTCTGCGCGATTACCACAGCAGTAGCTTTCCGAAGTGGAAACAACTCCACCCAATGGCTATAATAATCTACTACCACCATTAGTTGGGTGTTACCTTGCGTACTACGAGGCAACGGTCCCATAAGATCCACGCCAAGCAATTCCCATGGTTCATGTGCTTCAGTTTGTTGTAACAGGCCTGCTGGTTTACGACACTCAGGCTTACACTGTTGACAATTGACACAATTCTTAACAAACTTTGAAACATCCCCCCACATATTTGGCCAAAAAGCAACCTCTGTTAACCTTTTTTGTGTCTTATAACGGCCAAAGTGTCCACTTAATGGGTTGGAATGATATGCTTCCAACATAGTCTGGCGAAGGTTCTGTGGGACATACACTTGAAAATAGGTTCCTTTGGAAGGATGAATCACCTTCCGGTAAACTTTATCCTCTAAGATAACGAATCCAGAACCAGACTCCTCAGGACTCTGCAGATTACCAACTATATTCTGATATACCTTTTGGACCTCCATATCTTGCTGTTGTGCTGTCCAAATATCCTCGTCAGAAAGAGGAAACTGTAAAACCAAACTGTCTGGGGTTTGCTTAGCATAAGCAGCAACTATTGGTGTAGCGTCATGGTTACTGATACGGGACAAAGCATCAGGAGCACTGTTAAGCTTTCCCTTGCGATATTCAAGAGTGAATTCAAACTCTTGCAATTTCAAAGCCCACCGAATCAGGCGAGAGTTTGCTTTGGTAGTGTTAAACACCCAAAGGAGAGATGCATGATCAGTCACAACGATAAAAGATTTGCCCTCCAAATAATGCCGCCACCTTTCGACCGCCCAGACAACAGCCAAACACTCCCTCTCTGTGGTGGAATAATTCCTTTCTGCCCCAGTAAGTGTACGACTTGCATATGCCAGTACTTCTTCAGACGCACCAAACATAGATGGACGTTGACCAAGAATAGCACCCAAACCTGTTGAACTAGCATCTGTATAAACTATAAATGTGCAAGCATGGTTAGGGTGTCCCAATATTGGTGAAGAAGACAGATGTATTTTCAAATTCTCAAAAGCAGCCTGACAATCAGCTGACCAATGGAAACGCGCCCCTTTTCGTTTCAAGGCGTTTAAGGGTTCGGCAATGGCTGAAAAATTAGGAACATACCGATGATACCATCCACTCATCCCCAAGAACCGCTGAAGTTCTTTTAGATTTTTGGGTATAGGGAAATTTTGGATTGCCTCTGTTTTAGCAGGATCCGCTTTCACCCCTTTGGTGGTCACCACGTGGCCAAGAAACGTAACCTCAGTTAAACAGAAATGACACTTCTGAAGTTTCAGCGTTAATCCTGCCTTTTGTAAACACCTGAAAACCCTTTGGAGATCTTGTATATGCTGACTGAAATCTGATGAATAAATGACTATGTCATCTAGATAAACCAAACAACACTGTCCTAAACACTCAGCCAACACCCTATTCATGAGCCGCTGAAATGTAGCTGGGGCATTTTTCAAACCAAAAGGTAAAACCTTAAATTCATACAGCCCAAAAGGGGACACAAAGGCAGTTTTAGCCATACTGTCTGGGTCCATTGCCACTTGCCAGTACCCGCTGTTAAGATCCAGAGTACTGAACACACTGGCTCCCGCAAGTGACTCCAGGATTTCACCCACCGTAGGGAGAGGGAATGCATCACTTTCACTCACAGCATTTAATCGTCGATAATCAACACAAAAGCGCTGGCCTCCATCTTTTTTAGGAACGAGTACTATAGGAAATGCCCAAGGAGAATGAGATGGCTGAATAATATCTCGTGAAAGCATATCATCAATCTGATCCTTTACTATTTCCTTCTTATGTACTGGTAACCTATAGGGCTTTTGTGCTACAACCACATCTGTACGGACAGCGATCTTATGCTGAACCAGATGAGTTCTGCCAAGAGAAGGAGTACACACTTCAGGATGATCATACAAAAGTGTAAAAAGAACATGAGACTCTTTGTCTGGCAATTTACTCTCACTGACCTTGCTTTGTACTAACTCAACAAGTTCTGTAACAGTTTTTTCCTGCACACAGTTCTCCATACACTCACTTACTGACCATTCCAGTTGGACAGGAGGAACAGAGGAATACAGAGATGCAGTAGGCTTACCATACCCAGGTGGTTTACAAGACTTCCAAGCATCCCCCGAGGTAATTGGTGGTTGGAAGGGGAAAACACGATTTTCCAGGTCTCCCGAAAAGCTGTACAACTGATCTTTAATATTAAGCTGCAACCCCGCCAACGCTATAAAGTCCAACCCCAGCACCATTGAGTAGACGAGTTTCTGAGCTGCAAGGACTACTGTAGGAACCTGAAAATGCCAATCATGCAAATAAAAATCAAGCATTTTCTGTCCGAGAGGAACAGTAGCATCACCATTAGCCAAATAAAGTGGTCCTTCACGCCATGCATCAAGTTGCTCTTTAGGTCCTTTCATCTTGTTCCATAAATCAAAATGTAATAATGTATATGTGGCCCCTGTATCTACAAGTGCTTTCCCAGTACAGTTCCTCACAGTTAAGGGAACCACTAACTGTTTAAGAGCTACAGAGCCAACTCTCCTGTCCTGTTTGCTACCAATTGGATCTTTCTTTTCCAGTCTTTGCACATCATAAGCAGAGACTACACCTCGTGGATGGCTACGACCCTGAGGTTCTTTACAACCCTGTGCATGCCCACCATAGTGTTTTCCACTCAAAGAACCCTTGAAATTAGGACAAGAACCTGGAGAATGATTTTCATGACACCTCCAGCACAACAAGCTTGAATTTCGTTGCTCTGAAGGCAAGACAGCTTTTAATTCTACCTCTTTAATTTTTCTAGCCTGTGAATTCTGATCAAATGTAGTGTTCTTGGACAACTGAAGCTGATTATACTTTCTCTGATGATCATGATCCCTTTCTATTTGAGTTCCTAGCCTCACTAGTTCCTCAACAGTTTGTGCACGACCTCGAAGCTGACTAGCAAAACAAGGGTTCATAGCTTTAAAAAGAGCTTTTAAAACCTCATCCTCAGTAGCTTCCTTTTTCCAACGCTTAAACAAGGCTTGAAATGAGAAAGTAAAATCACGAACACTTTCATTTGCCCCTTGTAACCGATTTCGTACCTGGTCCTCCAACACGTCTTGATAGTCTTCCGGCAAAAAAACAGCTAAAAAAGCTTGCTGAAAACTTTCCCAAGTGTCAACTTTAAATCTCACTGTCTCCCACCAATCACGGGCAGAAGCATGCAAAACACTACGCATTGTTGCAAGAATCTCACCATTTGACATTGGTCTAAGAGCTAAGAAATCTTTACATCTTTCCAAGTAAACTAGTGGATCACTCTCATCATGCACTCCACCAAAAGATGGAAATATCATTTTAATAGGCAGGACACGACCACAGGTTAAATTAGATGGAACAGAAACCTGACTAACCAAATCACCAGTATTACCAGGTACTCTTGAACCTGAACATACCTGAGAAGGAGTAGAGGCAACATCAACATCCTCCCGCTCAACTATCTTACTGTCATGTTGTGAGCTTTTCTGCATAAGGGCATCCAGAGAAGTTTGCATAGTAAACACTTGCTGCTGCAGACTGCATACTTCATCTCGTAACTCCTTTCCACTTACACTATGTTCTTTAATAGCTGTTTTAAAAGAAGAAAGTAATGAACTGCTAGTATCCTCAACCAATTCCTTAAACTCAGTACATGATTGTCTTGCATTCCACTTAATGGCATCAATTGTTTGACTGGTAAAAACTTTCATACGATCATTAAGGACCTCTAAAAAATCAGTTTGCGCCTTTTCAACCAGTGTCAATGTCTCTTTAGGAATGTCTTTAGCACCAGATTTAGCATTTTCCTCAAACCATTTTTTCTGCCAGGCCACAGTATCCACAAATACACTCTTAAGTGAATCAATTGCTTGAGAAAATATTGTTAAATCATCTGCCTGGTTTCCTGAACCAATTAAAGGAACACCAAGAAATGGTTGTTCTAAACCGGTGTTATCGTCTAATAAAGACCGTTCTACACTCCGAGGAGTGGAAGGGCTATCATGAAATGGTCCCAGACTACTATCATCTCCAGGTCCAGTAAAATTTATAAGAGAAAAACAGGATTCCATAGTTACACAGATAATCACAATAGACCAATAACCACACAACATCTGAATGTCCCTGTTCGGGCGCCACTTCTGTGACGGTATTAGGCCTTTAGGATGGGTACATGGTGGCCATAAAGGGATGGACATGGTCAGAAACAATGCTCAGGTAGGCCGTGGCATTTAAACGATGCCCAATTGGCACTAAGGGGCCTAAAGTGTGCCAGGAAAACATCCCCCACACCATTACACCACCACCACCAGCCTGCACAGTGGTAACAAGGCATGATGGTTCCATGTTCTCATTCTGTTTGCGCCAAATTCTGACTCTAACATCTGAATGTCTCAACAGAAATCGAGACTCATCAGACCAGGCAACATTTTTCCAGTCTTCAACTGTTCAATTTTGGTGAGCTCTTGCAAATTGTAGCCTCTTTTTCCTATTTGTAGTGGAGATGAGTGGTACCCGGTGGAGTCTTCTGCTGTTGTAGCCCATCCGCCTCAAGGTTGTGCGTGTTGTGGCTTCACAAATGCTTTGCTGCATACCTCGGTTGTAACGAGTGGTTATTTCAGTCACTGTTGCCCTTCTATCAGCTCGAACCAGTCTGGCCATTCTCCTCTGACCTCTGGCATCAACAAGGCATTTCCGCCCACAGAACTGCCGCTCACTGGATGTTTTTTCTTTTTCGGACCATTCTCTGTAAACCCTAGAGATGGTTGTGCGTGAAAATCCCAGAAGATTAGCAGTTTCTGAAATACTCAGACCAGCCCTTCTGGCACCAACAATCATGCCACGTTCAAAGTCACTCAAATCAACTTTCTTCCCCATACTGATGCTTGGTTTGAACTGCAGGAGATTGTCTTGACCATGTCTACATGCCTAAATGCACTGAGTTGCCGCCATGTGATTGGCTGCTTAGTAATAAAGTGTTAACGAGCAGTTGGACAGGTGTACCTAATAAAGTGGCCGGTGAGTGTATAAGCCTACTGGCATTTTATGGTTGTCAGCTTTGTTGCATTACATTTACTTCACCAGGAGATGGTGCTGCAATTTCTATCTGAATGAAGCTTCGAGTAATGAACCATTTTCGACACAATTGTATCGGAAAGCAATAATGCTTCGAAACGCTTCGAAACACTCCGAGTCGAGTGTGAATAGAAAGCGCGTAAGTGATTCAGTGCGTGCAGAAAACTGAACAGATCATTCAAACTGATTCGCGAACCGATTTAGACAGATCTGCCAACTTGTTTGATGAAGTCTTTGAACAGAATCGACAAAAAAAAAGAGTGATTCATTTGTAAATTGAGCATCGCTCGTGCCCATAAAAAAAGATATAGCCCAAATGGCCCAAATCTCGTTATATGCAGGGATGCAAACGGCGCACTTTATTTTAATGCAAACATGTTGTTAAATGCGCAGTTTATTCCAAACGCGCTGTATCTTTTTTTATGGGCACGAGTGATGCTCAATTTACAAATGAATCACTCTTTTTTTTTTTGTCAATTCTGTTCAAAGACTTCATCAAACAAGTTGGCAGATCTGTCTAAATCGGTTCGCGAATCAGTTTTAACGATCTGTTCAGTTTTCTGCACGCACTGAATCACTTACGCGCTTTCTATTCACGCTCGACTCGGAGTTGTAACAGGAAGATTTAAGAACATCAAGAGCATTGGATGAAGTGGCCGTGGACCTACAGTACAGTCTAGTGAAAACAAATCGACAAATCTATCAAATTGTTTGCCAGCGATGAAGATCTTTATTAGTTGAACATCTTTGTATGCTGTCTGTGAATGAATGATTCCACAGGACGACACATTCGATTTCATTTCATTCAGGTAATACATTTTACAACCAAACAGATTATTACGCCACGATAGCACGATCCATCTGCTGTCAAGACGCTGATCTTGACCATGGTGTTGACAAGAGACAGGAATATGATTGCAGACATCACGAACAATGTTTCCATGTGCAGTTTGTTAACGTTAGACGTCGATCGTCTTTTTGTCTGGTACTAATACAGTTCACTAGCTAAACACTAAGTTATCATTAGCTAGTTCATGCTTACAGCTGTGTGACGGTATTAGGCCTTACAAGATCAAGTTCGGGCGCCAGGGGTAAAAACCACCACAATTATTTAATTAATCACTCATAAATACTACACATAGAGATGATATTATCAATTAAGAAACAACAGAACAAGGAACCAGAAGTAAAGTCAATTTAATATCTACTAGTCAAGTTCAATTCCAATCATATTGTATTTTCATTCAGCACATCAATACATTCCATTCCAAAAGTAATAACTAGAATGGAAATAAGATTTAATGAACATGTTCTATTAATCTCAGTCCCAGGAACATTTACCTTTTAATTACCTTACAGTAATAAATGAATGACAGATAAATCAAAATAAACAATTCAGCTAATTAAATGCAATGCAATAAATCGTATGCAGAAAGAAATCAAAATACAATAAAGCAACCACATAAGTGAAAAAACAAGCAAAAAACAAAAAAACGTTTGCTTACCATATCACTCATTGACTACTGGGGCTGAAATACAATTCATTACATCACACACAATATTTACAAAGTAATTCGGCAACTCGAGCGCCAAAAATAAACCCCAAAAGAAAAATCCTTCCTACCACAAAAACCTCCTCAAAACATAGTACCTATAATGCCCTGAATCCACATCTAAACACAATATAACCGGATTGGAAACCGCTCTCTCTCAACCACTCCAATCACACGCAAATCACACGCTCCATTTACACGCAAAACCCGCTCTCGAACCAACTTTCCAATGCTTTACGAAATTCAATGAGGGAAACATATTCCTCAAAATATGAATCGCAAAACAGAAAAAGTCCGCAGCATTAATACATCAATGCAGCACGGCCTACAACAACCATACTCACAAGCCGTCTGCTAACGTGACCATGACCGCGAATAACCCACGCCTGACAACAAAGGCGGAAGAGCGAGAGAGAGAGAGAGCGAAGCGCAATCACACTTCCTTAAAATAACTTCCCACCTGGTTCCCCGGATATACGCATAACAGCGCCATCTCCAATACGTAATAAGAAAAACATTGACGACTGTCACATTCTTCCCCCCGTGGAGAAAGATTCCCTAATATTCTGGAACATACCATATGCTCATCAACAGGGAAATGTCAATACATGAAACACATGAAACCCTACAACAACGACAGCATAAAGCATTAGTTCCTGCATTCAACATTTAGATTTCCATCATTTGTAAAATCATTGCAAAATGGAGTGCTAATTAGACTAGGACATCATTATATCCAGATTAAAACCCTAGAAACTCCTCATCATCTGACTCTTCAGCAAAAGTTCTCAAGGCTTCCTCCATTTCCTTAAGATCAAACTCGTCAGCGGCAGGGAAGGCAGGCTTCAAATTACACACATGGACAGTACGCAAATCCTCTCCATTGTCCTCACGCACAACCCGAAAATTTACTGGACCTAACTTTTCTACAATTCGATAAGGCCCAATCCATTTGGCTGCAAACTTGGCTGCAAATTGTTGAGAAGCCTTGGAGAGGGGATGTGCCTTCATCCAAACCCTATCTCTCCTGGAATAAGTCACATTCCTACGACCAGCATCATAAAAACGTTTCTGCTTCTCTTTCGCTCGGGACAAGTTCTTCTCTACAATCTCCTGCAAATCTTTAAGAACCCTGAGACTAGTCTGGTGTGGTTCTAGAACACGTTCAAAAGGTCCTTTCAACCTTCTTTGCAAGAGTAATTCTGCTGGGGAGTATCCAGTACTCTCCTGAACAGCAGAATTGATAGCATACCTCAGCTCTGGCAAATAATGATCCCAATGATTATGCTCACCAAACACATAAGACGATATCATCCCCTTAACAGTCCGATTCACACGTTCTGTGAAGTTGGTTTGGGGATGGTATGCGGTTGTCAATTTTTGTACCACACCCCACCTGCTACACAGCTCTCGCAAAATTTCAGAGGTAAACTGAGGACCTCTGTCCGATAACAAGAAATTCGGAACACCCCACCGTGTCAATATCTCCTTCCTAAGCGTCTGCGCGATTACCACAGCAGTAGCTTTCCGAAGTGGAAACAACTCCACCCAATGGCTATAATAATCTACTACCACCATTAGTTGGGTGTTACCTTGCGTACTACGAGGCAACGGTCCCATAAGATCCACGCCAAGCAATTCCCATGGTTCATGTGCTTCAGTTTGTTGTAACAGGCCTGCTGGTTTACGACACTCAGGCTTACACTGTTGACAATTGACACAATTCTTAACAAACTTTGAAACATCCCCCCACATATTTGGCCAAAAAGCAACCTCTGTTAACCTTTTTTGTGTCTTATAACGGCCAAAGTGTCCACTTAATGGGTTGGAATGATATGCTTCCAACATAGTCTGGCGAAGGTTCTGTGGGACATACACTTGAAAATAGGTTCCTTTGGAAGGATGAATCACCTTCCGGTAAACTTTATCCTCTAAGATAACGAATCCAGAACCAGACTCCTCAGGACTCTGCAGATTACCAACTATATTCTGATATACCTTTTGGACCTCCATATCTTGCTGTTGTGCTGTCCAAATATCCTCGTCAGAAAGAGGAAACTGTAAAACCAAACTGTCTGGGGTTTGCTTAGCATAAGCAGCAACTATTGGTGTAGCGTCATGGTTACTGATACGGGACAAAGCATCAGGAGCACTGTTAAGCTTTCCCTTGCGATATTCAAGAGTGAATTCAAACTCTTGCAATTTCAAAGCCCACCGAATCAGGCGAGAGTTTGCTTTGGTAGTGTTAAACACCCAAAGGAGAGATGCATGATCAGTCACAACGATAAAAGATTTGCCCTCCAAATAATGCCGCCACCTTTCGACCGCCCAGACAACAGCCAAACACTCCCTCTCTGTGGTGGAATAATTCCTTTCTGCCCCAGTAAGTGTACGACTTGCATATGCCAGTACTTCTTCAGACGCACCAAACATAGATGGACGTTGACCAAGAATAGCACCCAAACCTGTTGAACTAGCATCTGTATAAACTATAAATGTGCAAGCATGGTTAGGGTGTCCCAATATTGGTGAAGAAGACAGATGTATTTTCAAATTCTCAAAAGCAGCCTGACAATCAGCTGACCAATGGAAACGCGCCCCTTTTCGTTTCAAGGCGTTTAAGGGTTCGGCAATGGCTGAAAAATTAGGAACATACCGATGATACCATCCACTCATCCCCAAGAACCGCTGAAGTTCTTTTAGATTTTTGGGTATAGGGAAATTTTGGATTGCCTCTGTTTTAGCAGGATCCGCTTTCACCCCTTTGGTGGTCACCACGTGGCCAAGAAACGTAACCTCAGTTAAACAGAAATGACACTTCTGAAGTTTCAGCGTTAATCCTGCCTTTTGTAAACACCTGAAAACCCTTTGGAGATCTTGTATATGCTGACTGAAATCTGATGAATAAATGACTATGTCATCTAGATAAACCAAACAACACTGTCCTAAACACTCAGCCAACACCCTATTCATGAGCCGCTGAAATGTAGCTGGGGCATTTTTCAAACCAAAAGGTAAAACCTTAAATTCATACAGCCCAAAAGGGGACACAAAGGCAGTTTTAGCCATACTGTCTGGGTCCATTGCCACTTGCCAGTACCCGCTGTTAAGATCCAGAGTACTGAACACACTGGCTCCCGCAAGTGACTCCAGGATTTCACCCACCGTAGGGAGAGGGAATGCATCACTTTCACTCACAGCATTTAATCGTCGATAATCAACACAAAAGCGCTGGCCTCCATCTTTTTTAGGAACGAGTACTATAGGAAATGCCCAAGGAGAATGAGATGGCTGAATAATATCTCGTGAAAGCATATCATCAATCTGATCCTTTACTATTTCCTTCTTATGTACTGGTAACCTATAGGGCTTTTGTGCTACAACCACATCTGTACGGACAGCGATCTTATGCTGAACCAGATGAGTTCTGCCAAGAGAAGGAGTACACACTTCAGGATGATCATACAAAAGTGTAAAAAGAACATGAGACTCTTTGTCTGGCAATTTACTCTCACTGACCTTGCTTTGTACTAACTCAACAAGTTCTGTAACAGTTTTTTCCTGCACACAGTTCTCCATACACTCACTTACTGACCATTCCAGTTGGACAGGAGGAACAGAGGAATACAGAGATGCAGTAGGCTTACCATACCCAGGTGGTTTACAAGACTTCCAAGCATCCCCCGAGGTAATTGGTGGTTGGAAGGGGAAAACACGATTTTCCAGGTCTCCCGAAAAGCTGTACAACTGATCTTTAATATTAAGCTGCAACCCCGCCAACGCTATAAAGTCCAACCCCAGCACCATTGAGTAGACGAGTTTCTGAGCTGCAAGGACTACTGTAGGAACCTGAAAATGCCAATCATGCAAATAAAAATCAAGCATTTTCTGTCCGAGAGGAACAGTAGCATCACCATTAGCCAAATAAAGTGGTCCTTCACGCCATGCATCAAGTTGCTCTTTAGGTCCTTTCATCTTGTTCCATAAATCAAAATGTAATAATGTATATGTGGCCCCTGTATCTACAAGTGCTTTCCCAGTACAGTTCCTCACAGTTAAGGGAACCACTAACTGTTTAAGAGCTACAGAGCCAACTCTCCTGTCCTGTTTGCTACCAATTGGATCTTTCTTTTCCAGTCTTTGCACATCATAAGCAGAGACTACACCTCGTGGATGGCTACGACCCTGAGGTTCTTTACAACCCTGTGCATGCCCACCATAGTGTTTTCCACTCAAAGAACCCTTGAAATTAGGACAAGAACCTGGAGAATGATTTTCATGACACCTCCAGCACAACAAGCTTGAATTTCGTTGCTCTGAAGGCAAGACAGCTTTTAATTCTACCTCTTTAATTTTTCTAGCCTGTGAATTCTGATCAAATGTAGTGTTCTTGGACAACTGAAGCTGATTATACTTTCTCTGATGATCATGATCCCTTTCTATTTGAGTTCCTAGCCTCACTAGTTCCTCAACAGTTTGTGCACGACCTCGAAGCTGACTAGCAAAACAAGGGTTCATAGCTTTAAAAAGAGCTTTTAAAACCTCATCCTCAGTAGCTTCCTTTTTCCAACGCTTAAACAAGGCTTGAAATGAGAAAGTAAAATCACGAACACTTTCATTTGCCCCTTGTAACCGATTTCGTACCTGGTCCTCCAACACGTCTTGATAGTCTTCCGGCAAAAAAACAGCTAAAAAAGCTTGCTGAAAACTTTCCCAAGTGTCAACTTTAAATCTCACTGTCTCCCACCAATCACGGGCAGAAGCATGCAAAACACTACGCATTGTTGCAAGAATCTCACCATTTGACATTGGTCTAAGAGCTAAGAAATCTTTACATCTTTCCAAGTAAACTAGTGGATCACTCTCATCATGCACTCCACCAAAAGATGGAAATATCATTTTAATAGGCAGGACACGACCACAGGTTAAATTAGATGGAACAGAAACCTGACTAACCAAATCACCAGTATTACCAGGTACTCTTGAACCTGAACATACCTGAGAAGGAGTAGAGGCAACATCAACATCCTCCCGCTCAACTATCTTACTGTCATGTTGTGAGCTTTTCTGCATAAGGGCATCCAGAGAAGTTTGCATAGTAAACACTTGCTGCTGCAGACTGCATACTTCATCTCGTAACTCCTTTCCACTTACACTATGTTCTTTAATAGCTGTTTTAAAAGAAGAAAGTAATGAACTGCTAGTATCCTCAACCAATTCCTTAAACTCAGTACATGATTGTCTTGCATTCCACTTAATGGCATCAATTGTTTGACTGGTAAAAACTTTCATACGATCATTAAGGACCTCTAAAAAATCAGTTTGCGCCTTTTCAACCAGTGTCAATGTCTCTTTAGGAATGTCTTTAGCACCAGATTTAGCATTTTCCTCAAACCATTTTTTCTGCCAGGCCACAGTATCCACAAATACACTCTTAAGTGAATCAATTGCTTGAGAAAATATTGTTAAATCATCTGCCTGGTTTCCTGAACCAATTAAAGGAACACCAAGAAATGGTTGTTCTAAACCGGTGTTATCGTCTAATAAAGACCGTTCTACACTCCGAGGAGTGGAAGGGCTATCATGAAATGGTCCCAGACTACTATCATCTCCAGGTCCAGTAAAATTTATAAGAGAAAAACAGGATTCCATAGTTACACAGATAATCACAATAGACCAATAACCACACAACATCTGAATGTCCCTGTTCGGGCGCCACTTCTGTGACGGTATTAGGCCTTACAAGATCAAGTTCGGGCGCCAGGGGTAAAAACCACCACAATTATTTAATTAATCACTCATAAATACTACACATAGAGATGATATTATCAATTAAGAAACAACAGAACAAGGAACCAGAAGTAAAGTCAATTTAATATCTACTAGTCAAGTTCAATTCCAATCATATTGTATTTTCATTCAGCACATCAATACATTCCATTCCAAAAGTAATAACTAGAATGGAAATAAGATTTAATGAACATGTTCTATTAATCTCAGTCCCAGGAACATTTACCTTTTAATTACCTTACAGTAATAAATGAATGACAGATAAATCAAAATAAACAATTCAGCTAATTAAATGCAATGCAATAAATCGTATGCAGAAAGAAATCAAAATACAATAAAGCAACCACATAAGTGAAAAAACAAGCAAAAAACAAAAAAACGTTTGCTTACCATATCACTCATTGACTACTGGGGCTGAAATACAATTCATTACATCACACACAATATTTACAAAGTAATTCGGCAACTCGAGCGCCAAAAATAAACCCCAAAAGAAAAATCCTTCCTACCACAAAAACCTCCTCAAAACATAGTACCTATAATGCCCTGAATCCACATCTAAACACAATATAACCGGATTGGAAACCGCTCTCTCTCAACCACTCCAATCACACGCAAATCACACGCTCCATTTACACGCAAAACCCGCTCTCGAACCAACTTTCCAATGCTTTACGAAATTCAATGAGGGAAACATATTCCTCAAAATATGAATCGCAAAACAGAAAAAGTCCGCAGCATTAATACATCAATGCAGCACGGCCTACAACAACCATACTCACAAGCCGTCTGCTAACGTGACCATGACCGCGAATAACCCACGCCTGACAACAAAGGCGGAAGAGCGAGAGAGAGAGAGAGCGAAGCGCAATCACACTTCCTTAAAATAACTTCCCACCTGGTTCCCCGGATATACGCATAACAGCGCCATCTCCAATACGTAATAAGAAAAACATTGACGACTGTCACAGCTGTTAGCTAACAATGACTATACCTAACGTTAGTTGTTCACTGGATCGACCAGCTTACATGCATCTTTCACTGTATTTTACTGAACTCAGCACAGAGCCAACCAACCCCGTGACGTCACCAGTTATAATACTGCACAATGGCGGCGCCCTTGCCGCTCGAAAGATATAACGGTGTTTCTTTTTTCTTTTATATGTTAACATTTGTCATGTTTCTTATATAATTTTTGATTATAGTGGTAATCCATCTTGTAAATTATGTAAACTTGACTGACTGCTTCATTTCCCCTTTAAAAACATCCCAAGCTAATGTTTGATGCACGGAATTTATTGTGTGGCTTTCCTAACCCCCATTGGTAAATAGATTATCACAGTGGAATAGTTATGCTATGCCACTTTCATCAAAACCTATTAGCTATAGCAATGTCATGTCATTAAATACGATAAACAGTGATTCTGGAACTCCTTAAACCGTTAAAAAACATATTACAGTATGTAACGTTAACCATATTCCGTCCGTTCGAAAAACAATTTGCACTAACTGTTCGTTACAAGCAGCATTTGCCGTCAGGCAGGTTGCTAACATAAACATATTTTTGCTAGCCTTATGTTACCTGCTGCAAAATTACACCATTTGTACAAGACAAGTAGAGCTATTTTTATGCAGTGTAATTTATTACTTTCCCACTATCTGGTATTTTTCTTAACCTTCTCTTCTTTTCTCTTCTTTCTTTTCTGGCTTCCTGAAGCATAATTCCGCTTCATGATAACTCCCGAGGAGGTTTGTATTTTGCCGGCAGCAGAGATCGCGTGGTTGGCTGGCTGCTGTCAGCGACTACTGAGGGGGCCCCCTTGAGGGGGATTCCGATAACAGTGTCATTGCACTTTACTGCATTGACTATCAAAGGGGCGCTCACAGTTTGTCGTTGCATTTTATTCCTAAACAGTCGTTGTCTTGGGGCCCCAGTCCAGCTCGGGGCCCCAAGCAATTGCTTGGTTTGCCTGTCCTGTTCCGACGGGCCTGATGGCACCACGTGTAACCGGTGGCTCGCGACACCAGTTTTAAAAACACTTGTCTGCGTTGTGTAGCGTTGTTGAGAAAGACACGGGACAACAGGCGGCGGTTTCACTGGATTTACTCTGATATATAAAACAAACAAGAGCAGCCTCTGAGTAAATCGCCCTTAAATTGTTCTCTTCAGTGCATTAACAATGCCAAGAGGAAGAATACAGAGAAAAGCCAGGGCTGGCTTCAGTAAGTGAAATGAACAAACGACTTACCCTCGAGGAGTGTTGCTGAACCGTCTAAGTACTGTGTCCTTCCATTCACTTGTGCATTTGCGTGTCAAGTCTTTCTCGAAAGCAAGCTGCACCAACCTGGCCTTTCTTTCGTGTAGCATTGTGCGTCTGTGTTCCGAAAAAACATTTTTCAGAGTGGAGAATGAATTCTCACACATTGCTGTGGATGCGCCAAATGTTAAGGCATGTTTGAAAGCAGTCAGCACACTGGGCATGGCAATCAGATGGTTGTGGTACGTTGAGATTATGTGCTGTATGGTCCAGTCCCCCTGCATTGCTTGCTTTTGTGACATTAAAAACTCTTTAGCAACTTCAAACTCAGCGTCAATCATTACAGGCGCGCTGGAAGCTGTTTCATGCGAGGGGGGCTGAGGGCTGGGTTGGAAAATATGTGACGTCATTGTGTTATGGCTGACGACAAGACATGACATTTCTCTGTATATGTTGTAGCCAATAAAGAAAACATATTTAGTTTCATATTTATGTTTAAATATTATAGGCTAATGTTATTTTTTATTTAATCCATGTTGATTATGAAAGTGAGCGTGCAGCGTGAGAAAAACATGATACATGAGATCATGAGATAAAATGTCTTTGTTGTTGTTGTTGTAGAAAGACTCTTTTAAAAATATTTTCGTTTAGTATAAATTGTATCTTAATTTTGATAAGTTTTATCAAACAATTGCCTGTATTTAATAGCTAAATAAGAAGCAAATATAGCAGACAATGTAAGGAGCCGGCGATCACTTGCATTGCACGTAAACTGGAGGGCGCCGAAACTCAGCTTGTGCCTCACAGATTTTATAAATATAGGATATCTATTAGCTTGAAATGTCTTCTTTTAAACGAAACTATTCAAAACGAAAAGAAATAGATGACTCTCTGATTATGTAATCAAATGTGCATTTCTCTCTGGCGTTCATGGCGAGTCCGCATAACTTCATCTTTGCAGCGACACAGAAAACACCTGTTTATTAATAAACAATTAAATGTCTCCTTGCTATTTTTGACACATTAATAATCATTACTTTCGCCGGTTCTTTGTGGCAAGGTTTATGAGTGCGGGCGTGCGCTTGAGTGCGGCTATATTAGGCTACGTAAACGCTCATCCTGTAGCCTATTTAAGTAATTAAATCAATATAAAGAGGGGCGATGTGTCCACAGTGGCTAAAATGAACAACTACTAATCGACTAGAAGAAAACTTTAGTCGGAGGCAGCCCTTATTCCACATATTCCACCAGCAGGCCATTCAGGGTTGAGCGCGCGACCCTGAGCGGAATGAGCGAGCGGAGGGATTCAGAAATGCGCTCTCCGCTCACATGCTCTGATCGGAACAAACTAAGCATGACAAATTCAAACTTTATTTCATTTTCTCCGTAGCTTGAACACTCAAACACAGCATGTCTATTTTCATTCCCCCCCCCCCCCCACGTTTTTTAGTACAATATTATGTTAGTCCACAGCCCCCACCAAGGGGGCTGTGGCTATGACGAGGGGGGGCTGCAGCCCCCGCAGCACCCCCCTTCCCTCGCTACTGAATCATTATAGTTTGTGACAAGTCGAGAATATGCTTCACAGCTTTCACATCAAGGAAGTTATCAGCCTCTGGATTTAGTGCTGCAAGTGCACTTGCCAGTTGTGAGTTGCGCTCGCTGAATCTACGCTCCAGTTCCCCAACCACCGAATCAATAGTGTTGTATTACAATCTCCGAAGTTCAGTTTCGAAGTCATCATCACTAGGGCTGTCGCGTTGAAGGAATTTCCCTTGCGGTAATTTTGAGTGGCTCAATAGCGCAATATGCGGTATTACCGCCATTTATTTATTTATTTATATTTATTTGTTGCTATAAATACGTGTTATGACGTGGTCAGCATACACAAAAACAATGCAACCAATGTAACCGAAACTAAACAGCGTCTCTGCGCATTGAAAGACTGTCACTCAGCGCGCAGTTACATTGTTATGCCAACGGACTGTCTTTGAGTGAGTCATTAAACCGTTCATTCAACGAAAACGTTCCAAATATCTGATTCCTTAAATGATAGATGTAATGAAACAAGGCGTTATTTTTTTTTTTTTTTAATTTGAGCTCCACTTTTCAAGGCTCAGCTGGCCAGCAATGCTTCACTTAATAGAGACCAATGCGTGACTCGCAGCTTTCCCCCCACGGCTTCCTCGCGCTGTGTAATGCTGACCAGCGCTGACGCCATTCATGGTAAATAGCCTACCCTTACACGTTAAAAGGATGATACGACAAATATTTTGCTTTCCTTGGAAACGGCAACCTTTTCACGAATATACATGACTTGACTTCAGAGACAGACGCAGGTAATCGCACGCGCTCAGGCGATCTCATTCTCTGTCTGTTTAGGCTTAAGTCCAAATCCACGAAGCCTCTGTACAAATCACCATGATAAACAGTCTTGTTATCATTATTAACTTATTTAACATTCAATACACATGGTACGAACTACGCAGAGATGGCTCGCACTCACGGCCGGATCCCCTCCCCCAGTACACCGGTACCTGTTCAGTAGGATGGACGCTGTAACGAGTGGAAATAAGGTATGGCCCCTTTAAGAGCTGCGCGCCCCCAACACCACATGCATACGGCGCCGGGTTATTTCTGTTTGATGCTCATTTTATCAGATCTGTTTTTTGCCGTAAAGCAATTCGTTACCTCGCGAGACCTGATATCACACGATACTTCCTAACACACAGCCGGCGGCTCGCCGGCCCAAAGTTGCAAGGGTGGTTTTGCGGCTCACAGGCACCAGGGGGGTGCGAGACGACCACCATTCAACACGAAATCGGTAATATAAACATTACAATGACTCCAAAGCTGTTCGGTTAAGGTAAAAAAGTTACTTAGTTCACCTTTAAGAATGACTGAGACAGTGGCAAGATGCCCTGTCCATCTCTGCGCCAGAAGACGTTTAAGATGCACACCTTTATAATGCATAGCAACCGTTGGCTTTCTACAGAATTTGTAGAGGGAATCGCACACCTCAAAAAACTCCAAAAGTGCGGTCTCTGCAGACATGGCATGAACCACGACCAAATGCAACTGATGGTTGAGGCAGTGCACATATGGTATCTCACGTCCAAGTCTGTCTTGTAGAATTTTCTGAACACCACCACGTTTCCCCGACATAAGTGCAGCTCCATTATATACCTGACTCAGAATTTTTGAGCTATCCAGGCCAACCTTGTTAAGCTCAGTCAGAACGGTGTCAGTTAATGTCTCTGCGTCACCTTTCTGAGCCGTAGCGATGCACAGTAGACGCTCTGTAACTTCGTAAGACTCATTCACAAATCGAAGCACAATCGATATATTTTCACATCCTGTGGGGTCACGCGTCCCATCAACTTTCAAAGTGTAAAAGGAGTCACCAACTTCCTCCACTATAGCCTCTGTCACCACACTACAGAGTGTTTTTATAAGTTCATTTTGCATATCATGACAGGTGTAAGTGGCATTGCGAGGGATTGTCTTCACCACATTCGCCAATTCAGGATCCTTTTGGATGGTGTAAAAAAGCATGGAAAGGAAAAGTCCAGACCCCCCCTCCGACATGTCATCAAAAGCGTCAATCTTTCCCCGTAGTGGCAACTGGTTTTCAACCAAGAACCCAACCACATCTATAAGTGAGGACACATAATACCGGTTTTTCCTTAGTTGATCTGCATTGACAAGGGTTGATACCTCATTCCCCGTCTTGCGACGCATCTCCCTCTCCTTCCACATTGCATAACAAGACATGTGGTCCTTTGAAGTTTCATGTTTATGAAATCCACGGTCTTTGGCCATAGCGTGTTTCCAGTTAGAATAGCCCACACTCGCGAAGGCATCTAATGTTCCAGATTTTCTAGTAATGCTGAACATCCGACAGCAAAAACAAAATGCTGCGTCTGCCTTGACACTGTACTCCAACCACTCTCTGTCGTGAAACCATTTATCAACGAATGATCGCCCCTTACCACTGTAAACAGTTACAGGATACTGTTTTAACACAGCTGTCAGTCCCGATATCATCAACCGCTGTCTGCTGACTTGGAGGGTTTTTAGATTGTTGCTCTATTGCTGCGTTAACATTAGTTAAGTCTGTTGGCGCCGGTGGTTGTCCGGAGCTAGCATCAGATGAAAAGCCAGCACGGCTCTCAGAGACAGTGCTACTGGTGGCGGTGGCCGGAGTGTCCGAGTCTGCTGATGGAAGAGGCTTAGCGGGACTAAACCATTTTCATAAATCCATTTTTTTATCTTTCGTTTATTAGGCCCGGGTAACAGTTAGCCGCTAGCTGTCTATGATATTATAAACGGACAAACTGTTCTTTTCGATTCAAACAACAACTTTTGCGTGCTGCAAATCAAATGTAACAATTTTACTCAGCAACCAATAAGGATTGACCAATGATGACCAATAGTCAATAGTCATGAACAACCAAAATTATTTATTTTGAAATCATTTCATTTTATTTCATTTAAGTTAAAGTTTGTACATTTAATATTGAAAAAAATAACTAAAAGGGATATTTTTTTGGGACACGCCATATAAAGTGCTCGTTGACTGCGATCTGTGGTGCTGAATAGTGTTCTCTTGTGGCTCGCGCTGCCACAAGAAACATCTTCACATGGACGCGTGCTTGATCAGTTGCGGAGAAATCTCTATTCGTACCGGTGAAATCACAAAGTAAAATGCACTCAAACATGTCCCTGACAACCACTGATAAACATAATCGGTTTTAATGAGGGAAAAAAATAAAATAATTATGCGAGTGTGGGTTAGAACCCAGAATCTTTTGCACGCTAGTCCAAAATTCCACCACTAGACCATTCAAGGACTTACAAATATAAGTTGGATTGAATATATCTAACGTTATTTCTTCACGTGAAAATTCTTGGCACTAACACATATTAGATCTCATTAGACAACAAATTAAACACAATGTACTATTTAAATAGATTGCTGGACATTTTGTGTTGTATAGCCTACATCTGATTTATGATTTAGCATTGTATTAGAAACTCTGGTAGGAGGGGCATCAATGAGCGCTAGGGGGGGCACGGCCCTCGAATGCCCCACCATAGCGCCGACCCTGAGTATACCAGATATATATGAAAATAGACAATTTTGTGTGAGTCAACACAGCATGGCTTAAATGGAGACAAGTCACAGGCATTCTCTGTGACCGTCGAATGCCCATATCACTCAAGGGCAAGATTTATAAAACCGTTGTACGTCCGGTCGCGTTGTACGGTTCCGAGTGTTGGCCAGCCACCATCAAACATGAGCAGTCCCTCCATGTTATGGAGATCAAGATGCTCCGCTGGTCCCTCGGCCTCACGCGATTCGACCGCGTCATGAATGAAGATGTGCGAAGGCGCATGGGCGTGGTGCCCATAGTCCAAAAGATGCGTGAAGCCCGACTCTGCTGGTATGGCTATGTCATCAGAAGTGGCGATGAGACAACGGTGAAAACGGCCTATAATCTATCACCACCCGGACGACGACCCCGTGGCCAGCCGAAAAAGCAGTGGCTCGATCGTCTGGCGGAGGATATGCGCGCAGTAAACATCACCACTGAAGATGCCCTGGATCGAGCCAAGTGGCGAAAAGCATGCAAGCAAGCAGACCCTATATAAATATGGGATACACGCTAAGACAGAGAGAGAGAGAGACAATTTTGTGTGAATTATAATAAACAATACATAAGTTTTAACAGTACACTTTCTGTACCTGTTACATATAGAAATCTGATGTAAACCAATGAGAATCTATCAATATTTCTCCAAATCTGCACATTTTTGAGCTAAAAGCCCTGACGGACGTTGTTTTGTCAAGCGTTGTCATGACGACAGCACACAAGTTTTTTTTCTGAATGGGAGCGGCTGACGCTCATAATTCATATTAAAGGTGTCGACTCATTTTTTAATTACATAACTCCTGAGACAAATTAAGACACAACTGTCAATATAAGTTTCTCAGAATACATTCGTGGTCAAATACTGAAACTTGAGTCTTATATCTTTTTAATGATGTATAGTTTGTCAAGGTTATAACATTAAATCTGATAGTAACTTTGAACTACTTCCACTACTGAAAACGTTTGGTCATCAACAGCGATCATCTTTGTTATTGCCATGGTCAATGCCTTTTGCTTCAGGTGGTCCTTGTGGAATTTCTTGGTCTTTTCCATCGCTTGTTCTATGGGGCTCGACTGGTGCAGCTACCGTAGCGTTAGAAGCAGCTTTCTTCCGCTGCTTGTTTGCATTAGCTAGTTTCTCATTTTCTTTGTATGCTTTGGGATGCTTGTTTTTTAAGTGGGTGAACAAATTGGTTGTATTGAAAGATTTGACACGAACTCCCCCTCGCACCACCCGGCCCTCACAATCATTGCAGACAGCATAGCGAGGATCCTCGTCAGACACTTTGAAGAACGACCAGACAGACGACATCGTTGCTCCCTCACCAAAGGCAAAGTTAAACTGACTTTGACTTTTTTTGTATATATCGTGCACCACTAATTTTAATACTTCACTTCTATAGCAGAACAGCTGGTCTCAAGTCTTCAACCTTCCTATGAGTTATTTAACATTGATAGGGTGAAATCATGCTATAATAAACTTGGATCACTGCCTGACTCATTTTCCTCCAGGGAAGATGGGAAAGCAATGACACCTCGACTGCTCTGGGTTATGGCGGCCATACACTGTGTGATTTTCGTCCGATTTTGAGCCGAATTCTGACTTGTGCGACTCTTTTTCGGGTCGGACCAATTTTCAGCTTTGTCGTGCGTCGTTTGTCGCGCAGTGTTCGTGCAGTATACAGGGAGAAGCGAGAGGCGATTAACCTCTCCCGATCAACAATCGGATGGTCGGATGAATTTCTGGCATGTCAGAAATTTTGGTCGCTCCTCGTGACTATATCGCACAGTTGAAGCAAAGCTACGAACGATTGCCCTAAACTCAGTGTTTTTTCCCTCACTGCGCCTGCGTGAAAACAGAAGTTTAACCATTTCATCTGCAGCAAAAATAAAATTAAAATAAAAACGAAAAGAGGGAGATCTTTAAGTTCTGTAGTTCAAACTAGCTACAAATTACTGTTGCTTACCTCCAGTTCGTGTTGCAAAATGGATTAACCATATATTACCCACGTCTTCCAAGCCACCTGCGATGTAACGCCTCTTTTATTAATTTGTTAAACAATGTTTTTGAAATAAACCTGTTTTTAATTTTCATTGATGATTGATTATTGCTATGCTCGGACATATTATAGACTGTTAATAGTTATTTATATGCCTATAATTCATTCTAATCGACCTAAATGTTTTAGACAATTTTCAATGAGGAGGAGTAAGCTTCTATGTAATATTTTATTATCCTCACAGCACGTTGGTTATGCAGTGATGTGCTGTGAAATTATTGCGTGGCAAATTAATTATAATAGTGGATCAATTTAATAATAAAATTAGCCTAGGCCTCCCCTAATAATGATAATACTAATAATAATTGAATGCATAAATTGGAAATGCTAAATCATCTTGATATTGATAGATGCTTGTTTTGACAATATCTCTGGATTAGGGCTGTCAGTTAAACGCGTTATTAACGGCGTTAACGCAAACCCATTTTAACGCGATTCATTTTTTATCGCGCGATTAACGGTCTTTTTGGCCTAGCAAACTTTGTAGTTTGCAACAGGACGCGGTATGTGCCGCGCGAGGACGTTTTGTTGCTTCGTCGACCAAAGCGCAAGAGCAGCGGCCCGCTCACCGCGGTTAAAATTAAAAAAAGTTCAATTTTGCCGCTGTGACGATTACCAGCGCGGCCAATAGAAACGTTTTGGCATCCAAAAAGTTTTGACAACTGGCGTAGCGCCGCGCATTCCGCGTCCTGTCTGAAAGCACCGGATCTAGCTAGACCGGAAACACACTGTCACGATGCTGTGTGAGGCAAGTTCAAAAGAGTTCACGAAGGCAAGCAAATCCAAATAATAGCAGTTTATTCCAGAAGAAGACGGGAACACGCACACATACGAGTGATACAAACAATACCGGACAACAGACAGAGCACAAGCAGGAACTAAATACACAGAGATAATTAACAAATGACTAACAGCTGTGATGAAGGTGATTGGTGTCCATGGTGACTGATCAGTGGCGGGAAAACCAGACAGGAAAACACATGTGAGGAGTGAAACTGTGACACACACTTTTAGCGAGCCGGACAAATAGTAGGTTAACGTTACGTTTTCAGTGGATGACTAGTGGTATGACAGTCTGAAATACCACTTGATGATGGCCGAGCACACACACACAGTTGATGCGAATTCTCCGCCCCCTCGTCAATATCAGGACCTCGCCAGTATTTCTTTCACCCTTTTATTGATGGACAGTGTTACATTGTGTGAGAGATTATTTGCTCCAAGTGAAAATATTTTAGTGTGAAATTGAACAGTATTGTCAATGTTGTTTTCAACAAAAACATTTGCGCAAAGCAAGCCGATCCACTTTTCCATGTTGATAAGAGCATTAAGATTAGAAAAAATAATGGGACAAAAAGAAATCAAGAGACATTTAGAATAGATACAAATGTGCGATTAATTGCGATTAATCGCGAGTTAACTATGACATTAATGCGATTAGTCGCGATTAAATATTTTAATCGTTTGACAGCACTACTCTGGATACATGATATCGTCTATAGGCGCAATCCAGGGGTTTATCGCAGATATTTCACATGTATAGTGTGAGCAGTGAAGTCGCAGCTCGATGATCGGACCGTATAGTGTGAGCACATAAATCCTGAACTTTGGCTTTACATCGCATGCGATTTACTCGTTCAGTGTGAGTAGGTACCGTGCTGAAATCGCACAGTGTATGCCCGCCTTTAGACGGGTTAGCGCCTCGGTTTTTACGAGATGCCGCTGCCAAAAATAGCCCCATACATCACACATATTTAATCTGTCGGTTGAAACTGGTGTTTCCCCCAATGACCCCAAGGGCCAAGGTAGTTAAAAGTAGTAGTCGCCTTTTTAAAAACTGTAACCGCCACGAAGATGGTACCTCAGGGCTCGCAAAATCGCTAGCCCGACGTCCCGGGGCTATTGTGTTTTCAAGTCGGGCTACCAAAATGCATAACCGGCCTGCCCGACGGGCTATCTGCAATAGTGTAATCAAATTCCCCTAAACTTCTGCCTCGCCCCGCTAAAAATGTGTGATTAAGTGTAAGCTACACAAATTCGTGTTCGCTTCAGTCTTGTTATAATCAGATTCAGCGCGTTCTTCATCTTCAATCAGCAGCTGCGCGCGTGCAGAGTGCACGTCAGAAAAAGAGGACAGGGTGTGTGTGTGTGTGTTCATCTTAGCCTCATTGGTCTGTCACTGCTTGTCAATGTCAGAATATTTGAGATGGCCAATCAAATAGGCGGGCTTTATGTTCACAGAAGCTGCTGCGTGAATTTTAGCAGAGTGACTGACGCTTCAGTTTATGACGCTTTCAGTTTTATTAAGTGCGAGATAAGATGTAAGTAGCTAAACTAAACATTTCATATTTGACAGTTTTTTTAGGTCACAAATGTTAAACGAATGACAAAAATAATCAGGCAAACTAATATACTGCAGGGCTCGAATTTCGGCGTGGGTATTGCGCATAATTCTAATCATTCCCGCAGGTCTCCCATTTATAATGCGGGAAATTCCCGCAATCGTAATCCACACAGATTATAAAATCAAATCATTCTTTTAACAATCTGCCAGACGCAATTTCACAAACAGCGTGAGTGTTCAGCACTCACTCACGGTCTTCTATTACTCACCCCCATATGCTGTACCAATCCCGTAAGACCTTCGTTCATCTTCGGAACACAAATGAAGATATTTTTGATTAAATCTGAGAGGTGGATCACTGCTACATAGGCTGCCTAAGGGAATGAAATTTGACGGCCCAGAAAGTCATTAAAGAAAATGTTTTAATATTCCATGTGCCTACAGTGGCTCAACTATAAGTTTATCAAGCGATGAGACTACTTTTTGTGCCAAAAAAAAACACATAAATAACGACTTTATTCGACTAATCCATTGCTTCCTTGTGTGCCTGAGACGAGAGTTGAAGAGATTTCCAGAACGCATGCGCGAGAACTGAGAAGAGGACGTTCTTCTTCTACTACTTCTTGTTCAGTTCTCGCGCATGCGTCGTGGAAATCTCTTGAACTCTCGTCTCAGGCCCACAAGGAAGTAATGGAGTAGTCGAATAAAGTCGTTATTTATGGGGTTTTTTCGCACAAAAAGTATTCTCGTCGCTTGATTGACATTGTTTTTGGCTCGTATGCAATCATGTACAACATTGTAGCAACTATCCTAGCAACCGAGCGGCGAGTTTTGCCACTGCAAGCACCCTCCATACATGAACACATGTTATCGTGCATACTGTAAACACAATCAAAGCTTCAAAAAAACATGAAGAACGGGACCTTTAAGAAGCGGATCTTTGACCTCCGGAAGCATCTCTTTCATTAGCTTAATTGGTATACGGTCTAATATACATGTTGTCGATTTAGATGATTAAAACAAAGTGGAAGCAATTGGAAACAACAGAACTCAGTCATGAAGTGGTAGGCTATGTAAAATCCCAGAGAGGGTCAGCGGATGCTTAGGCTCACAGTGCGCAGAAGGCTTTCTGCAACTTTCTGCAGTCAACAGCTACAGACCTCCAAACTTCATGTGGCCTTCAGATTAGCTCAAGAACAGTGCGTAGAGCTTCATGGAATGGGTTTCCACGGCCAAGCAGCTGCATCCAAGCCTTACATCACCAAGTGCAATGTAAAGTGTCGGATGCAGTGGTGCAAAACGTGGGATGCTGTGGTGAAAAGCACACTGCCACTGGACTCTAGAGCGGTGGAGACGTGTTCTCTGGAGTGACCAATCACGCTTCTCGGTCTGCCAATCCGATAGAAGAGTCTGGGTTTGGTGGTTGCCAGGAGAACGGTACTTGCCTGACTGCATTGTGCCGAATGTAAAGTTTGGTGGAGGGGGGATTATGGGGTGGGGTTGTTTTTCAGGGGTTAAAGCTGTTATAGATGCAAAGGGTTAACTCCATATTAAATCCTACGGATCAGGAATGGGATGTCATTAAAGTTCATGTGCATGTAAAGGCAGACGTCCCAAAACGTTTGGCAATATAGTGTATGTATGCATGTATCTACTTACCTTTACATTTGAAACCAATCCACTTAAGAGCAGACACCCCCGATCCCAAGCATACTGTGCATTTGTCCAGGCATGACAAAGTTGCATCGAACAAGTCATGTTTGTGACACCATTAAGTAGCAAGGACGAGGAGAGGGATAGAATATAATTTAGCTTCTTCTAACAACAGATTTTATAACAAAAGTATGTACAAATAAGAAATATTATATCAAAGTTTCTATATATTTATTTCCTATTTTGCAGATTTAAAATTAACACCAGAGCCGGCTCTCCCTATAAGCGAACTAAGCGGCGCTTAGGGATGGTAGTTGCCGGCGTCGCCGCGTTTTAAGCATAGACAGTAAAAGAAGGGTTTAAGTCAACAGCAACTGTCAAATCATTGTCCCTGAACTTTGAAATTTGACCGAATGAACTTTAAAAAAAAATGAAACGAGTCTATCCATCGTGTGCAGAAAAAAGGAAAAAAGGAAAAAGAAGGATGATGATGAGAAGAGACAAGTGCAAGGTAAGGTAATTTTTAATAATGTAATTTAAGTTAAGGCGTGGTAACGTTACGCCAGGCGACTCAGGCCTAATATTAACGGACACGTCCTTAAACTGTCAGTTATTATTACTTTATCTTTACTTATTTAATTTGCGAGTTGATGTTTTGTCATTAATAGAGACAGAGTAACTAATGAAAAAAGTCGGTAGCTGTCCGTCAATTTTGCTGAATCAACATTGCTTGCTTGCAGTAATGTTATGGTCCAGCTGTCAGGCCCAGCTCTGGGCTACAGACCGCGTAGAGACAGATCCAGCTCCTATGAATGCATTTTCTTTTTAACAGTTAATGTTACATGACCTACACTAGTTCTCTCAATAGACACTTATTACAATAAAAATAGTTTGATTATTAAACACTAGAGAGAAAGAAAGTAAAAAAGAAGAGAAAGGGCAATAATTTGACAGTCAAAATCAAAATGAAGTTTAAAATAAAGCGGTTAAATACAAGCTTTTTCTTCTGGTCTTTATTGAATATGTAATTAAAGATTATTAATAAACATTAATCTATATACTAATATGAAATATTTTATATATTGTAAAGCTAAAACGCTCTTGTGTCCTCTCTGAAACATTATTGAATGATGATCGATACAAGATATCTGAAAGCAAAATGGATTTGTGGTACATTTTAGGTAAGAATGTATTACTGTATGTAATCATAAAAGGTGAAAAATGTCTCACTCCATGCTGTGAAGGTTTAAAATATGAACTTTTAAAATAAAAGAGTTAATCAACCAATAATTAAATAATATCATTTAGCCTTTGATTTCTTTTAATTTACTTTTAACATTATTTTCTGCTCACAATGTAAAAAACTAAATTTCACTTTCTCAGGAGGAGCCATTCTTAAATATTTTGGTGGTTGTGGAGAAACATCTCAGGAGGCTGACACCAGAGATGACACAAGTAAATATGTCCCACTGCCTTTCTTTTGAATAGTTTTGTGTGCAACTTCAACATAGCTAATTGTCATCTTGCCAATACAATTTTTTGTTTTATAATCACAATTCACTATGTTGTCTTATTGTACTTCAATATTAATTTAAGATGAATGTGTTTTATCTAAGCAGGCCCAGCTCAAAGTAGGAAGCTAGTGGTCAACGAGGTGCGAAAGCAAGAGGAAAGGATGAGGTGTATAAAGGCCATTTCCCAGGCCAAGCAGGGAGAGTGGATGAGATGGGAGAGTGTGGAACAACGCAAGATGGGCTGGCAAGACCTTTGGTCAATGGAAGAGAGTAGGATCAGTTTCCTTATTAGGTCAACATATGATGTTCTCCCATCACCGCAGAACCTAAACCTCTGGGTAGGAGAGGATCCCTCTTGTCCTTTGTGTTCATCACCTGCCACATTAAGGCACATTTTGACAGGATGTAAGGTGGCGATATGCGGTATTACCGCCATTTATTTATTTATTTATATTTATTTGTTGCTATATAAATACGTGTTATGATGTGGTCAGCATACACAAAAACAATGTAACCAATGTAACCGAAACTAAACAGCGTCTCTGCACGCTGAGTGACAGTCTTTCAATGCGCAGTTACATTGTTACGCCAACGGACTGTCTTCGAGTGAGTCATTGAACCGTTCATTTAACGAAAACGTTCAAAAAAGCTGATTCCTTAAATGATAGATGTAATGAAACAAGGTGTTAATACTTTTTTTTAAACTTTGAGCTCCACTTTTCAAGGCTCAGCTGGCCAGCAATGCTTCACTTTTGGGCAAAGCTGAAGCAATGCTTCACTTAATAGAGACCAATGGCATTGATTCAATGCGTGACTCGCTGCTTTCCCCCACGGCTTCCAGACTCTGTGTAATGCTGACCAGCGCTGACGCCATTCACGGTAAATACCCTTACACGTTAAAAGGATGATACAACAAATATTTCGCTTTCCTTGGAAACGGCAATCTTTTCACGAATAGACTTCAAAGACAGACGCAGACATTTGCACGCGCTCAGTCGGTTTGTCTGTTTAGGCTTAAGTCCAAATCCATGAAGCCTCTGTAAAAATCACCATGATAAACAGTCTTGATATCATTATTAACTTATTTAACAATCAATACACATGGTACGAACTACGAAGGGTGGCCTTATGAAAAAAGAAAACTCGGTTCGCGGTTGCTGCGGTTACTTGCATTCCTCTGCGGTTGGCCTGTCAGTAGCGCGGTACCGCAATATTGCGGTTATCGCGACAGCCCTACATATGAGAGGAAGAAACTGCGGTATGCTCATCTGGCCACTGAAGCAGAACAGCGAGGATGGAGAGTCCAGGTTTATCCAGTGGAAGTGGGTTGTCGAGGTTTTGTGGCACACTCTACAACCCGGTTCCTCAGAGACGTCGGATTCAGTGGCCAAGAGTTGCGTCGCACAGTAAAGAACTTATCTGAAGCAGCAGAAAGGAGCAGCAACTGGCTGTGGTTGAGACGGAAAGATTCTAGCTGGCTGTGTACAGGCCGCCACGCTACGGTTTCGTAGAATTCTTGAAAACTTGAAGAGTCTGTTGGTTTATTTGTATAGGTTGTATAGTATTTACAGTCATTACGTTCCTGTGTATATTGCGTGAATGACGGGTGGTTGGGCAGATATTGTGTTTTGCGGTAGGTGGTATGCCATACGGAACCGTTGCCACTGAAACTGCATATTAACGCACCAGTGGGGCTCGACAGCCTTAGTCAAACGGGTTGGCGCGTATGGTTGGGTTGCGGAGAGATTGTGAGATTGTGGTTAGGTCTCAGCAGCAGGAGGGATGTAGAGGTCAGTAAGCTGGGCTGAGTTGAGTGGGGGACGGAGGGGGGTGACTCTGGGACGCCAGAGTCACTGTCGAGCCCTCTTGAGGTGTCGTGGGCTAGTCGACGAAACACTGAGGACGGAAGGTGCCCCCGTTGAAGACCCTAGAGATGTCCCCTACTCGGCTCAATCCAGACGGTTGTCGTGCTGGTCCACTAGGGAGACCACACTGTAGTTGCAGCCATCGTGTGTGCTGACGCGCCAAGTACACTGCAGCCGTTAACGGCGGACAGAAGGGAAATCACACCACCATATGGAAAGAAGCGTAAATGGATGGAGAAGCATAGTTCCCTTTCGAGGGAACTCTCGATGCGTCACTTGACGCTTTGGGAACGCCCCCAGCGTGCATGCGTCTGAGCATCAATGTCAACTAGTCCAATGGAAAGAATGAGCGTCACGGGCGGGTGACGTCATGACCAGGAAGGGATAAAGGCTCACCCGGTGAAACGCGGCATTAGCTTCTGTGTCTCAGCAAGCGATCTGTGTCATTTTGTCTCTGTCTATTTACTGTTGTCTGTTGGGGAAAAGGATGGAAACTAAACAAGTGTACAAACAGTGTGCTTCTCCCTGCCCGCGTTATTTAACGGGTGGGGACACACACAAGCTTTGTGTCGTTTGTTTGGGAGTGGAGCATGCGGTCTCAGCCTTCGAGGGGGCTGAGTGCCAGCATTGTGAGATGTTACCGCTTCGCATGCTCCGCTCTCGCCTGTCACTCTTTGATAAAGAGAGTGGGCAGGCTCGCGATCCGCAGGGATCAGGACCCGCGTCTGCTGAGGCAGCGCGGAGATTGCATTCCTGGGGATCGCAAAAGGAACTTTCGGAGGGGTTGGAGACGGGTCCGAGGGCTCTTTCTCCTTCCTTACCCGAGAGATCCAACGCTCTCCCCCCGGTGTCGGAAGCACGCTCTGCGGTTTCTTCCGCCCGGGGAGAGAGCCCTCCATTACTTTATTGCTCTTCCTCCGAGGAGGTTGATGCGATGAGTTTGGAGAGTGAAAGCACACACATGGGGGAAAGAGATTCACAATTTATTTCCCCAGCATATGATGAGCTGGTGGATGTTATGTCGCGGGCTGTAGAGAAATTAAATATTGAATGGCCATCTGAGAAGAAGGGCGCTCGTCCTAAAAGCAAATTAGATGAGCGCTTTTTATCTTCCACCACATTATCTCCACCACGAGGGCTTCCATTTTTTCCCGATTTGCACAATGAAATATCTAAATCGTGGAATAAACCTTACTCATCACGTCTTTTCAGCCCTCAAGTTAACACTTATTCGAGAATAAGAGGGCTGAAAGAGTATGGTTATGAGGCGATGCCCCAGGCGGAAGAGAATTTAGCCAGTTATCTTTCCCCTGGTCCCGCATCGTCTCTGAAAGCCTCGGGTTTGCCCACTAGACCGCTCAAAGCCACTTCGGTGTTAGTGGGCAAAGCTTATACGGCAGCAGGTCAAGCTGGAGCATGTCTGCATACTATGGCAGTGCTCCAGGCTTATCAAGCTGACCTGCTGGGGGATCTGGATAGTAGTGAGGGAGTCAGTCATGACGATATTCGTGAACTTCGTCGGGCTACCGATCTTTCTCTCAGGGCTACTAAGGAGACCGCCAGAGCAATTGGGCGGTCTATGGCAGCCTTGGTAGCTACTGAGAGACATTTATGGTTAAATCTGTCTGAAATTAACCCTCTGGGGACCAGAGTGTTTTTGGGGCCCTTGGGATGTTTTGACATGCACTGACATTTGTGCTTTTTTCAGTTATTTATAAACATGTTAATGGCAAAGGTGTAAATTCACTCTATATAGCACAGACGGGACTACCATGATAAGTGAGCAACATGTATGTACATGTTTGTAATTTTAATAGAATAATGTTTATGCGTGGTTATTGAAAAAAATAAAAATGAAAGTTGCTGAAATAAGACCACAAAACACATATTGATTATTTCTTCACAAGACTTTTGAAAATTGTATCACATAGCCTAGAATATTTGCTCCAAAACTATGTGAGAATCATCCTGACTACTCATTCAGATAAGTCAATAAAGTCTTTTACATTTTTAATGACGTGTTTTGTTTGAGAAAGCTTTATGCAGGAGGCTTGATCTCTCATTAATATGTGTGGCATTCCACACCTGAGAAAGACAAAGACCCTCCCATAATGGCCTTATTAGGTGCTATCAGGCCATATCATTACAGGAGCCTTGCACAAAGAATGAGGAGATTTAAAAAAGAATGGCTTTTAGATTGTTTGGATTTATATAAGGAAAATACAGGGTGCATAAGTCTGGACACTTCTATCACACACCCTTCACCATATAGACATGGTTTTATTTCAGTTCAAAGTTCAAAGTTAGAGTTGGAAACATCTTGAAAAGAAAATTGTCTTTCTCCATAAATGTCTTAGTTTGATCATACATATTTCAAAGTTGAGGATTCATTATTTTGATATAGCTTGAACAAACACTATAACATCTTAGTTGATTAGTTTATTGACAAAACATACTATATATTTAACATATGAGCAGAAACTCCTAAAAAAAGCTTATTTGATGTCTATTTTAGAGTAAAAACTTTATCCAAAACGAGTCAACGAAATGTTATTTAGTCTGTAACAGTGCGTATCTGTGCGTTCATTCATTCATTCATTCACGCACACACACACACACACACACACACACACACACACACAAACATGATTCACATTTAACAGTACGCTATTTTTCCGTTTACAGACACTACGTTATTCTATATCGCGATTAGAACAAAGCACTTGCAAAAAACACTTACTTCTCAGCTGAATCTGTTCATCCTCGCAGTGAAAATAAACCCAGTGGTAAATGTCCCAGGATTGTTCCTCATACAGCCGCGCAAGACGACAGTAGATTAATCTGACTAAAAAATAATGTGTGTTTTCAGAGTTTATGGGCGTTAACGCGTCTCAATGTGTTGCTTCACATATTTGCGTTTGAATAGCGCGTGCTCTCCGTGGGCCTGTCACATTACCAGAATAATGAGCTGAGAGGAAGATAATTAGACCGGCTGACACGTCTCTCTTTTTATATAGATGACATAAACGGAGAATATTAATTTTAGTTTTGAATCGGATCATTTAAAAGTACAAACTCAAACGATTTAAAAGATATATTGCTTATGGCTGGGTGAATAGTATTAGCTGAGTTGTGTTGAAGATTAGAGACGTGCTCCAGAAAAAAAGTTCACGGTGACCGAGAGGCAGAACGCACACCCTGTTTATTTTCTTTATTTTACAAAAGCACAATATTTTATTTCGATTGTATGTGGGCACATAAAAAAGTAGACATTTAACAGATTATTTTCTCATATTTCTTAACTCTATATGAACAGAAATGATGGTAGTACTTTAAGTCTGTTTTTCTGCTATGTGAAAAAAAACGAGCAAAACGCGCCCGCGCGTTTCTGGTCCCCAGAGGGTTAAAGAAAAAGATCGAGCTTTTTTATTAGATGCTCCGCTTGAACCTTCTGGTCTCTTCGGCGACGCAGTCCAAGCGGTCGTCGAGAGATTTCAGGAGTCAAAGAAACAAGCTGACGTTTTTAAAAAGTTTATCCCTCGCCGGGTCCAGCCCCCTGGGGCTGCTGGGCGTGAGCAGCCCCAGCCGTCGAGCTCATCATATCGTGTGCATCAGAAAGAGAGTGTTGCGTCTCGTGCACCTCCACGTAGAGACTGGAGACGGACGCAACCCTCTCAACCGAAGTCTTCTAAGTCGAAGCCGGATCTGAGGACCGTTCTTCAGGCGAAGAAGACTTCGGTTCCAAAAAAAAAAAAAAGGTCCTGATGTTCATGCATCAGGCCTGTGAGGACAGCCCCGACCGAAGTGGAGCGGTGTACACCTCATTATACGGTGCCCGTTCCATTTCGGGGTCCTCACGAGACCGTTCTGCCAACCCTGCCACCCTCGGTGCTTCAGGGCGCAGCGGTCTCCAGCGAGTCGCTGATGCTATGCTGCGGCACAGCATCGGTTTCGCGCCCTCTGAGGGGGGCCTTAGAGCGGCCAGTTCAGGTAGTTCCTACCATTATGTTTCAGGCTCCGGAATTAGCCGTCTCGATAACACCAGAGACCAGCCTCGAGAGGCTGGTTCCCTTAGTAAATTTTCTGGCAGCATGGAAGCTTCTGCCGAATATTTCTCGTTGGGTCCTGCAGATTGTAGAGAAAGGTTACAGAATCCAGTTTGGTTCTCGTCCTCCTCGTTACAACGGGGTGCTGCCCATAGTAGTGCATCCCGAGCAGGCTCTGGTAATGGAGCAAGAGGTAAAGGCCCTGTTAGCAAAGGAAGCTATAGAACAGGTGTACTCACCCGACAGAGAGTCGGGTTTTTACAGCCGTTATTTCATTGTTCCAAAAAAGGATGGAGGGTTGCGTCCCATTTTAGATCTTCGTCTGTTAAATCCTTCAGTACAGAAACTCAAGTTCAAGATGCAAAGGTCTCATGTACAGCAGGCCAAAAGGAATCACGTTGCAGATCATGACACACTCAAGCAGATCGTGACTCAAATCAGATCCGAGGACTGGTTTGTCACGATAGATCTGAAGGACGCTTACTTCCATGTCTCCATCCTCCCTCAGCACAGGAAGTTCCTAAGGTTTTCTTTCGGGGGCAAAGAATACCAATATCGGGTTCTTCCTTTCGGTCTAGCTTTATCACCCCGCACGTTCACGAAATGCGTGGATGCAGCTCTAGCCCCTCTCAGGCTTCAGGGCATACGTATTCTGAACTACATCGACGACTGGCTGATTCTAGCGGAATCAGAGCAGTTGGCGGTTCGGCACCGAGGTGTCGATGTTGGGGTTGAGGCTCAATGCCAAGAAAAGTGTGCTTTCTCCAGTACAGAGAACCACTTTCCTTGGTGTGGTATGGGATTCAGTGACGATGCGGGCCACTCTATCGCCCATTCGTGTAGCTGCTATCCTGACAGGCACCAAAGAGCTAAAGCTAGGCCAGTCACGCACTGTAAAACAGTTCGAGAGACTGTTGGGTCTTTTGGCGGCAGCGTCCAACGTGATTCCTTTTGGCCTGCTGTACATGAGACCTTTGCAGTGGTGGCTCAGGACCAGAGGGTTCTCCCCGAGGGGAATGCTTTGAAGCAATTCCTCCCAGACCTGAGGGGCCATCATGTGCTCGTCCGTACAGACAACACATCGGTGGTCTCTTATCTGAACCGTCAGGGGGGTCTGCGGTCGCGTCCGCTTTGCAAGCTGGCGCACCAGATCCTCCTGTGGTCTCTGGGGAAGGTACTCTCCCTGAGGGCAGTGTATATTCCTGGGGACCAGAATATTGGGGCAGACATCCTGTCGAGGCAGGAGCTGAGGCCAGGGGACTGGAGACTCCACCCTGAGGCGGTGGAGAAAATTTGGGAGTTTTACGGCCAAGCAGAGGTGGATCTGTTTGCGTCTCAGCATATGACGCACTGTCCACTTTGGTTCTCCCTTACTCACCCAGCCCCCCTGGGGCTGGATGCTATGGTGCAGACGTGGCCGAGGCTATGTCTGTACGCATTTCCCCCTGTTGCTCTGCTCCCAGAAGTTCTGGAACGAGTCCGCCAGTACGGAATAAGCCTTCTGCAAGTAGCACCACACTGGCCGAGTCGGATCTGGTTTGCGGACCTGATCCATCTCTTAGACGGTCCTCCCTTGGAGATCCCGATCAGGAGAGACCTTCTGTCTCAGGCCGGGGGCACATTATTTCACCCTCGACCAGAAATTTGGAACCTGTGGGTTTGGCCTCTGAGGGGGCCCAACTCATAGAGAGTGGTCTCTCAGCTGAGGCTGCTGAGACCATCCTAAGCTCCAGAGCTCCAGCTACTAGGAAACTATATGCGCTTAAATGGAGAGTTTTTTCTGTATGGTGTCACCGACATCAGTGGGATCCAGTTAACTGTTCTGTGAACATAGTACTCGAGTTCCTGCAGGAGCGCTTTACGTCAGGTCTATGTCCTTCCACGCTCAAGGTCTACGTGGCGGCCATTGCGGCTTACCACGCCCTGGTGGGGGGTACATCGTTGGGTCGAGACCCCCTGATTACACGTTTCCTTCGTGGCACTTTGAGGCTAAGGCCTGCAACTCGCACTAGGGTGCCAGCTTGGGATCTTGCTTTAGTACTAGAAGGCCTGTCTAGGGCTCCATTCGAGCCCTTAGATTCGGTTTCAGAGAAGTTTCTTACCTTTAAGACTATCTTTCTGCTAGCTAATTCGTCCCTTAAGAGAGTTGGAGACCTTCAGGCCCTTTCGGTTTCCCCCACTTGCCTTGAGTTTGCACCGGGGATGGTCAAGGCATTCTTATATCCAAAACAGGGATACGTCCCTAAGGTGCCGACCTTGACTCCGAGGCCTATTGTGCTGCAGGCTTTCTGTCCTCCTCCTTTTACATCTGCGGACCAGGAAAGGCTGAACCTCTTGTGTCCAGTGCGAGCACTGGATACTTATGTTCATCGGACATCGTCAATGAGGAAGTCCGACCAGTTATTTATTTGCTTTGGATCACCTAAGAAGGGTCTTCCTGCTTCTAAACAGACGGTTAGTAAGTGGATAGTTGAGGCTATTTCACTTGCATACGAGTACTCTGACCTGCCGTGTCCTTTGGCGGTCAGAGCTCATTCTACGAGGGGTATGGCGGCCTCTAAAGCCTTACTATTTGGAGTTTCTCTTCAAGACGTTTGTGATGCGGCAGGCTGGTCCTCACCGCTCACATTCGTTAGGTTTTACAGCTTAGACCTGGATGCTGCCCCAGGTTCTCAGGTGCTTAGTGCTTAGTTTCAACAGACTGACACTCAGGTACTTGGAATTCTGGCGTTTTGGGTATTCTCGTTCCCAAAGCGTCAAGTGACGCATCGAGAGTTCCCTCGAAAGGGAACGTCTCAGGTTACGACTGTAACCGTAGTTCCCTGAGAAAGGGAACGAGACGATGCGTCACCCTGCCATACTTCCTGCTTCCCTGTGATCAACTTGCTTCGACTTTTTTGAAGCTAATGCCGCGTTTCACCGGGTGAGCCTTTATCCCTTCCTGGTCATGACGTCACCCGCCCGTGACGCTCATTCTTTCCATTGGACTAGTTGACATTGATGCTCAGACGCATGCACACTAGGGGCGTTCCCAAAGCGTCAAGTGACGCATCGTCTCGTTCCCTTTCTCAGGGAACTACGGTTACAGTCGTAACCTGAGACGTTAACTGTAAAGCTACGTCTTACTGTTGCTTATCTTGGCGAAAGCCGAGTACAAATCAGCATGAAGTTTTAACATACTCTCGTGTAATGGAAATCATCTGCATAGTGTATTTATGATTATATTATAATCTCAACAGCTGGAGGAGGTGACTCTACTGCTGTTTCAGTAGAGCACAGCGAGCGGCATACCACAATGGATAATGTTGCTGGTAAGTTAGCTATATATTGTTAATGCTAAATTAATAATATTTATTTGTTTACAACAAATTGACCTTATGTATGATGATGTCGATATAATGATTAATACTAACACACTTAAAAACAAAGAAAACAACTAGGCCTAATCACTATGATGTTGATGTCAGGCCCATCATTATCATGCCACACTAAAGGTGATACAACATCTTCATCCCGACCGGTGTTTATCCCTGCTGGTTCCAGTGATACAGTTGGTAAGTAGGGCTGCAACAAACGATTATTTTGATAATCGATTAATCTAACGATTATTAGAACGATTAATCGACTAAACGTCGATTATTTCGCAGACTAATCAGTAAGTTTGGAACGATTATTCAGCTTTTCCAATTAGTTAAAACATTGAGTTATACATATTCTAACTATAATATAAAAAAATAAAATCACTTCAGCTTTTGAAATAGTTGTTTTAATGAACTTTGAGCCAACTAAACAGGTCATTCTCTTTAAGTTTTCAGATTTCGGTCCAACTCAAATCACACACAAATGCTCTCTAAGCATTGTTTAATAGGCCCACTGCTTTTCTTAGAACTGAAACAGAAAAAGGGACATTTACTTCAGGACACAAAGAATGGTAAAATATTAATCTGCAAACAATTATTATAAGAATAAAATTACAATCTTTTTTTACATGACAATTGAGCTGACAGAGATGTTCTCATTCACCTTTTAATTTATAGTATGATAAAGTAACTGCCATGATATTCTTCCTATATCATAGGAAGGATATAACATCTCGTTTTGTAAGTCTTCATGATTATTGAACAAAATACAGGCAAGTGATAAGACTATAATAATACCTAATATACTAATAGTGTTACAATAATAAAAACAGCCCTGACTCCTAAGCTCTATCAAGCTTTATTCTATGCAAAATAAGTCATCACATTACTGTAATTATATTACTATTGATAATATTATTACTATTATTAGTAGTATTGCATTCTCTAATAAAGAGAGATTTACCGCTGGTTAGTAACGTTAAGCTCCAGCTGGAGAACACTCACTTCTCACCGGCTCCTCTTTTGCCGGGATGTTTCCTCTTGCACTCCAACATGAATGTTGTGCTCCCGTGAAAAGCAAGTTCCGCCTTGCATGTATTGAACACGACAGCATTCTTGATTTGAAGTTTTGTGAAACTTTCCCAAACCTAAACCTTGCTAGTTCGGATTCGTTTGCACTGTCATAATTCGCGCTGTGTTTTCTTCTACCGCAATAGCATTTGTAAGGGCTGCACTACACTCTAGCGCTACAGCGCCGTAGCGGTCAAATCTCGGGATTGCAGGCCCTTACATTAGGTCACGTGAGATCAAACGACTACTCGACAAAAAAGATATTTGTCGACAAATATTTATTGTCGACGTTGTCGACAACGTCGACTAATCGTTGCAGCCCTATTGGTAAGTTTAGTTTGTTCCCAGAATATGTTTCTACCTTTGTTATTAACTCAAATGTTTTGTACACAAGTAGCTAAACATTTCCCATCTAATCTTCCCACAGCTCCAACTGCAACTGCTGATCTAAGCCAACCAACCTCTTCGGTTACTTGGATCCCTGCTCCACCACCAACTGATCCTGCTCAGTGGCCATCAAAACTGTCTGACCAAGTAAAGGATGACTTAGTTTATAGAGGTCCTGCAAAGGTAGACAGAGACTTTGAATTCCCCAGGTCCCATTTGCACAGAAGCTTTCACTACCATCACATGTTTCGAAACCTTGCAAATGGTGAGAAAGTTAAACGTGACTGGTTAACATACTCAAAGCAGAGTGATGCAGTCTACTGCTTTTGTTGCAAGTTGTTTTCGAGAAAGTCATCAAAGCTTGCCACAGAGGGTCAGAATGACTGGGTCAATATCAGTGCAATATTAAAGTCCCATGAAACCATCCCAGATCATGTTAAACATTTGTTAGCATGGAAGGATTTAGAGTGTCGACTTAAAGCAGGAAAACAATTGACCACACTGCGATAGCTCTCTTGCAAGCAGAGCAGAATCGCTGGAGAGAGGTACTCAAACGTTTGATCAGCATCATTCAATCACTGGCTGAAAGAAACCTTCCTCTCAAAGGATCAGCAGATACCATCAACAGTCCGAACAACGGCAATTTTCTGAAAGAGGTAGAACTTCTTGCAAAGTATGATCCAGTTTTAAATGCCCACGTCAGACGCATCAGCTCATCAGCTCAGCATCCGTTTTCAAGACTGCAGTGGTCAGTCATATGATAATGGCTCCAACATGAAGGGGAAAAATAAAGGAGTGCAGGTCAGGCTACTTGAAAGAAATGCTCGTGCTCTATATGTTCCATGTGGAACACACACCCTTAATCTAATGGTTGCAGATTCAGCAAAGTAGTCAGTAGATGCCATCAGCTTCTTTGGCATAGTCCAGAAGCTTTACAACTTGTTCTCTGCTGCTCCTCAGAGGTGGGCCATTCTTAAGAAGCTTGTCCAGATCACGCTGAAGTCATGGAGTGAGACAAGATGGGAGAGTAGAGTCAACAGCATTGAGCCTTTACGGTACCAAACTGACAAAGTCAGAGAGGCCTTGACTGAAGTCAGAGACCAAACAAATGATGCTGCTGCAAGAATTGAGGCCCAGTCATTGGCAGAAGAAATAGGGTCATTCAGATTTCAAATCTGTACAGTGGTCTGGTTTGATATCCTATCCAAAATCAACATTACCAGTAAACTCCTGCAATCTGCCAACATGCAGCTTGATGTTGCTGTCAATCTAATTGACAAAACAAAACAATCTCTGTTGAACTACAGGGACACCGGTTTCTCTGATGCCCTGTCAAATGCTAGAGAATCATGTGAGAACATGAATGTTGAGGCAGTGCTGGCACAGAAGAGGATTCGAAGCTCAAAAAGGCAGTTTAGCTATGAGGCAGCAGATGAGACTGTGAATGATGCAGTAAAAAGAATGGAGGTAACATTCTTTAATGTTGTTGTTGACACTGCCATCCAGTCACTGGAAGATCGCTTCAAGTCACTAAAGAATGTAAGTGATAAATTCAGTGTTTTGCTCAGTTTCACTGACATGGATGACGAGGCACTCAGAGAGCACTGTGAGCTACTTGGCAACACACTAACTGATGGGGAGGAGACTGACCTTGACTGGCAAGAACTGACCGCAGAAATCCAGAGTCTTCCAGTTCCAAACTTACCAAAGGCAATGAAAGCATTTGAACTTCTTAATTTTCTCCACCAAAAAGGGCTGACTGGGCTTTATCCAAACCTTTGGGTTGCACTGAGAATAGCCTGCACACTACCAGTGACAGTAGCCTCTGCAGAAAGGAGTTTCTCAAAGCTGAAGCTTATAAAAACGTACCTAAGGTCCTCCATGGCACAAGAACGCCTCAGTGGTCTGTCAATCATCAGTGTCAACCACCAGGTTGGAAGCAAGATGTCCTATGATGACATTATAGAGGACTTTGCATCTCAAAAAGCAAGAAGACACACATTCTGAGTCAAAAAGTCATTAGAAGGAACAGGGAATAAAAAGCAGATGGGGTGAAGTAAAAGTTTGCGTTTTTTGGGGGGGGTTAGACTTATTTTCTTCCTTTTTTTTTCTTATTTATATTATTTTCTTATTTATTTGATTAATTTATGTATCATTCATTGCATTTTAAACGCTGTTAATAGTTTTGTTGTTTACTGTTTTGGGGTTTGAATGTGTACTGAATGTGTGAAAAGGGTATTAGAGTTTGGTTACACTTTTACATTTAAAGGGTTAGTTCACCCAACAATGAAAATTATGTCATTAATGACTCACCCTCATGTCGTTCCAAGCCCGTACGACCTATACTGTCCTTGTTCAGAAAGGAAATAAAGACATCATCAAAGTAGTCCATGTGACATCAGTGGGTTAGTTAGAATGTTTTGAAGCATCGAAAATACATTTTGGTCCAAAAATAACAAAAACTACGACTTTATTCAGTATTGTCTTCTGGTTCTGTTGTCGATCCTCGTTCACGAGTCCGCAGTGCCGCTGCTGACGTGTGTCTGATGCGTCCGTGTATTCGGGTTCAAATAAATATGACTGGGCAAATAAATGCAAGTCTTCCTCTGTGTGGAAATCCTTAGACATGTTTGTGAAGATTGTTTTGTTTCCAGCGTGCGTCTCCCTCAGACTGTAAACGAAGCTCGGGCGCACCAGACACACGTCAGCAGTGTCTTACGTCAGCAGCGGCACTGAACGCGGATCCACAACAGAACCGGAAGACAATATAATGCTGAATAAAGTCCTAGTTTTTGTTATTTTTGGACCAAAATGTATTTTCGATGCTTCAAAACATTCTAACTAACCCACTGATGTCACATGGACTACTTTGATGATGTCTTTATCTCCTTTCTGGACAAGAACAGTACACCGTACATACATTTTCAATGGAGGGACAGAAAGCTCTCGGACTAAATCTAAAATATCTTAACCCTTTAGAACCTGAAGCTAAAATAGGTGTTTTTCACACATTTTGATTATTTGACTGTACAATTTCTAAAATAATGTGCTATCTTCATGTGCAAGGTGTCATCTTTTTCAGAAAAAGATTAGCTTTCAACAAATTACAGTTATTGACCATTATTGTGTGTGGTGAGTTTGTAAATAGAATTTAAATAGACAAAAAATTTAAACGAGAATACATTTTCTGATTTTTATTTAGAAAAAAACAGAAAAATCACAAACGAAAGGAACTAACACTAAAGTTGAAAAATGAAGTATAATACATCAGATACAAGTCTTTTTTGTGACATTGGGTTGCACAGTTTTCATTTAGGACACTTTTTTTTCATACATGCACACATACAAATGCGTCCATTCATAGGCACGCACACACCACATGCATACACCACATGTAAAGATACGTGAAAGAGTAACGGCCACCCGCCTCCCAAGTTTATTTAAAAATCATCCCAATCCCCTCTTCTGCTATCTAACACTTCTTTCGCGATGTATTTGTTAGTTTCTTTTACTATTTTATGCAATCCAAAACACTCTAACCTGCCGCGCTTCGTATCTCTCTGTTCAAATCCTTCCTTCCCGCTCTGCCAGAAAGCTGCTGTCATTTGCTGACGGAATTACCGTAATAAGCCGTATATTGCCTTAACAATTTGAATGGTTTTGATAGTGCGAACGGTTGAAGAGTAACGGTACAATGAATACAGCTTGCTGGTCTGTGTCGGCGACGACACTTAAACTGTGTTCTGAAGATGGGCTTGGAACGACATGAGGGTGAGTCATTAATGACATAATCTTCATTTTTGGGTGAACTAACCCTTTAAGTACCGGGTAATATTAAGCAACTACATGTACTTACATGTATTAGGATTAGGATTTGGTTTAGGGTTAGTTACAATTATCCATCATTTACTGTTAATACTATAGTAACTACATGTAATGTGTAACAATGACACTTTAAAATGTTTTTTTTTAACTGTAAAATGTAAAAATTGTTACCTAGAGTTTTTATTAGATTTATGAATATTTTATTACTAAATGATTTCCATTACACGAGAGTAGATCTTAAAACTTAATGCTGATTTGTACTCGGCTTTCGCCAAGATAAGCATTATAAATATTTTATATGCACATTTGGCTAATGATCTTTCGCTGAAATAGTTGTAAGGCTGGTGCCGGTATGTCTGATCGACCCCTCAATGTGACAAAAGGCCCTCCTGGGAATTAACACTTGAACTATCCCTTGAATATGTAACTCCCTCTTGCATATGTAACAGGAACTTTGGAGACGCAGCACACAGTGCATTTCACACTTCACCCACACTATCTCCCCCACATCCCCCTCCTCCTCACCTGAAATACACTGAAACCTTATGCAATGTTATGTGTGTACAAAAATGTGACTACTCATGTTTGGTGTCTTTTGATGTATCACAATGCGCCTGGTGACATGGTCTCATTCTCCCAACTATGATGAAAAGCTAAAAGAAGTTATGAAATGTGAGAAAAGTGATGTGTCCCATAATAGCCTCATTCAGACTACCTCCTGTATGTAAAATCAGGCAGACCTCACAGTGTGAGCCCCTGAATAGACAACCAAAATCTAATTATAATGACAGACATCACCATTTGGTAACAATTGAATTATCTGGGTATATAGGGGAAAAGAGCAGAAAAGTTCGGGGAGTCTGTAGGTTGACTGCCCGCACAATCACTGTGTGTAACTCTATTGACAGGTAATAATTTCTACAAATTCTGTGATTTCGGAATCATTGTGATGAAATGTTTTAACTGACGATTTTATCCTTTTGAATTGGATTTTGAATTATTGCTTCATTACCTGATCAATAAATTGTAAACGTTTGATTTTATTCTGAGTGACTCCGAAAGACTGTTTATTCCCTAGATTATTGGATTCGTATATTTCCACATCTTTCGCGTCAGTTTAGCGACGGCTAATATTCCGATACCATTTTACGTGTACTTGAACGAGGGGGCAAGCTATTTCCGACTGGAACCAGCAAACGCTGTTTTAATCAACCTAGGTTCGGGTGTGTCCATATCCACTGTTTTAAGTTAGTGATTACTTTGGATAAACGTGCGTGGTTTACAGACCACGGGCTTGACCTGAAGCCATCTTAACCCCCTGGGGTCGGCTATCGCGCCGGCGCGATAGGCAGACTTTTTTTCTTATCAGTGCAAAAGAGACTCAAAATACTCTGTTGATTTTAATCTTACATGTAAGTGTTATACATCAGTCGATCCTGTTTAGTGTATATTATTTTTCTGTATACTCACAATAAAAACAAAGTGTTGTGCTTTTTGTCAAATGAAGAAAAATAAACATGATGCGAGTTTTGCCTTCTCTCTGTCAGTGCAGTCCATTCTGAAACGCGTCCGAAAAATTAACTCTAACTCTGCAAATACTTGTCACACAGGCACGAGAGATTTTTCTTTATGAAGCTTGAATTCTCTTCTTTTCAATGAAGTAATTTATATAAAAAACAAATATTCTCAGTTTATGTAATCTGTATGAAAAGAGAGTGCTGTCAGAATTTTTTTCCCCAGCTCATTACACTTCATTACGCGTTAATCTGACACGCCCACGGAGAACGCGCGCTATTCAAACGCAAATGTAGAGGAAAGCCATGACAACGCCCACATCAGCCGTTCCACCGCGGCGGTAAAATGTGGGGTGTATTTGCTACCTTTTACCGCTAAGAGGCGCTACAATCATAGACTCTGAAAAGTGTTCGTTTATTCTCTCTAATGCGTAATCTGCTGCTCATTCAGAGCGATTGAAAGCTGGTAGCAGATGAATTCAACAAGTGAAACGTAGTTAAAATAATTCATTACCACAATACTGAAATTAGGCTGAAATACTGAAATGAAATTGAATAAATAATGAAAACATAAAACATTGCAATAAAAACATTTAGGCTACATCAATGAAGCTTTACAAAAGCATAAGACTTTAACTCTAACAGCGTACAAACGGTGGCTCAGTGATCAACGCATCAACACGAGCTTCAGGGAGCTTCAATCGACCCGAGATCGAATCTCAATGTGGCATACATGTTGTTAACCGATGTTGGCCAACAGCGTTTATATTTTACCTTCTTGATGCTTAAATAGCTAACTGTTTATAACTGTTTACTTATTTAAAGTCAAGAGTTTTGTTTAATTATCATTACAACATAAATTTGCTACATTCCAGTAGAACCGCAGCCGCTGCACAAAGGACACAAACTGATGAAGGAAGATTGTCAGCCGATTGCATCAGAAAATGAAAATGAAGAAGCTCGTCTTTAGTCTGCTAAATTATTGTGTAATGTAAAAGAACACTAAAATTACTTAAGTTTGAAACCAAGTTCGAACATTTCAAGGTTTAAATAAAGTGTTTTTTTTTATTTAAAACAGGGTTGCATCGGGTTTAGAGTTTATTTCTTTTGCGATGCAAAATAAGAAACACTAGGCTAATATTATTCTTGCGACATTTTAAATTTGTATTGCCAAATAAATGACATTAAACAATTAAAACAGTAGGCCTACAAAACGAAAATTGTCCAAAGCAACATAATTAAATTAAAACATGCGTTTTTCTTTGCCTCTCTCGCGCTGAATCTCTTTTTAACAAGTTTATTTAGTCTCCCTCGCTCTCCATATGAAAGAGGAACATTAACACCTAGGCCTATTGTCCTGCGCGCACAGCACTGAACTGTCCCCCAACCCCCCACAGGCTATCGGAGTCTGAGGCTGATTTAACACAAAGAGAAGTCGTAATTCACACTTAAATCGCTATTCTAGACAGTGTTGATAATGAAGGAATTAAATGATTTAAGTTACATGTAGCCTAGTGAAATTTCTGTCATAAAAGTTTATTACTAAATATTTCATTATTTCAATAATTGATGAAATAAAACTGGTTTGGGCCAGCTTTTTCCAAGCAAAACTAAATATAATCTGAAAAAACGCATGTTCATTTGTTGTCATGAACAAAATGTTCAACTTAATATTAAATTCTACAGGGATCTTTGGATCCTTTCAACCAGGCATGCAATTTGTGAATTAAGTTTTTATTATTTTTTTTATTATTCAAATAAATATCGAACCACGGTGCTTCGTGGTAATGCTGCTAAATTAAATAACATGTAGGCCTATAGAATAATTATGAACTTAAATGAAACAATATCGCAACATTTCGACAAATACATTATTTGATCTGTTTTTACATTTTAATTCAGGGCGATTTAGCCTGCTACATTTCATTAGAGCGAGATTTTCACCCTTGTCATTTTCTCATTGGGAAGCGCTTACATAGGCTACATGTTTGAGTAGATCCTCTGTACCTCTCGTTTTCATATGGATTACATAATCAGATAACATTTATTAGCCTGAATATTTAGACATTTAAAGGCATTAGACAGAGCCGATTTCTTATAGTGACTGAGCTGAAGTGGCTTTCGGTTCATTTTTGTGACGCGCAGTTCCCGGAGACAGAGACGACAGATAAACTTTTGTCGTTAGCAAAAGTTCGAATAAAACCCGATTTTAGAAAAATGCATAGGGCCACTCGGCGTGGTCTGCCAAAACACTTAATTATAAACTTCAATATTTCATTCAAAATAATCTCAAAACGCTTTGTGAAATTTTGAAAAGCCGTGCATGCATTAAGGCCACTTGAACTATGGACAACTGAAACGCTGGTTTTGATTTTATTGTTTATCGTTGTTTAAACGTGCTTGTTCTGTTGCATATCTCTATTTTATATTTGATATGGTCTATTGGTGAAGTAGCCTATAGCATTGATTACTGTGGAGGGAGGGGTGTGGGGATTCAAATAATTCAGCAGAAGCAGGGATGTTTAGACCAGAAGGAAATCCCCGTCCCCCTGGCAAATCACACTTTACTTAAAACCATGTTTTTAAAAACTCTAGGTTGTAGGGAATCAAAAAAATAATAATAATAGGCCTAATAAAATATATATATATATATATTGGCTATATATATAAAATTACTTTTTTTACAGAACTGCTTTTGAAATTAAGATTGGCCTCATACGATTGGTACAGATGCAAAGTCGTTCTGTTGGATACTATTGTTCCTTAGTGTAAAATGGAAATGCATGGTAATTTTATTTTATAAATATAAGCAAAAAACTGTATGGTGTACCAGAGTTTTAGAGCTACACAAATCTCTCTGCATTAATAAATATAAAATTTACAATAGACCATGTTTGTTCGGGATTTGAACCCGTGTCATCTTGATGATCGAACCGTAAGTTCTACCACTCGGCTATGAATTTTCTCACTGAGAAATGCCCAAACGTTTGTTTGTCATGAGCGAGAAAACGTTTTGTCGTTAGCCTGTGAGTGTAGGCCTACTTTAGCCTACATGAATAAAAGTAGACCTTTTACAGTTTTAAAAGATGATATCTTATCTGTATGACCAACAATTACGCAGTAAGTTCTTTTAGCTGTTATGAGAAAAATAAATTCAAATGAACGCGCCGCCGCGTTTGTCAAACTCTAATTCAACATGCCAGAATAAAGCCAGATTTTAGAATAATGCATAGCCACTCGGCGTGGTGTGCCAAAATACCCTAATTATAAACTTCAATATTTCATTCAAAACCATCTCAAAACGCTTTGTGACATTTTAAAAAGCCGTGAATGTATTAAGGCCACTGGAACCCGGATCGTAACTGCAACGCGCTGCATGTCTCAATACAGGAGCAGAAGCGCTGGTTCAGATTGTATTGTTTGTTGTTTAAACGTGCATGTTGCATATTTAAAAATATTTGTTTAAAAATAAATGTTTGTTGTAGGCTTATTTGCAAATTACCATAACTTGTAGAATTTCATCCTTACTGTTAATTGACATTAGCCCCACTTACGTTTTGATAAATGTCCCTTTGCGCCACCTGGCGGTCATTTCGCGAACGACTTTGAAATGCGACTGGTTTATTTTTATTGTATTGGTCTACTTTAAAAAATAATACTTTATAAGACATTTATGGAAAAAGACTATTTTCTTTTCAAGATTCTGTAGAATGGCCCATATAGCATTTGACTAGAATTTGTTTCCAGGTATGACTAAAAATGTGCTTTTGGCTTTCATTTATATTTTGATTGTTTGTATATATATATATATATATATATATATATATATATATATATGTGTGTGTGTGTGTGTGTGTGTATATATATATATATATATATATATTTAGGCTATATATATACAAGAAAGAATGCAATGACAATATATATATATATATATATATATATATATTGTCCTTGCATTATTTCTTGTGTGACACCCCTGAATGAAAGGCTCATTATTATGTAGGGTCACTGTCTGAGAACCACTTAATATTCATGATAGGGGTTGGGCCGTTCCGCCCATCTGCATATTGCCTTGGCAAACAAAAAAATGTTTTTCACAATTTAAAACAATCTATTGGTTTATGTGAATGATTAGGAAGGATGATTTTCAGATCATTTTGAAGCCAGAACTCGAAGCGTCAACATCCATTTGTCAAAAGTCTTGTGGACACATATTTAGTATTTGTTTTGTGGTCTTATTTCAGCAGCTTTCATTTTAATTTTTTTCAATAACCACGCATAAACAATATTCTCTTAAAAATACAAACAATGTACATACAAGTTGCTCACAGATTATGGTAGCCCTGTTTGTGCTATATAGAGTGAATTTACACCTTTGCCATTAACATGTTTATAAATAACTGAAAAAAGCACAAATGTAAGGGCATCACAGAACATCCAAATGGCCCCAAAAACACCTCAGACCCCAGAGGGTTAAGAGAAGTTGAGTTGATGAACTGTTTCCTTTTATGGTGGTCAATCGTCCCTACTAAAGTAACACATTAATTTAATTTCTAGAGGAGGCGTTCAAGGGGACTTGTATATATATCTTTGGTTGTACGTGTGAATACGGCAGATCCTAGATATTTAGTCAAATTACCTCTGAATTGGTTATTGGAACTGACGGGAGTGTGTCGTGCGGCCTTCGGAGAAGGACTGCTGAGCGATATAGTTTCCTGATTGCGGATAAACTAAAATCAGTGTTGAAAAGAATAATCAAACATTCGCTAACGTTTAATGATGCACGGATATCATTAAAACCTATTCATTTTATGGAGTCAGATGAATTAACGAGTCAATACATTTGAGAAAATATATTGTATTTAATCTTGTTGTGTTGCGTGAAAGGAAAGGCAAGAAATACGCAGAGTAACCTTCTTCCGCTGATTGGATGCCGCATTTGGACCAATCGAGCCGGACTTTACATAGTGTTTTTGTAGTTGGAATATATATATAAAAAAAATACCAACTTAAACTAGAATCTTTTGTAGAATTTGTAATCTCTTTGATACATCAATACAAGAATGTTTAAATCACTTTAGAAGGAAGCAAAGAAATTACTGGTCTAACTTCTCCCTCTTTTTAACCCTCTGGGGTCTGAGGTGTTTTCTGGGCCCTGGAGGTGTTCTGACATGCTCTGACATTTATGCTTTTTTCTGATACTTGTGACATTTTAATGGCTAGAGTCTGATTACACTGTATTCAGCACAAACTCTGCTACAGTAATATGTCAGCAGCATGTATGTAAAAGTTTTTAGTTTTGAGATAATGACGTTTATGCATGGTTTGTGAAGAAACTAAAAAACATTGTCACTGAAATAAGGTCATGAAACCCATACTAATCATTTATTCACAAGACTTTTGAAAATTGTATCACAACCTAGAATATTTGCTTCAAAACTATGTGAAAATCATCCTGACTACTCATTCAGATAAGTCAATAAAGTCTTTTAAAATGTTTATGACGTGTTTTGTGTAAGAAAGCTTTATGCGGGTAGGCCTTAACCACCCATTAATATTGATGGGTTTGACACCTGAGAAAGACAAAGACCCTCCCCTAATGGCCCTATTAGGTGCTATCAGGCCCCATCATTACGAGGAGCCTTGCACAAAGAATGAGATTTAAAAAAGAATGGCTTTTAGATTGTTTGGAATTATTTACAACACAACATAATCCAAAGATACACAACAAAGGACAAAAAAGCACATTAGTAAACACACTGATCTAAAGACTCAGGTTTGAACTCACACAACTTGTGCCATTCCTGAAACATAATACATACCTGTCATTTCCAAGGTGTTTGATTTTTCACTTAACCATGTTCATGTACAGTCTCATGTGAATATTGAAGTCAGCAGGACTCATCAGTGGCATCTGGTCCCTGTAAAAAATAAAATAAAAAATAAACACATGTGAACATGCTGATATCAAGAGAAACTATAGGGCTGCACGATTTTGGGAATTCATTTTAGATTTTTCTGGTTAAAATTATTAAATATATATAAAAACACCACGTTTGTTGTGCATTGTTATAGCCTATGTATAGGGCTGCATAAAATAATAACAGATGGATTGCAGGCGGCCTATATCGTTAAAAATGAACACTTCAGTAACACTACACTAGACAAAAATATATGGATTATCATGTTACTTCAAACGTTTCCATTCATTATGAAATGAGATTGGAGAAAAACATGAAGCCTAATGTTTGGTGTGTTTTGCTTTTCAAACCCAAAGCGCGAGTGACTCAAACTCAGCGCATGCAGAGAACGTTTACTGAAGCGATCGAGCCGCTCCAAACTATGAAACATTATTGTTACATTATTTGGCATCCTCCACAAACACAGTATTTAACAGTAAACACGGGTCTAAACATTATAATATTCACCATTGAAGAATAAGCATACTTTGTATCATGCTGTGTTTAATTATCGAAGATAAAAACATTCTTGTGTGTACATGTATATTCACTCCAATCTCATTTCATAACATTTTAGTCTGGCACCAGTTTAAATTGTGAAAAACATTTTTTGTTAGCCAAGGCAATATGCGAATGGGCGTGAACGGCCCAACCCCATTGTGAATAATTAGGTGGTTGAGAAGATAAAGAGTAAGACCCGCATATTAATGAGCCTTTCATTCAGGTGTGTCACACAAGAAAGAATGCAAGGACAATACACACACACACACACACACACACACACACACACACACACACACACACACACACACACACACATACATATACATATATATACATATATATATATACAGGTTCTCAAAAAATTCCCGTCTAAAAAAATTTGCATATTTCATCAGACCAATAAAAGAAGTGTTTTTAATAAAAAAAAAAAAAAAAATCAACCTTCAAATAATTATGTTCAGTTATGCACTCAATAGTCAATACTTGGTCGGGAATCCTTTTGCAGAAATGACTGCTTCAATGCGGCGTGGCATGGAGGCAATCAGCCTGTGGCACTGCTGAGGTGTTATGGAGGCCCAGGATGCTTCGATAGCAGCCTTAAGCTCATCCAGAGTGTTGGGTCTTGCGTCTCTCAACTTTCTCTTCACAATATCCCACAGATTCTCTATGGGGTTCAGGTCAGGAGAGTTGGCAGGCCAATTGAGCACAGTAATACCATGGTCAGTAAACCATTTACCAGTGGTTTTGGCACTGTGAGCAGGTGCCAGGTCGTGCTGAAAAATGAAATCTTCATCTCCATAAAGCTTTTCAGCAGATGGAAGCATGAAGTGCTCCAAAATCTCCTGATAGCTAGCTGCATTGACCCTGCCCTTGATAAAACACAGTGCACCAACACCAGCAGCTGACATGGCACCCCAAGACCATCACTGACTGTGGGTACTTGACACTGGACTTCAGGCATTTTGGCATTTCCTTCTCCCCAGTCTTCCTCCAGACTCTGGCACCTTGATTTCCGAATGACATGCAAAACTGAGCAACAGTCCAGTGCTGCTTCTCTGTAGCCCAGGTCAGGCGCTTCTGCCGCTGTTTCTGGTTCAAAAGTGGCTTGACCTGGGGAATGCGGCACCTGTGGCCCATGTCCTGCACACGCCTGTGCACGGTGGCTCTGGATGCTTCTACTCCAGACTCAGTCCACTGCTTCCGCAGGTCCCCCAAGGTCTGGAATCGGTCCTTCTCCACAATCTTCCTCAGGGTCCGGTCACCTCTTCTCGTTGTGCAGTGTTTTTTTGCCACACTTTTTCCTTCCCACAGACTTCCCACTGAGGTGCCTTGATACAGCACTCTGGGAACAGCCTATTTGTTCAGAAATTTCTTTCTGTCTTACCCTCTTGCTTGAGGGTGTCAATGATGGCCTTCTGGACAGCAGTCAGGTCGGCAGTCTTACCCATGATTGCGGTTTTGAGTAATGAAACAGGCTGGGAGTTTTTAAAAGCCCCAGTAATCTTTTGCAGGTGTTTAGAGTTAATTAGTTGATTCAGATGATTAGGTTAATAGCTCGTTTAGAGACCCTTTTCATGATATGCTAATTTTTTTAGACAGGAATTTTGGGTTTTCATGAGCTGTATGCCAAAATCATCAGTATTAAAACAATAAAAGACCTGAAATATGTGTTGTTGGTGTAAATAAGTTGGTGTGCAATGAATCTAAAATATATGAAAGTTTAATTTTTATCATTACATTATGGAAAATAATGAACTTTATCACAATATGATTTTTTTTAGAAGGACCTGTATATATATCAAATCAAAATATAAATGAAAGTCAAAAGCACATTTTTAGTCATACCTGGAAACAAATCCTGTTCAAATAGGTTATATGGGCCATTCTACAGAATTTGTTCAAAGTTAGAGTTGGAAACATCTTAAAAAGAAAATAGTCTTTTTCCATAAATGTCTTAGTAGGCCAATACATTTTATCATATATATTTAAAAGTTAAGGATTCATTATTTTGATATAGCTTGCATTGATACAAACACTATTCTTAGTTGATTAGTTTATTGACAAAACATACTATATATTTAACATATGAGCAGAAACTGCTAACAAAAGCTTATTTGATGTCTATTTTAGAGTTAAAACTTTATAATCTATCCAAAACTAGTCACAAACACACACACAGAAACATGATTCAAATTTAAACAGTAGGCTATTTTTGCGTTTACAGACACTAACGTTATTATACATCGCGATTAGAACAAAGCACAAGAATAAAAACACTTACAGCTCAGCTCGCTCCTCGAAGTGAAAATAAACCAGCACTTGTTCTGAGGTAGGTAAATGTCCCAGGATTATTCCTCTCAGCGCAAGACGACAGTACATTAATCTGACTAAATATAGTGTGTTTACAGAGTTTATATGGGCGTTTACACGTCTCTATGTGTTGCTTCAGATCATTAGCGTTTGAATAGCGCGCGCTCTCCGTGGGCGTGTCACATTAGCGGAAAATGAGATGCTAAAAACGATAATAAGAACGGCTGACACCTCTGTCTTTTTATATAGATTACATAAACAGAGAATATTTATTTTAGTTTTAAATTAGATAATTTAAAAGTACAAACTTAAATGATCATAAACATATATTGCTCATGTCTGGGTGAATAGTATTAGCTGAGTTTTGTTTAAGTTTAGAGACGTGCTCCAGAAAAAAAGTTCACGGACACGGAGAAGCAGAACGCACACCCTGTTTATTTTCTTTATTTTACAAAAGCACAATATTTTATTTCGATTGTAGGTGGGCACATAAAAAAGTACATATTTAACAGTTTATTTTTTAATGTCTTAACACTGTATGACCAGAAATGATGGAGTAGTTTAAGTCTATTTTTCTGCTATGTGAAAAAAATCTGCCAAAACGCACCGTTGCATTTGCCATCCCCAGATTTTTTATCTGGTTAAGATCATTCACAAGGGAGGGAGTGTCCAGTAAGTCGCCGCCATCTCCTCCTTTGGACATCCTTCCCATCATTGTGTTAAGCCCCTTCCATGCTTGTCTGGGGTTCCCTGAACTGCTCCTCTACCTAATGCTTAAAGTCCATTTTGGCCCTTGGTATCTTGGCTCTGAGCTCCTTTCTTTTATTTTTAACACCTTCACTGTCTCCCCTCAGAAAAGCCATCTTTTTGTCATTAAGACATCTCTTCATGTCTTTTTTCAGCCAGGGCTTGTTATTAGGAAATACTCTTACTTACTTGGTATTAATTATGGATTTTTCAGAGAACTGTATATATGAAGTGATGCAATCTGTCAGTTCATGTGGATCTCTGTATGAGTCAAAGAACATGTCCCAATCTGTGGTTTCAAAACAGCTCCTTAGCTTGTCCTCACTCTCTCTGTCCCAGACCCTAATTGTCTTGACAATGGGCTTTTCCCTTTTCACGCGTTGTCTATACTTCGGCAATAAATGAATGACATTATGGTCTGATTTACCAATGGGAGGTCTGCATATTGCCTTATATGCATCCTCGATATTACCATAACATAAGTCAAGAATGCGTGATGAGCGAGTAGGACAGTCAACATATTGTTGTAACATTGGGAGATGTGTTGCTAAAGACAATGTATTAAAATCCCCAAGAATAAACACTGGTTGATCAGCTGATCTTGAGAGCACGGTGTTCAAACTGTCCGAAATACACTCGGCTGCCTCTTTGTTGTTGGGACCTGGAACATACACTAAAATAATTGTGAGCTGCCCAAATTCACGGGGCAAATAAAAGGGTCTAAAAGATACCACCAGGATCTCATAGTCTCTTGCGCATGTCTGTTCAACCATGGTAAATTGTGTTGCCCACGTTTTGTCAACAAACATGCAGGGCCCCCCACCGATAGTTTTTCGTGATTTTACCTTATCTCTGTCCGCTCTGATTACGTTATATCCTTCTATATTCACATTATGGTCCTTATTTAACCATGTCTCGGTGAAAGTCCTCCTCATGTTTGACACGAAGTATCACCTCATCCAGCTTGTTGTTGAGTGATCTCACGTTTGATAGAGTGATTACTGGAAGAGGGTGACGACTTCTCCGTCTCCTTAGCCGGTTTCTGATTCCTCCTCTGGAGCCTCGCCTTTTAATTTTTTTAATTCTTCCCTCCTTCAAGGGGCAACTGTTGAAGATGGTCCCTATTTCCAAGCTGTTTGCATTTTTTCTTAGAAAGAGCAAAAACTCCTGAGAGTAGGTAATAGTGGGTGTAATCCAAACCTCGGTAATGCCCGTGTTGACGGCGTTGCCTCCAGGTATTACTGACAAAACTGCCAGGACGGCACAGACAGCGGAGAGATTCATGGCGATAAAGCGCGAAACGCTTAAACAACACAACACTAAGGGTGAAGTCTAAAAACAAACTAAAACACTAAAAACGTTTAAACCCTAATAATGTTAAAAATAGTAGCGGTGAGACACAGGGTCAGCAACGTAACCGCACCCCTGGAAGCATTTTTTTCTCCATTCTGTCACTGACGGAGGTTTGGTTAGAGTTTATTTTAGAGTTTTGGTATTTACACCATATATTGTAGAATTAAAACACTTTATACCCAAATGTCAAAACATTTAGTCAAATCAATGAACAGCATTAATAAAGCCCCAGTCTAACAGATCATTAACAAAAAAAAATGTTGTTTTAGGGTTTAGTTACCCTTTTACAAACAATGAGATGATGTTAGTGTGTGGTTGATAATGAGTTAAGAATGATGTGCCCTTCAAAGTAAAGTAATGACACAATGATGGACTTACAAATCATTAACTAAAATATGAATAAACATACACTAAGAGTGCCATCCTTATTCCTTTACACCACCGGTACAAAAACCAAAGATACAAATTATTTGTAGTTCTTTTATTTTTATTTATACAATTAAACATATATGGACTCAAATAAAGCCCAAACACACCTGTAAAGACAAACATGATGCATTTTTAAATGTAAAATAGGGCACGTCCATAAGTTAATGCTAGTAGAAGCATATACATTGTAACAACAAAAAATAGTTCATTACTGTACATAACTTCATGAAAAATCCCAATACAACATGCATACAAACATGTCTTTAATTATTAATTCGGTTTACCAAAGCAGTCAACATTAATTAGATTAAAATGCCAGCATTACCGTAGCAGCACAACTTATGCGTCGAGTGAGAGCCACTAATAAGTGTCCCACCAGAAACAAACCCTACATACTGTAATCCTGGAAAGAAAAGTAGTTATGACTAAACATAAATGAACAATAAAAATCAGAAAACGGTTGAAATCCTTATGACTCCAGTCATAGTTAAGGATAGCTCTTAATTGGTTCATATCTTCACTAATCATGAGTTAATGTTGAAGTTACCAGTAACATTTGATTACGAAAACGTTTTTAAATTTTTTTTTTCAGCTTTATGAGTTAGATAATTTTGTACTTGATTATATTTACATAACTTGTAAATTGAAAGACTTGTAAAGCACATTATGTTCAGAAATTGTCCGTTTTATCAAGGTTAATGTGTTCCTCTACTGGACGTTTTTTGTTTCTTGTGTCAGCATCAGGACCTGACACTTCCAAATCCAAGAAACTGTCCAACAGCTCTTCACCAGGAGGTGGTGCAGGATTAGTTTCTGTAAACCAGAAATGACTCTGTTATTTACAGACAGACAGACATATAGTAGATAGTAGGGGTGTAAAGATGCATCGATCAAACGTCTAACGATACGATGCCACACATAAAATATCGATATACGTTACCTTTATTTTGACACTCTCCACATCCTCACGTAACTTTTCTTAGCTGAAATAGACGCCTGACAAGATTGACTGAACCCGTTGTCACAAAAGCCAGTATTTTCCAGTGTCAAGGCATCGCGAGTTCATGTTTTACAGCAGAAACGACAAGCACCCTTGTTGTTTGTGAACACAACCCGAAAAGTCTGTTTTAGTGAATCAGTGCGCAGTATTCATGTCAGGTGACAAGGCTCTTAGTCACTTTGAAAAGACGTGCTAGCTGAGACGAGTTTCGTCAAAGCTGATTAAAAGTGATCGAGGATGGATTTCAACGAACTTGATGAACCCGTGATCTCTTCTTCGGGGCGTAAAAGGAAAATATAAGCTGAAACTTTTTCACGCACTCTTGCTAAAACAGCAGGTTAGTGGTGAGGGAAAAGCTCTCTGTATTGCGTGTACGTTAATCACAACAACAAAGTTTGACGTCTATGTCAGCTGAGGATTTACTTGTAGGATTAAGTGTTTTATTATGTATCATAGCAATTAATTGGCTTTGTTTAACTCTGAAAAATTAAACGTGGAGTTATCTGCTTTTGCCATACACACACACACACACAAATATATATATATATATATATATATATATATAAAAAAATACTTTCAATGAACTTTAATTTGATAAGATACCTGTATTTTTTTTGTTAGTATTACTTAATCAAAACAACCCAGTTGCAGTTTGATTGATATTCAAATGCACAATAATAAAAAAAAAAACATGATATATGAAAATAACAAGAACAGAGTTATCTGTTTTAACTCGAACTCTTCTGTTATAGAGTTAATTTGCAAAAACAGATAACTCCGATCTTATTCATTTTCATATATCATGTTTTTTTTTACTTGTAACTTATAACAAACAACTTGTAAATGTCCCAGTTGGGAGAGGGTGTGCAATTTTCAAAGAGTTTAATTAAACTTTCCTGTTATTTTTGGATGCATTTGTGAGTTGACACACGTAACTGGTTGTGTACACTTTACATAATATAATATATATATTATATTATCTAAATTTTGCTAAATCAATTGATATAGCCCTGAATCGAATCATAATCGTATCGCAGAATTTTTTGACGTATCGGCAAACATTGTATCGCTGGCTGAGAGAATCAATATCGTATCCTATCGTGATGAACTGTCCGATTTACACCCCTAGTAGATAGATAGATAGATAGATTGTACTTCAGATAGATAGATAGATTGTACCTTCAGGTTCAAGGATCTGACATTGGTGGGGACTTTCTCCTGGGCTAATGAAGCCATTGCAGGAAACTATTTTAGCATAGCTCCAGACAGATTCCTTAGGAATACGTGGTAAACTGGGATCTGATCGATTTATATAGAAAAAGCCAAATCTTTCTTCAAAACCCGCCGCCCATTCCACATTGTCCATTAGTGACCAGGCAGTGTAGCCACGGATGTCCACACCATCTAGCAAACACGCTGAAAACAAACAATAATATTAATAATGCATGAAAAAGCATCACAGAAATGTAATGCTGTTTAATACTGTCCTTTTCGATCTTATTACCTTTCAGGGCCTGATTGATATAGGTATTATAGTAGTGGATACGGGGGACATCATTCAGATCTATTGGCCCTCGTTCTGATACACCATTCTCTGTTATGTAAACAGCAGGGTCTCCATATTCATCTTTAATGAACTTAAGAACTTTTCGGAATCCCGCAGGATTTACTTTCAACCAGAAGGATCCAGATTCCAGCCATGTACGATCAGATACAACTCCTACACCCCTGGAATAGATGGCAACAAAATTATTGCCCAACTCTTTACAAAAAGTTGGAAAAAGTATGTCAATACTTTATCTGCATACATACAGTATGCTCTCTTAGGGCGATATATATTAGATAGTAAATCTCAACTGCGTTATGGGAATGTGTATTGTAAAAAGTGCTATACAAATAAATCTCACAGAATAAAACCAAAAGGCTACCTGTCTGCATCATAGTCCTCGAAGTCTTTGTAGTCCAAGTAATAGGTTAAGACAGAGGTGTAGTGGTTGAATCCAAAATAATCATAAGTACCATTAATCCTCGCTACTTCAGCAGGGGTAAATTCTGGAAGTCTGATAGATGTGAAATGCAAATGTGAAAGCATTTATAAGAACTGAAAATTTTTAGTACAAAGCTATAAATTTCAAAATTACATGAATTACCTTGATTGAGGTCGGCCAGCCGCTAAACTTCTCTCTCGAATTCTGTCTTTCATTATATCACTGTAATCTCCATTGAACACAGGATGAGCAAACCAACCCAGCATGAACTGTTTCAAGAAGAGGAGTGGCTTATTGTTGATTTATGCACATGGTTACACACTATTCGTATAGTTGAATCACAAATCTGTACCTGAAGATAACGCACGGCAGCATCCACGTCTTCCTGTTTGTATGGGTTTCTTGGTTCAGCCCAGTCAGAGTTTAGAGTGATGCTAATAAGGCCACCATATTTTGCACGATACTTGTCATTATATAGATGCCAGGCCTCAGCATGAGCCTTGATGAGGTTGTGTGCCGCAACATATGGTCCAGTGGCTGGTCTGGAATTTATACCTGGACACAGATAAACCCTCATCAATATCCTTATTTTGCATTATTAGCTGTGAACGTGGAAATTGGTGGGCTTAATCATATTTTACAAAAATTAAAAGTATAATTTTAATGGCAAATGATACCTGGTGCCATAGTTCCATAGCCATATCCTGCCAAAGCAACATTGAGGGGTTCATTTAAAGTAATCCAGAACTTTACTCTGTCCCCCAGACTGTTAAACACAACATCAGCATAGTCTCTGAACCTATCGACTATCGTTTCATTCTCCCAGCCACCAACATCCTGGAGTGCTTGTGGGAGATCCCAGTGGTATAAGGTCACCTGCCAGATCAAAATGATTAATAGACTTGGAAGCCTAAAAGAAATTGCAAATTCTTTCAAAAATAGTCTACCTGAGGCTGGATATTGGCTGCCAAAAGTGCATCTACAAGCCTATTATAGTAGTTGAGTCCAGCTTCATTAATGTTCCTGTTTGTTCCATCAGGCATAATTCTGGGCCATGCAACAGACATCCGGTAGTGGCCGACCTTCAGTTTTTTGACATTATCGACATCATCAGCAATCCTGTTGTAGCTGTCACAGGCAATGTCACCATTGTCGTCGTTAGCTATTCTTGAAGGACTGTGTGCATATTTGTCCCAAATACTGAGACCTTTTCCATCTGTTCTCCAGGCTCCCTCTATCTGTGGTGTTAAAGCATAACATGAAACATGTATAATTTTAAGCAAATATATGATTCAAAAATGTATTTGTTGAAATGGATTGTACCTGATATGCAGCTGTTGCTGTGCTCCACATAAATCCCTCTGGAAAATGTCCATATAACATTTCTTCCTCCCCTGGCAGTGGAAAGCCATTATTTCTTATTATATCAAAAAGGAGGTGAGCTGAGCGCTTTGGAGTTCTTGGCCGATTTGATAGTAAAAAGTTCACATGGTGAAGTCCATAGCTAACAAAGTAGCCATTTAGCCACTCAAAGGAGTCCATCAGAGAGCTAGCAATATAACCCTTAATACGTACTCCATCCAGGTTGTTTGCTAAAAAGACAATACATGTAAATATGTCAAATGTACAATTTAACACCATTGCAAACATTAAGCCATTTTTACTTGTACATTTTGTACAATTTGTGTATTCATGAGCAAAGAATTTCATGCAAAATTTCCACAGGAGTCATAGGTGCAAATACACATAACTTTTTTTTTTTTTACTCTATGTTGCTGAATCTGGATTTTTCTAAATGAGGGAGTGCATTCACACAGCTAGCAGTATGAATAAATTATGCCCAAACCATGTCCAAAAAAGAGTTCCCTTTCGAAGGGAACTCAACAATACGTCATTCGACGCTATGGGGGAACGCCTCAGGCGTGACAGGTGTCTGAAATCACTATCAAATCACGTCAATCATATTGACCGGCGACAGCCCGTGAATCATTAGCGTGAATGATTAACGTGCGACCTGGAAGTATATAAGGGCGCCTTGCAAACATGACAAATCATCTCATCGTCTTCAGGGACTGTTTTTATGAAACGCTATTCAAACTTACGTCAGAAAAAGGTAAGAGAAATGAAACGCACAGCAAAGGCGGATTGTTTTCGTAAGTGTGCCGACCCGTGTCCGAGGTTTCTGACACCGGCTGACACACACGAGCTGTGCGTTTTTTGTTTGGGAGAAGAGCACGCACGGGAGGTTCTCGAGGGAACCTTCTGTGCGAACTGCGAGCATTTTTCTCTTAAAATGCTCCGCTCTCGTCTGGCCCTCTTCTCGAGTGAAGGGGGCTCAGCATCTTCCTCGTGGTGCAGGTCCCGCTCGTGCTGAGGCAGAGCGGCGACTTTCATCATGGGGTTCTCAGATGGAGCTCGTCGATCGCCTTGAGAGGGCTGTAAACCTCTCAGATGATTCGACGGCTGACGAGAGCGAACTGCAGGTCGATGATGGGGAAGATTACTCACCGACTGTACCTGCAGTTGCGGCTCTTCCGGACGCACAGGAGATGGTTGGGGAGGTTTATGATCAGGAAGATCTTGAACCTCCTCAGCCACCCTGTCCCATGTATGCTGAGCTGGTGGATGTTATGGAGCGCGCTGCTGACAGGCTGCAGTTGCCTTGGCAGCGCGCTAGAGGAGGGGCCGCTCGCGGAAGGCTCGATGATCGGTTTCTCCCTGGCCATACACCACCAGCTCGGGTGAGCCTTCCATTCCTTCCTGATCTACACATGGAGATCGAGAGGGCATGGAAGAACCCATGCTCTGCTCGTATTCACCAACATCAGCGGGCCAGTTTCGCTGATGTTGAGGGGATCAGAGAGCATGGGTATGTGTCAATGCCGCCCATTGACGAGACGTTCGCGAACTATCTCGTGTCTGGGCGGGCAGCGACACTAAAAGCTCCAACCCTGCCATCCAAACCGCTGAAAACGACGGCTCGTTTGAATGGCAGAGCATACACGGCAGCAGGTCAGGCCGGTGCTGCACTTCATACCATGGCGGTGTTACAGGCGTACCAGGCCGACCTGCTGAGGGATCTCGACCAGGGGGCAGGGTTGTCCCCTGAGGCGGTGGCTGAGCTGCGCCGCACCACAGATCTGGCTCTCCGGGCTACCAAGCAAACCGCTGCCGCGATCGGTCGGTCGATGGCGGCGATGGTGGCCACGGAGAGGCATCTGTGGCTAAATCTAGCTGGCATCGGGGAGAAAGAAAAAACCTTTCTCCTCGATTCACCAGTTTCGCCTTCCGAACTCTTTGGCACCTCTGTAGAAGCGGTGGTGAGGAAGTTCAGGGAGGCGAAGGCGCGCTCAGCAGCATTTAAAACATGTATACCGCTGAGATCCGCGTCCGCACCCAGGCAGGCGGGAGAGCCTGGCCCTTCACAGTCTGAGGACCGTAGGCAGGGCCAGCGAGCCAGTGTCGCCTCTCGTGCGCCCCCTCCCTCAAGGAGCAGGTCGCAGAGGAGGCGTGACTCCCGCCACAGAAGAGATTTGAGGGAGGTTATCCAGAACAAACGCTCACGGCGTCGGTAATGGATAACCTCCCCGGAGGGTCACGACATTCTGCCCTCTCTCTTCTGACCCCCAGGCGTTCATTACATCAGGCCTGGGGATGGGCCTATGATGAGAACTATGTTCTGATGGCCCACCCGGGCCTGGTTGGTGGAAACGCCCCTTTCAGGCATGTAAAGTGGCGGTTCCCAGGTTCGTATAGAACTTCTGGCGAGTCTTCACTTTGCACGCCGCAGGTGAGCTGCTGGTCTTTCAAGGAGTATATTTTTTGTGATAAAAAATAACATATTTTTCTTTACAGACCTCGTTCCCTGTATAAAGAGTTATGGGGTCATGTCAAGGTAATAAAGGTAAGGTAACTTTATTGGATTATTAGGGCCCTGAAGTTCCCCGTTAGGTGGCCTGAATGATAACTATGTTAGCCTTTGGGCTGTTAGCCACCTCAGGGTAGAGTAGTTGGTCTCTCTCTGATAGTATGTTTTACTTAGAGTGTTGACTGACGCTAGAGCTTCAGATAGATCTTATGTCCGGCCCATGGGACCGTTTTGACTTTTCTGAGTATTTCGCCCCTTGAGCTCTGTTGAGTTTTCATTAGGTTGAGCGTTCTGCAGCCCTTTGTATGGAATAATACAGACTATATTCTTTAGTAGGCTGTGGCTCCTCTGAGCCCTCAGATAGATCTATGCTTACAGGTTGGCCCTCACCAGGGCCGCCTCTGTAGCTGGCCTAGGCTGTGCCAGGGATATTAGAGGCGTTCTGCTAAAATTAGCATTTCTTCCTCTGACCCTTCACTTTGTGAATGTAGGTTTTGGCATCCCTGTATAATCAGCCTCCTCCCATGGGAGTCGTTAGGCCAAGGCCCACCCCCTTCTCTGCATTCTGGGGTGACTAGAGTAATGCAGCGTGGTGCAGAGGATGGTTTATAAGGACATGGTAGGCCTCAGTTAGGCCTCCGTGGTATATAAGTCCTTTTGAGCAGGGTTAGGCCGTCTTTCGCTTCACGAAGAAGACTGAGTCTCCTGCCCGACCCTGCCGTGCAGAACTGGCCTACGGATTTAGGCCGCCAGTGTAGGCTTCACTAATACCTTGCTGAGCTACTGCTCAGGCTTTGGGTTGTAGGTGGTTGGCTTTCATTCAAGCCCCACTCCCCTAGGTTGGGCACAGATGTTTTTCTGTTACCCCTAGAGCCGCTGGCAGGCCCGCACCCTGGTAAACTCAGGGTGAGGTGTGAGTATTCCCCTGTGATTCAGGGTAGGTCTGAGCACTTCACTCCCAGTTCTGTTTTTATCCTACCTCGCACTACTATGGCTCGGGTCGAGTATGAAGTAAGCCTTCACTTCTTCTTTGGTCGAAGTTCGCTCCCCTGAAGCCAGAGCATTGCCCTGTGCTGACGCCCATGCATAGATGGTAGGCCCCTGACTAACTGGGGCCTCCACTGAGGCAGAGTGGCGAATGTTGTACTCCCCTTGTTCTAAGGGTATTAGCTCTCTATGCTGAGTACACTGCCATGGGCAATGTGATTAGGCACCAGGATGCTGTAGGCGCTGTGTAAACAGCTTATCTGCCAACGAAGGCTGCGCCATCAGGTAGTAGGCCTCAGCAGGCCTCCTTGTATGAGCAGCCCCCAAGAGGGCGCTATAGGCTACTTCTCGAGAGGATTGGTTGGCCTTGGTGGTTCGGGCAGTTGACTCACCGGTGGGTAGTAGGCCTTAAACAGGCCTTCTCGGAGGTGAGTCCCTACATTGTGGGACATGCTTTAATGCCGCTACAGGTAGCTAGCCGTACTAGGCCTCCTGTGGGTGGGCCCAATAGTTACATTGGTGTAGTATGGTTCTCAACAGTGTTCCTTTGTTGCAGATTTGACTTGCTATCAGCTAGTAGGCCCAACCGGGCCTCCCTGATAGGCGAGTCCCCAGCTGGCTGGCCTTAGCAGGCCGCCTTGGAACTGTCACCCGGACTCAGCTACCAGTTGCTATCAGGTAGTAGGCCCCTCAGGCCTCCCTGAAGGTGAATTCCCACTTAAGATGGTTATCAGGTAGTAGGCCTCACCCGGCCTCCCTGAAGGCGAATCCCCACCTACATTGGCTATCAGGTAGTAGGCCTCACCAGGCCTCCCTGGAGACAAGCCCAAGGACAGACAACTGGACAGCTAGCCTGACTTTCTATCGGGTAGCAGAAAAAGCTCCCAGATATTATGGCTGTCAGGAAGTAGGCCTCACCAGGCCTCCCTGAGGGTGAGTTCCCCACGTACTATCGTTATCGGGTAGTAGGCCTCTCTAGGCCTCCCTGTAGGTGACCACATACTGTTGCTATCAGGTAGTAGGCCTCACCAGGCCTCCTTGTGAGTGGTTCCCTAGCGGTGCTGGGTTCAGGAAGCTAGTGGCCTCTTGCTATCATTTCAGCTTGCCTTATCAGGCAGCTGCTGAAGGCGAGCTTGCGCCCTGGCTCGACTACAGTGTTCATTCTCTGCTACTGGTTCCCTCTCGGAACCTCTTTCCTGCCTACAGCCTGGTTTTGCCTACCAGGGGGACCATATGCTCCCCTCATTGAGGGTCGCTGTGAGCACGCGGACTCCTGAGTCTGGTCAGACGGTCGTAGGCCTCTCGTGAGGCCTCCCAGTTAGATCAGCCCTTAGGCCTTCACAGGCCTCCTCAGTGTTTGTAACACAAGCACTGGGTAGATCCATGGATCGAGTAGAGAAACTCCCCTCGCTGGTAAGGGTTGGAAAGCACTTGCTGAGTCATACTCTCCGGGATATCCCGTCTCTGAGATCCGGGCCGAGTGGTTCACTGCCAGCTTCGCAGTCCCTCGGGTTGGATGCCTTACTTAAGGCAAGTGTCCAGAGGCTCTGTCTTCGGACAGACAGGAAGTGGCCAGACTAAGTGTCTATGCTCTGACGCCAGGTCAGGCCGTCCTGGTGGCACTTCGGGGTGAGTACGTTCCCCTGAATAGTGACTGGCTGGGGTTCCTTCGGGTTCCCTAGCCACATTCCCTAGAAGGGACCCCTTCTAATTGAAGTTGTGGTCCTAGGCCTTTGAGCAGGCCCAGGTAGTCCTTTCATTTAACTATGTTTATGGAGGTTTTCCTGTGTGGCTTATAGCTTAGGCTATGACCGTAGGGAATGCTGTCACTGACAGCCCAGTGTGACCTGACGGTGAGTGGTTCTAGCGTTTCATTTGAAATTGCTGGTTCTGACAGTTGTCACTGCCTTTGGGCATGCACTCCCTCAGCATGGCGGAGTGGGTATTTCGTTCCCCATAGCGTCGAATGACGTATTGTTGAGTTCCCTTCGAAAGGGAACGTCTCAGGTTACAAATGTAACCTTTGTTCCCTGAGAACAGGGAACGAGACAATACGTCTCCCTGCCATGCCTCGGGGCTTGCCTGCCGTACAGTCCCTTCAGACGATAAGGTGATTTGTCATGTTTGCAAGGCGCCCTTATATACTTCCAGGTCGCACGTTAATCATTCACGCTAATGATTCACGGGCTGTCGCCGGTCAATATGATTGACGTGATTTGATAGTGATTTCAGACACCTGTCACGCCTGAGGCGTTCCCCCATAGCGTCGAATGACGTATTTTCTCATTCCCTGTTCTCAGGGAACAAAGGTTACATTTGTAACCTGAGACGCTTTTCATATATATATATATATTTGTAATGCATTTCATAATTTCTGCATAAAAACCTTTATAAGCAGATAAATACCATCAGTGAATGAGAATCATTGTTAACATACCTTTAAGAGCCTCATCAACATAAGTCTTAAGAAAGAATATTCGATCAGTGTCATCAACTGTCATGGCAGGGACTGTAGCCACACCATTTCCTGTAATATAAATCTCAGGGTCTCCATACTCTTCCTTTACCCAGTTAAGAAGTCGCCTGAGTCCCCAAGAAACAGTCTTCTGGTCATTAACAGCCGTATTTTCAGAGCCATCTGGAAAGTCCTTCTCAATGTCCTGGTCAGTCTGATAAGACTCAACATCAAGTATGCTGGTCACATGGCGCACGATTTTGGTTGTGTATGTGTTAATGCAGAATACATCAGCTGTTCCTTGGATAAAGGCTTTGTCTTCATCAGTAAAAGAAGGCAGGCGGGATTCTGTCAAGCCTTGAAGTTCACTCTTGTTGCCAACCTGCCACTTCATGGCGTCAGGGTAGTCACCATTTTTAAATATGGGATGTGCAAACCAGCCTAGTTGGAACTGAAGGGCTCGATCAGCTGCAACCACCTCTCGAGGGATGTTGACGTCCAGGGGTTCTGCCCATTCAGCATTTAGACTAATGGATACCAGACCTCCTTGCGCTGCCCTGTATTTCTCATCATAGGTGTGATAAGCTTGTGCATGAGCTTTCAGGAGGTTGTGTGCAACCCTGTATGGAGCATCTCCTGGTTGGTTTACGTTAGGTGGAATCTGACCTAGTCCATATCCGGACCATGCAATTGTCTGGGGTTCATTAAATGTGATCCAAAACTTCACCCTGTCTCCAAATGTTGCATAACAGAAGTCACAATATTCATTGAATATGTTAATTAATTCGGGGTTGTCCCAACCGTTGATGTTCTGTAAAGCCTGTGGCAAGTCCCAATGGTACAGAGTCACCATAGGTGTGATATTGTTTGACAAAAGACCATCAATGAGCCTGTTGTAGTAGTCCACACCCTTCTGGTTAAGAGAAGATTTTTTCCCACTGGGAAAAATTCGAGACCATGACAAGGAGAATCTATAAGTCTTCAGTTTTAGGGCTCTCAACATGTATAGATCCTCATCAATTTTATTGTAGCTGTCACATGCAACATCACCATTGTCATTGTTTGGGATCATACCAGGTTTTTGAGTGAAAGTATCCCAAACACTTGGTCCTTTTCCATCAGCATTCCAGCCACCTTCAACCTGATATGCTGAAGAAGAGACACCCCAATGGAATCCCTCTGGAAATGTTCCATAGTGATAAAGCTGTCTCTCAAACTTGGTTTGAGGGGAGAACTTTTTCCAAACAACCTTGGATTTTGAAGGAACTTCAGATGGTGGCAGACTAGGAAGTTTTGTGCTCTCAATTTTATTTCCATAGATTTGCCTCTTAGAGCTTGCTGGAGTCTCAGCAAATCCATTATGCTCAATCACCTTTGAATAGTAATATGCTGATGCTTTGGGGATTCTTGGCCTGTCAGGATCTTCAAAGTTCACATAGTGCAATCCAAATCGTTGACTGTAGCCTTGAGGACCCTCAAAACCATCCATCAGAGACTTGACTGTAAACCTCTGGATGACAACACCATCCAAATGCACAGCTGTAGTAGAAAGAAGTAGTTAATAGATAGTGATCTTGTATTACTATATATAGTCTGATGTTAAAGTTTGGCAAGGGTTTTGTTACATTGGTAGAAGATTTTTTTAAGGTCAGTCAGTGTCAAATCTGATGTTGTTGGTGTCTGTAAAATTATTTTATTTAACAGTTTCATATATTTTAAGCTCCCTGAAGGACTAATTATTCCCAAGCCAATAAACACCATGTTTAGTGTATATTTTAATAATTATGATTTTTGGATAGACAAACCTGATTCCTTCAAGTCTGCACCGTTAAAAGTCTTCTCAGGGTGCAAATATTTTTATAAGTGGCCCATAAAGTTGTAAAAAAAAAAAAAAAAAACATTTGTAGATGTGGGTGACATTGGAGCCTTAATTACATCCATGAAAATACAAGGACATGTTTTAAACTTAAAAGCTCAAATGTGATGTCCCTGTAATGATCAAAAGGACAGTACAATATTTTTGTATCATTTATCAGTGTTGACTACCTAGGAGAATCTTGAAAGTGGCTTAGAAGTAGGTCTACATGAGCCCTGTTTCTGTGCAAAAAGACATTTGTCCTCAGCTATCTTGATATGAAAGTATGGCCAACAAACTTTTTGAGATATCAGATACCCTTTACACAGCTTCCCTACAAGGCATTTTGAGCCTCAAAATAATGATTACTTCAAATATAAAAATGTTAGAATCTCCAAGAAATACCTTACAGATTTGGATTAAGGTCACCACCTCTGATTTCACACAGACTGACCTGTTATCACTAAAAAGATTAGTATAATCATAGTTTTAAGCATTGACCAATTCCCTTAAAATACTTACCTTTCATTGCTTCATTAATGTAAGCTTTGAGATAGTCGACACGCTGAATGTCATTGAGCAGATCACCATAGTACTCAGTGGGCATTCCGTTTCCTGTGATATAGATGGGCACCTTTGTGATGGATGTGTACTCTAAATAGATGTAGTTCAATAACCGCCGAAGCCCCCATGGAACAGACTGGATCTGGTCAGAAGCTGTGGAGGGCCATGTGGGGTCCGTATAAGCCTCGAAGTCCCCAACATTATTGGGTCCAGCATCACATCTACCCATGCTCTCACTAATTAGTCGGGAAGTGTAGTGATTAAGTCCGAAGAAATCAGCTGTGCCTCGGATTCTTTGTTTCTCTGCCTCAGTGAAGACTGGGAGTCTTGCCAGCTCTTTAACACACTCACCTTTCTTTTGCTCTATTTGTTTCTTCAGCACGACTGGATAGTCTCCATCTACAAATATGGGGTGAGCAAACCAGCCCAGCTGGAAGTTCAAATAACGCTCAGCTGCTGCAACATCCTGATTACTTACGGGATTCCTTGGCTCTGCCCAATCAGAGTTAAGAGCAATGCCCACTTTTCCACTGTACATTTTCCTGTAATTATCATTATAAATATGCCAGGCTTCAGCATGAGATTTCAAAATATTGTGCGTCACCTGTGAAAACAAGCAAAGCATTGCAAATATATACTTTATAAAATCATAAAATAGATGGTACTTTTTCTGATTGACAAACACACCTTGTAAGAGGCTATTATTGGGTCATTTATACTTGGGGGATGTTCCCCTGTTCCATACCCCAAGTTGCTCACTACCCAGGGGCTGCCGAATGTGATCCATGTTTTGACTCTGTCTCCATAACGAGAGAAGCAAAAGTCCGAAAATTCTTTGAAAGCTTCCACAATAGAGTCATTAACCCAGCCTCCTGAGTCCTGCAGAGCTTGGGGAAGGTCCCAATGATGCAGGGTAACAGTGGGCTCAATACCGGATTGTAGAAGTGTGTTAATCATCTTGTCATAATAAGCAACCCCCTCGTCAACCAAACTTTCTCTGTGTCCAGTGGGGAAAATGCGAGCCCAGGAAATTGAGAACTGATAATTAGGTGCCATCATTCCCCTAAGCAGATAAGCATCATAGTCCACCTTATGATAACTATCACAGGCCAAATCAGTGGTTTGGTTGTCAAAGACATGACCCTCATGGCTAAAACGATCCCATATGGTCTCACCCTTCCTGTGTTCAGCCCATCCACCCTCCACTTTGAAACTCTCACTGGAGACGGACCATTCAAAATCAACTGGGAAAGAGCCACTCAGAAACTCATCACGCTCAGCTTCGCTTTGACCACTGAATTTCTCCCAGACCTTCTGGTATGAGATTGCAGAAGTTGATTTCTGATGGACAGGAATCCTGAACTTCCGTGGCTTTGCATTACTGAAGCTACAAAAAACAGCCAACAAACCAATAGAAAGAAATCCTTCTAGGACCTTCATCGTGTCAGTTGCAAGTGGGGAAGAGTGGGGAAAGCTCTTTATAACCACCACGGCTGTTTTGTCAGTTATACAATCAGTTATACAAGAGTGTCAGTTATACAATCAGTTATAGAGTTATACAAGAGTGTCACTTAAACAATCATATCAGTTATACATTATCCTACTAGTGATACAGTTTATGGCAGTCATTAAGGGTGTGTTCACACGTGTAGTTCGGTTTGCTTGGTTTGTTTGGTCCGGACCAATTTTTTTTAATTAAAGTGTAGTCTTGGTCACACAGTTGTTTTAACACAGAACCTAAAGATACCGAACCTAAAGGCATAGGGATATGTTCACAACCTGATTGGTCGGCTTTTATTACGTATATTTTGCATTTGATCTTACCAAACATCCAAAACCATGCTGTGTGCTGGGATAAATGCGCTCCTTGTGTGTGCGTAGCTTGCATATAATGGGATTTTGAGAAAACTGTGTAAAGAGTCAAAAATGCGGCAGGAATCCCTCCGTCACAAACATCTGATCTGCTGTGATCTTATCAAAAGATCTGCTGTGACGAGAAGCTGTTCTGAAACCTGTACCGAACTGTGATGGGTAACATCACGACTATGACGAGAAAAAAACAGTTATGCTTGAGCATTCTGTCCTTTTTAGGGTCGCATCTTGTGGCATCATGTCCTGTATTTGGTACGTTTACATGTCTTTGATCTGTGTTGCGTTCATGTTTCATTCAAACCGCACCAGAGTTCGTTTGGAAGAGGAATGAGACCCATCTTCTCAGCGGTCTCGGTCCGCTTGTTTGGTGGCACCGGGGTTCGGATGGCAGTGTTCACGATTTATCAAATAAACCGCAATAACAGAGCAATCGAACCAGGGTCGTTTTAATTGAACCAAACATGGCAAGTGTTTTTCTTCTTTTTTTTTAAACAATGGATTCACAACGAACATTTGAAACAAGTCTCAAACACTTTTTTTTGTCCTCACTTAAACAGCCTCTGCATTAATCTTTAAAGAAATCCATCATTTCCATTTATGCCAAACTTGTTGTGAAACAAATTTCTTGTGAAGTAATTGTGACATCCACAAGTTATGCCTATCAAACACACAAAGGAGATCACAGAAGATAGCAATAGATTCAGTACGTGCAAAGATATTAAATCTTATCTAACAAACCTTATCTTGCAAAATCAATATTCAAGGACCTAGTACTACAGTGGCATGAAGATGTCCACAGGTGGCTAGATGGATTAATGGGACGCAATGTGGCAGATTTTACCGTGAAGCTTTCAGTTGCTTAAGCTGATTTATAAATTCAACAAGAAATGGATACATTCAAGAATACTGGATGATCAATACATCTTTTTCAATGGCTGACATGGATATCAATATCCAAAAAGACTTTATGAAAGAATTTATTGATTTTCTATGAGTTATATATTGGCTGCAGATAAAGTCTTAATTGTTTCTTGATCCATGAAGATAATGAAAAAGATTTTAAAAAGAAGACATTTTAAACTATTGGTTAAACTACACGTGTCAGAACACACTCATTATTATATAATCATACTTTAAATTTAATACTGACAGATGTAAAATATATAATAAAGTTATGTAATGCATTGTATAATAATAAAAAGTATATTAGTTGTATATTTCTCTCCAAAAAAATGATCAGATAATGGATAAGGTTTGTATGAAATGAGACAGTGGCATTACATCACAACCTAGTGTACAACAGACAGTAGCAACCAGGTTAATTAAAATGATTTAACACATACAAACATTAAAATTAATGTTTTGATAAATTCAATAACAATTTTTTTGACTATTTCAATTATATATATATATATATATATATATATATATATATATATATATATATTGCACTGCCAGAAAATCTATTTTGAAACCCAAATAAAACGTTTCACAAGCATCCACAAGATCAGTGATACAGCATTTCTTCTTTTTAATCATAATTTTTTATTTAAATATGTATGAATTTAATACAAATTATGGTGGTAATCAAATAATTGCATAAAACGCTTGATTCCACGATTCCATCTGCATTTTCCACATCGCCAAAATCATAGTTATTAGTAAATTTAAATGTCTAACAATCATTAACAAAACTGTAAAAAAAAAAAGTTAATTTACAGGTAACGCCCTGTATTTGTTTTACAGAATTTTGCCGTTTTTTCATTATACAGTGAATACCTGTTAATTTACAGATTTTTGCTGTAATTTAAAGGTCCACTATTATATTTACAGGTAATTGTTTGTATTTTGGTTTTACATCAATTTTACAGTTTTTTTAAGGAAATTGTCTGTATTTTTACAGGTTTATGTGTAATTTTACATTAAATATTCAGTAATATTTTACAGATTATTTCTGTGAAATTAGAAAACAAAGAAAAGAATGTATAACTGCAGAAATCAGCAGTCATTTAACATGTTGTCCTTGAAGATCATTAAGCATGTGGGTGTCAAAGTGAGTTTTAAGGTTAAATAATTTGTATGTAGCTATACCTACTGTATACAAATACGTCTTTTAAATTTTGTCTTGCAAATATAAAATCTTTATAGTCGTATAGCAATAAAGTCTTGCAAATCTTTCAGACCGTATTTTAATCTTGTCTTGCAAATGTGCTCATTTTGATAATCATTTGTATTATTCTCCCCTAATTTCATGTTATGTGTTTTATGAATATTTTTCCAAATCTGCGTTGCTGCACAAATTGCGTGGCTTTGTGTGCGTGCGACTGTGTGTGTGTGTGTGTGTGTGTGCTCGCGACGCAGATTCAAATTATCCGCCAATTATTTTCCGTTGCTTAGTCCCGCCCACCACAGCGGTTAGCTGTTTGGACCTGTGTCAAGGGCAAGCGGGAGATTTGAATTTTGTCTACGGTTGTGAAGTGGATTGTTTGCGATCACAGTGGTTCAAAGCTATAATCGTATTCATCAGGAGCAGCCGTAAGCAGGAGGAGCACTGAACACATGAGTTATGTTAACGTTACAGTCCGGGTGTTAGTCAGTCCGTTCGGAAATAACGCGCCCTTTTTCAGTGAGCCTGGATCGTCACTACGGACATCATCATGCCAAGCAACCGATTACCGGCTGAGGTAAGAGTCTCATAGCTATAATATGTAAACGACATTTTATGATGTTTTATAAACAAGGTTCGGGAGGAGCACGTTCAAATAAATCATTCCAATCAACTCGTCACCAAACTATTACATGTCTACCCTATCAGCACGAGAGGAAGCATATATAAATATCCACTGTCAACTCACCTAACATTCCTTGACAGTTTCAGCATTTGGTCCCGCCCTTTTGCCACAATGTCAGAGATCAAACTCTACCCTTCCGATGACGACTCCTTCATCAGCCAGGCTCCATCTCAGCTCCCTATCACCGCTACGAGTTCCCATGCTCAACAGGATACCGCTCCCGAACCTCCAGCTTCACGGCGCGGCCTCTCATCAAGACCTCCACCATCTCCAGCTTCCTCCTACACCTCAGCACAACCCAATATTTCGGCAATCGAGAAATGGACAGTGCTGGGGCTGAGACAAGCGCTAATCAGCGCTGACGTTCATTTTTCAAGGAGGATGAACAAATCACAACTGTACAACTTGTATGTTTCTCTCCAGGCAGCTTTCCCTTCTCCGAAATCCACTCCACCTTCAAAAACAGCAAAAAAGGCAAGTAACAAAACATCAAACTCACGTTTTCAGAAAACTCCTTCTCCCGACGCCGCAGGGCCCAGTTCTACGCGAGCGCCAGGCCACAGCAGGCCTTCAGCTAGCCTGGGCCGCGCCCCAGATTCCGCCGCCGCCAGGCCCCACTCCTCTCTCCGCTCTGCTGAGCTACAGACCGTGGCGTTTTCCAGCACCGCACCTCACGCCACTTTGCCAGTTTCATGCGAAACAGGCCGCTCTTTAAACGTGAGTATGCCAACGCTTCAAGCCCAACCACCCCACCATCCTCCCGTAACCTTTTCCAACCCTTTTTCTTGTCCCTGGCCTGCAGTCCCACCGTCAGTCTCTAGCGCGAGGTTGCCTCAGCTAGAGCCGCAGGCCCACACACACTTCCTACCTCTCCAGCTCTCTTCTTTCCCAACTTTTCCAGCTCCCCCCCCCCAAGCTTTAGGGACCGACCCAAGTGTGAGGTTGCCTCCACAAACGGCTTCGGTCCCGGGCTTTTTCCCTCCTAATACTTTTCCCCAAAACCATTCTTCTTTCACCCTATTTTCCGCAACGCCGATGCCCATCCCGCCGAACGCTGCAGCTATGGAACCGCCCCCCGTGACCAACAACATCAGAGCCCAGATACTCACAGGTACGGATATTGATTTATCCTCTCTTCTATCTATCCTCCCTTCCTCTGTTTCAAATAGGCAAATCGATTGCGGCGATTTTGCAGTCACCTTGAAAAACCCAGTTCACAATTCATCCCGCATCCTGTCATTTTCCGAATTCGCAATTGCTTTCAGCCGGTATAGCGAAATCATTTGCGCCGCACTCCCCCACAGAAGACGAGAACTGAACGACTATCTCGCGATAATTGCAGAGCTCGCGTTGTCATATGGAGGAACACATTTTTACACTTACCACAAATTGTTCTCAGCAAAATGCGCCGTCCGTGTAGCTCAGTGGAACCAGTGCCCTTACTGGGGAGCCCTTGACACAGAGCTACACAACAGAGTGTTCTTAGGCTGCCGCAACATATCCTGCGCAGTTTGCAGATCTGTCTCTCATTCCACCACAGCTTGTCCTTGGATAAACTTTAATCCCAACGACTCAGCTACGGATTCCCAAAGAAGAAAAATCTCATTCCCATCCAACAACCAAGCCTGCAATAATTTCAATGCGGGGCGTTGCCTATGGCAATGCTGCCGTTTTTTACATATTTGCAGCTACTGTGGCGGCGCGCACGCGCGCACTATATGCCCTGTCAAAAGGTCTGTAAATAAAGATTCAAAAAACTACTTATCGACTCCTGTGAATTTTTCCCGTCTGTCTTCTGAATTATCCCACCACCCTAACACTGATTTTAAGGACTATTTACTGTCTGGTCTCGAGCATGGCTTTAATCCGGGCGTCGAAAGCCTCCCCACACAGAGTATCATATGTGATAATCTCCAATCTGCTTTCGCCGAACCTGACACAGTCGACACCCTGATTAAAAAAGAAATCGAATCGGGCTTTATGATTGGTCCTTTTGACATTCCTCCTTTCGAACATTTCCGTATCAGCCCAATTGGAGTGGCCACCAGGAAATTTTCAGGCTCAAAAACGCCTTATAATCGATCTTTCAGCCCCCCATAATTCTCCGTTTCCAAGCATTAACAGCCTCATCTCGCTCGAACAATTTTCTCTTCATTACCACACCATTGATCAAGCCATAACATTGATTAAAGACGCAGGTTACGGCGCTTGGCTTGCTAAAGTTGACATCACCTCTGCCTTTAAAGTGATGCCCATCCACCCGGATTCGTGGCATTTGTTCGGCGTACGATGGCAAGGAAAATTTTATTTTTCTGTCCGTTTAACTTTCTGCTGCAAAAGTAGCCCCAAAATTTTCGACATGCTATCAGAGGCTATTTGTTGGATTCTTTCCAATAACTACTCGATACCCTACCTAATCCACTTGCTAGACGATTTCCTGATCATCTCTCCGCCTGAATCCATCCCAGCCGCACATCTTCTCACAGTCCAAAAAGTCTTCAGCGAGCTCGGGATTCCAATCGCCCAAGAAAAAACCATGGGTCCAGCCACATCCATCGAATTCCTGGGCATTACATTGGACACAATCAACTTCCAGGCCTCACTACCCAAGGAAAAAATCGACAGGATTATTCTGGTCGCATCCACCCTTCTAGAAAATCCAAATTGCTCTAAACGAGAGCTTCTATCTCTGCTCGGCCATTTAAACTTTGCGATGCGCATTATCCCACAAGGTCGCCCTTTCATCTCACATCTCCTCTTCCTTGCATCATCAGTTCACGAGCTAGAGGACCAAATCTCCCTAACTACTTCATGTAGCAACGAGCTCAGTTTATGGATAACATTCCTTAAACAATGGAACGGCCTGTCTTTTTTCTATAATAATCTGATTTCTCTCCCTACGGATATCCAACTGTTCACAGATGCAGCTCCTTCCGTTGGTTTCGGAGGTTTCTACCAAGGTCGTTGGTTCGCGTCTACATGGCCAGCCCAGTTGTTAGATTTACCACAATCACTAACATCCTCAGCATTATTCGAGTTGTATCCTTTAGTGGTAGCAGCCTTCTTGTGGGGCAAAGAATGGTCGACTAACAGCATCATGGTACACTGTGATAATGAAGCAACCGTGCATTGCATCAACAAAGGCCGCTCAAAATCCCCCGCTTTAATGCCTCTCCTAAGACGCCTCATTTGGATCGCAGCTTGTGACCAGTTCATCTTAACTGCAAACATGTTCCTGGGTCCAAAAATCAAATAGCTGACTCTCTCTCTCGTTTTGCTTTCCAGAAATTCAGGCTGTTGGCACCAGAGGCGGACCCATGCCCAACCCCAGTACCTCACTATTCAGAGTTAATATTCCCATAAACCATCCATTGAAACCACTTCTAGATGCCTCTCTTAACTCCATTCTGCAAGCCGTTTCACCCAGCACCCTCCATTCCTACCTAACCGCATGGAAGTGTTTTAAGTCTTTCCACTTCACATTCAACCAGCCTTTTCCCAGTTTTTCTCTGCTCAACATCACTTCATTTATATCCTATCTGGACAGCACCAAGAACCTCAAAGCCCGCTCCATCAAGGGCTATCTAAGCGGAATCCAGTTCTTCCACAAACTCCTTTTTGGTTCACCCTCCGCAGACATAGCAAATTCCCAGACATCAATGCTTATCAAAGGCATCCAAAAAACCCAACCAACCCGTCCAGATGCCAGACAACCAATAACCTTGGACATACTCACCAAATGTATCTCTACCCTCCGCCGAGGCTACCACTCCACCAACACCGCCCGCACACTGGATGCCATGTTCATATTGGCTTTCTTCGGTTTCCTCAGATGCTCAGAACTCACCATCACCTCCAACTTCAACCCTAAAGTCCATCCCACAATCTCAGATCTTTCAGTATTAGACAACGAAACCATTTCTTACTTCATCAAACAAAGCAAGACAGATCAAATGAAAAAAGGCCACTTCATATACATCTTCAATCTCCAATCACCAATCCAACCATACCAAACTCTCTTCGCGTACTCACAATCCATAAACTCTCAGACCAAGTCCCCTTCCGACCCACTCTTCAACAACGATTTCAATCGCCCCGTTACACGTTTCTGGTTCCAAAAACATCTCAAATCCATCTTACTCCAATCAAACATCCCAGCAAATAATTTTTCCAGCCATTCATTCCGCATAGGTGCAGCAACCACAGCTGCCCAAAAAAGCCTTTCCCAGCAGCAAATCCAAGAGCTCGGCCGCTGGTCGTCGGAGGTCTTTAAGAGTTACATCCGTTCTAACCACCTCCATACCAAAGAAGCCCAACGATCCCTACTCAGCTAACTTCCTCTCAACCCACCATAGGATCCCAGGAAGCAAGCCAAAGGCAAGTCCATCTATCGTTGCAGCAGCACCCTCTACTCCGCCCCGCAGGAACTCCATTAACTCGACCAAAGTCTGATCCACTGCCGCAGCAGTGTCATCTACCCCGCTCCTGCAGGAGCTCCATTACTCCATCCAACTTGCTCCACTGCCTCAGCAGTGTCATCTACTCCGCTCCCGCAGGAGCCCCATTATTTCAAGCAAGCCTGGTCCACTGCCGCAGCAGTGTCGTGCACTCCGCTCCCGCAGGAGCTCTGTTACTCCATCCAGCTTGCTCCACTGCCGCAGCAGTGCCATCTACTCCGCTCCCGCAGGAGCTCCATTAACTTAAAGCAAGTCTGGTCCACTGCCGCAGCAGTGTCGTGCACTCCGCTCCCGCAGGAGCTCTGTTACTCCATTCAGCTTGCTCCACTGCCGCAGCAGTGCCATCTACTTCGCTCCCGCAGGAGCTCCACCAACCTAAAGCAAGTCTGGTCCACTGCCGCAGTAGTGTCGTACACTCTGCTCCCGCAGGAGCTCTGTTACTCCATCCAGCTTGCTCCACTGCCGCAGCAGTGCCATCTACTTTGCTCCCGCAGGAGCTCCACCAACCTAAAGCAAGTCTGGTCCACTGCCGCAGCAGTGTCGTACACTCTGCTCCCGCAGGAGCTCTTTTACTCCATCCAGCTTGCTCCACTGCCGCAGCAGTGTCATCTACTCCGCTCCCGCAGGAGCTCCGTTACTCCTTCCAAACTTGCTCCACTGCCGCAGCAGTGTCATCTACTCCGCTCCCGCAGGAGCTCCATTAATCTAAGCAAGTCTGGTCCACTGCCGCAGCAGTGTCGTGCACTCCTCTCCCGCAGGAGTTCCGTTTACCAAAGAAGTCCGATCCACTGCCGCAGCGGTGTCTTCTCCTTCTTTTCCATCCACCTTATTTCCACCGTATCAGCCATACCATCCTCCTCCGTCCCTGCACCATTTACAACCTTCCACCCAAGAGGCACACCCATCCAACTCCAAGCCAACCTACTCCCGTCCTACGTTAAAAGAAACCTCCCAGCAACCCAGCCGTAACGGGCGTGGCCTAGCCTTATAAATACGGCTCGATGGGCTGATACACTCTGATTTTCATCTCTTCAGCGGAGCGTTCGCACCGACTGGATCCTGAGTGAGAAGCCGCGCCGTCGAAACAGCTTTCTGCGGGACGAGCCTCTGCAACTGAAGTCGCTGGCCTTCACCTCGCCGCCTTCAGCCGCCGTTCCTGCTACGCTATCCGGCGTACTATATATCCTTTACTCTGCTCTGTATGTGTGTGTGTGTGTGTTCGGCCCGCGACTCACACGTCTATCATCTAAAAGAGCCGCGTCTTTTTAAAGATGCCATTCTCCTATGCGTTTCCCGCCTGGGAGAGGATTGTGCTGCCCTCACTGCGAGCTATTGCCTATGGTGACTCCGGGGACTCGCCTGGCATACTTCAGCGAGACTGCACTTCCACCCGCTACAGTGCCGCGCCGTACTCAGCGGGTCCCCGAGCCTTCTCCAGCCCGTGAAAGCTCGCCGGTTCGCCCGCCAGCTTCACTGGCTTTACTCGAGTCGCTCACTGACGGATAAAGGCCGCCGCGCGCCACCGCATCCGCCATTAATGACGACGAGATAGCTGCATCTGTAGAGAAGGCCAGCTGCTCTATCCTGGCGTCGGACGGTGAGGATTGGGCGAGCTCTGTGGACCTCCACTCCTTCTGTCCGCGAGTCGTCAGGGAAACGGGCCAGCATCAAGACCGCGGCTAGCTTTCTTTACGTTATAAGAAAGCTACCCCGCCCTCGCCCCCCCATGGGCGTGCGTCATCCGCAAAATGAGGAAAGAGTGTGTTTTAGTCCCGCCGAGGCCGGACTAATCTCCATTTCTCAAACATTTCTCAGCTCCTCTTAGTTTGAGCGGCTGTAAATGTCAATATTGCAGCAACGAGCCTAATGTTGTTCGAGGTAATGTTGTTCCTCCCTGTGGCTCAGTGGCGGAACACAAAGCCTTCGCGCGAGAGACCCGTGTTCGATCCCGGCTCTCGCAGCAGATACAAATTTAGTCTCGCCGTGGCCAGACTTCCACCGAAACATTTTCGCTCGTACAGTTCCAGAAAATGCGACTGTTCCAGTGTATTTTGCAGTAAACAAGCCGGTACCACGGCCCGCTTGCCTGCACACAAATGCCGTTTCCACGGCGACCCAGAAAAATCATTTAAGCAGTGTATTTTCTGGTATTCCGGCCACAGCCAATGGTGTTATGAGTGTAATAAAAATGCCCACAACCCAGTGCTCATTTCTACACACAAACACAGCCGCAAAAATGCAGGGCTCGTACAAACAAAATCGCCTCATGTCGATTGTGCAAATGTAGTGAATGTGCCCACGTCTCAGTGCCCACAAACACTACACACCACATGTCCCACGGTTTCTGTAAAAACGAAACCAACACACATTCAGTCAGCTCAGGCCGACGGTGTTTTCAGTGCAGTAAATGTCCCCGCTGTCCCGCGCCCACATTCACTCACAGACATGTTAAGCCCCACGGGGCTCGCCCCGCTCTCTCTCCCTCAGCAAACTGCTATAAGGGATTTGAGCTCGGCCAGGCTGCCCGTCGCGATCGGCGCGCCCGCCTCACACACTGTAAACACTGTGTCTGCGTTACAGCACGCCGGAGCTCCCTTGCCATCACTATGTCACGGCCAGAGCCCAAATCTCATTCTACCCCTAGCTTTTCTCGCGAAAACGTGGGCACAGCTTCCCGGGGTATCAGAATGGGTGCTGAACACTGTAAAAAGAGGCTATTCGCTACAGTTCGCTCGACGCCCCCGTCGTTACACGGCGCGCGTCGAATCCACGGTGAAAATAGAAGTAGCACATCTACTTCGAGCCGAAATAGCGACACTATTGAGCAAAAGGGCATTAGAGCCCGTATCTCAAGCTCAGAGCGAAGGGGGTCTGTACAGCAGATATTTCCTGGTTCCAAAGAAAGACGGGGGTCTCAGACCCTTTTTAGATCTAAGACATCTGAACAGAGCGTTTATGAAACGCCAGTTCAGAATGCTCACAACCAGCAAAGTCCTTGCGCAGATTTGCCAAGGGGACTGGTTTATGTCAATAGATCTGAAGGACGCATATTTCCAGACACAAATAGCGTCACGTCACAGGCGATTTTTGAGATTCGCCTTCGAGGGCCAGGCATATCAATACACAGTCCTACCGTTCGGCCTGTCCCTTGCACCCCGTACATTTACGATGTGCATGGACGCGGCGCTCGCGCCTCTGAGACTTCAGGGCATGCGAGTCTTGAACTATTTGGGCAATTGGCTGATTCTAGCTCGATCTCGTTCTGAGCTCATAGAACACAGGACCATGCTACTCGAACACCTCGAGAATCTTGGTCTCACAGTCAACTGGGCAAAGAGTTCGCTGTTCTCCAGCCAGGAAATATCCTTTCTGGGCACAGAGCTGAACTCGCTGTCAATGACAGCGCGACTATCGCCAGAGCGCAGACTGAACATTCAGCGCTTTGCGAAATCCTTCCACTGCGGCACTATAGTCCCGCTCAGGAGGTTTCAGAAAATGCTGGGCCTCATGGCCTCAGCGTCATCAACACTCCAGCTGGGTCTGCTTCGCATGCGCCCACTGCAGTGGTGGCTGAAAGCACGAGTGCCGCCTCGAGCTTGGGCCTCCGGTCAGTTTTCGCATCTGGGTCAATCAGGAATGCGTCTCAGCCCTGAAACCTTGGGAGGCAAACGACTGGTACCAGTCAGGTGTAAACCTGGGGACTTCCTTGAGTGTGCAGGTGGTGTCCACAGACGCCTCCACCTCGGGATGGGGAGCGCTGCTCGAGGGCAGACCGTTCTTCGGCCAGTGGTCAGAACGGGAGAAGCTCCTACACATAAACTGTCTAGAAATGATGGCAGTCGATCTCGCGCTGAGGCGCTTCTGTCCCCGAATAAAAGGCCATCACGTCCTAGTCCGCTCGGACAACATGTCAGTGGTGGCCTACATAAATCGCCAGGGCGGTGTCAGATCCCGAAACCTTTGCAGGTTAACGGAACTCCTCCTGGCATGGGCCCAGCACAATTTTTGCTCACTGAGAGCAGCACATGTGCCTGGTCACCTGAACTTGGGACCGGACAGATTGTCCAGGAACAATGTTCCAGCAGGGGAATGGTCTCTGCACCCGCAGACGATCCTTCTGCTATGGGAGACATTAGGCAGAGCGCAGGTAGACCTGTTCGCGTCTCAAGAGAACGCTCAATGCCCGAAGTTTTTCTCCCAGGTCTGGCCCCGCTGCCCCTTCTATGCTTTTCCCCCATTTGCCTTGTCCACACGACACGGGTATTTTTATATCCGGAGTTTTTCCTCCTGCGTTTTTGAAAAAAATCCTGTCCACACATGCTCGGTTTAAAAAAAATCTCTGTCTACATGAAAGCGAAAAAATACGCTATCAAGTGCTGTCAAGAGCGGATAACCGCGCACAATCTGACGTCAAACACAGCGGATAACGGCGCACACTCGGACGTCAAACACAGCGGATAACAGCGCACACTCGGACGTCAAACACAGCGGATAACAGCGCACACTCTGACGTCAAACACAGCGGATAACGGCGCACACTCTGACGTCAAACATAGGTCATAACGGCGCACACTCTGACGTCAAACACAGCGGATAACGGCGCACACTCTGACGTCAAACACAACGGATAACGGCGCACACTCTGACGTCAAACATAGGTCATAACGGCGCACACTCTGACGTCAAACACAGCGGATAACGGCGCACACTCTGACGTCAAACACAGCAGATAACGGCGCACACTCTGACGTCAAACACAGCGGATAACAGTGCACACTCTGACGTCATACACAGCGGATAACGGCGAACACTCTGACGTCAAACATAGGTCATAACGGCGCACACTCTGACGTCAAACACAGCGGATAACGGCGAACACTCTGACGTCAAACATAGGTCATAACGGCGCACACTCTGACGTCAAACACAGCGGACAACGGCGCACACTCTGACGTCAAACACAGCGGATAACGGCGCACACTCGGACGTCAAACACAGCGGATAATGGCGCACACTCAATCAAACACAGCGGATAACGGCGCACACTCTGACGTCAAACACAGCAGATAACGGCGCACACTCGGACGTCAAACACAGCGGATAACGGCGCACACTCGGACGTCAAACACAGCGGATAACGGCGCACACTCGGACGTCAAACACAGCGGATAACGGCGCACACTCGGACGTCAAACACAGCGGATAACGGCGAACACTCTGACGTCAAACATAGGTCATAACGGCGCACACTCTGACGTCAAACACAGCGGATAACGGCGCACACTCTGACGTCAAACACAGCGGATAACGGCGCACACTCGGACGTCAAACACAGCGGATAACGGCGCACACTCTGACGTCAAACACAGCGGATAACGGCGCACACTCTGACGTCAAACACAGCGGATAACGGTGCACACTCTGACGTCATACACAGCGGATAAAGGCGAACACTCTGACGTCAAACATAGGTCATAACGGCGCACACTCTGACGTCAAACACAGCGGATAACGGCGAACACTCTGACGTCAAACATAGGTCATAACGGCGCACACTCTGACGTCAAACACAGCGGATAACGGCGCACACTCTGACGTCAAACACAGCGGATAACGGCGCACACTCGGACGTCAAACACAGCGGATAACGGCGCACACTCAATCAAACACAGCGGATAACGGCGCACACTCTGACGTCAAACACAGCGGATAACGGCGCACACTCGGACGTCAAACACAGCGGATAACGGCGCACACTCGGAAGTCAAACACAGCGGATAACGGCGCACACTCTGACGTCAAACACAGCGGATAACGGCGCACACTCGGACGTCAAACACAGCGGATAACGGCGAACACTCTGACGTCAAACATAGGTCATAACGGCGCACACTCTGACGTCAAACACAGCGGATAACGGCGCACACTCTGACGTCAAACACAGCGGATAACGGCGCACACTCGGACGTCAAACACAGCGGATAACGGCACACACTCGGACGTCAAACACAGCGGATAACGGCGCACAGTCAGACGTCAAACACAGCGGATAACGGCGCTCACTCTGACGTCAAATGTGACCACCCAGAATATTTGGGTCTCGAAATATTTAAGTATTTGTATATATTTTATTTTATATTTATATATGTCTATTTCAATTTATTTACAGTATATATATGTTTTATTTAAATTACTTTAATTATATGAGTTTGCACTGAACAGTCCAGTTGCATTTTCTAAATTCTGAGTGACAGTTGGGAGTTGAGTGTTGCCATGACGACTGTGGCGCATCCTCAAACAACACAGAGAGGACCACTGGAATAAAACACAGTTTTGTCTCTCTTACTCTCATTTATCACTAAAGGGAGTACTACATATTTTGGAGGCCCCGCTGGGATGTTTATAGGATGGTTCATCTTCTTGACCAGCAGAGCCCCATCCTGTAACATTCATACTTACCTACTGGACAAGCAGCAGAGTGAGTGAAGTGGTAACAGTTACTACAAAACTGATTGAGCAGCGCATGTGCTTGAAGTACAGTGATTACTAAAGGCAGCCTAAGTCAAGTCAGTGAGGTAAACGTCCACTTTCCACATACTGTCAGCCAACGCATAGAGATGGAAACACTTCAGAGCCTTCAAGAAGAAATAGGTGAACGACTATGCACACTAACAAGAGGAAAGCTAATAGAACTCTGCCGATTCTTACAAATTTCCTCAAAGGACATTGGAAATGCAACACGCCTGTCTTTAGTAAATCTCCTCAGTAATCATCTATTAAGAAAAGAATTAGAAGAGCTGGAGGATGGAGGCATGGCTGAGCTTCTCAGCATCAATGAGCAATTAAGTGATATGATAATGACTAATGTAAATGGGACTGAGCAGAGGACAGAGTTAAGACCACCTGAAATGGAGATAAAGGTAGCTCAAAGACCATTTCGACAACTTGAAAGTATGACTGAGTCTGCCATGTATTTAAGCCCTGAGGTCTCACAGAGTACAACAACAAGACAAGAAGTAACTAATCATACACTGGTTGATGCTCCACACGCATCACAGAGACAAATTGCACCAGCAATATGGCACAAAGACTTAAAAATTTCAGGTCTCATTGGTGAGCCAGGTCAGAAAGACAGATTGTCATTTTCCAGTCTTGCACGTCAAATAGAGAGTGGGTTGAATAAGGGCTACCTCGAGCAAGACATCATGGATTCGGTCATTCGAGCGATCACACCTGGGCTTCAGTTGCGTAGCTATCTTGAGGGCAAAGCAGACCTCACGCTTCCAACATTAAGAAGAATTCTCCGCTCTCACTATCAAGAGAAAAATGCCACAGAACTATACAAACAGCTTACTTCAGAGGCCCAGCGTGCTAAAGAATCACCACAAAGCTTTCTCATTCGTGTTCTTGATCTAAGACAGAAAATCCTGTTCGCTTCACAAGAAGATGAGTCCGGCTTAAAATATGACCCAGCTCTAGTCCAAAACATGTTCCTTCATACTGTTCTGACTGGCTTACAGAATGACCGCATTCAGAGCGACCTTCAGCCATTTCTGTCTGACCCCACAATTTCAGATGAAGTGTTGTTGGAGAGATTAAATGTCGCTTGTTCCCATGAGTCTGAAAGACAAAGCAAAAGGAAATCCGAACATATTGCTGCTGTTCATGTCACACAGTTAAATGAACCTGTCCATGAACCAAAACACCAAACAAAACAGACAAGATTTGACCTAATATCACAACTGAAAAGCTTAAGCGAGGAAATAATGCAAATTAAAGAAACAATTCAACAGCCCTCACCTGTCTCTCAGTGTTTTACAGTCGGTAATAAGACTCCAGTGACGATGACGACGATTCACCAGCCGTTGCAGGATTTCTCACAAAGTTATCAGCCAGTAGCAGAGTGGAGAAAAGAGCTACCAAATCAAACATGGGGGACAAGTCACACCACACATGAACACCATCAGTATCCATTGCAGCTCCGTCATCCTAGACCCCCACAGAATTCTGCTCCGCAGCAACAACATACTTCACAGTCTCGCAGTCTGCAACCATATTCTATATCATTACAACAGCCCCAGCAACATCCAGTTTCAAAACAGTATGCGGCTCAACCATCACTATATGCCTCACCACAGTTTTACCCACCCCAGCTAAACACAGTGCCCCAGCAATTTACCTCAACAATACCGCCACCACAGTACCCTCAGCAGTTTCGACAGTCACGTCCTCTACGGACAAGACAGTGTTTCCATTGCCAGCAAAGGGGACCAGAGGAACAATGTACTCATTGTTATTGTTGTGGTAGCAGTGAGCACTTTTCAGCAGGCTGCAGAACCAGAGGGACAAGATTTCAAAATAGAACTCCTTTAAACGGGAACGGGTTGCCTCCACGGGACAGGGAGTGACCCAGACAGCCAAGATGTCCCACCAACGTTCAAGGCAACACTTGGAAAATTCACAAGAACACTCTGAGTTTCCTTCACTTGATAACATCCTAACAGCTACATGTCAAGTTAACAAATACTCACCGGTAACTTCTCTTGTCGGCAAACAATGTCTGGTAAGCTGTTACTTACAAAGACACAAAACTGAGGCATTATGGGACACAGGTTCCCAAGTATGTATTGTAGACGAACAATGGAGGAACAAGTACATACCTGAGGTGAAACTGAAAGACATTTCTGAGGCAACAGATGCTCCAGATAGCCTTCAGCTTGTGGCAGCCAACGGGACCAATATGCCTTATGTTGGATGGGTAGAGATAACCTTCAAATTGGCTTCCCCTGTTGACAATGCAAAAGAGTTAATCATTCCTGTCCTTGTTTTAAAAGATCAAAGGTTATCCAAGCCAATCATTGGCTACAACGTGATTGAACAAGTAATGAGGCAGAGTGAAATTAATGGAAACAGTGAAGTGAGTAAAGACTATTTGCAGAAGACTGTTAAGTATGCCTTCCCTGGCATGAAGAAAAATAAGATACAGAGCTTCATTAATCTTGTGACTGCTGAGAATCCGAGTGAATTCTTGGTGAAAACGACAAAAAACTCGGTGAACATACCAAAACACACAATTATGCAGATACAGTGTCAAGTTAAAATGTCATATATGAAGCAAGACAGTGTTCTCCTGTTCGAACCACATGTAGATCCACAGTGTCCAGATGGCCTTGAACCCATGGAAACTCTACTAACTCTGAAAAAAGGAAGTCACCCAGTAGTTACGATCAGTGTGCAGAACATCACAGACCATGATATTAGGCTTGCAGGAAAAACTGAGCTTGGGACAATGCAGTCAATAAAGTCTGTACTACCAGCTGCAGCATCACATTGTGCAACAACTGCAATTATCAGTGATGGTGAAAAAGCCACCAGCTACATAGGTGACAGTGAAGAATTGTGGGACCCACCTGTTGATGTAAGCCACTTACCTATGCACCAGCAAAACAAAGTTAAACAGTTGCTGCGAGAAGAGTGTCATTCGTTTTCGAAGTCAGATGACGATATTGGATGTATCAAGGGTCTTCAGTTAGATCTCTCCCTGACTGACAATACGCCTGTTGTCCGCATGTACACTTCAGTTCCTAAGCCACTGTATCAGGAAATGAAGGACTACCTGCATGACTTGATTGCCCAGGGCTGGATTGAGAAAACCCATTCTCCCTACTCTTCGCCAATCGTATGTGTTCGTAAGAAGGATGGCAGCCTTAGGTTGTGTATCGACTATAGAGATCTCAACAGGAAGACACTGCCTGATCGCCAGCCTATCCCTAGAGTACAAGACATTATGGACAGTTTAGGAGGTAACGCATGGTTTTCTGTATTAGATCAGGGCAAGGCTTACCACCAAGGCTTTATGTCCCCAGAAAGCAGACCTTTGACAGCATTCAGTACACCTTGGGGTTTATATGAGTGGGTTCGTATTCCTTTCGACCTCATGAATGCACCTGCGGCATTTCAGCATTTCATGGAGGAGTGCTTGGAAGGACTAAGGGATGAAATTTGTGTACCTTACCTGGATGACATCCTGGTTTTCACAAAGACTTTTGACAGACATCTTGAAGCGACAAGAAAGGTGTTGCAACGGTTAAAGGCCCATGGAGTAAAGCTGAAACCACGGAAATGTGAGCTGTTCAAGAATGAGGTGCGTTACCTAGGTCGAATTGTTTCTGCAGAAGGCAGTCGAATAGACCCCGCTGACACTGTTGCCATAACAGCACTTAAGGATAAGAGGCCAAGCACTGTGGGAGAGTTGCGGAAGATTTTAGGCCTACTGAGCTATTATCGCCAGTATATCAAAGACTTTTCAAGGATTGCCAACCCCCTTTACGACCTTTTAAAAGTCACTACTGAAAGAGAAGAGGGTCCAAAGAAGAGTAGAGGCAGAACAGAAGCCAGCCGAAAAAGTCATGTGGTGCCATCTAGTAAGCAAATTGTGTGGATGGAGTATCACCAAGAAACATTGTCAAAACTGATTGATTGCTTGGTACAGCCTCCAGTACTGGGGTTCCCAGACTTTTCACAACCATTTGTGCTTCACACGGATGCGTCCAACCAAGGCCTGGGTGCTGTCTTATATCAGCACCAGAATGGCAAGCTAAGAGTGATAGCTTATGGTTCAAGGACCTTGACGACTGCAGAGAGAAACTACCATTTGCACAGCGGAAAGTTGGAGTTCCTAGCCCTCAAATGGGCTATCACAGAAAAGTTTCGAGACTACCTCTATTATGCACCTACCTTTACCGTATTCAGTGATAACAATCCCCTCACTTATGTACTGTCCTCTGCAAAGTTAAATGCCACCGGATGCAGATGGGTTGCTGAACTTGCAGACTTCCATTTCACCATTCGCTATCGCCCAGGTAAAGAGAATGTGGATGCTGATTCACTATCCAGAATGCCAACAGATGTAGAGACAGTAATGAGGGAATGTACAGAGGAGCTCTTGTCAGAGTGTGTGGGAGCCACAATCCAAGCTGTGGAGGTCCAGAATGACCCAGATCCACCCCTTACATTAGTCTGTCAGTGTACACAAGCATGTCTGGAGATGGGTGATGAACCCTACAAATCACTATCAAAAAAGGAGATACGACAAGCACAGAGGGACGACAAGGATGTCAAAGAAATTATAGACTACTTACAGTCAGAAAGTAGACCTTCTTCCAAACAGTGCCAGTCAGCCAATCCTACAGTAAGAGGTCTAATGCGTGAGTGGGACAAGCTGGTGTTGGACGAGCATGGCATAATGTACCGCAAAACAGCACAGCGAATGCAGCTAGTGTTGCCTGTCCAGTTTAAGAGAACTGTTTTGAGAGAACTGCATGACGAGATGGGCCACCAAGGCCTTGACCGCACAACTAGCCTCATTAGAGATCGTTTTTTCTGGCCCTATATGCAAAAGGATATCGAAAACTATGTGCTGAGAACCTGTTCATGCATAAAACAAAAAAAACCATGCAGAGAGACAAGGGCACCTCTCAAGAGCATTAAGACAACCCATCCATTTGAGTTAGTATCCATCGACTTCCTTCACCTGGATAAATGCAAGGGGGGTTACGAGTATATCCTGTTATTATCGACCATTTCACTCGATTCGTGCAGGTGTATGCTACAACTTCAAAATCAGGAAAAACTGTAGCAGACCGTTTGTTCAATGATTTTGCCCTGAGATTTGGGTTTCCCTCACGAATTCACCATGACCAAGGCAGGGAATTCGAAAATCAGCTCTTCGACCAGCTCCAAAAATACAGCGACATCACTGCCTCCAGGACGACCCCATACCACCCGCAGGGAAATGGACAAGTAGAAAGATTTAATCGGACTATCCTGCAGATGCTCAAAACTCTCACAGAGAAACAGAAATTGAATTGGAAAGAGGCATTGAATAAGTTAGTTTTTGCCTACAATTGTACTAAAAGCGAAGTGACTGGATTCTCACCTTTCTGTTTGGTCGCTCTCCAAGACTTCCAGTTGACGCATTGTTTGACCTCAATTCAGATAACAGTTCCATGAGCCAAAGTGAATATGTGGAGAGGTGGACAAAGGGTATGCAAGAGGCCTATGAGATTGCCAGAGAACATGTGAAAAAGAGTACTGAGAGAAACAAAAGACATTATGACCAAAAAGTAAGGTGTACAAATTTATATCCTGGCAGCAGAGTTCTCGTGAAAAACATGACTCCAAGGGGGGGTCCAGGGAAACTTCGAAATTACTGGGAGGATGAAGTCCATATTGTCATCCGTCAGGCTGCTGAGGATACTCCAATCTATGAAGTGAAACCAGAACAGGGCAAAGGCAGAGCAAGAGTGTTGCATCGAAATCATCTTCTCCCCTGTGATCACTTACCTCTGGTTACTACACAGACTCAAAACACTACACCGAAGCGGAAACACCAACAAAAACATGCAGCTTCACCTTCCAAGAGAAGGGAGGAACATGAGCTAGAGAACGACAGTGAAAGTGACGATGAGTACTATGTCCAAGTAAAGCCCTATCAGTTTAGGGCCCAAAGAAATAGTCATAACCAGATAGAAGTGGAAACCACACCACAACTGTTACACACCTGTGAAAAATCATCAGAGCAGTCAGAACAAATGTTTAACTCGACTCAGTTGCCACATCTAGCTGAATCGGAACAAGATGTACTAGCACATGTCGACTTACCCAATAAAGGAAAAAAAACACCTACTGAAGAACAACAGTTACCTGAACAATACTTACCTGAACAACAGTCACCCAGTAAAGAACAAAAAACATCTACTGAAGAACAACAGTTACCTGAACGATATTTACCTGAACAAAACGTACCTGCTGACGAGCAACGTTTACCTGATCAAAATTTAACTGTGCAAAAGAATCCTGTAGAGGAACCATCTGGAGCTCGACAACGACGGCCACCAAAAAGATTCACATATGAAAACTTTGGAACTCCTACATGCTACAGTGTGCAAAATGCGAGAAATTACTTTAACCCACACACCATACAAACATGGACACCAAATATGAATTCTTGGGTACCAATGTCAATTTACTACTCTCAGCCCCCAGTTTTCAGTTATCCAGTCAAGTAAAGAAACTGAATGAACTTTCACTTAAACAGGTCTCGGGCAATGGCATTGCAGGATGCTAATGACCCAAACTGCCATCATACCTTCACTGACTGCTTTAATTCATTGCAATTAATTTGTCAAACAAGGGACTGTTGGACTCACACAAGATAAAACGGTTGTTAGGCTGAGAGAACATGGACTGTTTAATGGCCTAACAAACTGGAATGAACACTCCTTGGAACACTTGTTTTTGCAAGGAATCGGCCTGGATAGGAATACTTTTTCGACTTGAACTTGACTGTTTTCTGTATGGACTTTTTCGTTCTCAATGAACTTTCTTTAGTGCCTTGATTATGGGACTGTAGTTTGAGGCACTAGCTCATTGGACTTTAACCCAGAAAAGCTGTGAATCAGCCAACAAGGACTGTCTGTAAAACAGGAAAATGGCACATGTAGCCTATATCAAATATATGCATTTCTTAGAGAAAATATGCATTGCAAAACTATTATATGTGACCTGTTACTTTTATCTGAGTGTGAAGTGAAACTAAATGGGTGGACTGGTTTATGATTTTGTGTGTATTGATGTCGGGACGACATCTTATTTTGTTGGGGAGAGTGTGACCACCCAGAATATTTGGGTCTCGAAATATTTAAGTATTTGTATATATTTTATTTTATATTTATATATGTCTATTTCAATTTATTTACAGTATATATATGTTTTATTTAAATTACTTTAATTATATCAGTTTGCACTGAACAGTCCAGTTGCGTTTTTTAAATTCTGAGTGACAGTTGGGAGTTGAGTGTTGCCATGACGACTGTGGCGCATCCTCAAACAACACAGAGAGGACCACTGGAATAAAACACAGTTTTGTCTCTCTTACTCTCATTTATCACTAAAGGTTAGTAAAAATGATCAAATTTAAGAAAACAACAGTTATTCAGATGCGTCTACTATATTAGTTCAATTGGGTGTTTGTTTCATAAATGATTTTGGTATAGTTATAATAGAAAAGTCTGTTAGTGTATCATCTGTGTGAAACAACTGTGAGAGAGTCTGAACTATTGTATTATTATTATAGTTGTTGTTTGATAGTGTGTATATTTGTTTATTTATTTATTGAGAGTTCATGGTATTGAAAACTATGATTAAATAAAACAACACAGAGAGGACCACTGGAATAAAACACAGTTTTGTCTCTCTTACTCTCATTTATCACTAAAGGGAGTACTACACAAACACAGCGGATAACGGCGCACACTCTGACGTCAAACACAGCGGATAACGGCGCACACTCGGACGTCAAATACAGCGGATAACGGTGCACACTCTGACGTCAAACAAAGCGGATAATGGCGCACACTCTGACGTCAAACATAGGTCATAACGGCGCACACTCTGACGTCAAACACAGCGGATAACGGCGCACACTCTGACGTCAAACACAGCGGATAACGGCGCACACTCAATCAAACACAGCGGATAACGGCGCACACTCGGACGTCAAACACAGCGGATAACGGCGCACACTCTGACGTCAAACATAGGTCATAACGGCGCACACTCTGACGTCAAACACAGCGGAAAACGGCGCACACTCGGACGTCAAACACAGTGGATAACGGCGCACACTCTGACGTCAAACACAGCGGATAACGGTGCACACTCGGACGTCAAACACAGTGGATAACGGCGCACACTCGGACGTCAAACACAGCGGATAACGGCGCACACTTGGACGTCAAACACAGCGGATAACGGCGCACACTCTGACGTCAAACACAGCGGATAACGGCGCACACTCTGACGTCAAACACAGCGGATAACGGCGCACACTCTGACGTCAAACACAGCGGATAATGGCGCACACTCTGACGTCAAACACAGCGGATAACGGCGCACACTCTGACGTCAAACACAGCGGATAACGGCGCACACTCTGACGTCAAACACAGCGGATAACGGCGCACACTCTGACGTCAAACACAGCGGATAATGGCGCACACTCAATCAAACACAGCGGATAACGGCGCACACTCGGACGTCAAACACAGCGGATAACGGCGCAAAACTCGGACGTCAAACACAGCGGATAACGGCGCACACTCGGACGTCCAACACAGCGGATAACGGCGCACAGTCGGACGTCAAACACAGCGGATAACGGCGCACACTCTGACGTCAAACACAGCGGATAACGGCGCACACTCTGACGTCAAACACAGCGGATAATGGCGCACACTCTGACGTCAAACACAGCGGATAACGGCGCACACTCTGACGTCAAACACAGCGGATAATGGCGCACACTCTGACGTCAAACACAGCGGATAACGGCGCACACTCTGACGTCAAACACAGCGGATAACGGCGCACACTCTGACGTCAAACACAGCGGATAATGGCGCACACTCTGACGTCAAACACAGCGGATAACGGCGCACACTCGGACGTCAAACACAGCGGATAACGGAGCACACTCTGACGTCAAACACAGCCGATAACGGCGCACACTCTGACGTCAAACATAGGTCATAACGGCGCACACTCTGACGTCAAACAAAGCGGATAACGGCGCACACTCGGACGTCAAACACAGTGGATAACGGCGCACACTCGGACGTCAAACACAGCGGATAACGGCGCACACTCGGACGTCAAACACAGCGGATAACGGCGCACACTCGGACGTCAAACACAGCGGATAACGGCGCACACTCGGACGTCAAACACAGCGGATAACGGCGCACACTCTGACGTCAAACACAGCGGATAACGGCGCACACTCGGACGTCAAACACAGCGGATAACGGCGCACACTCTGACGTCAAACACAGCGGATAACGGCGCACACTGACGTCAAACACAGCGGATAACGGTGCACACTCGGACGTCAAACAAAGCAGATAACGGCGCACACTCTGACGTCAAACACAGCGGATAACGGCGCACACTCTGACGTCAAACACAGCGGATAACAGGGCACACTCTGACGTCAAACACAGCGGATAACGGCGCACACTCTGACGTCAAACACAGCAGATAACGGCGCACACTCTGACGTCAAACACAGCGGATAACGGCGCACATTCGGAGGTCAAACACAGAAGATAACGGCCCACATTTGGAAGTCAAACACAGCGGATAACGGCGCACACTCTGACGTCAAACACAGCGGATAACGGCGCACACTCTGACGTCAAACACAACGGATAACGGCGCACATTCGGACGTCAAACACAGAAGATAACGGCGCACATTTGGAAGTCAAACACAGCGGATAAGGGCGCACACTCTGACGTCAAACACAGAAGATAACGGCGCACATTTGGAAGTCAAACACAGCGGATAAGGGCGCACACTCTGACGTCAAACACAGCGGATAACGGCGCACACTCTAACGTCAAACACAGCGGATAATGGCGCACACTCTGACCTCAAACACAGCAGATAACGGCGCACACTCGGACGTCAAACACAGCAGATAACGGCGCACACTCTGACGTCAAACACAGCGGATAACGGCGCACACTCTGACGTCAAACACAGCAGATAACGGCGCACACTCGGACGTCAAACACAGCGGATAACGGCACACACTCGGACGTCAAACACTGCGGATAACGGCGCACACTCTGACGTTGCAAGGCAAAAACCCCGGTTACACACGTTCCTGAAAATCCTCACCCTGGCAGGGGTTTTCAAAAATGTTCGGTTTCAGTGACCTGATACTGCGTTTCCGTGTGGACAAACGGCCGAACCGCGTAAAAAAAGTCACGGTTATAAAAATACCCGTGTCCGTGTGGACAAGGCCGTAGACGCATGGAGCACTTTAATCATGAATAGATGCGCTTTGATGGACTTCCAAAGACAGAAAGCCATTCACTGCCATTATAAAGCTTGGAAGAGCCAGGACCTTTTTAATATAACTATGATTGTATTCGTCTGAAAGAAGAATGTCATATACACCTAGGATGGCTTCAGGGTGAGTAAATCATGGGCTAATTTCCATTTTTTGGGGGAACTATCCCTTTAAAGGATTAGTTCACTTTTGAAAAAACTTTTTTAAAAGCTGATAATTTACTCACCCCCATGTGCAGGCGCGGATTAATGCACAGGCGTACATAGGCTGCAGCTTCCGCCTCGCTTTTTATTTTTGTCAAAATGTTCGCTTTCTTCCGAGTCGACTATTAAACGAACAGCTCGCGGGAAGATTCGGGTGCTAGGTGTCTTCAGGGCTATCATCCACTCACGAGGCAGAGGCGCTGAGAGGCAGAGGCGCTGGCGCCCTCCTAGCAACGGCGATTCGGGTTCGCGCTTAAAAATGTCACTGCGTCCGCGGGAGATGGCTTTAAAAAACGCAGAGACCAAAAATCTAGAAATAAATAACTATGGCTAACATTACAAGAAACATCAAGGCTCGAAATTAACATTAATGCAATATAATCTGTGCGACCTAAAAATATATTTGGGTGCTGGCTACTACGCGAAATTTAAAAGGCTGATTTGACGTTTACTTGACTGACAGGACAGCTGTTTCGGTGGTTGCCTAGCAACATAAAAACGCAGCGCAGTGCTCGTTCTGTGTTATCGAACCTGAACAACGCGTGTGATCGGCTCCATAAGAAGATGAAACGAACGTGTTAGCTGTCTCAATGTGTGTGTATGCCAGTTCACCGTAGTTGCGTATGGACCATATATGGCACTAAATACATTTTTAGTGAGGGGGGGGCCTCACACAAAGAGCAGCCTAGGGGCCCCTGACAACCTTAATCCGCCCCTGCCCATGTCATCCAAGATGTCCATGTCTTTCTTTCTTCAGTCGAAAAGAAATTAAGGTTTTTGATGAAAACATTCCAGGATTTTTCTCCATATAATGGACTTTAATAATAATAATAATAATAATAATTCATTACATTTATATAGCGCTTTTCTTGGCACTCAAAGCGCTTTACATAGAAGGGGGGGTTCGCTCGTTTCGCTAGATAAGACCCTTATTCATCGTCTGGTATCGTTGAAAGCCCTTTGAAGCTGCACTGAAACTGTCATTTGGACCTTGAACCCCGTTTGGGGCCCATTTGCCCCCCCCCCCCCCCCCTCTATGTAAAGCGCTTTGAGTGCCAAGAAAAGCGCTATATAAATGTAATGAATTATTATTTTTATTATTATTATTATTATTAAAGTCCATTATATGGAGAAAAATCCTGGAATGTTTTCATCAAAAACCTTCATTTCTTTTCGACTGAAGAAAGAAAGACATGGACATCTTGGATGACATGGGGGTGAGTAAATCAGCAAAAGTTTTTTTTAAAGTGAACTAATCCTTTAACGTTGTTGAACTCACGTCTCAGTCAGATCGTTTCTGCTGAAAGATCCTGGGCGAAGAACAGTTTGGATTCGTCGTGGCTGATATTGCAAAAACAAACTCCCTTGATCTTGAAACTTGAGAAAACGGATGAGCACCGCTCTGTTGTGGTTAGGGATGTAAATTTTCACAAATTCCCATGATCGATCGTTGTTTAAATTAATGATCAATTAATCGATTACTCATTAGCCTTAATAGTGAAATATGCCTCTGCTATGCTGTTAGCATCCACGCTCTCTGCAAACCGTACTGTTTTCGTACTTCGTGTACTTGTCTTGCGTGCTCTTGAAAAGATGTCACATTATTTAACTGAGAGGGGCTTACATATAATCGAGACCTAGTTGAAAGATCAGGTTTGTAAAAGTTTGGGGGTCATTTATGTGTGAAGTTGTGGAGAGCTCTCACACTACGCAGCCATCTTCGTCCTCTGACATAATTTTTATTAACATTTCTACACACCTATTACAACATCTAAAAAGACTGTAATTTAAATTGAAATTTACATAAACAGCCAGTAAAAGTAATAGGCTTATGCCGTTAAATGAACCAGGCAGGGCATCCATCAAGGTCACATTGTTACCTTCATACTCGCAATCACAACTCATTTACAATTCACTGCGGCTGATTAAACAAACATGGTTTTATAGATTCATAATAAAAGACCTTATCCAATGATAACGAAGTGCAATTTGTAATAAAAGCAGACAAGAGAGTTTCTGATAGCTGCATGAAACCACTTTACGCACGCAACCCAGTCGAAAAAAAACCTTAACATTAATAATCAGTTAACTTTATTAAAACTATAGGAATGGAGGTACTTGTAACACATGAAGAGCAAGGTAAAGTTGAAAGCTCCCAGCAGTCTCTGTTGATCAGTAAATAATCAGAAATATCTAATATACGGAGATACTTACTTTTATTTACTACACAAACCTTGAAGTTTCAGACAATATCAGGGCCAACACGTGGCATAGGCAGATGCCTAGGGTGCAAAGTGACAGTGGGCGCCACACAAGAGGCAGGTCCCGTTCTAGATAGTGCCTAAGCACCCTCAAACAAAAGCAAGAGCACCCTCAGGTTAATACTATGTTATTATGCTATTGGAGAAACTGATTTAAAAACGCTCCAGTGTGTATATGTGTGTGTATTTGCTCTGGAGAGCATAAAAGTGTGTTTTTGCTGCATTGAGCAAAGAAGCGGGAGACATTCTGAGATTTCAGTGGCCAATAAGAGGTGTAAGATGCCAGAGTTTGTGTCCAGTGCTGTGTTCTGCACACGCGCGACTCCTCCAATTATAACAAAGCGTAGTTACGATGTAACAAAATATTAATCATGTAGTGTCAACAGCTTTATTGATTAAAATTTAACAACATTCTTTAAGCCTACTCTAGATTACAATATGTTTACGATAATAAAGTTGACATCAACAAAAAACATAATAGATGACAATTCTACGTTGAACTCATTTAAATACATTTAATACATCACCATAACATGTTATTTATGCATGACAGTGCAGTTACCATAGGTTTTATTTTTTGCCATTGGCATTCACCACGTGAAAAAAATGAGTGAAATCATAAGTTTAATGGCACACATTGATATTTGTGTACAATTCTGAAATAACTTTTTTAGAACCTCTTTACTGGCAACACTAACACTGTGGGCCGTTTTAGCTTGTTTTAAACTGCAAGTAAAGTGCAATGTATTTTCTTTAAAATAAATGTAGACTTTTTTTTATAATACGTTATATTGCTACTCGCTTTTACTTGACCGAAACCGCCGAAGTGTCTTCTTTTAAAAGAAACCATGGCTTGGACCCTGTCCCATTTCTCCCCCCTTAAAACTTTCATTTGGTTTTGAGTGCCCTCGACAGTAAAGTCCCCTCGACAAGGGAAGTGTGGGTGAAGATCTTTCCCTATGAAATGGGACACCACTATATGCAAATTACCGTAGCGAACATGCTCACCTACTATTTTCATTCAGGAAAATGCTAGTTATGATCAGGATATTAGTATCCACAATAATATGCTAGAAATCTAATAAAGTAATCAAATGTAAAATAACACAGCATAGTTTATTATAGATAGATTAATAGCTTTTTAAAGCTAAAGTTATTCATTCAAGAGCTGCGAGTAATTTTCTCTTTGCCTTCAGTTGTTTTATTCACATTAATGGTGCAATCATCAGCAGGTTTATTAGACGTTGATACTTTAAGACCGAATGCAGATCTAAATAAAATAAAAACTTTTAACGAAATAAAATTGCACTGTACTTAAAATATTGAGTACAAAAAACTACTGTACTTAATAAAAAAATTTAACACAGGCTGTGTATTAATATTTAACCTATTTACACGTACAATTAAAATATTCTGGCTGACCCCCGTGGGTTTTTCAAGGTGACCGTTATTAAGAACTTATCCCTTTATTGTTTCCATGGTGACGCGTCATTGCTTGACACGTGATACCGCAGCCACAATTGCGCTGAATGACTGACGATCTGCTTTTATTTCCTTTTTATTCTAAATATATAAATTTGTTAGCTATTGTATGAAATATCTGATATTCCGATTGTCAAATATGTGTGGATGTGTTTTGTTTTTTAAACACCTTTATAACGATCGCGTTAAGGCCAATTTATACTTCTGTAGGTGCGGCGTAGCATACGCACATACGTGTACCATACGCCATACCCTGACATGCACCTTCTCAAAAATGTAACTACACGTCGCGACGACGCGGACAGCAAGATCTGTGATTGGTCGGCTTGGTAGCATCTCGTTTCCTCCTACGCATTTCCAGCGTGTTCTTCTGCACCGCCCGTCATTTTTTAAATTCAGAGAAAATTCAGTGAAGAAACATGGAAATGACCAAGTGACCGAGTGATAAGCTCCAACTCCAACATAATCCGCTCTCTTTCAGTCGCCATTGCTTGTAGTAGCCTAAAATCAAAACAGCCGCAACGAATCTAAACACAGTGGAACGTTAAAACCCTCCCCCGCCAACTAGCATTTCAGCCCTGTAACCGCAGAGCAACACAGACATAACGCAGAAGTATAAATCCTCACAACGGCGTCGCCTACGTGCGTAGAATATGATGTACACTCGACGCAGAAGTAGAAATTGGCCATTAGTTGAGATATGCGCCGCCATGTTAGTTTGTGCCAATTTTGTTTGTTTTTGTTTGTGCGATTCAGAGAATCGGATCTGTTGGATTTACAACATGTGAATTCATCCACTTCTCCCGAAATACATTAAAGTAAGTAGCCGGTGAACTGGTAGAAGAATAGAGTGTGTATCTGATATGAATAAAACGTGTTGTCTAATTATAATGGAAATGGTTATTATTGCCGCTTCCATAGACATCAGTGTGTATTTTACAAATTGTAAATGTATTGTTTTTTTTAGTACTTATGTGTATTTAAATGTCTGAAACCTAAAATAAATATTATGTGGTTGAAAACACGGAATAGTTGTGATATATGACAGCTCTGAGCGCGTCCGTCTCTGGCTCAGCGCCAGTCAACTGCGAAAGCACATTTGAATTTAGAAGTTCATCACGTGATGCACTGACCAATCTACTCACACCGGTTTGATCGTACGTGCGAAATTCAGTGATTCCTACTAGTACCACTAGAGGTGTACCACACTTTGAAAACCACTGGTCTAGTTTACTGCACTTTTTTGTCGATTTGTATTTTGTTTCATTCTTGTGTGATTCTTTTTATCCAGATTTGTGTTAGCTGTTGTTTATTATCACCATTTATTTACTTCATACTTAACGCTGAGCACTATTCATATTATAAGCAGGGCCTAAAACTAACGTTTTGCTACACCTGCCAATGGCCGGCGACTTAAGAAAATTTACAGAGCAAAAATTCCTTTTTTTAACAGCCAAGACACAAAAACAGGCCAATCAACATGACACCAACATTTTAGATAGTTGTGTAAATTCACAATCCTCTATTCCGATTCCAATACCACAGCTAAAACTACTAGATTAACTAATATACATATAATAGCCTACATTTTTAAAGACAAGTAAACAGTCAGTAATAAAATAAGAACAAACAATCAAATTACAAGCAAAAGCACCAATAAATAATTGATATAAATGAAATGAAAAAAATAAATAAAGATATTAATGAAATAAACAGCGCTCTTCAGGCAGGTCTAATATTTTTCAAGCACCAAAAAAAAAAAAAAAAGCTAAAAAAAAAAAGAAGCTAAAAACCCCCAAACAAACTAAAGTTGGTTAGTCAAATAAATAACACAGCATAGTATTCTTTTTCAAATTCAAGAGCAGTGTTTTTCTTTTTTTACTGGCCCTTGACAATTTTTTCTTTCTTTTTTTTTCTTTATTTTACCAGGTGATGTCCCATTGAGATATTCAAATCTCTTTTACAAGAGAGCCCTGAGGGCAACAATTAGACAAGTTACACAGAAACAAACAGAACAAAGCAGATTTACAATACATGTAAAACAATTTAAGAATGACATAAAGGGGTCATTGAAAACATGTGCATACTTACAATACTTTATAGTGACGATTATTAAGTCATAAACCTACAGCAAGTGTTTGACAAAACAGGATTATTATTCTTTTTCAGTCTTATAAAACAATAAGATTAATGTATTCAATCATTCAATCAATACATTAGTATTGATGATAAAACAGTGAAATTGGAGCATAACTAATATGGCATGACATTTATTTTTTTTATCTTTTTTCCCCTTGCATACATCATTAATGTTTTTAAAACTTGTGGCTGGTTTGTTTGTTCTGTCTAAATCTGTAAATGTGGTCTTTTGAAAGAAAAAAAAAATCCTGAAAATCAGACCTCTCTCTAAACATTGACTGGAATAAATAACATGTACATAATGTTGATATATTATGCCATTTACGGCAATCTTATATAAAAATCCGTTGTTAATGACCTTCAAACTTTATTGATCATAACATCAATGTGTTTATGCTGCATTATCTGACTAAGCAAAGATAACAAATCTGTCTGCTTTCTTCTTGTTTTATTATATCTGTTATGCAGGTGTGTTGGCAAGGCTTTAATAAAACTCCCCGCAGAGGTCAACTAAAGTTACCTGTAATAAATAAATAAATCATAAGTGATCTGTGAAATAAATGACAATTAAAAAGCACTTATGCAATGCTGACTTGCTATACTTTCCCTTACAAGTTAGATGTTGAATAATTGTATTCATGTTGAGAAAACGACAGAGTTCGTTTGATTTAAATGACTGCAATGTAATTAAAAAGAAATTTTAATTCCAGAAATTCAGCAAAAAGGAGATGATAAAGTGTATTAAAGACAACAAATGTTGCTGGAAATGTGGACCGTCACAATCTCTGCAAACTCCTGAAAGAGTATTGTCCTATCTGTGGTCTTTGTGTGAATGAGAGTAATTTGACTGTAACCTTATGTACTAGATGGTTTAAACCTTTAGTTTATTTTTAGTTTAACCCTTAACTTTTCTTTGTTTTTCTAACCCATTCTAGCAGCCAGCATCAAGTGCCATATATAATTTTAAACAGGAGAACCTAAGGTTTCCATCTAGCTCATCTAAAGTCCCATTTTTACATTTATTTTGTGTTTATTTAATTGATGAAATTAACAGAATTTTAAGAACAAGGGCAGCAAAAAAATGTGTTTTCAGTGTGAACTCAAACAGGACTTGCTGAAGTTTAGATTTTTTTTCTTTAGAAAGTTAGACTTGGTTGTTTTAGACTTCCAGATGAAATTTTGTCTGTATGTAACTGTGACACTGAGGCAGTGTTACGGTCCTTAGGCCGTGCGTGTGTGTGTGTCTGTCCAGGTGTACTGCTGCTTGTTTGGTTTGTCTTCTGCAGGTCCTGTGTGCACCTGCCTCCAGTTGGCAATTAGCTAGTGTGCACACCTGTCCCCAGTTGGTAATCAGCGGGAGCTGGTACAAAGAGCAGAGAACGGGCAGACTGTTGAAGTGGATTCTCTCAGTGCAGACGCGTCTGGAGAAGCAGGCGGAAGTCCGGAAGACACGGCGGTGGCGGTTTGTTTGTATCTCCAAGAGATATTTTCTTTGTTTTTTTCTTTTGTTGTTTGTTTTGGTTTGTTTTGTTTATTTTTATTTGGCGGTTTGGCATAATCTGATTTGTGACTGGGTCTGGATAGTATAATGGAGGAAGATGATGAGAGTGGGGATTGGTTAAAAGGTCAAGAAGATTGGAAAAATCAAGGTTATGTAATCGGTAGAGGGAGAGGAGGAAATTATACTAGGTCTAATGGGGCTGAGGGAATGGGGAAAGGACCATCGAAGAGGAGTATTGAAGATGTATCTGATGAAGTAGGTAGAGATGTGAGAAGGAAGGTAAGTCAGGAAGATGATTTGAAAGTAATCGTTAAATTTAAAGAGGGGCATGATATAAACGAAATTGGTTTGTTTACATTGACGAGTGGATTGAAAAAGGTAGTAGGAGACATAGAAATGGCAAAAGTGTTACGAGATGGCAGATTACTAATTAAATGCAGGAACATTGAGCAAAGAGAGAAGGCTGAGAGATTACAGTCGGTGTGTAAGAAAGAAGTGAGTGAAGTACGAAGGTTTGTAGGTATAAGAACAAAGGGAGTGATCACAGGTATACCGATTGGGGAAAAATTAGACGATCTTAAAAAGAACATTTAAGGGAGGAACTGTAGTGGACATAAAAAGACTTAAAGCAAACCGTAATGGAGAGAAAGTAGATAGCACTACAGTACTTTTGGAGTTCAAGGAGCAAGTGTTGCCAGATAAAGTGATGGTGGGCTATTTGAGTTTCAGGGTGCGGGAGTACATCCCTCCACCAACTCGATGCTATAAATGCCAAAGGTTTGGCCATATAGCAAATGTATGCAAAGGGAAATTAAGATGTGGGAAGTGCGGAGGAGAGCATGAATATGGGAAATGTGGAGAGGGGGTTGAGAGGAGATGTTGTAACTGTGGTGGGGATCATACGGCTGCGTATGGGGGATGTCCTGTAAGCAAAAGGGCAGTGGTGGTACAACAGATACGGACAACAAAAAAAATTACATATGCTGAGGCGGTAAAGGTCGTCAATATGGAAAGGAAAGAGACACAGGAGATAAATGCAACACAAGGTGGTGCTGAATGCAGAAGGCCAAAGGAGGATGTGTTAAGCTCAGAGAAATTGATACTGTTCATTGCGTACGTGGTTAATTGTTCTGATCAAGCTAAAACGAGAACTGAGAAAATAAAAATAATTGTTAAAGCTGCTGCAAAGTTCTTGAATGTGGATAATTTATCGTGGGAAAAAATACAAGCTGATCTTATGCAGGGTGAAACAAATGATCCATCATTAACACCTCTAAGAACTTATTGATTTTACAGTGGAATGCAAGAAGTCTTATAGCAAATGGGCAGGAGTTAAAAGGTTTTATTAATAATTTAGAGGTTAAGCCAGATGTAATTTGCATTCAGGAGACATGGCTTAAACAGTCATTAGATTTTGTTATAAAGGGGTACATAAGTATAAGAAGGGATAGAGTGGAGAAAAGTGGTGGAGGGTGTGCAACATTTGTTAAAAGAGGGATGCAGTTTAGAGAGGTTAAGAAGGGTGTGGATTTAGAATATATTGTAATAGAAATATGGACAGATAGTGGTAGTATGGGTATCATTAATTTTTACAATCCATGCAGACAACTAGAAGATGAGAATCTGGATGAAATGTGGGATAACTTAAATGGTAAAGGTATTTGGTGTGGTGATTTTAATGCGCATAGTACTCTTTGGGGGGATAGGGATGATTCTAATGGAAAAGTTATTGAGGAATATTTGGGTGAGAAGGGGCTAGTATGCTTGAATGATGGATCAGGTACGAGAATAGATATAGCTAGGGGATATGAATCTGCAATAGATCTGACTTTGGTTACAAAGACAGTAGCTGATAAATGTAGCTGGGAAGTATTGAGGGAAAGTAATATAGGCAGTGATCATTTTTTAATTACAATTAAGGTAGGAGTGGAGGTGATAAGAGAGAGTGTAATGAGGGAAGGTAGGTGGATGTTAGAAAGAGCTGATTGGGACACATTTAGAGAGTTGAGTGAATACAGATTGGTAGGTGTAAATAAGGATCAAAGTGTTGAGAATTTATGTAGGGAAATCAGCAGCAGTGTAATAGAAGCAGCAGAAGTAGCTGTACCTAAAACAAAGAATAAAAATGTCATCAAAATTGTTCCTTGGTGGACTAAGGATTGCAGTGAGAGTATAAAGCATAGAAATAGAGCCTTTAGAATTTTGAAAAGATCACACAACTTTCAGAAAATGATTGAATATAAAAGATTGCAAGCAATAGTGAGACAGACAATAAGGAAGGCAAAAAAAATATACTGGGAAAAGTTTTGTGAATCTATTGGTAGAACTACACCAATACAACAAGTGTGGGGTATGATAAAGAAAATGAGGGGTAATGGGAGAGAATATGAATATCCAATAATGTTAGATGATAATAGGATTATTACTAATAGCAGGGACAAGGCTGAAGTTATAGCAAAGACATTAGTAAAGGTACATAGTGAAGCAAATTTAGATCAGATAGAAAGGGAAGGAAGAGAAGCTACTAAACTAAGATATAGTGCTGAGTTGGGTAATGATAAGGAGGAAGGTGGTGTGATGGAGGTTCTATTTACAATGAAGGAACTGAATTGTGCTTTGAAGAAGGTGGGGAAATCTACACCAGGGAATGACAAGGTTTGCTATGCAATGATAGGAAATCTAACTGATAAAAGTAAGGAAGTAATATTGGCTCTTTTTAATAAAATATGGGTAGAAGGGGTAATCCCTTGCACTTGGAAGGAGTCAATTATTATTCCTATTAGGAAACCTGGTAAAGACGCTAAATTGCCTAGTAGTTATAGGCCTATTGCACTGACATCTCAGTTGGGTAAGACCATGGAACGAATGGTAAATGATAGATTAGCATTCTATTTAGAAACTAAAAATGCATTGAGGAATTACCAGAGTGGTTTTAGGAAAGGTAGGGGGACTATGGACCCAACTGTGTTACTTGAAGATGACATCAGAAAAGCTCAGGTAAACAAAGAAACAGTTTTAGCTTTATTTTTTGATATAGAGAAAGCATACGACATGATGTGGAAGGAGGGGCTTCTTATCAAATTATATCAGTTGGGAGTAAAGGGGAGAGTGTTAGTGTGGGTAAAATCCTTTTTATCTGGGAGGAAAATTAGAGTTAAAGTAAATGGGGTTTTGAGTGAAGTGTATGAGGTAGACAATGGTACTCCTCAAGGGAGTATTATTAGCCCATTATTTTTTTCAGTAATGATAAATGAGATATTTATAAATGTAGAAAGGTCTATTGGTGTAGCTTTATTTGCAGATGATGGAGCAATGTGGAAAAGGGGAAGAAATATCAATCACATTGTAAATAAGATACAACAAGCAGTGGATACAGTACACACATGGACAATTGAATGGGGATTTAGGATATCTGTGGAAAAAACTAAGGTCATTTTCTTCACAAGGAAGAAAATAAGTCAGGAGTTTCAGATTCAAATATCAGGTAAGGAATTGGAAAGAGTAGAGAGCTTTAAATATCTAGGTATATGGTTTGACAAAAGATTAACATGGGCAGTTCATATTCAGAAGATGGTAGAAAAGTGTAAAAAGGTATTGAATGTAATGAGGTGTTTGCATGGGGTGGAATGGGGTGCAACTAGGAGTGCTATGCATACAATATATACTGGACTGATTAGATCAGTTTTTGATTATGGGTGTGTTGTATATGGGTCTGCTGCTAAGACAGCTTTAAATAAACTAGACAGAGTGCAGAGTCGAGGTTTAAGATTATGTTGTGGAGCCATGAAGACAACTCCAGTGGCAGCCATCCAAGTAGAGATGGGGGAGTTGCCTTTAGATCTCAGAAGAGACCAGCTTAGCCTGGTTTTTTGGGCAAACCTTAACCTCTTAACCGTCTCCAGAGCGTCGGCGCACTGAAGCGTTTTTTTTTTTTATTTAGTTCAAATATACTATCAGATTTAATGTTATACCTTGACAAACTATACATCATTAAAAAGATATAAGACTCAAGATTCAGTATTTGACCACTATTGTATTCTGAGAAACTTATAGTGACAGTTATGTCTTAATTTGTGTCAGGAGTTATGAAATTAAAAAATGAGTCGTTACCTTTAATATGAATTATGAGCGTCAGCCGGTCTCATTCAGAAAAAAACTCCCGTGCGATCGTCATGACAGCGCTTGACAAAACAACGTCCCTCAGGGCTTTTAGCTCAAACATGTGCAGATTTGGAGAAATATTGATAGATTCTCATAGCTTTACATCAGACTTCTATAGACAGGAATAATATTTATTGAATTTATACCCAAATGCGTCGATGTAATCATTTTGAGCGCTGTTGTATACTCTGTACTGTGTTATCAATTCATCCTGAAAGTGAGGGCGCTGTTTGCACAGTAAAGTCCATATATGGATCACATGAAGAAGAGCCATAATCATGTGACATTCAGGAAGTCCTGCCACAACAAAGCTATCCGAGATCGCTGTAAAGTGCAGATAAAGATGTTTTGAAGACAATAAACATGATTGCAATGATATTTGATTTACCTTTGTTCTTCGAGTCATGTCAGGTATTTTCATAATAATTGATTATATGTATAACGTAATGCTAATCGAGATAGACTTTCAAATTGTGCAGAATACAATAAAATAATATATTTTCTATCTGATTTTTTTATCTGAAGCCAAATCAGATTACAGAAAGTTATTTAAAACACTCGACTTGCGCTATAAAGTAAGTTTGGAGAACAAACATAGTTTTATTCTCATAAATTGTCGTGTATTGATGGTGTGCTAAGCTAACATGCTAGCTAGTACTGAGCACCTGCTACCTTACTTCGGTGTAATTTTTATGATTTTTTTCTAAATAAGAATGCTTACTGAAATGTTTCGTTTTTCAAAAAGGGCATTTGATACAGTTTCACTGTGAAGTGAGAACTTTTATAAAATAAATGAGGGATTGAAACAGTGTGAATTGCTAGTCGTTAGTGATTATAATGCAGACAAAAGAAAAGCATATTTAGAGCAATAAACAGGCTGGAGAGGTGTGAATATGTGCAGGGGAGACTGAGACTGAATGGGGCTCGTTTTTGCAACACAAAACAATAGAGGCAATAGACTGAATAGATGCTTATAAGAAAACAATAAACACCAGTCTAATCAAAATAAAGTCATATGACATGATCTTGAAAAACATTGAACTAAATACAGAGTTTTAGACTTATCATCTTCAGATTTTAAATATAACATGGTTAGACATGTGGCTTTAGCTGCAGTGCATTTCTAGATTGCTACAATGCCAACTTCAATTTTATTTTCATGAAGATGTTTCATAAAAATAAATGTATAATAACTTTACAAAACTTTGAAGCTATTTATAACTATTTTTTTTTCATTATGACAATAATTAATTCTACATTTACAATAAACTTCCAGGTGTCAGCTTTCAAATGAGATCTTACTTGTGCTTTTAGTACAAAGGGTTCATGAACTGTATCTGTTTCAGTTTGGGAATGCCATATCTGGGGATTTTTCAAAAATGGGCTTGAAGCTTAACAGGTTAAAGGTCATAGGGAAGACCATTTGAGTCAATCTACATTGGTAGAGTGTCAAGAGAGACAGAATGGTAGAAAAAGTAGTTTTGGGTGGACTATTGGACAGAAAATAAATGAGATGGAAATAGCCTTGTTGGATATAAGTCCCACAGTAGTATTTTCAAGAGTTCCTTTATGGACTCTTGAAGATCTTTCAGTTGATCTCAGTCTTTTGGAGGAAACTAAGAATGGGGATATAGATAGTAATATGGTGCAGGGGTATTTAGTTGAAAGATATGGGGATAGGATTATAATGTACACAGATGGGTCCAAAAGGGATGGGAGAGTGGGGGTGGCTTTTGTTATTCCAAAATTAAAAGTAGCAACACAAAAAAGAATTAATGATAATTTAGCAGTCTATACAGCAGAACTAATTGCTATTTTAATGGCACTCTCTTGGGCTGTGAGTAACAGGCCAAGAAGTTTAGTAATTGCTTCAGACTCAGCGTCAGCTCTGATGAGTATTCAGAACATAAATTCACAATCTAGACAAGACATTGTTGTAGAAATTGTCCAAATGGCTAGTACATTAATTAAAACTGGAGTCAATGTTGGACTTGTATGGGTTCCTGCCCACAAAGGAGTAATAGGGAATGAGTTGGCTGATAAGTATGCAAAAAAGGCAACAGAAATGGAGTATATAAGTTTAAGCATTAAGTATAGTAAAGAAGAGGTGAAATCAATCATTAAAAGAAAGATAAAGGAGAAGTGGCAAGTGTTGTGGGATAATGGTCAGACTGGTAGGAGACTATATAATATCCAAAAAAGAGTGGGGGTGAGTAGAAGTACTTGCAGAAATACACAGGAGGAGAACATCATTTCAAGAATGAGACTTGGGCATACAGGCTTAAACAGTACATTATTTTTAATGGAAAAACATGCTGATGGGAGGTGTAGTGTATGTAACATACAGGATACCATAGAACATGCTATTGAAGAATGTACTAGATATAGTAATGAGAGACAACAGTTAATCCAGCAGCTAGAAGATGAAGAGATACCTTTGAAAGTAAGAGATATTTTGCTAAGGAATTCGGGAGATTTTTGTTTTGGGTTTTTATTTTTCTTTTTTAGAAGAACAGGTTTAATAAAGATAATTTAAGTGTAGGGAAATAATTTATCCAGACCTACACTCCATTTCAGAAGGTGGCGGTAATGCAACCAGACGTTATTTGCCAACCGCCATAAAAACAAGAAGAAGAAGAAGAAGAAGAAGACTGTTGAAGTGAGAGCGTGGAGAGCGGATGTATCAAGACAGACGGCTTACCAGAGCTGGGTGATACTGTAGTGGCAGTCGTGGAGTCCCTGCAGTAGCGTGTATCAAGCCTCGTGCTGGGGCTTACTCTCTCAGTGGAGGGAGGGTGGTAAATTGTATGGTATTATTTATCCCTTGGTGATTTTGTTCCTGTTATCCTTTTAAGTTGTTGGTGTGATTATCATCAGTTACCTCAACTGGGCGCTTTCCCTTTGTTTTGGCAAGTTGTTTTTTTGTTGTATCTTTGTTAAGACTAACTTGGTTAATTACTATCGTAAATAAACTACTTGCTGATAAACCTGTCTCCTTTGTTCCTTCAACCTGAAATGGTATTATTGTTATTATTATTGTCACCAACCTCCTCCCCTGGACTTTACACTGGAGGTTCGTAACAATTTGGGGGCTCGTCCGGGATTTGAACCCGGGATCTCTCGCACCCCAAGCGAGAATCATACCCCTAGACTGTGCCATCCCAGACCACTGTACTGCGCCACGATATCGACATTGGGGCAGCTGTCCCTATAAAGCAGCATGCATATCGTTGTCCGCTGGCTAAGAGAGAGATGATGAAAGAGGAAGTCGACTACTTGGTGCGAAATGGGTTAGCCAGGCCCAGCTGTAGCCCATGGAGTTCCCCATGTTTACTTACTCCTAAGTCAGATGGTACGCTACGTTTCTGCACAGACTTTCGGAAGGTAAACGCAGTGACAGTCGCAGACTCATTCCCTTTGCCCAGAATGGAGGACTGCATTGATAGTATTGGTCCCGCGGAGTACATCACTAAGTTAGACCTGCTGAAGGGGTACTGGCAGGTGCCATTAACCCCTCGTGCATCGGATATCTCTGCGTTTGTGATAATCACACCAACAACTTAAAAGGATAACAGGAGACAGTCGAATCCATTTGCAGATATTTATTAACAGAGAAGACAAACTGAGAAGAGACAAACACTCAAATCTTGTAAAGGGCAATCCAGAATTGTAGTCAAACAGGCAGTGGTAAGAGGCAGGCAGCAGAGGTTCACAAACGAGTCCAAAATCCAAGTTCAAAAACACGAGAACAAATCAAAGTACTGAGCAACAAGAGAAACAAACTGTGACAGAGGTTTGGTAAAAAAAAAAAAAAGCAAGACTTCACAAAGAACAAAGAGCAGAGCAGTCCAAATAAAGGGGAGCTGAGGGTACACAGGTGATCCTAATGCAATGATGATGAGATAATAAGCAGGGGTGGAAGAAGGGAAGGGAAGTCCTAGGGTGCTTCTCAATATCCCTCCTCGTCTCCTCGCTCCTCCGTCCTCCATCCTATGACCCGGAGACCAATCGAGCTCAGCCATCTTGAAGGACATCTCAATTCTCTAATTGCACCGGGAGGAGGCGAGGACCGAGGAGTGAGGAGGCTTCCAGAGGAGCTATGAGCGAGGATACACAGGTGTACCCTTTGCGGAAGAGTTTTATCGACTAAACATGACGCACGTATCAATTCTCCTCCCCCTTCACATCTGTCACAATCATTTGAATTTATACTTTACTTTTGTAGTTTACATAAACCACACAACTCACATATTTCAACAAGGTATCTTGCTTTATTATTATTTATTATGAATTTCTTAAACAAATTTTAACAACATAAGGGCAGATCCTTTGAGCACTGCTGATGACGCAGTGAAGTGACGCTCGAGTGATCAAGTATTCCAATGTATAAAAAAAGCTTTCATTCAATTCCTCCGTTCTCGTTTTTTTCCCTTGCAGCCTTTCCTCGCGTCCTGCAGGGGGTGGAGCTGAGACGTGAGGAAAGGAAGCGAGGAAAGGAAACGAGGATGCACAAATAAGAAATGAGAAGCACCCCTAGTATGCAGGAGGGAGGGACCTAGTGAACCCTGTTGTGCGTTCCGTGACAGTAACAATCCCTCAGCAAGTTATAGCCATTTATTATAATATTATATCTAGGTGTTTTTGAGTAAAAACAGGTGTATTTCATTTACTGACAGTGTAGATGTGTCCAAATAAGTTCAGGGAGTAAAGTAAATAGAAAGATTGTTATATAACAACAGAACACTGAAGCAAACATTTTTCTTCAGAAAAATATATTATAATTTGAACATTAACAACAAATGCAAACAATGTATCAAGTCTTGTGCAATATAAATACTAACCATACAATACAATATACATACAGAGTGTAAATGAACAAACGGTGCAAACAATCTTCACAAACTACATACAAATAGAGAAATATACTGTGTAAATTAACAAATGGTTAAAAATAAGTAATTCTTTGGGTGTAAATCCCATCGTGGCGTAGTCTGCTAATTGTCTGGGCTTAACCCCTGTTATTTGTATCCCACCTGCCACACCTCTATAGAAGTTACACAGGTGAAGAATGATAATGTTCCTATTTTTATAATGGAAAATCCCCTGAAAGTCCTAATAGATAGCAGCAGAGGAGCACTTATTAGCTCATTGTGCTCAACTTTATAAAATCCTTATAATAACATTACAAATCACATTTTTCAAGGTTAACCACTTTTGTTGTTGTTCATTTTAGGCATGGTTTTGCAATAATATTACATGTTTACAATGAAAACTGAAAATTATGTTTTAAAGGGAAAAGCTTTTTTTAACCTATTTTACCTTAATGTTTGTTAGCACGTTTATTAGAGTTAATATGAAAATGTGCCATTTAAATATAAGTAAATGGAATAAAACCAAAAGTCATCGAAAACCAACATTTATTTAAAATTTTAATGACAGAATAATCTGCAAATAAGGAACTCCCGCACACTATCAATACTTGCAAGTTAATATTAAAAAACTTTTATTAGCAACGTTTCGGTCTCACGAAAAATATCCAATAGATGTAAATAAATATATTTATTCATTTATTCATACAATGTCAGTTGTTTGCATGTATAAAAGTAGCAAAGTCTTTGTGTTAATATATTTTCAAAACTAAATCGCATATTAAATAAGTGTGAATAAAAATGTGAAATTACAGAATATAAAAATGTATTTAAAAAAAACTCAAAATATGAAAAAATAAATCGTTCCTTTTGAATGCATTGAAAAAAAAAAACATTTTAAAAACCAAAAAGAACATATTCAATAAAAACGCATTGTTGTTAAGTAGTACATTAAAGGACAAGTTCGGTAATTTACACTTGAAGCCCTGTTTTAAGATCGTTTCTGATGAAATAGAACGGTTAAGATTGAAATTTGGACACATGTTGCTGTCCCGAGAATTTTCGGTTCCCTTTCGTATGGGAACTCCTACGTCTCGTCGGAGGAGTTTCCAACGAATTGGGATCACGCTAGGGAGACCAATTGCCTTCGAGTGAATTAAAACGAGCCAATAAATATTGGCATGCGGGATTTGCATTCCGCGTCCCGCCTATCAATGCGGGTATAAAAGCGGAAGCGAACGCACATACCATTGCTTTTAGCTTCGGAGCCGAACTAAGTGTCCTCTGAGTGATGAGCTTCAAGATTACATTTTTCTTCACGCTCAACGAGTCTGCTGTTTCCTTGAAGACCTCTCTGTGTTGGTGTGACGGCGCTTCAGCGATCTTCGTGATCTCCCGGTTGCCAGCTGTTGCTGCACGCGATCTGCCTTTTTCAAAAGAGCTGTTGTCACAGCTGGTAATCGGTTGAGTGCACGCAGCGGGCTTGCAGTTTCCCTGCTGTGTTACCGCGTTTGATCCCTGTGTGCTTCAGCACAATAAAGAGAGCGTTTTTCTTTGAAAGAGCAACACGAGTGAAGTTCGCGTCCTTTTCAGGATGACGTTTCACCCGTGTGTTTCTGGATGCGGTCAACTTCTGCCTCCGGCTGATGGTCACGATCGCTGTCTCACGTGCTTGGGCCATGCTGAGGCAGCGCTCATGGATGAGTCATATTCTCACTGCGGGAACATGACCGTCGCGGTGTTGAGACTAAGACTCCGATCTCTCACTAAGACTGCGATTTTTTTTTTTGAGGCAGCGCTCGTGGATGAGTCATGTTCTCACTGCGGGAACATGACCGTCGCGGTGTTGAGACTAAGACTGCGATCCCTCACCAGACGGGGAGTCCCTTTGGAGATTCCCCGATCTAGTTCTTCTTCTGGTTCACTCCAGAAGAAGGCTACTTCGGCTAATCCCACTGGTGGTCTGAGGGTTACAGTGCGGAATGATCTACCGGGTGAAAGACCCCCTCGGACATCCCACTCCTCTTCAGCCGTACCACTGGGGTCTTCGGAGGAGCGCGCTGGGTGATCACGTGTGGCTCCGGTCGTTTCCTTCGGGGCCCCTCCGGAGGACCAGATGTCGATCGCGGCATTGGAGGGAGATGAGTCGGGCTCTGGGAATGACGACTCGGCTGCGTTGCCCCCTTCGGGTGTGGTAACGTTGTCCGAGCCGGACCCGGAGATGACGCTTATGCTCGCCCGGGCGGCCCATCTATTTCGCGACCCATGAAGCATATGAATCTTGTCGTCAATGTGCCGCCTCAAATGATGTGCCTCTCGTTAAAGATGTTTTAACCCAAGATCAATAAGTCTTCCTCATCTTCCATCTATTTCGCGACCCATGAAGCATAACCTGCCTGAATGTACCGATCACACAGTGACGTGTCTTTTGGAAGGTGTAGGGCATTGGTGGTTCAGTGGTAGAATTCTCGCCTGCCACGCGGGAGACCCGGGTCCGATTCCCGGCCAATGCAAAAAGTTCCTTATGGTGTGCCTGAGGTCATGGTCTTCAAAAAAGCTTTGTTATGTAACTTCTGCTAATCCACATTACTGACAGCAATTGCCAGCTCAAGGGCAATAATTTGCCCTCATGAATCTTGTCGTCAATGTGCCGCCTCAAATGATGTGCCTCTCGTTAAAGATGTTTTAACCCAAGATCAATAAATCTTCCTCATCTTCCATCTATTTCGCGACCCATGAAGCATAACCTGCCTGAATGTACCGATCACACAGTGACGTGTCGTTTGGAAGATGTAGAGCATTGGTGGTTCAGTGGTAGAATTCTCGCCTGCCACGCGGGAGACCAGGGTCCGATTCCCGGCCAATGCAAAAAGTTCCTTATGGTGTGCCTGAGGTCATGGTCTTCAAAAAAGCTTTGTTATGTAACTTCTGCTAATCCACATTACTGACAGCAATTGACAGCTCAAGGGCAATAATTTGCCCTCATGAATCTTGTCGGCAATGTGCCGCCTCAAATGATGTGCCTCTCGTTAAAGATGTTTTAACCCAAGATCAATAAATCTTCCTCATCTTCCATCTATTTCGCGACTCATGAAGCATAACCTGCCTGAATGTACCGATCACACAGTGACGTGTCGTTTGGAAGATGTAGAGCATTGGTGGTTCAGTGGTAGAGTTCTTGCCTGCCACGCGGGAGACCCGGGTCCGATTCCCGGCCAATGCAAGAAGTATCTTGTGGTGTGCCTGAGGTCATGGTCTTCAAAAAAGCTTTGTTATGTAACTTCTGCTAATCCACATTACTGACAGCGATTGCCAGCTCAAGGGCAATAATTTGCCCTCATGAATCTTGTCGTCAATGTGCCGGCTCAAATGATGTGCCTCTCGTTAAAGATGTTTTAACCCAAGATCAATAAGTCTTCCTCATCTTTCATCTATTTCGCGACCCATGAAGCATAACCTCCTTCCCTGATTGTACCAATCACACGAGGACGTTCCGTTATGAGGCTGGAGAGCATTGGTGGTTCAGTGGTAGAATTCTCGGTTCCCAAGCGGGGGCCAGCCGCGGATAGTTGTAATACACTGACAGCCAATCATATTGTAGCATTTTGATCCCGCTGTCCATGGTACTGAATTGTATTTTCTTGTCCATGGTACTGAAATGCTTCACTAGTTATTAAGAATTTCAAATGAAAGGCAGGTTAAAATCTACATCCGTTCAGTTTGAAATGTGTATATTAGAGGAAGGCCCAAATTCTAGTATGTAATATCAGTATCATATGTAAAATTATACAGCAAAAATAATTCATAACTCAAGACTGATCCTCTGTTAAATTCAGTACCAAGGACAGTGGGCTAAAATGCTGCAATCTGATTGTGAGTGAATTACAAATAACCTATTTGACCTTTAAAATAATCTGACTAGTGTTATAAGATGAAATCAAGCGAAACAAGTTTTTTACTTAAAATCAATGTTTTATTAAACATATTTAAAACATTCTGTTGAAATTGTTAAAACAACCAAGTATAACTAAGGAATGTATAGCTGCAGCAAAGCAATGGGATGGGGCTAACAATAGGGACTGAAAACAAGCGAGTATATAGGCCTATATAAAAAAAAGTTTATAATGAGTAATAACTATACAGATCCTACCCAAGAAAAAAGAACAAGATTAATTAGATTTATTTACACAAGGAAATAACAACAAAATCAATCACATTAATCAGTACACAATTTACAAATAGTTACAATTTACCAGAATATGATCCGTTTAGATCTCCTGAGGTAGGATGGATGTCATGTTAAGGACAGGACGTGAAGAACAAAAACAATGACAGATTAAAATGTGTATGTATTTGAAAGGAACAGATGGAGCAACAGAATGGTGCAACATGAAAACAACGGATGATTAAAATATGAAATGCATCAAGTTCAGAATTTCTATTTCTTTCTCTCTGCTGCCCATCTCTCCTTTTCCATGACATAGAATGATGAGGCTTGAAATTCCCTCCATGTCATTTCCTGTGCCATGCCTCTGTCTTTATATAAGGCGAGGACTTTAGGTGGGCAGTAAATGTATTTTCCTGCCACTCCTGGAAACCCTGTGTGAATATGTTTGCTGTTTGGGCCCTGCTTTAGCTCTGTGCGACAGAAACGGCACAACCTTCCCTGAGGTTGAGGGTCCGGGAGTTTCCTCTTCTTTTCAGCTTTGTCTTCCACTCTGCGCTTTGTTAATTGCAGTTCACGCTGAAAGAAGTCAGTCTGTGCAAACTCTTCAAAGGCCATTCTAGGATTTGTCAGTCCCTCCATAGAATAGGCTTTAAACACCTTTGTGGAGCAGTAGTGATATCTAACAGGCCCTTGTTGATAAAAGTGATGAATTGATGATCCGTCACTTTGGTAGCGGGATTTTGGCTGCCCACACGCAAGACATTTTTTCGTCTGTCTGGGTTTTTGTTGCTGCTGCTGCTGTTGCTGCTCCTGCTGATGTAGCAATATGTCCTGTACTATTTTCTGTACATTCTCCTGTGTTAGTTGCTTCTCAGATGCTGGCTGTGAGATCGGATCTGCTGGATTCACAATGGCTGGTGGCAGTTCTACAACTGGGACATGGACTGTCTCACTTCCCTCAGTTAAACTTTGCCACAGTTTTTGTGTCTCCAAAAGTTTTTCTGGACTCGTGTTCAGTGATGAACTTGTGTTTAACTGTTTAGCCAGGTGTTTTATGTACTGTGTTATATGGTATTTAGTTGTGGGATGAAGCAGACTGTTTGGATCTGTGGCAGACCGATGGACCATAGCTGCATAGTCTTGATCCACAAGCTTCAACATGTCTTTCTGTCCATGGTAATTGTCTAGGAGGCCGTCTATAGCCTCCTTCATTGATGATGTCCAGCGTTTGTGGTCCAAGACGAACACTCGTCCACCAGTCTTGATTGGTCCAGTGCGGGCACTCCTTGGTGAGGACTGCAAAGGCAGGGGTGGGGTACTAGAGGTTTCTGGAACAAAGAAAAAGTGAATTGTTATTTTACTCATTTTCTGAGATGATGATTTTCAATTCTATTTAAAATGTTGGTCCTGGAAATTAGTATTAACTTACCCATTTTAACTGGAGGTTCCATGCTTCCTTGGGACAACATCTGTACCTTATGGATTGCAGCAGGTTTAATTTGGGGGGACTGGGACACAGGCACAGTAGTGGGTGGTGTTGGGTCAGGGGGGAGAGACACAAGAACAGAAGTATCTTTCTTTTGCACCCTATGTTTGTTCCAATCAAGTTGAACTGGACGGCACTCTGGCTCTCTGTATTCAAGGCCAAACTTCTCTCCCGTGTCCCTGTCAGAGAGGTGCAGTACAGGGTACTTCTCTTTCCCAGTCACTCTCTTTGAAGCAGAGTTTAGCTCAGTTATCAGTACTGGATCAAACACAGGTGGGAGGATTACATCTGGCTGCTTAAGGTCCAGAAGCCTCTTGTAGTTCCACCGTGCCACCCCTGTCATTCCCTGGGCCTGGAACAATTCGCAGGACACATGAGTTCCAGTAATCCACTGGGCCTGGTGGAAATGATACCCCTCCTGTTGTGAGGTCCCTCTGACTGGAATCCATATGGGGACTTTTGCACCTTCACCAGGGACATGATTAAGCTGCAGAGTTCCCCCATACCTGTACAGGATTCCCTCTGTGACCTCAGGGTCACTGAGGCACCCACGGAGAATGTGCACCCTCTGGATACGCCATGTCTTCAGCATCGAAGGTTTGAAGAGAGGTAAGTTGTTTGGGTCTGTGGTTAGGTGGAAATGCAGAAGAACTTTCTCCACTCTGTCGATCAGTTCTGTTGGCTGTGGAATTCTGGTCCTACAGTGCTCTCTGATGTGCTGTTTTGTAGGATTTGATGGCTGAATTCCACAGAACTGATAAGCATCCCTGAGCTTCTGCAGGTCCTCCTGATCCACGACAGAAAAGGCAGCAGAGAGGAGCTGACAAAAGGTGCTGTAGAGGGGATGATGCTCTGAAGTGCACTCCCGTGTGAAACGCCTCATACAGTGAAACAAATCCAACTTGACCACAATGTTGGGGTTGTATTGTGTACGGGATGCACAGGTGTTCTCCAAAGGCCCAGCAGTGGCCTCAGTGATGATAGATTGTGTGGTACTCCAGGCATCCCAGTTGAGGTGCTCTCCGTGGTGAAGGTCAGGGATTTTGAATGGTGCGCAGCAATCCCTGAACACAAGTAGACGGAAATGATTAGAATTACAAAAATTACTCTTTGATAGGGATGTAACGATTCATTTACAATCGGTTGAAAATCGATAAAAATATGTGATGATTTATGTCGGTTGAGATGTTAAACAAATCCTGATACACATTTTAAACAGCAGGGATGTTTACTCTATTTTAATATAATTTGTTGATTTCTATGGCATATTTTTCTAAATGTTTTCTTCTTTTTTTTTAAATCTTGCTAGTGTAATGATACAAATTACACTCACCGGCCACTTTATTAGGTACACCTGTCCAACTGCTCGTTAACACTTAATTTCTAAGCAGCCAATCACATGGCGGCAACTCAGTGCATTTAGGCATGTAGACATGGTCAAGACAATCTCCTGCAGTTCAAACCGAGCATCAGTATGGGGAAGAAAGGTGATTTGAGTGACTTTGAACGTGGCATGATTGTTGGTGCCAGAAGGGCTGGTCTGAGTATTTCAGAAACTGCTAATCTACTGGGATTTTCACGCACAACCATCTCTAGGGTTTACAGAGATTCGTATCGCATCGTGAGTTGAGTGAATCGTTACATCCATACTTTTTAAGAGTCACAAATATCATGTATGTTAGTGATAGTGGAAGGAGATATTTCTCACCTGTCTACCCAGTGGTAATTGGCCTTCTCCACCCCTGCACCATTGTACCTCCTTGCTAACCCCTGGTACATGGGTTCAAGGGACTTCTCTCTCTCAGACTGCACCATCACCCAGGAGGCAATCATCCAATTCTCATTCATAACTGCATAGCTTGACATGGTACCAGATGACAAGGTCACTTTTCGTGACACCTTCCTGGTGTGGTCAGACCGCAAGACCTGTCCAAAAGTGCCCTGCAGGAGCTTAGTGATAGCCGGCTGTTGGCGCCGGTACTCATCAATGAGGCAGTCAGTCAGGTAGTGAGCAGAGACAGAGACTCCACACCACCCATCTGCATCATCGTAGGCTCCAAAAGACTGTGGCATGTTATCCTTCCTCACAAGGTGACCAAGAGTCGTCTGCCCGTAAACCCCAGCCTCAGCATCCCAGACGTTCTGTATGCTGTGAAGATATGCCAGGTGAGCTTGTTCATATTTAAGGTGCATCAGCTCATTCACCTGGTTTGCCATGTCTGAAGGTGACTTGCCAGTGCGCCTCAGCTCGTGAAGCACAGACTTACAAATGGCCTTTTTGTAAGTTAGGAAGGCTGGCAGAATGTTTGTGAACCGTTTTGGCAGTTTCTCCGTCCACTGAGGACTGTCAGCAAACCAGATCCTCTTGCACATCCTGCAGCGGAGACGTGAAGCAAAGATGTAGTATTGTCCACTGGTGCCAACAATCACTCGAGGCCTGCCCACACCGGCTGAGACTATATCTGGCTTTGGACAACCATGAAGACATGGGAGAATACAATTATTTCTCAGTCTCACCATGATGTCACTTTCTGGTTTCCAAATAAAAAATGGATGGAGCTGAAAGAAATTGCGGGATGGGAGCACTGACACAGTGTCAATGAGTTCTGGCTGTGGCGGGAGACGCAATAATGAAAGGGCGTTTCCTGGCTTGAGCAAATGGTGAGACCCAGGCCACAGTCCCAGAGATTGGAGCTCTGTCTTCATCCACATTTTCTGATGATAAGAACAGGTCCAATGGCTTATATCCTGATCTGGTCTCTGTGCCGGTGGGGCAACAAAAGCAGAAGGCCCTGCTGTGGGAACAAGGAAAAACAAAAACATAATTAGTGACTTGTTTTCCATTTATTCCAAACATCTAATAACAAACATGTATTCATTACTTAAATTAGCTTTTTGTTTCTGCCTTACATTAATACATTATTAGCTAACTGTCATTTTTATATGTCAATTTCTGAAACGCATAACCGATAACATCACTTTGAATTGTAAAGAACTAGACGCATGCATTTTCTGTAAAGCTGCTTTGAAACGACATGTATTGTGAAAAGTGCTATGCAAATAAATTTTAATTTAAATTGAACTTAGTATTTTTCACACATTGTATTATCACAGATTGCATAATAAATGAAAACATATTTTGGCCATAGTAACATCTTCAGAGTAGTTGTGAGATAAAAACATCTTACTGTGTGGTGTCTCAGATGTACGAGGGGCTGGTCTGAGTGTCGATGGGGGAACACCAACAGAAGGAACACCTGAGAGAACAAGAATAAAATAGAAAAAGTAGATTAGTGCAATGCCATCAGGGATGGGCAGTATTTCAGATACATGTATTTAAAATACGTATTTGAAATATAAAATACTATTTTGCATTTGAATGTCTTTGAAAAAAGAAATAAAATATATTTTGTATTTAAATACATGTAGGTGTATTATTTTAGTATTTTCAAAATACTGTATTTGTATTTAAATACATTTTCTCCACACAGTATTTGAGATTTTATTTTTATCCATTTCAACTGAGGTATTTTGTGTTTTTATTTTAAATACATTTTTTCATGTATTTATGCCCATCTGTGGATGTCATAACATTTACACTTTTTATTCTTCTCATTATAGACTCCACAATAAAGGACACAGTTGGGCCCAGTAACACTTGAGAAAGGAGTTATGAAAACATCTTACTGTGTGGTGGCTCAGGTGTATGAGGGGAAGAGGAGTTCTCAGAAGGTGGGAGGGTTCCTGAAAAGATCAATGTATGGTTAAGTTAAAACCAATAAACCTGATTGCTTTATATTGCATAATTTATTTATTAACCTAATTACCCTATTTGTTACCACTGCTGTATAGCCTTGAAGAAACTTATAACACCCATATGGGCCAAATAAAATAACACCAAATAAAACTGAATATAAAAAAACACACCTGGTGCTGAGACATTCACCAGAAACTGCAGTTCAGAAGGAAGGGGCACAGGTCTCTTCACTGTAGGCATGGCCGGACCACAAGGAAGGAAAGACAAGCGGATAACAAAACCATTAACCCAGTAAATTATTGAAGTATAACTGATATTACCAAAGTGGATAAGACAATTGATTTATTGGATTAATATGAAAGATGGAGAAACAAATTACACTGCAATTACCATCTACTAGTGACTCGTGCGGTTTCCTTTGAGTGTCAGCAGGTGGCCTGGACAGTGAAGCAGCTGGTTCTAAAATAGACATTATTATGTCAGTTAGAAACATGAAACGATCAGTCTTGGTAAAGACACAGACCACTAAAATCTTACTTCACCTGCTAAGTCTTATAAATTCAAGGGGTACTTCATTCTGATATATTTGAATGGTAATACACTTTATTCTTACACACATTTTTGTATGGATTGATGCTCAATTATAATAATATAAGCCTTTATAAGTCTAAGCAGGGGAAGCAATATGATTTTTCCTACCCTAAATAACATGCTTAAGGAAAAAAATTACTTTGTTACTTACCCTCACCATTGAGGAAATCAATTCATGAACCATATTGGTTGCTATAGGAACATCAGCATGCAAACATAACATTAGTGGAACATGAACATGGCCAGAACATGACCAGAACACACAAAACACACAAAAGAACGGTTAAATTCATGGTTGCGTTTTGAAGAGCAATTCATTGTGGCTCGATCCAACATGTGTGAACTTTTATGAAACCTATTTCAATTCCTGTGGCTTGTCCCGGTACAGCAAATGATGATGATGATGATGATGATGATGATGATGAAGCAGCATCATCTGGCAACACACAAAAAGATTCAATGGTATAGCAGACTCGCATTTAATGACACTGTTTGAGCCAAACTCAATTTTGAATGTTCACTCAGTAGAACGTCTGTACTTACAACACTGAACCAGTTCCTTGGTGGGCGATATACTCAGCATTGCTTTCTCCAGGTCCTCATCATCATCCATCCCTGTGACACAGACAGAAACAATACATTGTAGTGCAATTATTTTGGTTAAAAGCATGTGTTCCATGACTGAGTTGTATTTTGATGTAAATGAATAGGTACAAAAAAAACTAATACATTTTTTGCATACTGAATAAAAAAAACCTACTCATGGGTTCATCAGGTGCACTTGAGGCAAGAACTGGTGGAGAGGGGACAGAGGCTGACTCCTTGTTTCTCAGGTACTGTTGCAGTCTGTACATCTGAGTCCCCGAAAAACACTTAGTCCTCATGATGAAGGCTGCATAGCCATCAGCCCTGCTGTCCCACACCTCCCGCCAGGTGCTCTTGGCACGAGAGCCAAAGCCAACAAGCTGGTCGTCCTCTGAGACTGCTCGAGTTGTGGGCTTTTCCGACTCATAACATAGAAGAGATTTGATTTCTTCAAAGCTCCGGGCATAGCCCACAAAGCTAAACAAGCTGGCCTTACTGTGCCCCTCGTTCATAAACACTCCAGCAGCCTCTTCTTTCTCTGTGTGCTTTATGAGGTAGATTGTGTAGCCTACATCATTTTCCAAAAGCCACCGGAAGGATTTCCCCTTATATTTACCAAACTGCAAGATGTATTCCCCCAGCACCTCTGCCCTGTCTGAGGCATCCCCTCCTCTCTGACGGACCACAGTCAGGGCATTTTGTTTGACTATATCCTCCCTCAGAGGTGCAGACTTGTCCTGCAGAGACGGGTTGTCTTTGAGCAGCTTAGCTGCATCAGTTGGATCCTGACGGAGGTATCCTCGAGGTCCCTTGCGGAAAACAACTTTCATCCTCCCTGGAAAGAAACTGAATTTTTTTTGCATGCTGGCCTGTGACATATGAGGGGAAAAAAAACTATTAGATGTATATATTCAATTTACGTCTTTCATTTTTTTAAAATATTTTTTGTATCGCTGCTTTAGATTTTAGTATACAGAAGCTGCTCTGGGTTAAATTTGACTTATTTAAAGGTCTCCAGAGGGGGTCATATCAAGAAAGGAATCGAAACGTGGAAAGAGTACCTATTAAGGTGCTCTGAACTCTATGCACCCCTCCATTTTAATGGCTTTTTGCATTACTGACATTTGTTTACACTGCCATTTGCACAGCTCTTTTACAAATAGATCAGAATCATTCAGATCTATAAATTTGTAAATATGTTCATATTCTTGTGTTTTATCTGTATTCATTTAATGCCATGTATGTCCTATGTAGGCTACTATGTTCATGCGCAACAGTGGGAAATATATGGATATTGAGATTTTACTACAAAAGAATCTACTAATAATGTAATAGTATGTACTGTACTATTTTTATTGGTAAGAATAGTCATTTTAGTGGTAAAACCATGGATAATTCTCATACGTTCTCACAGGGACAGCGAGTGAACATTTTAACATCTCGTTTTTGAACTATTTAATATATGCAATCTCATAAATATTACAAAAGTTGAAAATAATGGTCAAGCCAACAGATGACTTGTTAAAGATGACAAACAGTTAAGTTAGCAAGCTCATGGAGCATTATATCACGGGGAAAACCAATCTGATACAAATATAACATTTAATTTAACATTTTATCCAAGACTAAACGAAACCATTACACACACAAAAAACGAAACAGAAAAACGAAAATGCAAGGTAGCCTACTAGCATTTGTGTGAATTCGTCATATGAGAAAAGAAAACCAGGCAGGGCATGCTGACGTTTTTGCATAAAGTTTTAACATTACTAGTAAAAGATGAGATAAAATAAAGTATCGTACCTTAGTCAGATGTGTTGAAATATGATGAATGCGGTGAGGTTTCTCTCTCTTCGAGTCGCGATGAAAATGGCTACTTTAAATTTTCCCGGGGCTGCCAAAACACGGAAGAGCGCCAAGAGAGCGTTAGTGGCCGAAATAATATTGCATCCGTAGTGGTTTAGCACTACCATTGAAAATGAATGGGAAACGGTTTAGGGCCGTTTAGCTGAACAATCCACGGCCGCCGCGCGGGAGACCCGGGTCCGATTCCCGGCCAATGCAAGAAGTTCCTTATGGTGTGCCTGAGGTCATGGTCATCAAAAAAGCTTTGTTATGTAACTTCTGCTAATCCACATTACTGACACCGATTGCCACCTCAAGGGCAATAATTTGCCCTCATGAATCTTGTCGTTAATGTGCCGCCTCAAATGATGTGCCTCTCGTTAAAGATGTTTTAACCCAAGATCAATAAGTCTTCCTCATCTTCCATCTATTTCGCGACCCATGAAGCATAACCTCCTTCCCTGAATGTACCAATCACACAAGGACGTGTCGTCATGTGACTATAGAGCATTGGTGGTTCAGTGGTAGAATTCTCGCCTGCCACGTGGGAGACCTGGGTCCGATTCCCGGCCAAGGCAAGAAGTTCCTTATGGTGTGCCTGAGGTCATGGTCTTCAAAAAAGCTTTGTTATGTAACTTCTGCTAATCCACATTACTGACAGCGATTGCCAGCTCAAGGGCAATAATTTGCCCTCATGAATCTTGTCATCAATGTGCCGCCTCAAATGATGTGCCTCTCGTTAAAGATGTTTTAACCCAAGATGAATAAGTCTTCATCATCTTCCATCTATTTCGCGACCCATGAAGCATAAACTCCTTCCCTGAATGTACCAATCACACAAGGACGTGTCGTCATGTGACTGTAGAGCATTGGTGGTTCAGTGGTAGAATTCTTGCCTGCCACGCGGGAGACACGGGTCTGATTCCCGGCCAATGCAAGTAGTTAATTTTGGTGTGCCTGAGGTCATGGTCTTCAAAAAAGCTTTGTTATGTAACTTCTGCTAATCCACATTACTGACAGCGATTGCCAGCTCAAGGGAAATAATTTGCCCTCATGAATCTTGTCGTCAATGTGCCGCCTCAAATGATGTGCCTGACAGTAATGACATTACTGACAGCGATTGCCAGCTCAAGGGCAATAATTTGCCCTCATGAATCTTGTCGTCAATGTGCCGCCTCAAATGATGTGCCTCTCGTTAAAGATGTTTTAACCCAAGATCAATAAATCTTCCTCATTTTCCATCTATTTTTCAACCCATGAAGCATAACCTGCCTGAATGTACCGATCACACAGTGACGTGTCTTTTGGAAGATGTCGAGCATTGATGGTTTAGTGGTAGAATTCTCCCCTGCCACGCAGGAGTCCCGGGTTCGATTCCCGGCCAATGTAAAATGTTCCTTGTGGTGAGCCTGAGGTAATGGTCTTCAAAAAAGCTTTGTTATGTAACTTCTGCTAAGCCACATTACTGACAGCGATTGCCAGCTCAAGGGCAATAATTTGCCCTCATGAATCTTGTCGTCAATGTGCCGCCTCAAATGATGTGCCTCTCATTAAAGATGTTTTAACCCAAGATCAATAAATCTTCCTCATCTTCCATCTATTTCGCGACCCATGAAGCATAACCTACCTGAATGTACCGATCACACAGTGAAGTGTCTTTTGGAAGATGTAGAGCATTGGTGGTTCAGTGGTAGAATTCTCGCCTGCCACGCGGGAGACCCGGGTTCGATTCCCTGCCAATGTAAAATGTTCCTTATGGTGAGCCTGAGGTCATGGTCTTCAAAAATGCTTTGTTATGTAACTTCTGCTAATCCACATTACTGACAGCAATTGCCAGCTCAAGGGCAATAATTTGCCCTCATGAATCTTGTCGTCAATGTGCCGCCTCAAATGATGTGCCTCTCGTTAAAGATGTTTTAACCCAAGATCAATAAGTCTTCCTCATCTTTCATCTATTTCGCGACCCATGAAGCATAACCTCCTTCCCTGATTGTACCAATCACACGAGGACGTGCCGTTATGAGGCTGGAGAGCATTGGTGGTTCAGTGGTACAATTCTCGCTTCCCAAGCGGGAGACCCGGGTCAGATTCCCGGGCAATGCAGGAAGTTAATTATAATGTGCCAGAGGTCATGGTCTTCAAAAAAGCTTTGTTATGTAACTTCTGCTAATCCACATTACTGACAGCGATTGCCAGCTCAAGGCCAATAATTTGCCCTCAATGTGCTGCATCAAATGATGTGCCTCTCGTTAAAGATGTTTTAACTCAAGATCAATAAGTCTTCCTCATCTTTCATCTATTTCGCTACCCATGAAGCATGACCTGCCTGAATGTACCGATCACACAGTGACGTGTCTTTTGGAAGATGTAGAGCATTGGTGGTTCAGTGGTAGAATTCTCGCCTGCCACGCGGGAGACACGGGTCCGATTCCCGGCCAATGCAAAAAGTTCCTTATGGTGTGCCTGAGGTCATGGTCTTCAAAAAAGCTTTGTTATGTAACTTCTGCTAATCCACATTACTGACAGCGATTGCCAGCTCAAGGGCAATAATTTGCCCTCATGAATCTTGTCGTCAATGTGCCGCCTCAAATGATGTGCCTCTCGTTAGAGATGTTTTAACCCAAGATCAATAAGTCTTCCTTATCTTTCATCTATTTCACGACCCATGAAGCAACCTCCTTCCCTGAATGTACCAATCACACGAGGACGTGTCGTTATGAGGCTGTAGAGCATTGATGGTTCAGTGGTAGAATTCTCGCTTCCCAAGCGGGAGACCTGGGTCAGATTCCCGGCCTATGCAGAAAGTTAATAATGATGTGCCAGAGGTCATGGTTTTCAAAAAAGCTTTGTTATGTAACTTCTGCTAATCCACATTACTGACAGCGATTGCCAGCTCAAGGGCAATAATTTGCCCTCATGAATCTTGTCGTCAATGTGCCGCCTCAAATGACGTGCCTCTCGTTAAAGATGTTTTAACCCAAGATCAATGTCTTCCTCATCTTCCATCTATTTCACGACCCATGAAGCATAACCTCCTTCCCTGAATGTACCAATCAAACAAGGAAGTGTCGTCATGTGACTGTAGAGCATTGGTGGTTCAGTGGTAGAATTCTTGCCTGCCACGCGGGAGACCCGGGTCTGATTCCCGGCCATTGCAAGTAGTTAATTTTGGTGTGCCTGAGGTCATGGTCTTCAAAAAAGCTTTGTTATGTAACTTCTGCTAATCCACATTACTGACAGCGATTGCCAGCTCAAGGGCAATAATTTGCCCTCATGAATCTTGTCGTCAATGTGCCGCCTCAAATGATGTGCCTGACAGTAATGACATTACTGACAGCGATTGCCAGCTCAAGGGCAATAATTTGCCCTCATGAATCTTGTCGTCAATGTGCCGCCTCAAATTATGTGCCTCTCGTTAAAGATGTTTTAACCCAAGATCAATAAATCTTCCTCATTTTCCATCTATTTTTCAACCCATGAAGCATAACCTGCCTGAATGTACCGATCACACAGTGACGTGTCTTTTGGAAGATGTAGAGCATTGGTGGTTCAGTGGTAGAATTCTCGCCTGCCACGCAGGAGACCCGGGTTCGATTCCCGGCCAATGTAAAATGTTCCTTATGGTGAGCCTGAGGTAATGGTCTTCAAAAAAGCTTTGTTATGTAACTTCTGCTAAGCCACATTACTGACATCGATTGCCAGCTCAAGGGCAATCATTTGCCCTCATGAATCTTGTCGTCAATGTGCCGCCTCAAATGATGTGCCTCTCATTAAAGATGTTTTAACCCAAGATCAATAAATCTTCCTCATCTTCCATCTATTTCGCGACCCATGAAGCATAACCTGCCTGAATGGACCGATCACACAGTGAAGTGTCTTTTGGAAGATGTAGAGCATTGGTGGTTCAGTGGTAGAATTCTCGCCTGCCACGCGGGAGACCCCGGTCCGATTCCCGGCCAATGCAAAAAGTTCCTTATGGTGTGCCTGAGGTCATGGTCTTCAAAAAAGTTTTGTTATGTAACTTCTGCTAATCCACATTACTGACAGCGATTGCCAGCTCAAGGGCAATAATTTACACTCATGAATCTTGTCGTCAATGTGCCGCCTCAAATGATGTGCCTCTCGTTAAAGATGTTTTAACCCAAGATCAATAAGTCTTCCTCATCTTCCATCTATTTCGGGACCCATGAAGCATAACCTGCCTGAATGTACCGATCACACAGTGAAGTGTCTTTTGGAAGATGTAGAGCATTGGTGGTTCAGTGGTAGAATTCTTGTCTGGCAGGCGGGAGACCGGGGTCCGATTCCCGGCCAATGCAAATAGTTCCTTATGGTGTGCCAGAGGTCATGGTCTTCAAAAAAGCTTTGTTATGTAACTTCTGCCAATCCACATTACTGACAGCGATTGCCAGCTCAAGGGCAATAATTTACCCTCATGAATCTTGTCGTCAATGTGATCAATAAGTCTTCCTTATCTTTCATCTATGTCGCGACCCATGAAGCATAAACTCCTTCCCTGATTGTACCAATCACACGAGGACGTGCCGTTATGAGGCTGGAGAGCATTGGTGGTTCAGTGGTAGAATTCTCGCTTCCCAAGCCGGAGACCCGGGTCCGATTCCCGGCCAAAGCAGGAAGTTAATTATGATGTGCCAGAGGTCATGGTCTTCAAAAAAGCTTTGTTATGTAACTTCTGCTAATCCACATTACTGACAGCGATTGGCAGCTCAAGGGCAATAATTTCCCCTCAATGTGCTGCATCAAATGATGTGCCTCTCGTTAAAGATGTTTTAACTCAAGATCAAAAAGTCTTCCTCATCTTTCATCTATTTCGCTACCCATGAAGCATAACCTCCCTGAATCTACAGATCACACAGTGACGTGTTTTTTTGAAGATGTAGAGCATTGGTGGTTCAGTGGTAGAATTCTCGCCTGCCACGCGGGAGACCCGGGTCCGATTCCCGGCCAATGCAAAAAGTTCCTTATGGTGTGCCTGAGGTCATGGTCTTCAAAAAAGCTTTGTTATGTAACTTCTGCTAATCCACATTACTGACAGCGATTGCCAGCTCAAGGGCAATAATTTGCCCTCATGAATCTTGTCGTCAATGTTCCGCCTCAAATGATGTGCCTCTCGTTAGAGATGTTTTAACCCAAGATCAATAAGTCTTCCTTATCTTTCATCTATTTCACGACCCATGAAGCAACCTCCTTCCCTGAATGTACCAATCACACGAGGACGTGTCGTTTTGAGGCTGTAGAGCATTGATGGTTCAGTGGTAGAATTCTCGCTTCCCAAGCGGGAGACCTGGGTCAGATTCCCGGCCTATGCAGAAAGTTAATAATGATGTGCCAGAGGTCATGGTTTTCAAAAAAGCTTTGTTATGTAACTTCTGCTAATCCACATTACTGACAGCGATTGCCAGCTCAAGGGCAATAATTTGCCCTCATGAATCTTGTCGTCAATGTGCCGCCTCAAATGACGTGCCTCTCGTTAAAGATGTTTTAACCCAAGATCAATGTCTTCCTCATCTTCCATCTATTTCACGACCCATGAACCATAACCTGCCTGAATGTACCGATCACACAGTGACGTGTCGTTTGGAAGATATAGAGCATTTGTGGTTCAGTGGTAGAACTCTCGCCTGCCACTCGGGAGACCCGGGTCCGATTCCCGGCCAATGCAAGAAGTTCCTTATGGTGTGCCTGAGGTCATGGTCATCAAAAAAGCTTTGTTCTGTAACTTCTGCTAATCCACATTACTGACACCGATTGCCACCTCAAGGGCAATAATTTGCCCTCATGAATCTTGTCGTTAATGTGCCGCCTCAAATGATGTGCCTCTCGTTAAAGATGTTTTAACCCAAGATCAATAAATCTTCCTCATCTTCCATCTATTTCACGACCCATGAAGCATAACCTCCCTGAATCTACCGATCACACAGTGACGTGTCTTTTGGAAGATGTAGAGCATTGGTGGTTCAGTGGTAGAATTCTCGCCTGCCACGCGGGAGACCCGGGTCCGATTCCCGGCCAATGCAAGAAGTTCCTTATGGTGTGCTTGAGGTCATGGTCTTCAAAAAAGCTTTGTTATGTAACTTCTGCTAATCCACATTACTGACAGCGATTGCCGGCTCAAGGGCAATAATTTGCCCTCATGAATCTTGTCGTCAATGTTCCGCCTCAAATGATGTGCCTCTCGTTAGAGATGTTTTAACCCAAGATCAAGAAGTCTTCCTTATCTTTCATCTATTTCACGACCTATGAAGCAACCTCCTTCCCTGAATGTACCAATCACACGAGGACGTGTCGTTATGAGGCTGTAGAGCATTGATGGTTCAGTGGTAGAATTCTCGCTTCCCAAGCGGGAGACCTGGGTCAGATTCCCGGCCTATGCAGAAAGTTAATAATGATGTGCCAGAGGTCATGGTTTTCAAAAAAGCTTTGTTATGTAACTTCTGCTAATCCACATTACTGACAGCGATTGCCAGCTCAAGGGCAATAATTTGCCCTCATGAATCTTGTCGTCAATGTGCCGCCTCAAATGACGTGCCTCTCGTTAAAGATGTTTTAACCCAAGATCAATGTCTTCCTCATCTTCCATCTATTTCACGACCAATGAAGCATAACCTGCCTGAATGTACCGATCACACAGTGATGTGTCGTTTGGAAGATGTAGAGCATTTGTGGTTCAGTGGTAGAACTCTCGCCTGCCACTCGGGAGACCCGGGTCCGATTCCCGGCCAATGCAAGAAGTTCCTTATGGTGTGCCTGAGGTCATGGTCATCAAAAAAGCTTTGTTCTGTAACTTCTGCTAATCCACATTACTGACACCGATTGCCACCTCAAGGGCAATAATTTGCCCTCATGAATCTTGTCGTTAATGTGCCGCCTCAAATGATGTGCCTCTCGTTAAAGATGTTTTAACCCAAGATCAATAAATCTTCCTCATCTTCCATCTATTTCACGACCCATGAAGCATAACCTCCCTGAATCTACCGATCACACAGTGACGTGTCTTTTGGAAGATGTAGAGCATTGGTGGTTCAGTGGTAGAATTCTCGCCTGCCACGCGGGAGACCCGGGTCCGATTCCCGGCCAATGCAAGAAGTTCCTTATGGTGTGCTTGAGGTCATGGTCTTCAAAAAAGCTTTGTTATGTAACTTCTGCTAATCCACATTACTGACAGCGATTGCCGGCTCAAGGGCAATAATTTGCCCTCATGAATCTTGTCGTCAATGTTCCGCCTCAAATGATGTGCCTCTCGTTAGAGATGTTTTAACCCAAGATCAAGAAGTCTTCCTTATCTTTCATCTATTTCACGACCTATGAAGCAACCTCCTTCCCTGAATGTACCAATCACACGAGGACGTGTCGTTATGAGGCTGTAGAGCATTGATGGTTCAGTGGTAGAATTCTCGCTTCCCAAGCGGGAGACCTGGGTCAGATTCCCGGCCTATGCAGAAAGTTAATAATGATGTGCCAGAGGTCATGGTTTTCAAAAAAGCTTTGTTATGTAACTTCTGCTAATCCACATTACTGACAGCGATTGCCAGCTCAAGGGCAATAATTTGCCCTCATGAATCTTGTCGTCAATGTGCCGCCTCAAATGACGTGCCTCTCGTTAAAGATGTTTTAACCCAAGATCAATGTCTTCCTCATCTTCCATCTATTTCACGACCAATGAAGCATAACCTGCCTGAATGTACCGATCACACAGTGATGTGTCGTTTGGAAGATGTAGAGCATTTGTGGTTCAGTGGTAGAATTCTCGCCTGCCACTCGGGAGACCCGGGTCCGATTCCCGGCCAATGCAAGAAGTTCCTTATGGTGTGCCTGAGGTCATGGTCATCAAAAAAGCTTTGTTATGTAACTTCTGCTAATCCACATTACTGACACCGATTGCCACCTCAAGGGCAATAATTTGCCCTCATGAATCTTGTCGTTAATGTGCCGCCTCAAATGATGTGCCTCTCGTTAAAGATGTTTTAACCCAAGATCAATAAGTCTTCCTCATCTTCCATCTATTTCGCGACCCATGAAGCATAACCTCCTTCCCTGAATGTACCAATCACACAAGGACGTGTCGTCATGTGACTGTAGAGCATTGGTGGTTCAGTGGTAGAATTCTCGCCTGCCACGTGGGAGACCTGGGTCCGATTCCCGGCCAAGGCAAGAAGTTCCTTATGGTGTGCCTGAGGTCATGGTCTTCAAAAAAGCTTTGTTATGTAACTTCTGCTAATCCACATTACTGACAGCGATTGCCAGCTCAAGGGCAATAATTTGCCCTCATGAATCTTTTCGTCAATGTGCCGCCTCAAATGATGTGCCTCTCGTTAAAGATGTTTTAACCCAAGATGAATAAGTCTTCATCATCTTCCATCTATTTCGCGACCCATGAAGCATAAACTCCTTCCCTGAATGTACCAATCACACAAGGACGTGTCGTCATGTGACTGTAGAGCATTGGTGGTTCATTGGTAGAATTCTTGCCTGCCACGCGGGAGACACGGGTCTGATTCCCGGCCATTGCAAGTAGTTAATTTTGGTGTGCCTGAGGTCATGGTCTTCAAAAAAGCTTTGTTATGTAACTTCTGCTAATCCACATTACTGACAGCGATTGCCAGCTCAAGGGCAATAATTTGCCCTCATGAATCTTGTCGTAAATGTGCCGCCTCAAATGATGTGCCTGACAGTAATGACATTACTGACAGCGATTGCCAGCTCAAGGGCAATAATTTGCCCTCATGAATCTTGTCGTCAATGTGCCGCCTCAAATGATGTGCCTCTCGTTAAAGATGTTTTAACCCAAGATCAATAAATCTTCCTCATTTTCCATCTATTTTTCAACCCATGAAGCATAACCTGCCTGAATGTACCGATCACACAGTGACGTGTCTTTTGGAAGATGTCGAGCATTGATGGTTCAGTGGTAGAATTCTCGCCTGCCACGCAGGAGACCCGGGTTCGATTCCCGGCCAATGTAAAATGTTCCTTATGGTGAGCCTGAGGTAATGGTCTTCAAAAAAGCTTTGTTATGTAACTTCTGCTAAGCCACATTACTGACAGCGATTGCCAGCTCAAGGGCAATAATTTGCCCTCATGAATCTTGTCGTCAATGTGCCGCCTCAAATGATGTGCCTCTCATTAAAGATGTTTTAACCCAAGATCAATAAATCTTCCTCATCTTCCATCTATTTCGCGACCCATGAAGCATAACCTGCCTGAATGGACCGATCACACAGTGAAGTGTCTTTTGGAAGATGTAGAGCATTGGTGGTTCAGTGGTAGAATTCTCGCCTGCCACGCGGGAGACCCCGGTCCGATTCCCGGCCAATGCAAAAAGTTCCTTATGGTGTGCCTGAGGTCATGGTCTTCAAAAAAGTTTTGTTATGTAACTTCTGCTAATCCACATTACTGACAGCGATTGCCAGCTCAAGGGCAATAATTTACACTCATGAATCTTGTCGTCAATGTGCCGCCTCAAATGATGTGCCTCTCGTTAAAGATGTTTTAACCCAAGATCAATAAGTCTTCCTCATCTTCCATCTATTTCGGGACCCATGAAGCATAACCTGCCTGAATGTACCGATCACACAGTGAAGTGTCTTTTGGAAGATGTAGAGCATTGGTGGTTCAGTGGTAGAATTCTTGTCTGGCAGGCGGGAGACCGGGGTCCGATTCCCGGCCAATGCAAAAAGTTCCTTATGGTGTGCCAGAGGTCATGGTCTTCAAAAAAGCTTTGTTATGTAACTTCTGCCAATCCACATTACTGACAGCGATTGCCAGCTCAAGGGCAATAATTTACCCTCATGAATCTTGTCGTCAATGTGATCAATAAGTCTTCCTTATCTTTCATCTATGTCGCGACCCATGAAGCATAAACTCCTTCCCTGATTGTACCAATCACACGAGGACGTGCCGTTATGAGGCTGGAGAGCATTGGTGGTTCAGTGGTAGAATTCTCGCTTCCCAAGCCGGAGACCCGGGTCCGATTCCCGGCCAAAGCAGGAAGTTAATTATGATGTGCCAGAGGTCATGGTCTTCAAAAAAGCTTTGTTATGTAACTTCTGCTAATCCACATTACTGACAGCGATTGGCAGCTCAAGGGCAATAATTTCCCCTCAATGTGCTGCATCAAATGATGTGCCTCTCGTTAAAGATGTTTTAACTCAAGATCAATAAGTCTTCCTCATCTTTCATCTATTTCGCTACCCATGAAGCATAACCTCCCTGAATCTACAGATCACACAGTGACGTGTTTTTTTGAAGATGTAGAGCATTGGTGGTTCAGTGGTAGAATTCTCGCCTGCCACGCGGGAGACCCGGGTCCGATTCCCGGCCAATGCAAAAAGTTCCTTATGGTGTGCCTGAGGTCATGGTCTTCAAAAAAGCTTTGTTATGTAACTTCTGCTAATCCACATTACTGACAGCGATTGCCAGCTCAAGGGCAATAATTTGCCCTCATGAATCTTGTCGTCAATGTTCCGCCTCAAATGATGTGCCTCTCGTTAGAGATGTTTTAACCCAAGATCAATAAGTCTTCCTTATCTTTCATCTATTTCACGACCCATGAAGCAACCTCCTTCCCTGAATGTACCAATCACACGAGGACGTGTCGTTTTGAGGCTGTAGAGCATTGATGGTTCAGTGGTAGAATTCTCGCTTCCCAAGCGGGAGACCTGGGTCAGATTCCCGGCCTATGCAGAAAGTTAATAATGATGTGCCAGAGGTCATGGTTTTCAAAAAAGCTTTGTTATGTAACTTCTGCTAATCCACATTACTGACAGCGATTGCCAGCTCAAGGGCAATAATTTGCCCTCATGAATCTTGTCGTCAATGTGCCGCCTCAAATGACGTGCCTCTCGTTAAAGATGTTTTAACCCAAGATCAATGTCTTCCTCATCTTCCATCTATTTCACGACCCATGAACCATAACCTGCCTGAATGTACCGATCACACAGTGACGTGTCGTTTGGAAGATATAGAGCATTTGTGGTTCAGTGGTAGAACTCTCGCCTGCCACTCGGGAGACCCGGGTCCGATTCCCGGCCAATGCAAGAAGTTCCTTATGGTGTGCCTGAGGTCATGGTCATCAAAAAAGCTTTGTTCTGTAACTTCTGCTAATCCACATTACTGACACCGATTGCCACCTCAAGGGCAATAATTTGCCCTCATGAATCTTGTCGTTAATGTGCCGCCTCAAATGATGTGCCTCTCGTTAAAGATGTTTTAACCCAAGATCAATAAATCTTCCTCATCTTCCATCTATTTCACGACCCATGAAGCATAACCTCCCTGAATCTACCGATCACACAGTGACGTGTCTTTTGGAAGATGTAGAGCATTGGTGGTTCAGTGGTAGAATTCTCGCCTGCCACGCGGGAGACCCGGGTCCGATTCCCGGCCAATGCAAGAAGTTCCTTATGGTGTGCTTGAGGTCATGGTCTTCAAAAAAGCTTTGTTATGTAACTTCTGCTAATCCACATTACTGACAGCGATTGCCGGCTCAAGGGCAATAATTTGCCCTCATGAATCTTGTCGTCAATGTTCCGCCTCAAATGATGTGCCTCTCGTTAGAGATGTTTTAACCCAAGATCAAGAAGTCTTCCTTATCTTTCATCTATTTCACGACCTATGAAGCAACCTCCTTCCCTGAATGTACCAATCACACGAGGACGTGTCGTTATGAGGCTGTAGAGCATTGATGGTTCAGTGGTAGAATTCTCGCTTCCCAAGCGGGAGACCTGGGTCAGATTCCCGGCCTATGCAGAAAGTTAATAATGATGTGCCAGAGGTCATGGTTTTCAAAAAAGCTTTGTTATGTAACTTCTGCTAATCCACATTACTGACAGCGATTGCCAGCTCAAGGGCAATAATTTGCCCTCATGAATCTTGTCGTCAATGTGCCGCCTCAAATGACGTGCCTCTCGTTAAAGATGTTTTAACCCAAGATCAATGTCTTCCTCATCTTCCATCTATTTCACGACCAATGAAGCATAACCTGCCTGAATGTACCGATCACACAGTGATGTGTCGTTTGGAAGATGTAGAGCATTTGTGGTTCAGTGGTAGAATTCTCGCCTGCCACTCGGGAGACCCGGGTCCGATTCCCGGCCAATGCAAGAAGTTCCTTATGGTGTGCCTGAGGTCATGGTCATCAAAAAAGCTTTGTTATGTAACTTCTGCTAATCCACATTACTGACACCGATTGCCACCTCAAGGGCAATAATTTGCCCTCATGAATCTTGTCGTTAATGTGCCGCCTCAAATGATGTGCCTCTCGTTAAAGATGTTTTAACCCAAGATCAATAAGTCTTCCTCATCTTCCATCTATTTCGCGACCCATGAAGCATAACCTCCTTCCCTGAATGTACCAATCACACAAGGACGTGTCGTCATGTGACTGTAGAGCATTGGTGGTTCAGTGGTAGAATTCTCGCCTGCCACGTGGGAGACCTGGGTCCGATTCCCGGCCAAGGCAAGAAGTTCCTTATGGTGTGCCTGAGGTCATGGTCTTCAAAAAAGCTTTGTTATGTAACTTCTGCTAATCCACATTACTGACAGCGATTGCCAGCTCAAGGGCAATAATTTGCCCTCATGAATCTTTTCGTCAATGTGCCGCCTCAAATGATGTGCCTCTCGTTAAAGATGTTTTAACCCAAGATGAATAAGTCTTCATCATCTTCCATCTATTTCGCGACCCATGAAGCATAAACTCCTTCCCTGAATGTACCAATCACACAAGGACGTGTCGTCATGTGACTGTAGAGCATTGGTGGTTCATTGGTAGAATTCTTGCCTGCCACGCGGGAGACACGGGTCTGATTCCCGGCCATTGCAAGTAGTTAATTTTGGTGTGCCTGAGGTCATGGTCTTCAAAAAAGCTTTGTTATGTAACTTCTGCTAATCCACATTACTGACAGCGATTGCCAGCTCAAGGGCAATAATTTGCCCTCATGAATCTTGTCGTAAATGTGCCGCCTCAAATGATGTGCCTGACAGTAATGACATTACTGACAGCGATTGCCAGCTCAAGGGCAATAATTTGCCCTCATGAATCTTGTCGTCAATGTGCCGCCTCAAATGATGTGCCTCTCGTTAAAGATGTTTTAACCCAAGATCAATAAATCTTCCTCATTTTCCATCTATTTTTCAACCCATGAAGCATAACCTGCCTGAATGTACCGATCACACAGTGACGTGTCTTTTGGAAGATGTCGAGCATTGATGGTTCAGTGGTAGAATTCTCGCCTGCCACGCAGGAGACCCGGGTTCGATTCCCGGCCAATGTAAAATGTTCCTTATGGTGAGCCTGAGGTAATGGTCTTCAAAAAAGCTTTGTTATGTAACTTCTGCTAAGCCACATTACTGACAGCGATTGCCAGCTCAAGGGCAATAATTTGCCCTCATGAATCTTGTCGTCAATGTGCCGCCTCAAATGATGTGCCTCTCATTAAAGATGTTTTAACCCAAGATCAATAAATCTTCCTCATCTTCCATCTATTTCGCGACCCATGAAGCATAACCTGCCTGAATGGACCGATCACACAGTGAAGTGTCTTTTGGAAGATGTAGAGCATTGGTGGTTCAGTGGTAGAATTCTCGCCTGCCACGCGGGAGACCCGAGTCCGATTCCCGGCCAATGCAAAGAGTTCCTTATGGTGTGCCTGAGGTCATGGTCTTCAAAAAAGCTTTGTTATGTAACTTCTGCTAATCCACATTACTGACAGCGATTGCCAGCTCAAGGGCAATAATTTACCCTCATGAATCTTGTCGTCAATGTGCCGCCTCAAATGATGTGCCTCTCGTTAAAGATGTTTTAACCCAAGATCAATAAGTCTTCCTCATCTTCCATCTATTTCGGGGCCCATGAAGCATAACCTGCCTGAATGTACCGATCACACAGTGAAGTGTCTTTTGGAAGATGTAGAGCATTGGTGGTTCAGTGGTAGAATTCTTGCCTGCCACGCGGGAGACCGGGGTCTGATTCCCGGCCAATGCAAAAAATTTCTTATGGTGTGCCTGAGGTCATGGTCTTCAAAAAAGCTTTATTATGTAACTTCTGCCAATCCACATTACTGACAGCGAGTGCCAGCTCAAGGACAATAATTTACCCTCATGAATCTTGTCGTCAATGTGATCAATAAGTCTTCCTTATCTTTCATCTATTTCGCGACCCATGAAGCATAAACTCCTTCCCTGATTGTACCAATCACACGAGGACGTGCCGTTATGAGGCTGGAGAGCATTGGTGGTTCAGTGGTAGAATTCTCGCTTCCCAAGCCGGAGACCCGGGTCCGATTACCGGCCAATGCAGGAAGTTAATTATGATGTGCCAGAGGTCATGGTCTTCAAAAAAGCTTTGTTATGTAACTTCTGCTAATCCACATTACTGACAGCGATTGCCAGCTCAAGGGCAATCATTTCCCCTCAATGTGCCGCATCAAATGATGTGCCTCTCGTTAAAGATGTTTTAACTCAAGATCAATAAGTCTTCCTCATCTTCCATCTATTTCGCGACCCATGAAGCATAACCTGCCTGAATGTACCGATCACACAGTGACGTGTCTTTTGGAAGATGTAGAGCATTGATGGTTCAGTGGTAGAATTCTCGCCTGCCACGCGGGAGACCCAGGTCCGATTCCCGGCCAATGCAAAAAGTTCCTTATGGTGTGCCTAAGGTCATGGTCTTCAAAAAAGCTTTGTTATGTAACTTCTGCTAAGCCACATTACTGACAGCGATTGCCAGCTCAAGGGCAATAATTTGCCCTCATGAATCTTGTCGTCAATGTGCCGCCCCAAATAATGTGCCTCTCGTTAAAGATGTTTTAACCCAAGATCAATAAATCTTCCTCATCTTCCATCTATTTCACGACCCATGAAGCATAACCTCCCTGAATCTACCGATCACACAGTGACGTGTCTTTTGGAAGATGTAGAGCATTGGTGGTTCAGTGGTAGAATTCTCGCCTGCCACGCAGGAGACCCGGGTCCGATTCCCGGCCAATGCAAAAAGTTCCTTATGGTGTGCCTGAGGTCATGGTCTTCAAAAAAGCTTTGTTATGTAACTTTTGCCAATCCACATTACTGACAGCGATTGCCAGCTCAAGGGCAATAATTTGCCCTCATGAATCTTGTCGTCAATGTTCCGCCTCAAATCATGTGCCTCTCGTTAGAGATGTTTTAACCCAAGATCAATAAGTCTTCCTTATCTTTCATCTATTTCACGACCCATGAAGCAACCTCCTTCCCTGAATGTACCAATCACACGAGGATGTGTCGTTATGAGGCTGTAGAGCATTGATGGTTCAGTGGTAGAATTCTCGCTTCCCAAGCGGGAGACCTGGGTCAGATTCCCGGCCTATGCAGAAAGTTAATAATGATGTGCCATAGGTCATGGTTTTCAAAAAAGCTTTGTTATGTAACTTCTGCTAATCCACATTACTGACAGCGATTGCCAGCTCAAGGGCAATAATTTGCCCTCATGAATCTTGTCGTCAATGTGCCGCCTCAAATGACGTGCCTCTCGTTAAAGATGTTTTAACCCAAGATCAATGTCTTCCTCATCTTCCATCTATTTCACGACCCATGAAGCATAACCTGCCTGAATGTACCGATCACACAGTGACGTGTCGTTTGGAAGATGTAGAGCATTTGTGGTTCAGTGGTAGAATTCTCGCATGCCACCCGGGTCCGATTCCCGGCCAATGCAAGAAGTTCCTTATGGTGTGCCTGAGGTCATGGTCATCAAAAAAGCTTTGTTATGTAACTTCTGCTAATCCACATTACTGACACCGATTGCCACCTCAAGGGCAATAATTTGCCCTCATGAATCTTGTCGTTAATGTGCCGCCTCAAATGATGTGCCTCTCGTTAAAGATGTTTTAACCCAAGATCAATAAGTCTTCCTCATCTTCCATCTATTTCGCGACCCATGAAGCATAACCTCCTTCCCTGAATGTACCAATCACACAAGGAAGTGTCGTCATGTGACTGTAGAGCATTGGTGGTTCAGTGGTAGAAATCTCGCCTGCCACGTGGGAGACCTGGGTCCGATTCCCGGCCAAGGCAAGAAGTTCCTTATGGTGTGCCTGAGGTCATGGTCTTCAAAAAAGCTTTGTTATGTAACTTCTGCTAATCCACATTACTGACACCGATTGCCACCTCAAGGGCAATAATTTGCCCTCATGAATCTTGTCGTTAATGTGCCGCCTCAAATTATGTGCCTCTCGTTAAAGATGTTTTAACCCAAGATCAATAAGTCTTCCTCATCTTCCATCTATTTCGCGACCCATGAAGCATAACCTCCTTCCCTGAATGTACCAATCACACAAGGACGTGTCGTCATGTGACTGTAGAGCATTGGTGGTTCAGTGGTAGAATTCTCGCCTGCCACGTGGGAGACCTGGGTCCGATTCCCGGCCAAGGCAAGAAGTTCCTTATGGTGTGCCTGAGGTCATGGTCTTCAAAAAAGCTTTGTTATGTAACTTCTGCTAATCCACATTACTGACAGCGATTGCCAGCTCAAGGGCAATAATTTGCCCTCATGAATCTTGTCGTCAATGTGCCGCCTCAAATGATGTGCCTCTCGTTAAAGATGTTTTAACCCAAGATGAATAAGTCTTCATCATCTTCCATCTATTTCGCGACCCATGAAGCATAAACTCCTTCCCTGAATGTACCAATCACACAAGGACGTGTCGTCATGTGACTGTAGAGCATTGGTGGTTCATTGGTAGAATTCTTGCCTGCCACGCGGGAGACACGGGTCTGATTCCCGGCCATTGCAAGTAGTTAATTTTGGTGTGCCTGAGGTCATGGTCTTCAAAAAAGCTTTGTTATGTAACTTCTGCTAATCCACATTACTGACAGCGATTGCCAGCTCAAGGGCAATAATTTGCCCTCATGAATCTTGTCGTAAATGTGCCGCCTCAAATGATGTGCCTGACAGTAATGACATTACTGACAGCGATTGCCAGCTCAAGGGCAATAATTTGCCCTCATGAATCTTGTCGTCAATGTGCCGCCTCAAATGATGTGCCTCTCGTTAAAGATGTTTTAACCCAAGATCAATAAATCTTCCTCATTTTCCATCTATTTTTCAACCCATGAAGCATAACCTGCCTGAATGTACCGATCACACAGTGACGTGTCTTTTGGAAGATGTCGAGCATTGATGGTTCAGTGGTAGAATTCTCGCCTGCCACTCAGGAGACCCGGGTTCGATTCCCGGCCAATGTAAAATGTTCCTTATGGTGAGCCTGAGGTAATGGTCTTCAAAAAAGCTTTGTTATGTAACTTCTGCTAAGCCACATTACTGACAGCGATTGCCAGCTCAAGGGCAATAATTTGCCCTCATGAATCTTGTCGTCAATGTGCCGCCTCAAATGATGTGCCTCTCATTAAAGATGTTTTAACCCAAGATCAATAAATCTTCCTCATCTTCCATCTATTTCGCGACCCATGAAGCATAACCTGCCTGAATGGACCGATCACACAGTGAAGTGTCTTTTGGAAGATGTAGAGCATTGGTGGTTCAGTGGTAGAATTCTCGCCTGCCACGCGGGAGACCCGAGTCCGATTCCCGGCCAATGCAAAAAGTTCCTTATGGTGTGCCTGAGGTCATGGTCTTCAAAAAAGCTTTGTTATGTAACTTCTGCTAATCCACATTACTGACAGCGATTGCCAGCTCAAGGGCAATAATTTACCCTCATGAATCTTGTCGTCAATGTGATCAATAAGTCTTCCTTATCTTTCATCTATTTCGCGACCCATGAAGCATAAACTCCTTCCCTGATTGTACCAATCACACGAGGACGTGCCGTTATGAGGCTGGAGAGCATTGGTGGTTCAGTGGTAGAATTCTCGCTTCCCAAGCCGGAGACCCGGGTCCGATTCCCGGCCAATGCAGGAAGTTAATTATGATGTGCCAGAGGTCATGGTCTTCAAAAAAGCTTTGTTATGTATCTTCTGCTAATCCACATTACTGACAGCGATTGCCAGCTCAAGGGCAATAATTTCCCCTCAATGTGCCGCATCAAATGATGTGCCTGTCGTTAAAGATGTTTTAACTCAAGATCAATAAGTCTTCCTCATCTTTCATCTATTTCGCTACCCATGAAGCATAACCTCCCTGAATCTACAGATCACACAGTGACGTGTTTTTTTGAAGATGTAGAGCATTGGTGGTTCAGTGGTAGAATTCTCGCCTGCCACGCGGGAGACCCGGGTCCGATTCCTGGCCAATGCAAAAAGTTCCTTATGGTGTGCCTGAGGTCATGGTCTTCAAAAAAGCTTTGTTATGTAACTTCTGCTAATCCACATTACTGACAGCGATTGCCAGCTCAAGGGCAATAATTTGCCCTCATGAATCTTGTCGTCAATGTTCCGCCTCAAATGATGTGCCTCTCGTTAGAGATGTTTTAACCCAAGATCAATAAGTCTTCCTTATCTTTCATCTATTTCACGACCCATGAAGCAACCTCCTTCCCTGAATGTACCAATCACACGAGGACGTGTCGTTATGAGGCTGTAGAGCATTGATGGTTTAGTGGTAGAATTCTCGCTTCCCAAGCGGGAAACCTGGGTCAGATTCCCGGCCTATGCAGAAAGTTAATAATGATGTGCCAGAGGTCATGGTTTTCAAAAAAGCTTTGTCATGTAACTTCTGCTAATCCACATTACTGACAGCGATTGCCAGCTCAAGGGCAATAATTTGCCCTCATGAATCTTGTCGTCAATGTGCGGCCTCAAATGACGTGCCTCTCGTTAAAGATGTTTTAACCCAAGATCAATGTCCTCCTCATCTTCCATCTATTTCACGACCCATGAAGCATAACCTGCCTGAATGTACCGATCACACAGTGACGTGTCGTTTGGAAGATGTAGAGCATTTGTGGTTCAGTGGTAGAATTCTCGCCTGCCACTTGGGAGACCCGGGTCCGATTCCCGGCCAATGCAAGAAGTTCCTTATGGTGTGCCTGAGGTCATGGTCATCAAAAAAGCTTTGTTATGTAACTTCTGCTAATCCACATTACTGACACCGATTGCCACCTCAAGGGCAATAATTTGCCCTCATGAATCTTGTCGTTAATGTGCCGCCTCAAATGATGTGCCTCTCGTTAAAGATGTTTTAACCCAAGATCAATAAATCTTCCTCATCTTCCATCTATTTCACGACCCATGAAGCATAACCTCCCTGAATCTACCGATCACACAGTGACGTGTCTTTTGGAAGATGTAGAGCATTGGTGGTTCAGTGGTAGAATTCTCGCCTGCCACGCGGGAGACCCGGGTCCGATTCCCGGCCAATGCAAGAAGTTCTTTATGGTGTGCCTGAGGTCATGGTCTTCAAAAAAGCTTTGTTATGTAACTTCTGCTAATCCACATTACTGACAGCGATTGCCAGCTCAAGGGCAATAATTTGCCCTCATGAATCTTGTCGTCAATGTTCCGCCTCAAATGATGTGCCTCTCGTTAGAGATGTTTTAACCCAAGATCAATAAGTCTTCCTTATCTTTCATCTATTTCACGACCCATGAAGCAACCTCCTTCCCTGAATGTAACAATCACACGAGGACGTGTCGCTATGAGGCTGTAGAGCATTGATGGTTCAGTGGTAGAATTCTCGCTTCCCAAGCGGGAGACCTGGGTCAGATTCCCGGCCTATGCAGAAAGTTACTAATGATGTGCCAGAGGTCATGGTTTTCAAAAAAGCTTTGTTATGTAACTTCTGCTAATCCACATTACTGACGGCGATTGCCAGCTCAAGGGTAATAATTTGCCCTCATGAATCTTGTCGTCAATGTGCCGCCTCAAATGACGTGCCTCTCGTTAAAGATGTTTTAACCCAAGATCAATGTCTTCCTCATCTTCCATCTATTTCACGACCCATGAAGCATAACCTGCCTGAATGTACCGATCACACAGTGACGTGTCGTTTGGAAGATGTAGAGCATTTGTGGTTCAGTGGTAGAATTCTCGCCTGCCACTCGGGAGACCCGGGTCCGATTCCCGGCCAATGCAAGAAGTTCGTTATGGTGTGCCTGAGGTCATGGTCATCAAATGTAACTTCTGCTAATCCACATTACTGACACCGATTGCCACCTCAAGGGCAATAATTTGCCCTCATGAATCTTGTCGTTAATGTGCCGCCTCAAATGATGTGCCTCTCGTTAAAGATGTTTTAACCCAAGATCAATAAATCTTCCTCATCTTCCATCTATTTCACGACCCATGAAGCATAACCTCCCTGAATCTACCGATCACACAGTGACGTGTCTTTTGGAAGATGTAGCGCATTGGTGGTTCAGTGGTAGAATTCTCGCCTGCCACTCGGGAGACTCGGGTCCGATTCCCGGCCAATGCAAGAAGTTCCTTATGGTGTGCCTGAGGTCATGGTCATCAAAAAAGCTTTGTTATGTAACTTCTGCTAATCCACATTACTGACACCGATTGCCACCTCAAGGGCAATAATTTGCCCTCATGCATCTTGTCGTTAATGTGCCGCCTCAAATGATGTGCCTCTCGTTAAAGATGTTTTAACCCAAGATCAATAAGTCTTCCTCATCTTCCATCTATTTCGCGACCCATGAAGCATAACCTCCTTCCCTGAATGTACCAATCACACAAGGAAGTGTCGTCATGTGACTGTAGAGCATTGGTGGTTCAGTGGTAGAATTCTCGCCTGCCACGTGGGAGACCTGGGTCCGATTCCCGGCCAAGGCAAGAAGTTCCTTATGGTGTGCCTGAGGTAATGGTCTTCAAAAAAGCTTTGTTATGTAACTTCTGCTAATCCACATTACTGACAGCAATTGCCAGCTCAAGGGCAATAATTTGCCCTCATGAATCTTGTCGTCAATGTGCCGCCTCAAATGATGTGCCTCTCGTTAAAGATGTTTTAACCCAAGATCAATAAGTCTTCATCATCTTCCATCTATTTCGCGACCCATGAAGCATAAACTCCTTCCCTGAATGTACCAATCACACAAGGACGTGTCGTCATGTGACTGTAGAGCATTGGTGGTTCAGTGGTAGAATTCTTGCCTGCCACGCGGGAGACCCGGGTCTGATTCCCGGCCAATGCAAGTAGTTAATTTTGGTGTGCCTGAGGTCATGGTCTTCAAAAAAGCTTTGTTATGTAACTTCTGCTAATCCACATTACTGACAGCGATTGCCAGCTCAAGGGCAATAATTTGCCCTCATGAATCTTGTCGTCAATGTGCCGCCTCAAATGATGTGCCTGACAGTAATGACATTACTGACAGCGATTGCCAGCTCAAGGGCAATAATTTGCCCTCATGAATCTTGTCGTCAATGTGCCGCCTCAAATGATGTGCCTCTCATTAAAGATGTTTTAACCCAAGATCAATAAATCTTCCTCATCTTCCATCTATTTCGCGACCCATGAAGCATAACCTGCCTGAATGTACCGATCACACAGTGAAGTGTCTTTTGGAAGATGTAGAGCATTGGTGGTTCAGTGGTAGAATTCTCGCCTGCCACGCGGGAGACCCGGGTCCGATTCCCGGCCAATGCAAAAAGTTCCTTATGGTGTGCCTGAGGTCATGGTCTTCAAAAAAGCTTTGTTATGTAACTTCTGCTAATCCACATTACTGACAGCGATTGCCAGCTCAAGGGCAATAATTTACCCTCATGAATCTTGTCGTCAATGTGCCGCCTCAAATGATGTGCCTCTCGTTAAAGATTTTTTAACCCAAGATCAATAAGTCTTCCTCATCTTCCATCTATTTCGGGACCCATGAAGCATAACCTGCCTGAATGTACCGATCACACAGTGAAGTGTCTTTTGGAAGATGTAGAGCATTGGTGGTTCAGTGGTAGAATTCTTGCCTGCCACGGGGGAGACCCGGGTCCGATTCCCGGCCAATGCAAAATGTTCCTTATGGTGTGCCTGAGGTCATGGTCTTCAAAAAAGCTTTGTTATGTAACTTCTGCTTAGCCACATTACTGACAGCGATTGCCAGCTCAAGGGCAATAATTTGCCCTTATGAATCTTGTCGTCAATGTGCCGCCTCAAATGATGTGCCTCTCCTTAAAGATGTTTTAACCCAATATCAATAAATCTTCCTCATTTTCCATCTATTTCGCGACCAATGAAGCATAACCTGCCTGAATGTACCGATCACACAGTGACAAGTCGTTTAAAATATGTAGAGCATTGGTGGTTCAGTGGTAGAATTCTCGCCTGCCACGCGGGAGACCTGGGTCCGATTCCCGGCACATGCAAGAAGTTCCTTATGGTGTGACTGAGGTCATGGTCTTCAAAAAAGCTTTGTTATGCAACTTCTGCTAATCCAAATTACTGACAGCGATTGCCAGCTCAAGGGCAATAATTTGCCCTCATGAATCTTGTCGTCAATGTGCCGCCTCAAATGATGTGCCTCTCGTTAAAGATGTTTTAACTCAAGATCAATAAGTCTTCCTCATCTTCCATCTATTTCGCGACCCATGAAGCATAACCTGCCTGAATGTACCGATCACACAGTGACGTGTCTTTAGGAAGATGTAGAGCATTGATGGTTCAGTGGTAGAAATTCTCGCCTGCCACGCAGGAGACCCGGGTCCGATTCCCGGCCAATGCAAAAAGTTCCTTATGGTGTGCCTGAGGTAATGGTCTTCAAAAAAGCTTTGTTATGTAACTTCTGCTAAGCCACATTACTGACAGCGATTGCCAGCTCAAGGGCAATAATTTGCCGTGAATAATTTGCCGATTCATTTGCCAATGAATCTTGTCGTCAATGTGATCAATAAGTCTTCCTTATCTTTCATCTATTTCGCGACCCATGAAGCATAAACTCCTTCCCTGATTGTACCAATCACACGAGGACGTGCCGTTGTGAGGCTGGAGAGCATTGGTGGTTCAGTGGTCGTGTTCTCGCCTCCCAAGCGGGAGACCCGGGTCCGATTCCCGGCCAATGCAAAAAGTTCCTTATGGTGTGCCTGAGGTCATGGTCTTCAAAAAAGCTTTGTTATGTAACTTCTGCTAATCCACATTACTGACAGCGATTGCCAGCTCAAGGCCAATAATTTGCCCTCATGAATCTTGTCGTCAATGTGCCGCCTCAAATGATGTGCCTCTCGTTAAAGATGTTTTAACTCAAGATCAATAAGTCTTCCTCACCTTCCATCTATTTCGCGACCCATGAAGCATAACCTGCCTGAATGTACTGATCACACAGTGACGTGTCTTTTGGAAGATGTAGAGCATTGGTGGTTCAGTGGTAGAATTCTCGCCTGCCACGCGGTAGACCCGGGTCCGATTCCCGGCCAATGCAAAAAGTTCCTTATGGTGTGCCTGAGGTAATGGTCTTCAAAAAAGCTTTGTTATGTAACTTCTGCTAAGCCACATTACTGACAGCGATTGCCAGCTCAAGGGCAATAATTTGCCCTCATGAATCTTGTCGTCAATGTGTCGCCTCAAATGATGTGCCTCTCGTTAAAGATGTTTTAACCCAAGATCAATAAATCTTCCTCATTTTCCATCTATTTTTGCGACCCATGAAGCATAACCTGCCTGAATGTACTGATCACACAGTGACGTGTCGCTTAGAAGACGTAGAGCATCGGTGGTTCAGTGGTAGAATTCTCGCCTGCCACGCGGGAGACCCGGGTCCGATTGCCGGCCAATGCAAGAAGTTCCTTATGGTGTGACTGAGGTCATGGTCTTCAAAAAAGCTTTGTTATGTAACTTCTGCTAATCCACATTACTGACAGCGATTGCCAGCTCAAGGGCAATAATTTACCCTCATGAATCTTGTCGTCAATGTGATCAATAAGTCTTCCTTATCTTTCATCTATTTCGCGACCCATGAAGCATAAACTCCTTCCCTGATTGTACCAATCACACGAGGACGTGCCGTTATGAGGCTGGAGAGCATTGGTGCTTCAGTGGTAGTATTCTCGCTTCCCAAGCTGGAGACCCGGGTCCGATTCCCGGTCAATGCAAAAAGTTCCTTATGGTTTGCCTGAGGTCATGGTCTTCAAAAAAGCTTTGTTATGTAACTTCTGCTAATCCACATTACTGACAGCGATTGCCAGCTCAAGGACAATAATTTGCCCTCATGAATCTTGTCGTCAATGTGCCGCCTCAAATGATGTGCCTCTCGTTAAAGATGTTTTAACTCAAGATCAATAAGTCTTCCTCATCTTCCATCTATTTCGCGACCCATGAAGCATAACCTGCCTGAATGTACCGATCACACAGTGACGTGTCTTTTGGAAGATGTAGAGCATTGGTGGTTCAGTGGTAGAATTCTCGCCTGCCACGCGGGAGACCAGGGTCCGATTCCAGGCCAATGCATAAAGTTCCTTATGGTGTGCCTGAGGTAATGGTCTTCAAAAAAGCTTTGTTATGTAACTTCTGCTAATCCACATTACTGACAGCGATTGCCACCTCAAGGGCAATAATTTGCCCTCATGAATCTTGTCGTTAATGTGCCGCCTCAAATGATGTGCCTCTCGTTAAAGATGTTTTAACCCAAGATCAATAAGTCTTCCTCATCTTCCATCTATTTCGCGACCCATGAAGCATAACCTCCTTCCCTGAATGTACCAATCACACAAGGAAGTGTCGTCATGTGACTGTAGAGCATTGGTGGTTCAGTGGTAGAATTCTCGCCTGCCACGTGGGAGACCTGGGTCCGATTCCCGGCCAATGCAAAAAGTTCCTTATGGTGTGCCTGAGGTCATGGTCTTCAAAAAAGCTTTGTTATGTAACTTCTGCTAATCCACATTACTGACAGCGATTGCCAGCTCAAGGGCAATAATTTACCCTCATGAATCTTGTCGTCAATGTGCCGCCTCAAATGATGTGCCTCTCGTTAAAGATGTTTTAACCGAAGATCAATAAGTCTTCCTCATCTTCCATCTATTTCGGGACCCATGAAGCATAACCTGCCTGAATGTACCGATCACACAGTGAAGTGTCTTTTGGAAGATGTAGAGCATTGGTGGTTCAGTGGTAGAATTCTTGCCTGCCACGGGGGAGACCCGGGTCCGATTCCCGGCCAATGCAAAATGTTCCTTATGGTGTGCCTGAGGTCATGGTCTTCAAAAAAGCTTTGTTATGTAACTTCTGCTTAGCCACATTACTGACAGCGATTGCCAGCTCAAGGGCAATAATTTGCCCTCATGAATCTTGTCGTCAATGTGCCGCCTCAAATGATGTGCCTCTCGTTAAAGATGTTTTAACCCAAGATCAATAAATCTTCCTCATTTTCCATCTATTTCGCGACCAATGAAGCATAACCTGCCTGAATGTACCGATCACACAGTGACAAGTCGTTTAGAATATGTAGAGCATTGGTGGTTCAGTGGTAGAATTCTCGCCTGCCACGCGGGAGACCTGGGTCCGATTCCCGGCACATGCAAGAAGTTCCTTATGGTGTGACTGAGGTCATGGTCTTCAAAAAAGCTTTGTTATGCAACTTCTGCTAATCCAAATTACTGACAGCGATTGCCAGCTCAAGGGCAATAATTTGCCCTCATGAATCTTGTCGTCAATGTGCCGCCTCAAATGATGTGCCTCTCGTTAAAGATGTTTTAACCCAAGATCAATCTTCCATCTATTTCGCGACCCATGAAGCATAACCTGCCTGAATGTACCGATCACACAGTGACGTGTCGTTTGGAAGATGTAGAGCATTGGTGTTTCAGTGGTAGAATTCTCGCCCTGCCACGCGGGAGACCCGGGTCCGATTCCCGGCCAATGCAAGAAGTTCCTTATGGTGTGACTGAGGTCATGGTCTTCAAAAAAGCTTTGTTATGCAACTTCTGCTAATCCAAATTACTGACAGCGATTGCCAGCTCAAGGGCAATAATTTGCCCTCATGAATCTTGTCGTCAATGTGCCGCCTCAAATGATGTGCCTCTCGTTAAAGATGTTTTAACTCAAGATCAATAAGTCTTCCTCATCTTCCATCTATTTCGCGACCCATGAAGCATAACCTGCCTGAATGTACCGATCACACAGTGACGTGTCTTTAGGAAGATGTAGAGCATTGATGGTTCAGTGGTAGAAATTCTCGCCTGCCACGCAGGAGACCCGGGTCCGATTCCCGGCCAATGCAAAAAGTTCCTTATGGTGTGCCTGAGGTAATGGTCTTCAAAAAAGCTTTGTTATGTAACTTCTGCTAAGCCACATTACTGACAGCGATTGCCAGCTCAAGGGCAATAATTTGCCGTGAATAATTTGCCGATTCATTTGCCAATGAATCTTGTCGTCAATGTGATCAATAAGTCTTCCTTATCTTTCATCTATTTCGCGACCCATGAAGCATAAACTCCTTCCCTGATTGTACCAATCACACGAGGACGTGCCGTTGTGAGGATGGAGAGCATTGGTGGTTCAGTGGTCGTGTTCTCGCCTCCCAAGCGGGAGACCCGGGTCCGATTCCCGGCCAATGCAAAAAGTTCCTTATGGTGTGCCTGAGGTCATGGTCTTCAAAAAAGCTTTGTTATGTAACTTCTGCTAATCCACATTACTGACAGCGATTGCCAGCTCAAGGCCAATAATTTGCCCTCATGAATCTTGTCGTCAATGTGCCGCCTCAAATGATGTGCCTCTCGTTAAAGATGTTTTAACTCAAGATCAATAAGTCTTCCTCACCTTCCATCTATTTCGCGACCCATGAAGCATAACCTGCCTGAATGTACTGATCACACAGTGACGTGTCTTTTGGAAGATGTAGAGCATTGGTGGTTCAGTGGTAGAATTCTCGCCTGCCACGCGGTAGACCCGGGTCCGATTCCCGGCCAATGCAAAAAGTTCCTTATGGTGTGCCTGAGGTAATGGTCTTCAAAAAAGCTTTGTTATGTAACTTCTGCTAAGCCACATTACTGACAGCGATTGCCAGCTCAAGGGCAATAATTTGCCCTCATGAATCTTGTCGTCAATGTGTCGCCTCAAATGATGTGCCTCTCGTTAAAGATGTTTTAACCCAAGATCAATAAATCTTCCTCATTTTCCATCTATTTTTGCGACCCATGAAGCATAACCTGCCTGAATGTACTGATCACACAGTGACGTGTCGCTTAGAAGACGTAGAGCATCGGTGGTTCAGTGGTAGAATTCTCGCCTGCCACGCGGGAGACCCGGGTCCGATTCCCGGCCAATGCAAGAAGTTCCTTATGGTGTGACTGAGGTCATGGTCTTCAAAAAAGCTTTGTTATGTAACTTCTGCTAATCCACATTACTGACAGCGATTGCCAGCTCAAGGGCAATAATTTACCCTCATGAATCTTGTCGTCAATGTGATCAATAAGTCTTCCTTATCTTTCATCTATTTCGCGACCCATGAAGCATAAACTCCTTCCCTGATTGTACCAATCACACGAGGACGTGCCGTTATGAGGCTGGAGAGCATTGGTGCTTCAGTGGTAGTATTCTCGCTTCCCAAGCTGGAGACCCGGGTCCGATTCCCGGTCAATGCAAAAAGTTCCTTATGGTTTGCCTGAGGTCATGGTCTTCAAAAAAGCTTTGTTATGTAACTTCTGCTAATCCACATTACTGACAGCGATTGCCAGCTCAAGGACAATAATTTGCCCTCATGAATCTTGTCGTCAATGTGCCGCCTCAAATGATGTGCCTCTCGTTAAAGATGTTTTAACTCAAGATCAATAAGTCTTCCTCATCTTCCATCTATTTCGCGACCCATGAAGCATAACCTGCCTGAATGTACCGATCACACAGTGACGTGTCTTTTGGAAGATGTAGAGCATTGGTGGTTCAGTGGTAGAATTCTCGCCTGCCACGCGGGAGACCAGGGTCCGATTCCCGGCCAATGCATAAAGTTCCTTATGGTGTGCCTGAGGTAATGGTCTTCAAAAAAGCTTTGTTATGTAACTTCTGCTAATCCACATTACTGACAGCGATTGCCACCTCAAGGGCAATAATTTGCCCTCATGAATCTTGTCGTTAATGTGCCGCCTCAAATGATGTGCCTCTCGTTAAAGATGTTTTAACCCAAGATCAATAAGTCTTCCTCATCTTCCATCTATTTCGCGACCCATGAAGCATAACCTCCTTCCCTGAATGTACCAATCACACAAGGAAGTTTCGTCATGTGACTGTAGAGCATTGGTGGTTCAGTGGTAGAATTCTCGCCTGCCACGTGGGAGACCTGGGTCCGATTCCCGGCCAAGGCAAGAAGTTCCTTATGGTGTGCCTGAGGTCATGGTCTTCAAAAAAGCTTTGTTATGTAACTTCTGCTAATCCACATTAATGACAGCAATTGCCAGCTCAAGGGCAATAATTTGCCCTCATGAATCTTGTCGTCAATGTGCCGCCTCAAATGATGTGCCTCTCGTTAAAGATGTTTTAACCCAAGATCAATAAGTCTTCATCATCTTCCATCTATTTCGCGACCCATGAAGCATAAACTCCTTCCCTGAATGTACCAATCACACAAGGACGTGTCGTCATGTGACTGTAGAGCATTGGTGGTTCAGTGGTAGAATTCTTGCCTGCCACGTGGGAGACCCGGGTCTGATTCCCGGCCAATGCAAGTAGTTAATTTTGGTGTGCCTGAAGTCATGGTCTTCAAAAAAGCTTTGTTATGTAACTTCTGCTAATCCACATTACTGACAGCGATTGCCAGCTCAAGGGCAATAATTTGCCCTCATGAATCTTGTCGTCAATGTGCCGCCTCAAATGATGTGCCTGACAGTAATGACATTACTGACAGCGATTGCCAGCTCAAGGGCAATAATTTGCCCTCATGAATCTTGTCGTCAATGTGCCGCCTCAAATGATGTGCCTCTCATTAAAGATGTTTTAACCCAAGATCAATAAATCTTCCTCATCTTCCATCTATTTCGCGACCCATGAAGCATAACCTGCCTGAATGTACCGATCACACAGTGAAGTGTCTTTTGGAAGATGTAGAGCATTGGTGGTTCAGTGGTAGAATTCTCGCCTGCCACGCGGGAGACCCGGGTCCGATTCCCGGCCAATGCAAAAAGTTCCTTATGGTGTGCCTGAGGTCATGGTCTTCAAAAAAGCTTTGTTATGTAACTTCTACTAATCCACATTACTGACAGCGATTGCCAGCTCAAGGGCAATAATTTACCCTCATGAATCTTGTCGTCAATGTGCCGCCTCAAATGATGTGCCTCTCGTTAAAGATGTTTTAACCGAAGATCAATAAGTCTTCCTCATCTTCCATCTATTTCGGGACCCATGAAGCATAACCTGCCTGAATGTACCGATCACACAGTGAAGTGTCTTTTGGAAGATGTAGAGCATTGGTGGTTCAGTGGTAGAATTCTTGCCTGCCACGGGGGAGACCCGGGTCCGATTCCCGGCCAATGCAAAATGTTCCTTATGGTGTGCCTGAGGTCATGGTCTTCAAAAAAGCTTTGTTATGTAACTTCTGCTTAGCCACATTACTGACAGCGATTGCCAGCTCAAGGGCAATAATTTACCCTCATGAATCTTGTCGTCAATGTGCCGCCTCAAATGATGTGCCTCTCGTTAAAGATGTTTTAACCGAAGATCAATAAGTCTTCCTCATCTTCCATCTATTTCGGGACCCATGAAGCATAACCTGCCTGAATGTACCGATCACACAGTGAAGTGTCTTTTGGAAGATGTAGAGCATTGGTGGTTCAGTGGTAGAATTCTTGCCTGCCACGGGGGAGACCCGGGTCCGATTCCCGGCCAATGCAAAATGTTCCTTATGGTGTGCCTGAGGTCATGGTCTTCAAAAAAGCTTTGTTATGTAACTTCTGCTTAGCCACATTACTGACAGCGATTGCCAGCTCAAGGGCAATAATTTGCCCTCATGAATCTTGTCGTCAATGTGCCGCCTCAAATGATGTGCCTCTCGTTAAAGATGTTTTAACCCAAGATCAATAAATCTTCCTCATTTTCCATCTATTTCGCGACCAATGAAGCATAACCTGCCTGAATGTACCGATCACACAGTGACAAGTCGTTTAGAATATGTAGAGCATTGGTGGTTCAGTGGTAGAATTCTCGCCTGCCACGCGGGAGACCTGGGTCCGATTCCCGGCACATGCAAGAAGTTCCTTATGGTGTGACTGAGGTCATGGTCTTCAAAAAAGCTTTGTTATGCAACTTCTGCTAATCCAAATTACTGACAGCGATTGCCAGCTCAAGGGCAATAATTTGCCCTCATGAATCTTGTCGTCAATGTGCCGCCTCAAATGATGTGCCTCTCGTTAAAGATGTTTTAACCCAAGATCAATCTTCCATCTATTTCGCGACCCATGAAGCATAACCTGCCTGAATGTACCGATCACACAGTGACGTGTCGTTTGGAAGATGTAGAGCATTGGTGTTTCAGTGGTAGAATTCTCGCCTGCCACGCGGGAGACCCGGGTCCGATTCCCGGCCAATGCAAGAAGTTCCTTATGGTGTGACTGAGGTCATGGTCTTCAAAAAAGCTTTGTTGTGCAACTTCTGCTAATCCAAATTACTGACAGCGATTGCCAGCTCAAGGGCAATAATTTGCCCTCATGAATCTTGTCGTCAATGTGCCGCCTCAAATGATGTGCCTCTCGTTAAAGATGTTTTAACTCAAGATCAATAAGTCTTCCTCATCTTCCATCTATTTCGCGACCCATGAAGCATAACCTGCCTGAATGTACCGATCACACAGTGACGTGTCTTTAGGAAGATGTAGAGCATTGATGGTTCAGTGGTAGAAATTCTCGCCTGCCACGCAGGAGACCCGGGTCCGATTCCCGGCCAATGCAAAAAGTTCCTTATGGTGTGCCTGAGGTAATGGTCTTCAAAAAAGCTTTGTTATGTAACTTCTGCTAAGCCACATTACTGACAGCGATTGCCAGCTCAAGGGCAATAATTTGCCCTCATGAATCTTGTCGTCAATGTGATCAATAAGTCTTCCTTATCTTTCATCTATTTCGCGACCCATGAAGCATAAACTCCTTCCCTGATTGTACCAATCACACGAGGACGTGCCGTTGTGAGGCTGGAGAGCATTGGTGGTTCAGTGGTAGTGTTCTCGCTTCCCAAGCGGGAGACCCGGGTCCGATTCCCGGCCAATGCAAAAAGTTCCTTATGGTGTGCCTGAGGTCATGGTCTTCAAAAAAGCTTTGTTATGTAACTTCTGCTAATCCACATTACTGACAGCGATTGCCAGCTCAAGGCCAATAATTTGCCCTCATGAATCTTGTCGTCAATGTGCCGCCTCAAATGATGTGCCTCTCGTTAAAGATGTTTTAACTCAAGATCAATAAGTCTTCCTCACCTTCCATCTATTTCGCGACCCATGAAGCATAACCTGCCTGAATGTACTGATCACACAGTGACGTGTCTTTTGGAAAATGTAGAGCATTGGTGGTTCAGTGGTAGAATCCTCGCCTGCCACGCGGTAGACCCGGGTCCGATTCCCGGCCAATGCAAAAAGTTCCTTATGGTGTGCCTGAGGTAATGGTCTTCAAAAAAGCTTTGTTATGTAACTTCTGCTAAGCCACATTACTGACAGCGATTGCCAGCTCAAGGGCAATAATTTGCCCTCATGAATCTTGTCGTCAATGTGTCGCCTCAAATGATGTGCCTCTCGTTAAAGATGTTTTAACCCAAGATCAATAAATCTTCCTCATTTTCCATCTATTTTTGCGACCCATGAAGCATAACCTGCCTGAATGTACTGATCACACAGTGACGTGTCGCTTAGAAGACGTAGAGCATCGGTGGTTCAGTGGTAGAATTCTCGCCTGCCACGCGGGAGACCCGGGTCCGATTCCCGGCCAATGCAAGAAGTTCCTTATGGTGTGACTGAGGTCATGGTCTTCAAAAAAGCTTTGTTATGTAACTTCTGCTAATCCACATTACTGACAGCGAATGCCAGCTCAAGGGCAATAATTTACCCTCATGAATCTTGTCGTCAATGTGATCAATAAGTCTTCCTTATCTTTCATCGATTTCGCGACCCATGAAGCATAAACTCCTTCCCTGATTGTACCAATCACACGAGGACGTGCCGTTATGAGGCTGGAGAGCATTGGTGCTTCAGTGGTAGTATTCTCGCTTCCCAAGCTGGAGACCCGGGTCCGATTCCCGGTCAATACAAAAAGTTCCTTATGGTTTGCCTGAGGTCATGGTCTTCAAAAAAGCTTTGTTATGTAACTTCTGCTAATCCACATTACTGACAGCGATTGCCAGCTCAAGGGCAATAATTTGCCCTCATGAATCTTGTCGTCAATGTGCCGCCTCAAATGATGTGCCTCTCGTTAAAGATGTTTTAACTCAAGATCAATAAGTCTTCCTCATCTTCCATCTATTTCGCGACCCATGAAGCATAACCTGCCTGAATGTACCGATCACACAGTGACGTGTCTTTTGGAAGATGTAGAGCATTGGTGGTTCAGTGGTAGAATTCTCGCCTGCCACGCGGGAGACCCGGGTCCGATTCCCGGCCAATGCATAAAGTTCCTTATGGTGTGCCTGAGGTAATGGTCTTCAAAAAAGCTTTGTTATGTAACTTCTGCTAAGCCATATTACTGACAGCGATTGCCAGCTCAAGGGCAATAATTTGCCCTCATGAATCTTGTCGTCAATGTGATCAATAAGTCTTCCTTATCTTTCATCTATTTCGCGACCCATGAAGCATAAACTCCTTCCCTGATTGTACCAATCACACGAAGACGTGCCGTTATGAGGCTGGAGAGCATTGGTGGTTCAGTGGTAGTATTCTCGCTTCCCAAGCGGGAGACACGGGTCCGATTCCCGGCCAATGCAAAAAGTTCCTTATGGTGTGCCTGAGGTCATGGTCTTCAAAAAAGCTTTGTTATGTAACTTCTGCTAATCCACATTACTGACAGCGATTGCCAGCTCAAGGGCAATAATTTGCCCTCATGAATCTTGTCGTCAATGTGCTGCCTCAAATGATGTGCCTCTCGTTAAAGATGTTTTAACCCAAGATCAATAAATCTTCCTCATTTTCCATCTATTTTTGCGACCCATGAAGCATAACCTGCCTGAATGTACTGATCACACAGTGACGTGTCGCTTAGAAGATGTAGAGCATCGGTGGTTCAGTGGTAGAATTCTCGCCTGCCACGCGGGAGACCCGGGTCCGATTCCCGGCCAATGCAAGAAGTTCCTTATGGTGTGACTGAGGTCATGGTCTTCAAAAAAGCTTTGTTATGTAACTTCTGCTAATCCACATTACTGACAGCGATTGCCAGCTCAAGGGCAATAATTTACCCTCATGAATCTTGTCGTCAATGTGATCAATAAGTCTTCCTTATCTTTCATCTATTTCGCGACCCATGAAGCATAAACTCCTTCCCTGATTGTACCAATCACACGAGGACGTGCCGTTATGAGGCTGGAGAGCATTGGTGCTTCAGTGGTAGTATTCTCGCTTCCCAAGCTGGAGACCCGGGTCCGATTCCCGGTCAATGCAAAAAGTTCCTTATGGTTTGCCTGAGGTCATGGTCTTCAAAAAAGCTTTGTTATGTAACTTCTGCTAATCCACATTACTGACAGCGATTGCCAGCTCAAGGGCAATGATTTGCCCTCATGAATCTTGTCGTCAATGTGCCGCCTCAAATGATGTGCCTCTCGTTAAAGATGTTTTAACTCAAGATCAATAAGTCTTCCTCATCTTCCATCTATTTCGCGACCCATGAAGCATAACCTGCCTGAATGTACCGATCACACAGTGACGTGTCTTTTGGAAGATGTAGAGCATTGGTGGTTCAGTGGTAGAATTCTCGCCTGCCACGCGGGAGACCCGGGTCTGATTCCCGGCCAATGCATAAAGTTCCTTATGGTGTGCCTGAGGTAATGGTCTTCAAAAAAGCTTTGTTATGTAACTTCTGCTAAGCCATATTACTGACAGCGATTGCCAGCTCAAGGGCAATAATTTGCCCTCATGAATCTTGTCGTCAATGTGATCAATAGGTCTTCCTTATCTTTCATCTATTTCGCGACCCATGAAGCATAAACTCCTTCCCTGATTGTACCAATCACACGAGGACGTGCCGTTATGAGGCTGGAGAGCATTGGTGGTTCAGTGGTAGTATTCTCGCTTCGCAAGCGGGGGCCAGCCGCGGATAGTTGTAATGCACTGACAGCCAATCAGATTGCAGTATTTCCCCCACCGCTGTCCTTGGTATTGAATTTCTTTCCCTGTCCATGGTACTGAAATGCTGCACTAGTTATTCAAAATTTCACATGAAAGGCAGGTTAAAATCTACATCACTTCAGTCTGAAATGTGTATATCCTTTTTTTGTATAGATAGTTGTTTAGAGGAAGGCCCAAATTATATAATATATTATATATATGAGAATTAAGATTTTTTTGACAACTGTAAATGTATAATTTGTTTTGTAGTTTATACCACGTTTAAGGAATGTCATAAATGCTGCTACTTTGAAAATAATAAAATACTACTCCACCAGATTGTCAGTGTGTTTAATTATCATTAATTTTCTCCACAAGGATTTACAATGTACTGGTCAGATGAACTGAATATACTTTGATTCACTTATAAGAGACAGAACTCAGTGTAGAAAAGAATCATCTATATAACTTTTATTTACATGTAAGAAGGGAAAAAGCATGAGACATCTCAATTAAAATGAACAGTTTCACTAACAACAATCAAGTTATGAATGAAAAAAAATGAATGAAACAAAATCTGTTAATCTGATTTGCAACACTGACTTTCTATCTGAAAAACAGACAAACCCAGATAAAAGGCATCAGTCTATTCAAAAAGGCAGGTTGTAAGGATGAAAATAGTGTGCCATAATAAGATAAGTGTTGTAGAAAAAAAAGGAGCATTTAAGGTCAGCCTTCAAATATAACTTTTTACAATGACTAAATTAAAATGACAAGTGTAAGACAAAATAACCAAAACTAACTATTTACATTGGTACATTTTCATATTTACATCTATTCAAAATATATGTGCATCTATACAGAAGCCTAGAAAACCTATAAACCTACAGAACATACACATCTACAATAATTTATTTATAAGTATAAACATTTATTATTTCCTTTCATCCACCCATCTCTGCCTCTCTGGCTCACAGTAAGGAGACTGCTGAAATTCTTTCCAGTTCATCTCCTTGGCCATGCCCTTGTCTCTGTATAGAGAGTACACTTTAGATGGGCAGTAGATGTATTTCCCTGCCACTCCAGGGAAGCCGGTATGGATGTGTGGGCTGTTTGGCTCCTGTTTCAGGTCCATGTGGCAGAATCTGCACCGGCGGCCTGTTTGCTGGGCACCAGCAAAGAGCGAACGACCGATGGATGGTGCCGTTTTTGGGGATGCCGTGCCGGAAAGCGGTGTCCAGCTGGGGGAGAGTGCTGAATCTGGAGCCTGGGCTTGGGCAGTACCACATGTCTGCACAGGAGGCAGAGGCACAAGAGCAGCTGGTTCGTCTCTCTATTGGGTTCTGTGTTTGTCCCAATCCAAAGGAACTGGCTCTGTGTACTCTAGGCCAAACCTCTCTCCGGTGTCTCTGTCAGAGAGATGAAGTGCTGGGTATTTCTCCTGCCCAGTCACCCTCTTTGAGGCAGAATTTAACTCCATCATTAGTGCTGGGTCAAACACAGCAGGGAGGATGACACCTGGCTGCTTAAGGTCCACCAGCCGTTGGTAGTTCCAGCGTGCCGTCCCTGTCATGCCCTGGGCCTGGAACAATTCAGTGGAGACATGAGTCCCAGTGATCCACTGGGCCTGGTGGAAGTGGTACCCCTCCTGCTGTGACGTACCTCTGACGGGGATCCAGATGGGGACTTTGTCGCCTTCACCGGGTAAGTGGTTTAGCTGAAGAGTTCCACCATACCGGTACATTATGCCCTCAGAGAGTTCAGGGTCACTGAGGCAACCGCGGAGAATGTGCACTCTCTGTATGCGCCAAGTCTTCAGCATGGATGGCTTGAAGAGTGGTACACTGTTGGGGTCCATGGCCTGGTGCAGATGCTTCAGGACTTTCTCCACTCTGTCCAGCACCTCTGTGGGTTGTGGTATTTTGGTCCTGCAGTGCTCCCGTATGTGCTGTTTGGTGGGATTGGCTGGATGGATACCACAGAACCTATAGGCATCCTAGAGCCTCTTTAGATCCTCCTGATCCACCACAGAGAAGGCTGCGGAGAGGAGCTGGCAGAAAGTGCTGAACAGAGGGTGATGCTCAGAAGTGCACTCCCGTGAAAAACGCCTCAGGCAGTGGAACAAGTCCAGCTTCACCACAATATTGTGATTGAAATGTGACCGTGAGGCACAGGTGTTCTCCAGCGGTCCAGAGGTGGCCCCAGCAACAATGGAAGGGGTAGTCTTCCAGACATCCCAGTGTAGATGTTCACCAGGGATGCAGTCTGGGATCTTAAATGGAGCACAGCAATCCCTAAATGCAAGGCACAAAGATGTAGATCAATTTAGATTTTTTTTTAAAGAAACTGAATTTGTTTTTAGTAGTGCTGTCAAAATGTAAATAATTTTTACTGTTTGTCATACATTTTAATCAAAGAACAAAACAAAAAGTAAATCACTCACTGCTCTTGACTGAATAATGTTTGTAGCTTTAAAGGATTAATTATTTATTATGAAGGATAAATGTATATTTAATTTATAATTTATGCAGTGAAGGCTGTGAAGTTTTTGATAGTTTTTTTACTTTTTGAATTTCTGTATATATCCTACCTGATATACCTACCTAAACATCATAAAGCACTGTTTACAAGGTTAGATGAGTCATAAACTATGAAAACAATAACTTTTTGTGCTTTATGACAGGGCAAATAAAAATCTGACCTGGTCTGACTGGGCCAATAGAAAAGAAATTAATATATATTGAAAGTGTATTGAAGGCACAGGTAAATGTGGCATTTAATATAATGGGTTTATGTGAAGATTGTTTTAAGTTCACTTAAATTAGAAGTTGTTATATTATTTAAAGCCTTATAATAATATTTTAAAGTTATAGCTTTCAATTATACTGTAATGCTGAATGCATATAGTTACAGTTCTCAAACAAGAAATTTAGTGTAATATTGAAAAAAAACTGTATGTCCACATGTACAGTAATGTTCACATTCAAAAGCATTCCAGTAAAAAGCAAATCAGTTTTTTTCAATTTACTGTTTACCAGCCTCTCTTAGTGAAAGACCGTGGTTGATTACATGGTCAATGATAGTGGCACGAATTTCATCACGAATTTCATCACTGACTGCTGTTCTTGCAGCCCTTGGAATGCCACCACCACACATTCTTACACCTCTACCTTGCCCTCTCCTTGGGCCTGCTCTTCTCCCTGGCCCTGCTCCTCTCACTGCATTTCTCACTGCACCTCTCACTGCACCTGCACCTCTCACTGCACGTCTCACTGCATCTCTCACTGCATTCTCTCACTGCATCTCTCACTGCACCTCTCACTGCATTCTCTCACTGCATTCTCTCACTGCACGTCTCACTGCACCTCTCACTGCATCTCTCACTGCATTTCTCACTGCACCTCTCACTGCACCTGCACCTCTCACTGCACGTCTCACTGCATCTCTCACTGCACCTCTCACTGCACCTCTCACTGCATCTCTCACTGCACCTCTCACTGCATCTCTCACTGCACCTCTCACTGCACCTCTCACTGCACCTCTCACTGCACGTCTCACTGCATCTCTCTGCATTCTCTCACTGCACCTCTCACTGCATTCTCTCACTGCATCTCTCACTGCACGTCTCACTGCACCTCTCACTGCATCTCTCACTGCACGTCTCACTGCACGTCTCACTGCACGTCTCACTGCACGTCTCACTGCACCTCTCACTGCACGTCTCACTGCATCTCTCACTGCACCTCTCACTGCATCTCTCACTGCATCTCTCACTGCACGTCTCACTGCACGTCTCACTGCACGTCTCACTGCATCTCTCACTGCACGTCTCACTGCACCTCTCACTGCATTTCTCACTGCACCTCTCACTGCATCTCTCACTGCACCTCTCACTGCACCTCTCACTGCATCTCTCACTGCACCTCTCACTGCACCTCTCACTGCATCTCTCACTGCACGTCTCACTGCACCTCTCACTGCATTTCTCACTGCACCTCTCACTGCACCTGCACCTCTCACTGCACGTCTCACTGCACGTCTCACTGCACCTCTCACTGCACCTCTCACTGCACCTCTCACTGCATCTCTCACTGCACCTCTCACTGCACCTCTCACTGCACCTCTCACTGCACCTCTCTGCATTCTCTCACTGCACCTCTCACTGCATTCTCTCACTGCATCTCTCACTGCACGTCTCACTGCACCTCTCACTGCATCTCTCACTGCACGTCTCACTGCACCTCTCACTGCACCTCTCACTGCACCTCTCACTGCATCTCTCACTGCATCTCTCACTGCACCTCTCACTGCATCTCTCACTGCATCTCTCACTGCACCTCTCACTGCATCTCTCACTGCATCTCTCACTGCATCTCTCACTGCATCTCTCACTGCACCTCTCACTGCATCTCTCACTGCACGTCTCACTGCATCTCTCACTGCATCTCTCACTGCACCTCTCACTGCATCTCTCACTGCATCTCTCACTGCATCTCTCACTGCACGTCTCACTACATCTCTCACTGGGCCTGCTCTTCTCCCTGGGCCCCTTGCTCTTACTCTTCCTCGTCCAGACCTTACAGTGTTTGTCTTTTTCTGTTCTGTTTCCAAAAACATCACTCTTCAAAGTCCTCCTTTTACTGTATAAGTGCCAATGTAATAGAAAAAAATAACCCCTGCCACCAGGGCCGGCCCGAGGCATAAGCGAACTAAGCGGCTGCTTGGGGCCCCTTGGCCACCAGGGGGCCCCCCAATCGGGTCGAAAAAACGAAAAATATTTTTTTAGATGACTTAAACAAGTGACAAAAATGAATGAATGAATATGAATGAATGAATGAATATTTCGAGACAAGAGAATTCTGATTACATGATCAATATTACCTGCCTACAACTGCCTGCTGCGTCTGCCAGCGTTTAAGTCATGCGCATAATCTACGCGTGCATAGACAATTCGTGCGCAACTGCGTATAGTCACGGTAATGTTAAGCCATGTAACAAAAAAGGACATATCCCTCTGGTGCCGAAAATAGAAAGAAGAAAAGGCCAGAGGAGGAGAAAAAATGAGCAAGATAAAACTATATTTGCATGATTATTTACGGTATGTTTTGTGCAGACCATTCCTATCTACGGCAAGCCCCGAGGGGAAAAATACATTGCATACGCAAATACAACGAGCGCCAGTACATCATTACCGGTATTATAGTAACAGACTTTGTTGGATTCTGTCATGTACAATCCAACCAAGTCTGTTACAATAATAATAAATAAAAAAACTTACAATGTATTGAGACAGTTGAGAAATAATAATATTTTTACAGTTTTCAACAATAATTGTCATTGTTGAACCCTCTTATTATGTTGATTTCTCAGTTTTGTCATTATTTTAGCAAATAAATTATTTGATATGTTTTGAGAGAGTTTGTTTTAAGAAGTTTCAAAGAGTTAGAAAAAGAGTAAAGTAAAAGTTAAAACTTTTTTATTTAAGTATAGGCTATCTATTTTTTATTAAGTATTTATTTTGTATTAATAGGCTACATAACCTCACTGTATTAATTTATAATGTATCATTATTGCGTGATATTTGTGTCAATAATCGTCAAGCACATGTGACTCCTCGTAGTGGGAGGGGGCCCCCAAATCAAATTCTGCTTAGGGCCCCCAAAAGGCTCTGGCCGGCTCTGCCTGCCACTGAGTCTAAGCCAGACTGGAATCAGCTATGGTTGGCCCAATTTACCCAACATAAATCAGCTGTGTGTCAATTATTCAATTGTTTGTTTATTATCAGCTGAGATATTTTGTTTTTGAACTGATATCATTGCTTAATATCATTGATTAATTACAGAAAAAATGTGTGATTAATTTGTTTGTTTTTATCGATTGACAGCACTAGTTATTAGACATGACATTGGCTGTTTGAATGGCAGTGGTGAGATAAAAGATGGCTGTTCTCACCTGTCCATCCAGTGGAAGCCTGCCTTTTCCACTCCAGCGTCGCTGTACCTCTTGGCCATTCCTTGGTACATCGGCTCCAAGGACCTCTCAGTTTCAGACTGAACCATCACCCAGGAAACAATCAGCCAGTTCTCTTCTCATTCATGATAGCATAACTGGACATGACACCAGATGCCAGCGTTACTTTTCTTGCAACTTTCGTGGTGTGGTCTGACCTGAGGACCTGCCCAAAAGTGCCCTGCAGAAGTTTGGTCATGGCTGGCTCTTGACGTCTGAACTCATCTAGTAGACAGTCGGTCAGGTAGAAGCTGGACACGGAGACTCCATGCCAGCCATTTTGGTCACCATAAAGCCCGAAAGCACGTGGCGTGTTCTCCTTCCTCAGAAACTGCCCAATGGTCCTCTGTCTATGTATGCCGGCCTCAGCATCCCTGACGCTTTCTATGGCATGCAGGTATGCCAGGTGAGCTCGCTCTTACTTGAGGTGCATGAGCTTATTCACCTGGTTTGCCATATCGGTTGGTGACTTGCCACTGCGCCTCAGCTCATCCATAACAGACTTGCAAATGGCCTTCTTGTAGGTCAGGAATGCGGGCAGAAGGTTGGTAAACTGCTTGGGCAGCTTCTCAAGCCATCGTGGATTGTCAGCAAACCAGTTCCTCTGACAGGCCTTGCAGCAGAGACGTGAGGACAAGATGTAATACTGGCCACTGGTGCCAACAATCACTCGGGGCCTGCCCACACCTGCAGAGACCACCTGTGGATGAGGACATCCATGCAGACATGGCAGGAGGTAATTGTTCCTCAACCTGACCATGATGTGACTCTCTGGCTTCCAGATGAAAAATGGGTGGAGCTGGAAGAAGTTGGGAGATGGGAGCGCAGCCACAGTATCGACAAGCTCAGGTTGTGGAGGAAGACGCCACAGTGAAATTGTGTTCCCTGGGTTACGTACTGAACGAGACCCAGGCCACAGCCCGAGATCCTGAAGCTCTATCCTCATCCACAGCTTCTGGTGTTGAAAACAGCTCCAGTTGCTCATGTCGTGGTCATGCCCAGGCAGGAGAACAGGAACAGGAATGGGTGGCTGAGGTGAGGGAACTAGTGTCACCGGTGCAGGCCGGGGCGGACTCGTATGACCAGCCGCCCCTGACTCCAGACACCACAGGTACGCAACGGAATGGACCAGACCGAGGCAAAGGTAGATTTCAAGGAATAACAATCTTTATTAAGCACTGTATTTATGGAAGTAAAGAAAAGGATGGTAGCGGTCGCTGGGCCTTCTCCCCGGAGCAGCTTAGCAGATCGAGGGCTCCTTCCCCGGGATGTTACACACTCCACGGCCCCGAAGGTAGATAGACAGGTAAGCACTCTTCTTCCAGTGATAACTGCACACTTCGGAACTCAGAAGGTAAGTAGACAGGTAAGTACTCCTTTTCCAGCGATAGCTGCACACCTTAGACTCTGAAGGAAGATAGTCAGATGAGCACTCCTCTTCCAGCGATAGCCGCACACTTCGGGGCTCAGAAGGTAAGTAGACAGGTAAGCACTCTTCTTCCAGCGATAACTGCACACTTCGGAACTTAGAAGGTAAGTAGACAGGTAAGCACTCTTCTTCCAGCGATAACTGCACACTTCGGGGCTCAGAAGGTAAGTAGACAGGTAAACACTCCTTTTCCAGCGATAGCTGCACACTTCGGGGCTCAGAAGGTAAGTAGACAGGTAAACACTCCTCTTCCAGCGATAGCTGCACACTTCGGGGCTCAGAAGGTAAGTAGACAGGTAAGGATTCTTCACAATACAAAGCATTTTCGTCAGTGCACAGTAATGAGACAGTGGTTTAAAAGCTTCCTTCACCAGCGATGCTGCATACTTCCAGACCCAGACAGTAAGTAGAACAGGTAAGGATCTTCACAGTACAAAGTACTCTCTTCAGTTCACAATAGTGAGACAGTGGTTTAAAAGCTTACTTCACCAGTGATGCTGCATACTTCCAGACTCAGACAGTAAGTAGAACAGGTAAGGATTTTCACAATACAAAGTATTTTCTTCGGTTCACGATAGTGAGACAGTGGTTTAAAAGCTTACTTCACCAGCGATGCTGCATACTTCCAGACTCAGACAGTAAGGAGAACAGGTAAGGATCTTCACAGTACAAAGTACTTTTCAGCTCAGCTGTAGCACTCTAGGCTTCTGATGGAGAACAGATATAGTAACAACTTTCCACAAACGTGTACGCATGGGTTGGGGCCACTTCTCAGCAAAAGCACACCACACTCGTGTTCACTTCAATTACACAGCCATAAATCAATGTGTATCAATAAGGCAAAAGCACTGCAATTCACTCACACGATAAGGCTGTTCAGAGGCCTCAATCTGTTTGTTACACTCGCGTGGGGGACATTAAATCTTCCGTTCCTGCTCAACACACTCTGAAACACATAGCTTCTCCAACAGTCAGATCCACACTCACTGCATCCTCTTCAAGCTGTTTGAATGTTCATAAGATGAAATCAATTCACTTATGTTTCTCCCTCTCTTCACAGTGCAGGTTCAATCGATAACTCAGTCCAGTAGATTTCCCACAGACGATCACTCTGATCCAGCAAACTTCAATGGGCGGCTCCCACGCCCAGACAATTTTCCTGAGGAAGCAAATGTCCAACACTACTCTGAGACCATCAGCTTCAACCCACTTCAACGACCCTCTTGAACGCCCTCTTTGAACACGCTTGAACCACGTTTGAACGATGCTCAACACTCTCTGAAGGGCCCTTTTATGTTTGGCTTGTGAAGCAAGAAGCCTGTGTGAGCGCCGCTCCTCTCTCTCTCACACCTGCAGTGTATTAGCGCTAATCAGTTCGGACCATGGCTGCGTTCGGAATCGCATACTCAATGAGTAGGTACTTAATTTCAATGAGTACTTACTTAACAAGCACTAAAAGAGTAGGTACTTTATAGCCAAATCTCGTTGAGTATGAATGCGATCCGGACATCATCTGCCATGTTGACGTTATCATGTGACCTACTGCGCAACAACTTTAAAGATATGAACGACACGTTTAATTCATCTATCTGTTAATATCTAGATATTGATGAAACTTGCTCATCTTGTGGTATTGTTGAAGAAACAGCTGCCAATTTATTTTGTGAATACATTTAGGGTTGATTTAAGTTGTTAAATTTTAAACCCTACTAATGTGAACCACAGTTTTATCCTTATAACGATTTTTTTGTTTTAAGAAACCCCAAAATCGTCATCTCTTGAATATGTCGTTAATTTCTTTATTTTATACCCAAAAAGTTTCTCCTTTAAGTTTTCCTCTTTTCTTGATGAATTTACCTCTCGTTTCATCCCTCAGACTTATAACAACAAAATTTTTTTTAATGTATTATGAAGAACTATTTAAAGATATTTAGCCTTGTTATTGTTCTTTTTTCCTGTGTATAAAGATCATATTATGATGTACACAAACCAATGATCTTTATGTTTTCTGTTTTGTCATTATGATTGTTCATTGTTAGATACAACCATGGTATCTTTCCATGATCTTTATGTAATAAGTTTATAAGTTTAAATTATATGAGCGACAGGTGCACTAACACTTCATAACATCAGTAACTCGACAGCACAACCTAGAACAGTTTTCCTCGGCGTTTGTAATGTCTGCACAAGGAGACGGGCCGCTGCTCGAAGATCTCCTTTGGAGAAAACTGTTGATTTTATACTCGAAAAATGTAAGTATCGCTCCTTAAAAATGAATATATTACCTCAGAATGAATTGCATTGTTAGCCCACCCCAAAACTTAAACAAAATAATATTAAATACTAAACAATACTTAATTATATTACTTTTTTATATACTAAAAATGACATAATTTAATAAAACAAGCAAAATGTAATTTGTTTTGTCATATGAGTTATGCATGAACAGTGTTGGGGAAGTTACTTTTAAAAAGTAGTGTTTTCTCGTTACTCGTTACTTCTTAAAAAAGTAATCCGTTACTTTACTTAGTTACCCCCTTTGGAAAGTAACTTTTTATGTTACTCGTTACTTTTACGTTACTTTTATGTTGCTTGACTTTGGGCAGAACCCAATATCTGTTCCTAATTATGTGTAGGCCTACATAAAATTCTACCATGAACTCTACTTATTGAAAAACTAGGAAAAAAAAAACTAAAAAAAGAGAGAGAGATTTTTGAGATAGAAAAAAATAAATATATTTATTTAAATAACATTTGAAAAACCTGTATAAACTGAACACCAAAGCACAATATTAACTATTGAACGGTGGTGACGCGTTCATGAAAAATGTCACAAAGAACCGGCAAAAGAAATGATTATGAATATCGAATATCAAATATAGCAAGGAGACATTTCAATTGTTTATTAATAAACAAGTGTTTTCTTTGTCAGTCAGTGTCGGCTGCAAAGATAAAGTTGACGATGCTGACTCGCGATCTTCACAGTAGTGAACGTGCCAGAGAGAAATGCACATTTCATATGGATTACATAAGCAGAGAGTCTGTTTTCTCTCGTTTTGAATAGTTTTGTTTTAAAGTACACATTTCAAGCTTTCTATATATTTCTCAGATCTTTGAGGCAAGTAGCTTGCGCTGAGTTTCGGTTCATTTATGAGACGAGCTCAGTCCACGCGCTGGCACGGAGCTCCTGAGAAATCCTGATTATATTGCCTGCTATATTTACTGCTTATTTATTAAAGACAATTGGTTGATGAAACATTGATTAAAATTAAGATACAATTAATAAAAAACGAAATTCACTTTAAAGAAAGGCTTTCTACAAAAACAAACTTAATGAAGTGGTCAAAATCATGTCTGCCCAGCAAGCAATTTTGCGTCTAATAGACGTCTAATAGCCGTCAAAACACAGCCCAGACGTCTAGGCTAAAACGAGGCTAATTTGGGGCTGTCAGTGAAAATCTAATAGACGTCTAAACATAGCCCAAGAATAGACAGCTATTGAATGACTACATATATACGTCTAATAGACGTCTAACCATAGCCCAATAATAGACTAGTCATCAATTAGACAGCTATTAAACAACTACATATATACGTCTAATAGACAGTCAATATGGGTCTAGGCTAAAACAAGGCTAATTTTGGGCTGTCAGTGAAAATCTAATAGACGTCTAACCATAGCCCAAGAATAGACTAGTCATCAATATACATGTAATAGACAACAAAATGAGGCATAAGGATTCTTTTCACTCAAATACAACAGGTTCTCATAAATGAAAATCCATCCAAACTAATTGAATATAAAGGATTTATTTAGAACAATTATATTAACAACTTAGACAACATTTAAACATAAAAATGAACAAATAAAAAAAATAGGAAAATATGTAAAACAACTTAAGATACTAAAATTTTTAAGAATTAATTGTTAGCCTTATATCCATAACCCCCACCCCCTGCTCTCCCTGGTGCTTGTTTAAAATGACCAGAAATTGCATTTTTTATTTCCCATTCAGTCGCCGAAGGAAAGTTGGTCATCACTGCGTCTGCCAAATGAGAAAAAGAAAAAAATTATTGCTCAAGAAAAGCATTGTTGACAATCATTTTAATTACAGTCATTCACTTTTGCTAGGATGCACACTAGAGCTGCCCAATATAGAGTTAATGGAATATAGATTGAGACTATATAATTGATATCAATAGACAATTTATATCAATATTATTAATAAATTAATATCAATAATTAAATTAAGCCCAAAGTAAATTTCTAATCTTCTGATGCATTATGAACCATCCAGAGCTGACCTCTCAGGTCACCTGGGACAGTAGCCAGCTACTTTTATATCCCCAAAGTCAAAACAAAACATGGAGAAGCAGCATTCAGTTTTTATGCACCATATATCTGAAACAAATTCACTGAAAACTGAATGTATGCTGCATATTTTAATTCTTTTAAATCAAGTTTAAAGACTTTACTGTTTGCCACTGTAACACTTGCTTTTAATGCTACCCAATTAAGGGACCAGACACTTTCTCATTTCAATGAGCCAAGTGTATTTACAACACAGAACAACATACAGTCAGTAACTTGTAATGTACATATAGTCACTCATTTGCAAGGAAAATATCGGACAGTTCAGTCTTTTGTAGCAGTGTCTTTGGTTACTCAAAATTCAGCCTTAAGTGAAGAAGTAAAATGAAACAGTACTTAAGTGCCCTGTTGATGAGGCCACCTCTGAGATTCCAAGTAACTGTCAGTTATGTGAACTGTAGTTTGTGAATCATAGAAGGCACAAAGATGTTGAGGACAAAACGAAGACAGTTAATCCCTTTTTGGCCAATGTCCTATTGGTAGTTGAGCTTCCAGCTCAGCCTTGCACGTTGAACCCTCTGCATCAAACAAACAAATTAACTTAGTGCCACCGTTAACACATTTACTCATCCCATATTTACATAAAGCTTACCCAACATCATATATACAAATTAAGTACCAATAAGAGTACTTACAGTTGAGCTTAAGAACCTCAGGTTCCTCAAATGAGGGGAAAAAAGCAAGACAGCATCAGTGAGAAAGCTTCTCCATGTGGTTAACACATACTTCCTACTCCATACTTCTTCTCTGCCCTTTTTATGCCACTAGGCATCTCACGGGCTAGAGCGCCCCTAGTGACAGGATTAATTAATACACATACTGCAAGCTATTGGGACCCAAAATGTAACTGTAAAACTGTTACACCACTACCTTTTATTAATTAGAAAGGAGAACTATTTTTTTATAATTTCTTTTCATGTTGCTGTTAAGTTTTATGTAAAGTATACTTTGAAAATTTGCATTAAATCAAAACCTATTATTTCTTACTCTAATCTAAAAGCAAAAATATATTGGTCTCTTTAATAATAATACAAATAAAATAGTAATGATAAGTTTCATAGTTACCACCTTGAATTTAGATTCATTTTAGATTAAGGGCACACAGTTGCAATAACACGTGCAGGTAACGTTAACTTGTTGCAGAAAAATAGTAGCCTACTCTGCAATGGTAATGTTAAAATGTCACGGTTTCTACACATTATAACAACTAACTTATTTAAACAATGAACATAACAAAAATAACACGCATACTTACAAGATCGAAGTATACATTTGAAGGTTTTCAGAGTGTCGCTCACTCGTTGCTCTCCGACAGCTGCCCATAGACAGTATAAGAAAGCAGCTGCCTCGTGTAAAATAAAATTGAAAATGGCAGAAATGTTTATTATCGCGAGATCTGGTTAAAGTGATCTAGTCACGCAATGCCGCCAGTAGACCCAGTAGGCATGTCTCAGTAGTGTTTGGATTGTGCCATCTAGCGGTTGAGAAATGCAATTGCATTTGATTTAATTTGAAATGATAGACAGTCATATCGTAGATTGTGTATGAATGTTATGTTTATGTGTGACAGGCAGCAAACATTAAGCTGTGTGAGCGAAAACATTTTTAAGACTAATATTCTTATACTATTTCGCTGGTATGAATCATGGCTATAGCCAAGCCGTAGGTAGACCAGATTGCTTTGATTTCGCCAAGTGGGCTAAAGTAGACCGCATATAGCCCGTCCAATTCGGAGCTAAATCGTGACTACAGATCGACCATGTCGTGAAATGACACATTGAACCTTGCAGATATCATTACAAATGCGAAACATGATGGAATATCAACCATTTAATGCACTGCCTGGCAAAAAACTACAATTACTCAGTTTTGACTAAAAGTGGGCTAATAGCCGGGTCTGAATACGAGCTAAATCGTCGCTACGCACAGCCTACATATATAACATGTAAAATAAAGCAAACCAAACACTTTGTAATCACAGTTGACTTTGCTTACATGATGGAATATCATACATCTCACAAGTTATTTTGGAAAAAAATAAATTTATCCAGATTAAATGTTATTTGGGCTAAAAGTGGGTTACACATAGCCGGACTATATCGGGTCTATATTTAACCGAGACGTTGAAATGACGGCTATTGCTTGCTGGGTGCCCACTCCATTTGTCTCCCGATTGCGCATCTTATGCTCTTACTCATGCTTTTCACTTTTCATATAATCAACATTGATGAAATTAAAAAATAAATTATTTTATTTAAACATAAATATGAAACTAAATCGTTTTCTTTAATGACTAGGCTACAACACGCAGGTCTATACAGAGAAATTTAATATCGGAGCGGGATATGAGCGAACGCCGTCTTACTGTAAGCATGTGGGGGTAGAGGTACGATTTTCGAGCAATCATCGAATATTATTTTGCTTGATATGCCAATCCTTAATATTTGGTGTTTTAAAGCCTGTTTGAGGTCTCTGTGAAAGATTTAAAGCAGTCTTTTAGTGCCGCTTTCAGAGCGGTCAAGTCCGAAGAACTGTTACGTCCATATTGTTTCTTTCCTCATAAATGCGAACACGAAAAATTCAATACAATTAATATTTTATGTTCTGTGGAGAGCCAACCCTTCTTCATCCGGTGGGAGTATTACTTTTGGTTTGCGCAGTGTAATTCACAGAATTGATTGCTCTGCTACCAGCCTCTGTCACGTACCATGTGGAGCTTGTGACTATTGCAAGCGCGCAGCTGAGGAGACAGTGTTGCTGTCAAATCTGTCCATGGGAAAAGTAACGTTGTGCAGAGTAGAAAAAAGGAACTACGTTTCGTTACCAAATTCTCAGTAGTAACGCGTTACACTACTTTTTACCCGAAAAAGTAGTTACGTTACTGTAACGCGTTACTTAGTAACGCGTTACACACAACACTGTGCATGAATACACGTGAACATCTCAATTGTCATTCAAGCAATGAATTAATGCATACATTAAATAATTATATTTTATATAGCCTACTGACAACAATAAGAAACATGTTGGTAAAAGAACAAATAAAAGTAACCATCACACAATAAATAAATGCATATACAATGGGCTCTATGCACGGCGGTATTTCCGGTGAAGGTCAAGGATGCTCGATAACTTCCGCCGATCATAGAGTCCAATGCAATACCGAGAATTTATATTGAATTGTATACTCCATGGTTATACTAAAGAAGCGTTAGTCACAAAAACTGACAAAACAGACACACCTCGTTGTGTTTATGCTTCTTTTTAAAATTATATTAAATAAACATAACTATATATAAAATTACATCTAAACGTATGAAAGTACGTTTCGTTTCAAAGACGGGAGGACAGTAAATTTTGAAGACTCTGCCATAATCCCGTTTTCCTCGGTTTTCCTCCGCTTTAATCTCCCCAACCGGAAACTGACGAGCATCCTTGCGTCAAATGCGGAACTTATGCGTGCATATGGCCTATTCAACAACACATAAAACAAATCTTTATTCAAACTACAAGCATGTATTTACAGGCGCTGAGCCCCACATACTGCCATCTCAACACAGCGGTTCCCATTCTGCGGCTTTACTCTGATGAATTCACCAGAGGTGACCGTGCCTTCGTGCCGGAGCTTGTGCTACGCTTCACAATCTGAGGCAATAAGGGCCGGTGGAGAGATGGAGGGTCTCATCCATGGCACCGTTTCCAGGATTCAGCTCTGGGCTCCTCATCCTCAGTGCTCACACCAGTCTGAATAAAAACGTGTTTAGTTACTTTATAGATTTGTTTATTTACCTTATTTACAGCACATTTGTCTAATGTCAACAGTGTTGACAACAGTGAATTTATTAACGTTATAATAATGCCACACATACATCACTCAGATGTCTTTTTCATTTTGTGATGTGCTCATCTGCAATATGTCAATACTTACAATATTTTCCTTTCAGATGTAAATAGACATTTTAAATAAGCGTGTTTAAGATGTATATGGTTATGTAAATCCACTTTAGAGACGTTACGTGTGCTTAGAGCTCCCCTGTTAGCTAGCTATACAAAACATGTTTTTACAGCAAAATCACAACTATACTATACTGTTGTGGTGGCAATTTAAATGATATTCATTGATCTTTAGTTAAATATAGATGATTCAAAGAATGTCACATGTGTGTCTCTCACTTGTAGTGAGAGAAGATTCTGTTTATGTACCTGGGGAGGTAGAAGGGGGAGACACTCCAGAGAACAGACGAACAAGGACCTCTGACCTAGGTGTCAGAAGGCCATTTGGTGCAGGGGAGCTTAGTGGGCCAACTAGTGACGTCTATGGAAAACTACTGGGAGGAAGGCTCTGGGGGGAAGAAGGCCTTGAAACTAAGATAAAAGCTAGTTCAGTCTGTCTGGGGGTGTGTCACTCTTCTGCACAGGCAGGGACGGACTGGGACTAAAAAACGGCCCTGGACTTTGACTAGGCCCGGCCCAAAGCAATCGGCGCGCGGAAACTCGACAACAACAACAATAACGCCTGCTGCCTGGCATGAGTGTCACAAGACTTTAATTGTGGCTCATAATACTATACCTAGCTAACAGCAAATTATACAATCTATTCCATGCTGTCTTAAAATGAATTTATTACTTAATAATCTTAATTAATTTATGCAGTAATTAATCTTAGCTACTGCACAAATAATAATACCACATCTAAATGAAAATAGGCTACACCATTACAAATGTAACTTCTGTATTCAAAATCTTCAAAGTTTGTAAGCATTAACTGTAACGTTACCAACATTTTTAAAAGTAAAAGCACAACATATTTCTTAATATTAGCTACTGCATGTGGCATTTTACAGCTAAAATGTTGAAGTTTAGCTGTTTTAACTACTGTAATCATTAAAAATGTAGCAAGCTGAATATCACTTCCTAACATCATCCCTAGCAAGTAACTTGCAAAGTAATTTCTGATTAATTCGGTTCGTCAGTAGTAGAGATAAAAGCCCGCCCGCACTTGATTAGTTGGGTCCTTACATGCGCTTCGTGAGGCACACGCGCACACTAGCACACACACGCAAGGTCTCTAGCTCGCTCCCTCTCTCTGCCGTGCGCGCGCTACGCATGCGCACTCTTATTCGCTCTAGATTCCGAGAGATTTTAACTAATTTGCGGGCATCAGTGAGCCGCTATAAATATGCGGGGAACTTCCGGGAGACTTGGGATGTCTCTGACTGCGTGTGTGGCGGGTGGTGGGCCGGTGGGCCGGCCCGCCGGCCGTCCTGGAGTACCGGCCGTTCTGTGATTCTCCAGATCACACAGATGGCCAGTCCGCCCCTGTGCACAGGGTAACAACTGTGTATTAGACTGCTCCTATTCTTGCAAGAATAAATACTTCTATTTTATATAATTTGACTCTGAGTGTCTCTTACGCAGTGATGTTTGTTTGAGATGAATTTTTGCCACAACACTGTCTAACTACTTTACACCTTCAACAGTTAAAACGTTTACTCTATAGTAGTTTAACACATAAGGAACCGTGTTTACTCACATTTGAAAACCCCCGCGTCGCTGATCTCGTTGAGGTTTGATAATGACGTATGCTCTCGCGTGGAGTCCTGGGATAGAAGAGTATCCATCGGTTGAGCACTCAAAAATCGGGCCGGAAGCAGTAAGCCATCCGGGAACTTCTCCCCTACTCTTTTATGAATACTGATGTTTCGAACGTACTCTCTCCTTCACGTACTGTTTTCGCCTACTATATAGTAGGAAAGTAGGCATATTCGAACGCACTTAAGTCCGAATCTCGCGATAATTGGCACGTCACCCAGGTAATTCTCGTCTACTCTTTTATGATTCGTACATACTTTTCGCTCGCCTACTCTTTTTCCTCTACTATATAGTAGGGAAGTATGCGATTCCGAACGCAGCCCATGTTTCTGTCACACCCGGAACCGGAGTGGAAGGTGTCGCACACAATTGCTTCCCTCCAGGAACTCGGCACTCGAGAGAAGGTTCCGCTCACCGAGCGTTTTTGTCACCTGTGACACTAGGATTTAAAAAGAAAAATGGATAGGACAAAAAGAATGTACTGCACTGATTATTATTATAGATTGCATAGTGTGAAAAACAAAATGATTAAAGCAGAGTTAAGACAACATCTTAGTGTCAGGAATTCACAAAATGGAGGGGTTGTTTACATGCTGTTCATTCTTACCATCATCGCCACTGTCCTCAAAGGCAAGCGCTTTGCATGCAGAGGTGCCAGCAGCACTTGTGCGGGGTCCTAAAAAGAAGTGCAGTCTTTATGTTTTGCATTTGTACCGGCTATTAGCATCATGATGTGATGAACTAATTTTGGTTGTGTTTGTGAAAATGATACAGAGTTAGATCTGCTATGCATTTAGTCAAGTCAAGTCACCTTCATTTATACAGCGCTTTTAACAATATGGACTGTTTCAAAGCAGCTTTACAGTGATAATAGGAAATTAAAGTAACAGAGATTGTTTTGGCTTTACAGCAGCTCTAGAATAAAGTTATTGTCCAGCTAAGGTTAGTTTGGATTGATTCACTTCCGTCGCAACAATCATTAGTTATTAACTTAGAGGCCGCTAACATGACACCGTTCTAACAGAAAACCTTTAATGCGATCCGGCCGCTCAATTGCATAAAACAGTGCCTGGTGGCTCTGAGAATTTTTTTAGCGCTTCCGCGTAGCCACGTGAATCGGAATTATCCCGACAACGTTTCATCAGTACAGAGGTAAAGAGAAGAAAGGCAGATCCTGGGCAGATCTGCACATTTAGTAGATGTGTAATTGAGTATCAGTCCTAAACTAAAATGGAAACATACCTAGAGTTAACTCAGGCATCTCTGCTGTTGTCTCCTTTACTAGGAACTCCAGCTCTGCTGGAAGGGGCACATGTGTTTTCCTCTTAAGGCCTGGAGAGGCTGGAGCTACATGAACGTAAATATACCAATTATTATTTTTATGTAACCAAAATTAACTCAACATTTGACTACATGAACCTGATCACAGTGTTTGTACCATCAACTGGTGATGCTTGCAGTTCAGCAGTTGTATCAGGATTTGGTTTGGACAGTGCCTCAGATAAAACTATAACAGACAAAATCATCAGTCATTTCAGAATTCACAATATATGCAAGTGTTGGTGTTAGTAAGAACTCAATGAACAAGCATGCATTCAAGTGTTAGTACCCAACGCTACTTAATTTGTTTTTAATACATCATGAAAACAAAAAGTGCATATTTACCCTCTGTAATAGCACATTTTCTATTAAACAATCATCAAAGCGTAAGAGACAGTCTGAGAATTAAAAATGATTTATTTCTTGCAAGAAAGGTTCAATTGTCCCACAGAGGTAGTCAATGCACAGTCTGCGAGGCAAATGAGACGAAGCATCAGAGGGGGAGAGTAGTTTTATACAGCTTATCTCAAGGTCTGTTCGTCTACCATAGATGGGCTCAAGTTCATTTCTCTCTAGTCAGGAAATAGTAATAATGACCTGAACTTTAAGGTTTGGTCATGCTTTCTCTTACTCTAAAACCGGCCTGTACTCTGACCTTTGGGGTCAAAAGTCCACCCGTCTCTCCCCGTCCGCTCATCTCACCTGCTCGCCTCAATCAGCAGTAGCAGCATTCATTGGTTTGGAAGAGATGGGAATAATTCTGCCATAACAGTCCCCACTTTTTATCATTCACTGATAATTAATCAATCAAACACTTCAAACAATAATAGTAAATAAATGAACCAAGTTTCAAGTTTACATCACACTTATACCTTCATTTCTGATAAACGTATAACTGATCACTCTTCTTCAAACTTGTAAAAAAGAAATAGTTAAAAATGAAATAAGCTTAGGCTGTTTTTGTAGGGATAGGCCCTTAATTTTATAGCAAGCAAAGATAACGGTCTATTATGAGACCGGGCTAGACGAATGATCACTGTCATTTCATCCCCAGCCTAGGCCGGACCCTCAGTCATCTCATCATACACAAGAAATAGTTTATAGCTTAGTAGGAAATACAATATCAATAAAACACTTGATTACTTACAAACACATCATAAAAACACAGAAAGAAAATCCTTCAATTTCATTCCCTGTCCTTGTACGCCATCTCGTGACACGCATGACCGCTGCTTGTAACCTTCTTTAAATCTTTTGCCCTTAATCTTTCTCAGAAAATAAACAAATAGAAGAAAAACAAACAGAACATACATTTAACACAAATCTCACTGTAGCTCCCGCTAACTATATCGTCGCATAATTTTGTTCATCCTTGGGATAGACTGTCATTTTCACCAATTGAACAGACAGCAGGTTTTTTCTCTTGCACTCTGGGTGCAACTCTGCAGATCAGCTTTGTTCTCCCTGCTGATAACGGTGCTTGGTATTTGACCTCAGCGTTTATTGACTTGCAGCTTCCTCCTGTCCCTGCGATGTTGACGGGACTTTTCTGCAATGGCTGGCGTGCACCCACGTAGCTCTTTCTGCGACCTTTACAGCCGTGTGCGTTATCAGAAGCACTTGGAACGGTCCCAGCCACCTTTTCGCTCTCCAGCTTTTCCTCCTTAGATCACGAATCACCACAAAATCTCCAGGCTTGATCTTATGCAGGAATGTGTCTGCTACTCCCCTCTGTGCCGCCTTTACCTGGACAGAAATATTAGACAACACAGAAGACATTTCTTTGCAGTAATTCAACATGTCATTTTCACACATATCAGTTGATGGTAATCTCTGTCTTCCCCCTTCCATTCCCATGAATGGCGGTCTGCCAAACAAAATTTCAAAAGGGCTCAAATTCGGCTTGACCCTCCTTCTCATTCTCATGTACATCAATACGATCGGGAGTGCTTTCACCCATGTGAGTCCAGTTTCCTCGCAGCACTTTGCCAATTTGTTCTTGATTGTTTGATTCTCTCTCTCTACTGCCCCACCTGATGCTGCATGGTAACTTGTGTGTGTTCTCATGTCAATGCCCAAGAATTGCCCCACTTGTGTTATTACCTCATTTACAAAATGTGTGCCATTGTCCGAACTGATTTTTCGTGGTATCCCCCATCTTGGCACAATCTCAGACAGCAGTGCCTTTGCTACGGCTGCCGCGTCTTGCTTTGAGGTTGGGAAAGCTTCGACCCACTTCGACCACATATCCACCATTACCAAGCAGTATTTCTGTTTTCCACACGGGGTCAACTCAATGAAATCCATCATTAGATATTCAAAAGGCCCTGCCGGTGACGGTTGAGAAACCACAGGCATTTTTACTCCCCTTGCTACATTATGTGCAGTGCAAATTACACATCTGTCACAAAAATTTTCAGCAAATGCTGTGAAGCCCTTTGTGAACCACAAATCTTTCATCTGTGTTACCATACTCCCTTTGGAGCCATGGTCCCGCCCATGGCTCCATATAGCATAATGTCTAAAGAAATGTTTAGGAAGACAGGCAAGACCATCAACACTCCTCCACACATTCTCTTTTAGGCTGCACCCAGCCTTTTTCCATAGATTCTTCTCTGCTGCCGTAGCAAAATTCTGCATGCCCTGTAAAGAAGAGGAAATGTCATGGTCGTTAATATCAGATATCAAAGCACAAGTTGCTTCTTTTGTCTCCTCTGCTGCCGCGGCCTTCGCTGTCGCGTCTGCTCTTGCGTTTCCTGCTGATACAGAAGTTTTATCGTTAGAATGCGCTGCGCACTTACATATCGCAACCTTGTCTGGTAACATATCGGCCTCCAAAAGGTCAGATACTAGCGGCGCATTCAATATCGGACGTCCGTCCAACTTCAGGAACTTTCTGTGCTTCCACAAAGCACCAAAATCGTGTGTGACCCCGAACGCATATCTGGAGTCCGTGTAAATAGTTACGCATTTGTTAGCCATAATTTTACACGCTTCTGTTAAAGCAACTAACTCAGCTGCCTGCGCTGAATAGTTTGATGGCAATTTGCCACTTTTGACCACGTCAAATTCGGTAGTTACTGCATAACCCACCTTATTTTGTCCTGTTTGTGGATCTTTTGTCGCTGACCCATCCACAAAGAGGACATTCTCACAATTATCCAGTGGCATGTCTGACAAATCTGGCCTCGGCGTGCACACCTGCTCCAGAGTGGTCAGACAGCAATGGTGCTCCTCACCATCTGTGGCAATGGGGAGAAGCGTTGCGGGATTTAATACGTTACAACGTTTAACGGTTATGTTTGGCATATCCAGCAAAATTGTATGATATCGCAACCACCGCGCCGCAGACAAATGCGACGTTTTCTGCTCTTGCAAAATCATGGATACTGCGTGTGGCACAAACAAGGTCAAATCACTGTACCCCACAAATTCCCTTGAAGCCATCACAGCTTGTTCAGCCGCAGCCACTGCCCTTAAGCAATGTGGAAGACCTGCTGCTACTGGATCGAGTTTCGTTGAGAAATAGCCAACCGGACGCAGTCTGTCTCCATGAGTCTGCAAGAAAACAGAAGTTGAAAACCCATTTTTCTCATCTACCATTTTTATAAAAGGCCGGTCTTGCACCGGCAAACCCAGAGCAGGTGCCAAGGTCAGCTGCATTTTCATGCTAGAAAATGCTTCCTCTGCTTCCTTTGTCCTAGTCAGCTTGTCACATGATTTCAACCCTTTCCCTGCTGTGAGGGCTCGCAAGGGTAGTTCAATGATGGCATAATTGGGGATAAATGTACGACAATAAGCACACATTACCAAAAACGACAACAACTGTTTTACTGTGACTGGCCTTGGAACCGCTCTGATCCCCTGCACTCTCTTCTCAGACAGCGCCTTGCTGTTTGCACTCAGCACATGACCCAGAAAGGTCACTTCCTGCTTGACAAACTGCAGTTTTGACAGGCTGGCTCTGTGTCCCTCTCTCTCGAGATGCTGCAAGAGAGACACAGAATCAGCAACACATGTTTTCTCATCACATGCACAAATCAATAAATCATCCACATATTGGAGCAGGGCTGTTCCTGATGTCAACTTCAAAGGTTCGAGGCTTCGTCTGAGCGCCTCGTTATAAATCGTCGGAGATTCCGCGTAACCTTGGCAAAGACGCGTGAACGTGAAACCTTGTCCGTCAAAGTCAAACGCAAACCAAAACTGACTTTTCGAGTCAACAGGCACGCTAAAGAAGGCATTAGCCAAATCGACCACAGTGAAAAATTTTGCATTCTGCGGAATCTGTGATAATATCGTATACGGGTTAGCAACTCGCACGGCTAGTTGCACTACCGCCGAATTCACTACCTGTAAGTCCTGTACGAAACGCCATGTGTCGGAAGCTGTACTAGATATCTTTTTTACTGGGAAAATTGGGGTGCGCACTGGAGAATCTGGACAAGGAACAATAATTCCTTCCTTCAATAAGGAATCAAACACTGGCTTAATCCCCCGCAACGCCTCTTGCTTTAGAGGATATTGCGTTTGACGTGGCCTGTAATCAGACTTTGCAGTAATCACGACTGGTTCACAACCCCTGATTAACCCAACATCATATTTGTGTTTTGCCCACAATTTAGACGGCACTTCTGCCAATGCACTGTGTATGTCAGTTGCAAAAGTCGCCCCTCCCTTCCCATTCTCCACTGCACATCTCTCAATGGTTTTTACGGTCCTTTCCACACTCACGTTAAAATCACAAACAGTCATAAAACCCCCCACAGTTTCGCTATACTGCACCCCGCCACCTTTCTCTTCCCAATCGGTAGCATTCATGCTCATTCCAACAAAATCACTCACGTCTGCCCATGCTTGCTCTCTGGCCTTGGCCAGAGATAAGCATGGCACAGCTCCTCCAGCGATCAGATACACACTCTGCTGTTTTTCAGTTAGACGAGCTGAAAGCGCACACACATTTTCTGTCCAGAAAATTTTATCGAAGCTAATAGTCTCGTTCTCTTTACGGTCAAACCAAACGGTTTCATACTGTGGTTCTCTGTCAATAACAACATGTGATGTGCAACATAATTTGTCAAAAGCCATACAGTCTGTGTTCTCTGATTTAACTCGGCTCTTTGCCAACTGTAAAATCATTTTTGCCCAATCAAAATCAGTCACCTGCCATTCATAGGCCCACTGTGGGTCAAATTTCAAACAGCACGCCTCAAGATTCTCTTCAATTAAAATCCCTGTTGGCCCTGCTGTCAATGTCAAATTTAATTCACACATCAGGTCTCTTGCCATTAAAGGAGTCGGACAGCCGGTCGAGAAGAGGAACGCATGCTTCAAAATAGTACCTTTCTCCGTCTCACACTCTAATGGCACAGTGAAATTTTCAGTTATCACGTGACCCGATGCTGATGTGCTTTTGTACACAGAATCTGTTAACTCTGGCTTATACGGCAAATCACACGGTCTTATTGTGGAGTGGCTGGCCCCTGAATCCACAAGAAAATTTACAAATGTCCCCTCAATCATCATGGGATATCTAGGCATTTTGGAAAACGCACCGCTTTTATACATTTTCAAACATACCTCAGACAAATCATCACTCAAAATTTCATCATTTACACAAAAGGATTTGCAAGCGTTTTCTTCCTTGCAAAGAGCGGAGAGGTGACACATCAGTGTATGTGTGTGTGTGTGGGTGCTGTGTTAAAAATAAATGTTCACTTCCCTTTACTTGAGACGAAAGCCGGCGGACCTCGTGCTGCCTCTCCCCCTCGCGCTCTCCGCACAGCTGTTGGCTTCAATCCGCCTTTGTTGCTTCAGGGCAGTTTGGAGCCCAGTGTCCATCCTTTTTACACAGTCTACATTTCGTACAATGTCTCATGATGTGATCGTTTGACCCGCACAAAGCACACTTTTTCACGATGGCAGAATCTGGGCTGACTCTGTTCTGATCTGCCTTTTTCTTTGCGTAAAAGTTGTTTCTACCATAATATGGTACCTTCGTCAGCTGCATGTCCTTGCTGGTCTCTTTCAGCTCCGTGCTTTCTTCCGCGTGCTGCGCGTGTGACAGCGCAGTGGAAAGTCTGCCCCGTTTCCAGTCGATGTAACTGAGTTTCACTGCTTTGGAAATGTCTGGCCTCAGGCCAGTCAGGAAACAGCCCAGCAGATGTGATTCCCACGTTGACGGTGTGTTCCCGCGATCAGCTGGTTCCACAAGACCGCTGTGTTGTCGAAAAGCTTCAAACAGTCTCAGATAAAAGTCACCGACCGCTTCGTCCGGTCTCTGCTTGCAACAACTTATCTTTTCCATGTCCACTCGGGAGGGAAATGCCGCTCTTATTGACCGTGCAAGGTCCAGGACAGCTCCCCTGTACCCGGCGTTGCTTCGGTCGTTCCAGTCAGGGTGCGCTCGCCGGTGTTCTTCCACATCATGCCGGCCTGCTACCATCTGCCATTTGCTAGCGCCCATTTTCAGACCCAAGAGTCTTTTCAGTTCGATTATGGTTGGGCTGAATTCCTCGCAGAATGCAATCAATGCTTCCGCAAACCTGTCCCCCGCTTCCTCGGGGTTCGGGAGATTCATCATTTGGTCTTTCAAATCAGCTCCCGTCCACGGCCTGTGAACTAACATCGGTCCGTCCGGACCCGCGACTTTGACCATCGGCGCCGTGAAGCTTCTTGGCTCACTTTTCACCTTTGATCTTGTAACCATCTGTTTCTTGGCTCTGCTCACCCTTCTGACTTTCGGGGTGTCAGATATCGCCCCGTCCTCATCATCCTCTTCGGTGCTTGTTTCCTCTTCAGTGCTTGTTTCAGCGGGTCTTGTTCGTTTAACTTGTTTCGACTTCTTTTCTGGCTTCTTTGCAGGTTTTGCGGCTTTTGCTGGTCTCGCCGCTGTCTCTTTCTCAGACTCCGATTCGTTCTTCTTCGGCTGTTTCGGCGGAGAGCGGTCGAGGTCCTGGTCAAGCTTTAAGGCCGCCAGCTCCCTCTCTGGGTGGTGTGGTGGTGCCACGTATGCCGGCGGAGCTGGTGCCGCAGCTGGTGCACTCGGTGCCGGGTGTACATGTGGGAAAACACAATCACAACCATTCCGTTCATTAATAAGTGTCTGGTGCTCTTGGCCCGGGAACCAAAGCCAACCAGCTGGTCATCTTCCGATGAGGCTGCCGCAACACCCACTTCACTGGCCTCATAGGCGAGAAGAGACTGAATCTCTCCAAAACTAAGAGCATAATTAACAAACGACTGTAGGCTGTCCTTGCCATGCCCCTCAGACATACAGATGCCTGATGCCTCCTCCTTCCGGAGGTTCTTGATGAGATACATAGTGTACCCAACATCATTCTGTAAAAGCCACCTGAAAGACTTCCCTTTATATTTCCCAAACTGCAGGATATAGTCTCCCAAAACCTCCGTCTTGTCTGAGGCATCCCCTCCTCTCTGACGGACCACAGCCAGAGCATTCTGCCGCACAAGGTCCTCCCTCTAGAGGTCTGCACAGGCTTTAAACTGAAGCCCGAACCCGGCCCGTACCCGCGATCATTTAACCCGACCCGACCCGACAATTACATTTACATATTAAGCCCCAACCCGACCTGAACCCGAGGTCCATTCTGTTTCTCACAGCAAATACGCGCGAGAGCGGTAGCACATGCGCAAAACAGTTTTGTGATATAAATGATATGATAAAATAAAATGATATATATATATATCATTATTATATTTGAGAGAGAGAGCCTGACTGTGTGTATGCACATATTGCACATCTGCGCACGCCTACTTTCTCTCTCTCGCGTGCTGGTCACCACAACACAGCAAGCAGGCAAAGCACACGCCACGCAAACTATATATAGCCTATTTAGTTTTTCTTAGTTAAACCCGAACCCGACCCGAACCCGAGGCTGTTCATTAAACATTAACCCGAACCCGACCCGAAACCCGCACATTTTTCGGGACCCGTCGGGCTCGGGTCGGGTAGCAGACCTCTACCTCCCTCATGGCCACAGACTTGTCCTGCTGAGTGGGGTCGTCCTTAATCCGCCTAGCTTCGTTAGACGGCTCCTGGAGGAGAAATCCGAGTGGTCCCTTGCGGAACACAACACAGATTCTCCCTGGGAAGAACATAATTTTCTTCTGCATCTTGATCTACCTTAAAAGAATAAGATAATTTTAGGTTTAATTTACACATTTCTCAATTCTTAGGTCACTTTTGCAAAACTCTTCACACAGTGAGCACAACAGAAATCTATGTGGGCTCAACTGTGGATCATTTATCATTGCGCTGGCACGAAATGCATTCAATGACTACATCTTTCAAATTACATTATTTTCTCACTTTGACGTAATAACATAATACAAAACTGTAAACTGAATAAAAAATTGTTTTTGTCTACTATCAAAGCTATTAGATGAATCTGAACACCTACACAAGCGTTAGTCTTTCAATATCATTACTATCCATTCAAAAGGGAAAACTTAAGGATCATTTTGTACTGTAATGTAAACATCAATAACATAAACTGCAGTGAATTACACATTACACATTAAAGACTCTTTTTGTTTTGTAAAGGAATTGTAAAAAAGAAAACATTGTATAATGCTCCTGATGTTAGTGTGGTTTTTTTTGGTCTGTGTTTTATGATTGACAAAGTGTGTTTGTTGGTTGAAAAACTTTGCTAGTGTTCTGTAAGAATGAGCTAATTTGAGAAATAGGCTAAAGTGTTTTGATAGAAATAGTGCATTTTGAATGTGAAATTAATTGCTGTGCATGTCCCTAGATGAAAGTTGGTTTGGAGAACTGTGTAGAGTTTTGAAAAAATTACAAATATTGAGAAATGGATCACACAAGGTTTGATGAAGGTTTGATTCAATCTTTGATCTCTAAACTTCAGTCACATACTGTAGTTCAAAAGGTCAAGAAGACAATACTTTTTCATACATAAAAAAAAAGTTGTAATGATTTTAATGTTTTTAATGGCATAAAAAAATAATGCTTCAGTCTGAGATTGTATTGATAATTGGTAGTCAAGATTTTGGTTAGTGCAATGTATAATTAATCAGACAGTAAGACAATAGGCCTATCTGTAGGCGAGTTATCAACACATTAAATGTATGCTGTATAGGTTATTTAACGTCACAATATGAAAACCATTCACATAAATCTAAAAAACTATCATGTTCATTCATTATCTAGCTCGTATTCACCCCACCATCTAAAACGAGCGATGCTGAGCTAACTCATCAACATAACCTTGTCAGAAACGGACTGACAAGATTATTTATTTAACGTCATGACATGAAAACTATACACATGAATAATTTAAAAAACTATCATGTTAATGAATTATTCGGCGCTTCATTTCATAACACGTCATCTCTTATCATGCAACCGATGCTGGCTACTGTACCAATGACTGTAAATTTACCCTTTAGTTATAAATTAATCTCAAAAAACATAATAATCTTACCTTTGATAGATGAAAAATCAGTGTGAATGATGGTAGTCGATGTCTCCGCAGAAGTTTGTTTAGAATAAAAGTTTTCAAAAATGCTCTGTAAAAACTTGGAACAGCGCCAAAAGGGCGTAGCGGCCAAAGGTATATTACATCCGTAGTGTTTTAGCACTACCATTGAAAATGAATGGGAAACTGTTTAGGGCCGTTTAGCTGAACAATCCAAGGCCGGCGCGTTGGAGACCCGGGTCTGATTCCCGGCCAATGCAAGAAGCTCCTTATGGTGTGCCTGAGGTCATGGTCTTCAAAAAAGCTTTGCTTTGTCGTCAATGTGCCGCCTCAAATGATGTGCCTCTCGTTAAAGATGTTTTAACCCAAGATCAATAAGTCTTCCTCATCTTCCATCTATTTCGCGACCCATGAAGCATAACCTGCCTGAATCTACCGATCACACAGTGACGTGCCGTTTGGAAGATGTAGAGCATTGGTGGTTCAGTGGTAGAATTCTCGCCTGCCACGCGGGAGACCCGGCTCCGATTCCCGGCCAATGCAAGAAGTTACTTATGGTGTGTCTGAGGTCATGGTCTTCAAAAAAGCTTTGTTATGTAACTTCTGCTAATCCACATTACTGACAGCGATTGCCAGCTCAAGGGCAATAATTTGCCCTCATGAATCTTGTCGTCAATGTGCCGCCTCAAATTATGTGCCTCTCGTTAAAGATGTTTTAACCCAAGATCAACAAGTCTTCCTCTCTTTAGGCCGCCACGTTAGGGAAGGGGTCCGCGGACAGCCTAAAAGGTAGTCCGTGGTAGGAGGTTAGTGGACCGCTGCGCGACGCCCCCTAGATGATTTTTCGGGGCCCGGCCGACCACGCCCGGCCGCGGGGGGGCCCGGCGGGGCGGGCCAGAGGCGTCGCCTCGGGGCCAGGGGCCTCGGGGAGCTTGACAAAATTCAGCCCCCTCGATCGCAATCCGGGCAGCTTCCACAAGGGGGCGACCCCCCTACCGCCTGCAATCGTTTCTGCACGCGCCAAACAGGTTGCGGGCGGGCGTCCACGGAGCTCACGCGCATTCCCCTGACCTCCTTTTCGCGAAATTCCCTGACCACACCCACCGACCACCAAGCACCCGTTCGTCCCACCGACCACCTGTGACCGCCCCCTGACCACGCCCACTGACACAAACAGCCTATTCGTCCCCCTGACTGTGGCCCAGATTAATCTAGATTAATTTCAATATTAATCTAGATTAAAAATTAATCTATGCCCACCTCTAGTTGTCATACTAAATTTTACTGAACATATCACATTATACCAAACTATCTGAAATATACAATCTACAATACGATAACACGCAAGAAAAGGAGAGAAAAAGGGTATGAAATTTGTTAGCTGGAATGCTCGAGACATTAATTCACCGATTAAAAGATCCAAAATATTAAATCACTTTTAAATCACTTTTTTAATCACAAACTAAACGCAGACATGTGTCTGTTGCAAGAAACCCATCTGCTAGAATCTGAACACAAGAACCTTCAAATCTCACAATTCTCACATATCTTCTTTTCGTCTTATAGCTCAAAGAAGAGAGGAGATTATTAATCCAATATTAGACAAATCCAACGCTTCAAATCCGATGAAAACAGCACTCTACAGAAATTATAAAACAATATATGATAGATTTTGGCATAGGCGATGAAACTGGAGACAGAAAAACCCTACAATAAGGGGGGGGGGGGGGGGGGGGGTCTCAGTTACACAGTCTGACAAGAGTTTTAACCCAGTGCTTTGGCCTGCTTTAAAAGACAGGAACTGTATTAGGCCTTGTCTCTTCAATAAGTTTGATTAACATATTTGAAGTGCACAGACAACATAAATTTGTATAATTAGTTTAATAATTAGATGAATATAAATAAAAAAGACCTTGAGATAAATACTGTACTTATGAACAAAATACTTTCTGAGCTGCAAAAGATAACTTCAAATTTCAAAGCGACCTATGACATCTTATGACATGAAATCTATCTAAGTTTAAATGATCTCATGGATGTGGCTGTTGTAGCTGGCTGTACCAGCTGATGCAGTAAATGCAGTCAATTTTTAAATGTGGTGTATTCAGACAACTTTGATATGGTTCTTTTACATTTACCGGGTTTAATTTCATATTGCCCGTCGTGCACAGTTACCCTAAAGGCACCGGGACGGCAGTGCCACCGGCTTGGGCCCGTCATCGCTGCTTGCAGCTATATTTTAATCTTAATTTTGTTCCATTACTTAAATATATAGAAGATGATTTAAAACGTTGGATGAATTTGCCATTATCTCTTATAGGAAGAATCTCTACAATGATAATACATATTTACAATGATACCAATCCAACCCACTAAGAAATGGTTAGACACATTAAATAGCAAGATAAATAAATTGTACTGAAAAAATAAATAAAAATAAGAATAAGCATTACAGAAAAACTAAGATTAGGAGGATTAGGGGCACCCAACTTTCATAATTATTATCTAGCTGCACAATTAGAATATCTCTGCAAATGGATAAACGGCAATCATACCCATAACCCATGGTTAGACTTAGACCAGCAGATTGTAAAAATATTTCATTATCCGACCAACGGATGTAATAAAGGCTCATAAATTATATAATAACATAATTCGTACAACATTATTAGCATAGTGGAAAAGTAATCAAATAACTCATAATCCAATAACACCACACTCCTTCTCTCCTATATGGCATAACCCAGATTTTACCATTTAAGGGATACTCCACCCAAAAATGAAAATTCTGTCATCATTTACTCACCTTCAAGTTGTTGCAAACCTGTATGAGTTTCTTCTGCTGAACACAAAGGAAGATATTTTGAAGAACGATTGGAACTTTGGCACCATTGACTTCCATAGTATTTTTTGTTTCTACTATGGAAGTCAATGGTGCCAAAAAACTATTTGGTTCCAATCGTTCTTCAAAATATCTTCCTTTGTGTTCAGCAGAAGAAAGAAACTCATACAGGGTTGCAACAACTTGAGGGTGAGTAAATGATGACAGAATTTACATTTTTGGGTGGAGTATCCCTTTAATAAATCTTTGCTTGTTAATAAAAAATGGAAAATTGCTGGCATCACACATTTACATCATCTGTTCTTGGATAACAATTTCATCAATTTTTCAGAATTAATAGAAAAAAATTTTTAGGCAAAGATCAGTGTTTTTATGACATACAAATGAATCATGAACTAGAACTAAGATTGGCAACCTTCTTTCTAAAACTCCACCTCTTATTGAGAAAAAAATCAGCAACACAAAAAAATTCTATCCAAATTATACACTATATTAATAAATACAGATACAACGTATTCAATATCTATTAAACACTGGGAAAATGACCTTAACATAATCACAGATGTCAATTTCTGGAAACAAGTCTGCTTAAATACATTTAGTTTAAGCAGAAATACCAACGTACAACTGATCCAATATAAAGTAATACACGGAACACACTTAACCCAACATAAACAGTTTAGAATGGGATTATCAGAATCAAACAAATGCGAACACTGCCATCTCCTCAGCGAGCAAAAAGTCGTCTAGAACACGTCTAAAAGACGTAATTGTTAGACATCCAGAAGACGTCCTTACAGGAGCCAGAATGAAAGTTTTTTATACGTCTTTTCTAAACATTCAACATTCTAAACATACGTTAATTTAAAGACGTGCTACAGACGTAATTGTTAGACATCTAAAGGCAGCCAGAGTAAAAGTTGTATTAGACGTGTTTGTCACAAGGTGACAAATCCAGCCGAACCAATTTACGCTAGGAGTGTGTTACGCTAGAAGACGCTGTGTTCCATGCGGTGTGAAGTCCTCTGCATCTCTTCAGCTTCTGAGTGTTGATCCAGCGCAACAGTGGAGGGATTGAATAGTGGGTGAGTGCTGGCCTTATTGCACGAAGATTTGAGTGTATTGCGGTGCCTGAATTGAAGTGTCACACAGTATTGGACTTGACGTGAAGTTGCAGTGTGTGGATGTACACGTTTATTTAACCGCCAGTACTCTCCAGTTCACGTCCTCGCCCAGTGTTTGCGGAGCAAAGCCCTCAGGTTGAATGTGCATGTTCCATTTCGTCCACCAGGTCCTGTGATATGAGAGAGGAGTGTGATTGTCCTGTTTAACTTGTCTTGTCTATCTAAATAGAACGTTCCTTTGCCACCGCCTTCGTGTGTGCTGCCTGTTCGGAGGAGAGACACACCCCCGCCTTAGTGTTGCCGTGGGAACCACCCAGCCCAGCCGTAAGCCTGAGTCTCCATTATACGAAAGGATCATGTTTGTTCTTGTATCAAATGCTCCGTCTATTTAAGATTCTCCTGCCACTGCCTTCTTGGGTGCTGCCTGGTCGGAGGAGAGACACATCCCAGCCCTAGTGCCTGTGTGGAGCAACCCAGTCCAGCCGTAAGCCGATTCTCCATTATATGAAAGGATCATGTTCGTTCTTGTATCAAAGGCTTTGTCTATTTAAATAGAAGATTCGTCTGCCTCGGCCTTCTTGTGTGCTGCCTGTTCAGAGGAGAGACACATCCCAGCAGCAACGCTGCTTGTTCAGAACCACCCGCTCCAGCCGTAAGTCCTTACTTCACCGAAATCGAATTGAACCTGCAAACTTGTCTCTATCTTGGATTAGAGGGGACCCTTGTCTCTGGCTGGAGCCGTCAAGGGCGGAAAGGCACCCGGAGGACCTCACACCTGCTGCTCAGTAACGCCACGGAGGAGAGCACCCTACACGGAGGAGATCTGCCTACCCGACTACCTACCTGGCCGGCAGCGAGTCCCCCTCCTGGACTCCATCGCCCCTGTGCCGGTCATCTACCGAATAGCTGACGCTTGGGAAAAACTTACCTGCTACCCACCTGTCCTGTGGAGAGAGTCCCCTCCTGGCCCGTGGCCCCGGCCCTGGTCTGCCCGGGTCGCTGCCCGCCTGTGTTACGCCGAAAAGAGTCTACTTACCTGCACGCCGGACGGGCGTTCGACTCCTTCCTCCTCTGTGGCTGCCAGTAACCCGGGCCCTCGCAGTGAACCCCTCGGCCTCCTCCTCCCTGGAAAGAGAGACGAAGCCCGCATTAAGACTTTTAATTCTTGCTTTTATTCAATAAAGATTGTTAATTTTAGAAATTCTTCTTGTCTGCCTGGTCTCTGGTACGCTCCTCGAGGTGGTCCTGGGTTTGAGGGGTGGGCGCAGTCTGGCTTGGCCCCCCCGACCTGTGACATGTTTTCTGTAGTAGAACTGTCTAAGAAGACCGTTAAAGACCCATACTGACATTGAAATCCCAACTGTGCATATTTGCAAGGATGCAACTTTTAAAAATGTTTACTTCAAAACAGTGGCAGTTCTCCCTGAGAAAAACCCAGTTACTCATTGTTAAAGGGCACCTATTATGCAAAATTCACTTTTACATGCTGTTTGAACATAAATGTGTGTTGGCAGTGTGTGAGCAAAACCACCCTAGAATGATAAAAATCCACCCAGTGTTTTTTTACAATCTAAATAATTCATATGCACTCTCTCAGAATGAGCGGTTCTAAGATTCAGCTTTTTGTGACGTAGAACATGGGAAAGGGGTTTGATTGACAGTGTGGTTGAGGCAGACCCCTCCCTCGGTGATCTGATCCTCCATTGTTGTTTTAACGACAGCGAGACCGCTGTTCTGAAGATTTGTGCTGCCTTCTAGAAAATGCCTCCTAAGAAAAATAAGTGTTTTGTTGTGGGCTGTAATACTTCGCATAGTTGTTTGCACTTGCTTCTGACATCAGAGCCACTGAAAACGCAGTGGGTGGATTTTATTTATGAAGGAAATGCGCCTCTTACACTTCCGAAGTACGTTTATGTTTGCTCAAATCATTTTGAGAGTGACTGTTTTTTGAACGGCGGTCAATTCAAAGCAGGTCTTGCTACAAAATTAATCTTCAAGGGTGGATCGTTGCCTAGTGTTCGCGATCCAACAACAATTCCTGAAGAAGTAAGTGTATTTTATGATTTCTGAGGTAACGTTAATAGTCATCGACAACAAATGTTGTTGTCGTCGTCGTATGATTTATGTAATTTAAACCTTTTAAATAACCACAGGTTTTCATATGTTTTTTTAAGATATTGTATTAAAAAGTGTGTATGTTTTCGAAAAAGACATCAAAATTACTATGTTTCTACAAAGGCCAGCACATCGACACGAAGCTGTAGGGATATTGCCGTGCAGACACACACATCACAGCTGTGCAGTGTTGGTACACAACTATCATTGGCCTCGTTTACACTGTCAGTGAAATGTGACCCAATTCCGATTTTTTACTCGTATGCGACACAGATCGGATGTGTTCTATGACAGTGTAAACAGGAAAAAAACGCATGCATTCGGATATTTCGAGATCGGTTTCAGGCCTCGTTCATATGTGGAAATAAATCAGATGTAAATCGGATATGTGCCAATGCGACTGTCATGTAAACAGGCAGATCGGATTTTCCGAGGCATTAGGCTGCGTCTCCGCGGTTTAATGACGAGAGAAACCCAGACGCGCATCTGCGGATGGACGGATGGCCCGATGAAACATTGTGTCGTCGTAGGAGAGGAATGTGGACACACGTTGACACAACATATCAAAGGTTGGCTTGCTCATCCTAAAATTTCGGACCCACTGCTCCTCGTTAAAGCCCGCCACGATCTCATGAAAGTGCGTTTATTGCACGATTTTTTTTTCACGTGGCATTTACGCCAAAAATATAGCTTTATGGCGTTTAATACGCACGTTTACAGTGCGTATCATATGCAAGCAAAAACTATTTTTGGCGTAGGCTATAAATGGCATGAGAAATCAAATTTGTGCTATAGATGGGCTACTCACTTTTATGAGATCGTGTTGTATGTTCCCACCTGTCCTGAGATCTCGCTGCGCTTCGTCCATCTGAGCAAGAAGACCCCTTTAAACATGCGCGATGTTTCAGTCAAGTGTAAACACATGACTCGGATATGGGTCACAATTTAAAGAACGTGTAAACGGACGGTAAAAAAAATCGGATATAGGCAACAAATCAGAATTGGGCATCAAGACCTGCAGTGTAAACGAGGCCAATGAGGACGCTTCAAACACACCACAGGAGTATCAGTATGTTGATGTTTTCTAACTATATTTATATTACATAATATAGAATATAGTACTATAAATTTGTATTAACTAAATGTATTTTTATATGTACATTTCTAAATTCATTTTCTGTAAAGTTCCTTAAATGTATACAATATAACAATATATAAACAATATACAAATACATTTGAATTGAATTGAATACCCAAAAAAAGAGAAAGAGAATATTTGCTGAATCTGTGCTAAATTATACATTTCAGGTGTCCAGACAGAGACAACATTGTCAAATTTTGATTATACCACAAAATTAGTTTCGCATACAGCGGTTGCGTCTTCCACACCCCTCAAGACTTCATCAAAGAGACCTTGTCTGGACCTTGAGGAAGATGAAGATATCCTACAAGAATGCTCTTCAATTGTAACTGCACAAGAGACTGATGTCACATTTAATCCAACAGGGGATGAAACATCGACAACAGAGCAAAAAGACTTGTCGTAAGTTTATATTATAATTTATAATAATGTTTGTTTTAATTTTAGCATTTCTAATTTTTATGTACTACTTATATAAAGTAAAACATTTTTTTTTTTTTTAGATCTCAAGCATCCAGCCCTATTCAGAAAATCTATAAATATATTGTCTATGAGACATGTATCATGGAACTGTTTGAGGTGTGCCCGGTATGTCATAGAAGATGTCATACAAGATCACAAAGGATTGGAACTTTTCTACGTGTTGAACAACTGTGCCACCATTGTCAGTTCACACGGAAATGGAACAGTCAGCCGTCACCTTTCGGCTGCTGTGTATCTCAGTGGTGCTTCATTTGTGACAATTGAAAAGGTATTTGTAACACAAGTAATTAATATCTTTGCAGGTACATGATACTAAACATTTATAATGTATAATTAGTTTGTTTATTCATTTATCAATTTAAAATTGACCAACTATTCTCTATCTTTTGTCAGATATTTGCAGCTATGAAGTTACATCTTTTCAAGTACGACACCTTTCGTCGCCATGCACGAATGTGCATTGAGCCTGCTATTGTTTACAAATGGAGAAACTGGCAGGATGAGATGCTACAGCTGTTAGCTCAAAGGGGAAAGGTCATTGTTGGAGGAGATATGAGGGCTGACTCACCAGGTACATTGTTGGAAAAATTTACATTGTAAAAAAAAAAAATGTCTCGTGTAGACAAGGCGCATTTTGTAATAAGAGATTATGTTTTTTTTTTTTTTTGAAGGGCACTCTGCCAAATATGGCAGTTACACAATGATGGACCTGGAAACAAACACCGTTGTTGATGTACAACTCGTCCAGGTAAATGAGCTGAAACCCTTGATGCAACGTCCTTGAAAACTTGTATACTTAAATTTTAAACGCAATTTTTTTTTTTGATCACTTGTCAGAGTAATGAAGTGGGAGGAAGTTACCACATGGAAAAGGAAGGTTTGACGAGAGGTCTTGACTTTTTGGATACTCGCGGTGTGACTCTGGACTGCATTGTGACTGACCGACATCCGCAAATACAAAAATTCCTCAGGGAACGCAATGTCAACCAATTCTATGATGTCTGGCGCATAGAGAAAGGTAAATAACCTTGTTACAATAATATCAGTTTCAATTTTTTTACAGACTAATAATTGTGTTTAAACTGTTTTAGTGAATGATTATTTGTTTGTCGAACACATACAGTAGAAATGTATATATATTTATATATAGATGTGTATTAACATTACATAAACAACACCATGCCATTAGATGGAATGACACATTGCCCTACTTATGTAAGTGTTGTCTTGTCTGTATGTAATTGCAATCTCCAGGAATTTCAAAGCAGCTGGAAAAAGTGTGCAAGTTGAAGGGTTGTGAGAAAGTACGTGAATGGTTGCATAGTATAAAAAACCACATCTATTGGACTGCAGCATCATCAAGCAGTGGACCTGAAAGAGTTGCCAAATGGACGTCTATGCTAAACCATATTCAAAATAAGCACACACATGAAGACAGCAATTTTCCAGCATGTCTACATGGAACAAGCAGAAGTCGAGGCACAAAAAAGTGGATAGCTGCTGGTATGTAGGCAAAATAAGCAATGTTTACTCTTTTTAAAAAAAATGTATGCAGACCATGTATTTATTCAAAAAAATTTTTTTTTTTAAATACATATCTTACTCTAATAACACTTACAATAATGTAGGAACACTGCCATATCTCAAGTTGGAGAGAGTTCTCTCCAACACCAGAATTTTGAAGGATGTTGGCAAGCTAAGTCCACACTACCAGACTTCTTCTATCGAGGTTTTCCACAGTGTAATACTACGGTTTACACCAAAAAATGTGGTATTTCCATTTCTGGGAATGTTGTGCAGGTAATGTTAATGTTGTTGTTGTTTTTTTACGATTTTAATTATACATACACTGTATGTATGTTGAAAAAGTTTTTTTTTTTTTTTTGCTTACAGTCTATACCTCGCTGCACTACATTACAATGAGAATGCCGGGCGTCCTCAAGCCACAACAGCATCCGGTCTACGGGTGTTCAAAGTGACCTTTCCAAAAGCCAAGAAGGGAGAATACCGGGTCAGAGAAGTAAAGACACAAGCAACCTTCAGTATGTATAAAATTGAGTTTAGTTAACAGAATTAAAACAAATGTCCATATTTTTTGCATTGTTTCTTACAAGGAATTTGAAAAATCAATATTTTATCAATTGAAAAGTAAACAAAATGTTATATTGCACAGGATATGTGGATGACCTGCTGGACCTCATATTTGATAAGGTCTTCGTGGATCCTGCACCATATGTGGATGATGTTTTGAGGATTCCAATACCACCAGCATTGTGTGCAGAGTATGACCGGCCAGAGAAGGAGGAGGCCATCTCTAGTAGGTTATCTCGGTTTAATCAATAGGTGGTCGAAAACCTACATAACTGCCCTGTGCATCAGGAAACTCTCTTCGAATCCTCAGGACCACACAGGCTGGAATCACAACTCGAATTTTTCGTCCAAGGAAACCCCAGCACCAGCTCACAAAACTCCGATAAGCTAAAAATCTGTAACGGCTAACACAAACACACACACACACACACACACACACACACACACACACACACACACACACACACACACACACACACACACACACACACACACACACACACACACACACACACAGGGACATTCTCAAAACAAGGTTCAAGATTTATCATTTGTTGTTTAGAGTTGTAATACTTGCTTTGTAATTGATTATGGTTCAATTATTTTTAAGAGTAATGTCCTTTTATTAAAATTATTTTATTTCTAATCTCATTTGTATATAATATGTCAGTGTCTTTATACATAATGTAAATAAAGGAATAAAAAAGGATATGCAAGTTGTTGTGAAATTATTTGAAGCTATACTATGTTTTTTTCCATTATAATTGCATTTTAATATAAACTTTGAAATAATATATTAAAATTTAAATGATTAGAACTTATTTGAAGAAATAGAATTTTTTTTATTAAATGTGTTAATCAGTTACACTCACTGTTGTATTCCACGAAGTCGTATGGGACCATAGTCAGCCCTGTAAATGTTAAAAGCGTTTTGTAAAGAAAACAAATTGAAACAAACAGGATCCATTCCGGGATGGTCTACCATACATGATGGAGTGACTTAAAGTTGTTTCATCCATCTTGTAACCTTCGATACAACAAATAGCGTTAGACGGTTTTATGTCACGTATTATTTTTTGCAACTATTAAAATGTAAATACATTAATACCTGTTCTATCTCCCTGCAGCATATATTTTCTTGTTCTGTCGCCATCTTCTCACATTTGCCACATAAACACCTGTTCGAGAAGTGAGGTAAACATGACCAATCAGGTCTCTCGCATTAATGTCATTTTATTTGTAGGTAGCAAACGTTATTATCGGTATTTGTGTTTGTGTTTTCAAACATTTGCGTCAACGTTATCACAGTTTGTGTGTGTCTGTGTGTGTGTTGCACAGCGATGACAACGCAATGAGTTCATAAATGTATCAAATAACCATTCCGAGACATCCTGGTCCATTCTCGATCGTGTTTCTTCAGCCGGAGTCTCTTCGTCATCTGGGTCGGACTCTGGTTCAAACATGTATGGCCGAATGCCATACACAATTGCGGGTCTATCACTCTCGGCCATTATGGTTCTACCGACTGTTAATTGCCATAGTTATGCAAGTTACGCCCACATCCAGCGGCAGGGTGGGGATTAGCAGCTCATTTGCATTTAAGGTCGTCTGCCTCAAAACAGCTTGTTTCAAAACAGGCCCCAAAAATGACACATTCAAATGGTTATAATAAATTAACTGGGGGGTATTTTGTGCTGAAACTTCACAAATACATTCTGGGGACACCCAAGACCAATATTACATCTTGTAAAAAGGGCCATAATAGGTGCCCTTTAATGGTTGTCGTGTCATGAAACTGCAGACACACAGACCATAGACCTAAATAAGATTTTAAAGAATATTGATAATATTGATTCAGTATTCAATTGAATAATTGTGTACTGTATATACTAGTCTTGCATTTTTATATCTTATCAATTTAATTGTAATAAACTGCTTACCATTTTCCTGTAAACCAAACTGACCTTTTTTAACAAAGAAGACAAAAAAATGTTGAGGCTGAGGGTCTTGTCCCAAGAATCGGATTGTCATCCATTGTGTGGAAGCATTTTGGGTTCAAGGCAAGTGACACAAAACAAAAACAGGTCATATGCAAAGAGTGCTGTAAAGTTGTGTTGGCGCCACAAAGCAACACAACAAACCTCTTTAATCACTTAAAAACAAAACATAAAGTTCAATATGATGAATATAGGAGGGCCAAGAAATGAGTTGCAAAAACTAATCATCCCAAAACATTAACTCAGGCATCCATCGAAGCAAGCCTCTTTAGTGCATCACCATACACATCCACCTCCCAAAGACAGTGAAATAACAAATGCAGTCGCATTTCATTTGGCCAAAGATGTGCCCAATAAACACAAGTCAAGTCAAGTCAGGTCATCTTCATTTATATAGCGCTTTTAACAATAAATTGTTTCAAAGCAGCTTTACAGAGATAAACATATAATTTAAGGTAACAGATTGTTTTGGCGTTATAGCGGTTCTTGAATAATGTTACTTCCAGCTAAAGTTAACTTTGATTGATTCACCTCCGTCAAAATGATCAGACTTTAAACGCGAACCTGTGATTAACGCTGACGGCGTTCACATGCTCATTCAGAATTCTATAGTTATGTGCTTTTTAAAATATGTGCGCAGGTTTGTAATTCATACAACCCAGCCTAAACAAACTACTTTTCTTGCCTATAAACTTTGATACAGAATTTTGTTTTATTTTATCACTTCGGGGTACGCGAGCCGGAATTCACAGCGCTTTATCTGTAGAGTGGGAAAGGGATCCTCCATAGGGAGAGGATAGTGGATACTTCAGCACTGCATTGTCATCGGGTCCAGGCGAATCTCCTTCGTCAGATCTGGACACGGCCTGGATCCGGCAGGCTGCGGGAAAACCTCGGGATAAACAAAGACACTAATATTAGCGTAGATGCCATTCTTCTTATGATGTAGCGAGTACATCAAGATTTAAGGGAAGTGTTCCCAGTTCCGGCTGACCTAATCTATGCAGCCTAACATTGAATTTATAGAAGTCTATAATGTATTATGTGTATGCTAGGTCAAAGAGATGTGTTTTTAGTCTAGCTTTGAACTGACAGAGTGTGTCTGCTTCCCGGACAATGGTAGGAAGACTGTTCCAAAGTTTTGGTGCCAAATAGGAAAAGGATCTACCGCCAGCAGTCGATTTAGATATTCTAGGTATTATCAACTGGCCGGAGTTTTGAGATCGCAATAGACGTGAAGGACTATAATGCGTTAAGAGCTCGCTCAAGTACTGCGGAGCTAAACCATTTAGTGCTTTGTAGGTAATCAACAATATTTTAAAATTTATACGATGTTTAATAGGGAGCCAATGCAGTGTTGACAGAACCAGGCTAATATGGTCATATTTCCTGGTTCTGGTAAGAACTCGAGCTGCGGCGTTTTGAACTAGCTGTAGTTTGTTTATTAAGCGTGCAGGGCAACCACCCAGTAGAGCATTACAATAATCTAGCCTTGAGGTCATGAACGCATGGACTAATTGTTCCGCATTTCCCAATGAGAGCATATGGCGTAATTTAGATATATTTTTAAGATGGTAAAATGCAGTTTTACAGATACTAGACACGTGGCTTTCAAAAGAAAGGTTGGTATCAAATAGCACACCCAGGTTCCTAACCGACGACGAAGACTTGACAGAGCAGCCATTAAGTGTTAGACAGTATTCTGGGTTATTACGTGTGGAAGTTTTTTGTCCAATAATTAGAATCTCTGTCTTTTCAGAATTTAGTTGTAGGAAATTACTAGTCATCCAATTTTTTATATCAGCTATGCATTCCGTTAATTTTGTGAATTGGTAAGTTTCGTTGGGTTTTGAAGAAATATACAGCTGAGTATCATCGGCATAACAGTGAAAGCTAACTCCATGTTTCCTAATGATATCTCCTAATGGTAGCATGTACAGAGTGAACAGCAGCGGTCCTAGTACTGAGCCTTGTGGTACGCCATACTGAACTTGTGATCGATAAGACATCTCTTCATTTACTGCTACAAACTGATAACGGTCAGTTAAGTATGATTTAAACCATGCTAATGCAATTCCACTAATGCCAACATAGTTTTCTAGTCTATTTAAAAGAATATTGTGGTCAATGGTGTCAAATGCAGCACTAAGATCGAGTAACACTAATAGAGAGATACAACCACGATCAGATGATAAGAGCAAATCATTTGTGACTCTAATGAGAGCGGTCTCAGTGCTATGGTACGGTCTAAATCCGGACTGAAAATCCTCGCAGATATCATTTCTTTCTAGAAAGGAACATAGTTGTGAAGATACTGCTTTTTCTAATATCTTTGACAGAAAAGGCAGATTCGAGATCGGCCTGTAATTGACTAATTCTGTAGGATCAAGTTGTGGTTTTTTAACAAGCGGTTTTATCATAGCCAGTTTAAAGGTTTTTGGTACGTATCCTAGAGACAAAGATGAATTAATGATATTAAGAAGAGGATATATGACCTCTGGAAACATCTCTTTCAGTAGCTTAGTCGGTATAGGATCTAACATACAAGTTGTCGATTTAGATGAATTAACGAGTTTGCAGAATTCTTCCTCTCCTATAGCAACAAATAAATCAAATTTTTCCTCAGGGAGACTACAATGCACTTCCTGATGCGATACTGTGGTAGACGGTTGCATAGTTATAATTTTGTCCCTGATATTATCAATCTTATAAGTGAAGAAGTTCATAAAGTCATCACTGCCGTGTTGCTTTGACACTTCTGAGCTTGAAGCTTTCTTTTTCGTTAGTTTAGCCACTGTTTCAAATAAATACCTAGGATTATGTTTATTTTCTTCTAATAGGTTTGAAAAAATAAGCAGATCTAGCAGCTTTTAAAGCCTCTCTGTAAGCAATTGAGCTCTCTTTCCACGAAATCCGAAATACCTCTAGTTTAGTTTTCTTCCAGTTGCGCTCCATTCTTTTGGCTGCTCTCTTAAGGGCCTGAGTGTGCTCGCTGTACCACGGCGTTGGACTATTTTCTTTAATCTTCTTTAAGCGCAACGGAGCAACTGCGTCTAAAGTGCTGGAAAAGAGAGAGTTAAACGTTTCTGTTGCAATATGGAGTTCTTCTAAGCTATCTGGGATGCTGAGATGATGAAACTGATTAGGAAGATTATTGATAAAGCAATCTTTAGTGGCAGAAGTTATAGGTCTAACGTATTTATAACACGGAGTCGGCTTTGCAGCCTTGGCCAAATGTAATTTACTTGAGACTAGATAATGATCTGAGATGTCATCGCTCTGCTGCAGAATTTCAACAGCATCAACATCTATTCCATGTGATAATATTAGATCTAGAGTATGATTACGACAATGAGTAGGTCCTGACACGTGTTGTCTAACTCCAATTGAGTTTACAATGTCTTTAAATGCCAATCCCAAAGCATCTTTTTCATTATCTACATGTATATTAAAATCACCAACAATTAGTACTTTATCTGCAGCCAATACTAAATCTGATAGAAAGTCCGCAAATTCTTTGATAAAATCTTTATGGTGCCCTGGTGGCCTGTACACAGTAGCCAGCAGAATTCTCAAATGTGATTTATCGTTTACACTATATATTTTTACATTAAGCACCAATACTTCAAACGAAGTATATTTAAAGCTACAGTTCTTAGTGGTTTTGAAAATATTACTATAAATTACAGCAACACCTCCCCCTTTGCCTTTCAGACGAGGTTCATTTTTATAACTGTAATCTTGTGGGGTTGACTCATTTAAAATAATGTAATCGTTTGGTTTTAGCCAGGTTTCTGTCAAACACAGCATATCAAGATTATAATCTGAAATCATATCATTAACTATAAGAGATTTTGAAGTAAGGGATCGAATATTCAGCAACCCAAGCTTTATCATTTGCTCATCTGTATTATATCTGTTTTTTATTTGTTGAACATCAATAAAATTTTTAACCTGACGTTTTTTGGATTTCCAAATTCGGGGAACAGACACAGTCTCTATATGATGATATCTAGGTGAAAGAGGCTCTATGTGATGGGATTTGTCTGACCTTGGTGACGTGAGGCCGCTATAGCAAAAACTGAAATCTAAAAAAAAAAAAAAAAAAACTTATTTCTAGAAAATACATCTTGTTTTTTGCCATGAAAGATAAAAAGTCTTATATAATGCATTGCACACTAGACATTAAATCTTAATATAAGAAAATTGGTCTTCTTCGGTCTTGACAAGTAAATTTTAACTCATTTTGAGGTAGACTTTACTAGAAACAAGTGACAGTTATAAAGTGCAAGTTTTTGTGCATGTTCAATTAGATATTTGTGCTAATTTTAAGAATAATAGTACCCCTACATATTCTAATTTCAAGAATCTTAATTAAGAAAGCTCAAAGATTTATGATTTTGTTTTGTTAGTCATCTCCTGTTCATAGGTTTGTGTCTGTTCAGGTATTTGAAAATTAAATGAAGACAAATTACTTGTGTGAACATAAACACTTGGTCAAAAAGTGGTTTGATTCTGATTTACTAAATTTCATATCAACAAAACCATACAACACTGAATTTCATGTATGTAGAACAATCGTATACACTTACAGATTTTTGTATCCCTGTGGCTGTCAAAACAGACAGCACTTTACATGTGTGCATAGTGCATACTTATACAATCGTTATACAATCTCTTTATACAAGGAATATTCTTGGTTCAAAACAGGTTAAGATCATCGGCAGCATTTGTTGTGTAATGTTGATGAGCACAAAAAAAGGTTAAAAAACTCTTAAAAAAGGTTTGATCAACATTCTACTGTTGATTGAGCTTAGCTTGTATTGAACGTCTCGGGTTACTACTGTAACCATAGTTCCCTGAGAAAGGGAACGAGACGATGCGTCACTTGACGCTTTGGGAACGCCCCCAGCGTGAATGCGTCTGAGCATCAATGTCAACTAGTCCAATGGAAAGAATGAGCGTCACGGGCGGGTGACGTCATGACCAGGAAGGCATAAGAGCACATCCGGTGAAACGCGGCATTAGCTTCAAAAAGTCGAAGCAAGCCGTTCACAGGGATGCAGGAAGTATGGCAGGGTGACGCATCGTCTCGTTCCCTTTCTCAGGGAACTATGGTTACAGTAGTAACCCGAGACGTTCCCTTTCGAGGGAACTCGCGATGCGTCACTTGACGCTTTGGGAACGAGAATACCCAAAACGCCAGAATTCCAAGTACCTGAGTGTCAGTCTGTTGGAACTAAGCACTAAGCACCTGAGAACCTGGGGCAGCATCCAGGTCCAAACTGTAAAACCTGACGAATGTGAGCGGTGAAGACCAGCCTGCCGCATCACAAACGTCTTGGAGAGAAACCCCAAATAACAAGGCTTTAGAGGCCGCCATACCCCTCGTTGAGTGAGCTCTGACCACCAAGGGACACGGATGGTCAGAGTACTCGTATGCAAGTGAAATAGCCTCGACTATCCACTTACTAACCGTCTGTTTAGAAGCAGGAAGACCCTTCTTAGGTGATCCAAAGCAAATAAATAACTGGTCGGACTTCCTCATTGAAGATGTCCGATGAACATAAGTATCCAGTGCTCGCACTGGACACAAGAGGTTCAGCCTTTCCTGGTCCGCAGATGTAAAAGGAGGACAGAAACCTGCAGCACAATAGGCCTCGGAATAATGGTAGGCACCTTTGGAACATATCCATGTTTCGGGTAAGAATGCCTTGGCCATCCCCGGTGCACTCAAGGCAGGTGGGGACCCGAAAGGGCCTGAAGGTCTGACTCTAATAGGGACGAAATAGCTAGCAGAAAATAGTCTTAAAAGAAAGGAAGTTCTCTGAGACCAAATCTAAGGGCTCGAAGGGAGCCCCAGATAGGCCTTCTAGAACTATTGCAAGGTCCCAAGCCAGCACCCTAGTGCAAGTTGCAGGCCTCAGCCTCAAAGTGCCACGAAGGAAACGAGTGATCAGGGGGTCTCGACCCAAAAATGTACTACCCACCAGGGGGTGGAAAGCCGCAATGGCCGCCACGTATACCTTAAGCGTGGAAGGACATAGACCTGATACAAAGCGTTCTTGCAGAAACTCGAATACTGTGTTTACTGAACAGTTAGCCGGATCCCACTGACGCTGGTAACACCAAGAAGTGAAAAACTCTCGAAATAGTGAATATAGTTTCCTCGTAGCGGGAGCTCTGGAGCTTAGAATGGTCTCAACAACCTCGGTTGAGAGACCACTCTCTATGAGTTGGGCCCCCTCAGAGGCCAAACCCACAGTTTCCAAATCCCCTGCCGGGGGTGCAATATTGCATCCCCTGCCTGAGACGGAAGGTCTCTCCTGATCGGGACCTCCAAGGGAGGTCCGTCGAGGAGAAAAATTAGGTCCGCAAACCAAATTCAGCTCGGCCAGGGTGGTGCTACTAAATAGGCTTATTCCATCCTGGCGGAATCACTCCAGAACTCCTGGGAGCAGAGCAACAGGGGGAAATGCGTACAGACGTAGCCTCAGCCACGTCTGCACCATAGCAACCAGCCCCGAGGGGACTGGTTGAGTGAGGGATAACCAGAGTGGACAGTGCGTCGTATACTGAGACGAGAACAAATCCACTTCTGCCTGGCCATAAAACTCCCATATTTGCTCCACCGCCTCGGGGTGGAGTCCCCTGGCCTCAGCCCCTGCCTCGGCAGGGTGTCTGCTCCAATATTCTGGCCCCCCTGGAATATACACTGCCCTCAGACAGCGTAATTTCCTGAGGGACCAAAATAATAGGCCACCAACGTGTTGTCTGTGGGTCAAGAACCAGAGTTTCCACCATATAACCAAGGCGCGGGGATACTGCCGCGTGATCTTGATCGTACGGAGTGGGTTTCCCCTCAGGGAGAACCCTCTGGTCCTGAGCCACCACTGTAAAGGTCTCACGTACAGCAGGTCAAAGGGTATCACATTGAACGCTGCTGCCCTGAGGCCTAACAGTCACTGTTTCAGAACAACACATGATGGCCCCTCAGGTCTGGGAGGAGATGTCTCAACGCATTGAAGACGACCATCATCTCTAGGCAATTCATGTGCCAAGCGAGATGATGACTCCTCCCAAGCCCTGAGCTGAGCGCCCTTCCAATACCGCTCCCCAGCCGGTGAGGGAAGCATCTGTCGAGATAGCAACTCGATGGCAAAGAGCTCCCAACACCGAACCCTGGGTTAAGAACCAGTGTTTCCTCCATATAACCAAGGCACGAAGGCACGGCCGCGTGATCTTGATCATACGAAGTGGGTTTCCCCTCGGGGAGAACCCTCTGGTCCTGCGCCACCACTGCAAAGGTCTCATGTACAGCAGGCCAAAAGGTATCCCTTGGGACGCTACTGCCACAAGACCCAACAGTCTCTCGAACTGTTTTACAGTGCGTGACTGGCCTAGCCTCAGCTCTTTTGTGGCTATTAGGATAGCAGCTACACGAACGGGCGACAGAGTGGCCCGCATCGTCACTGAATCCCATACCACACCAAGGAAAGTGGTTCTCTGTACTGGAGAAAGCACACTCTTCTTGGCATTGAGCCTCAACCCCAACATCTGCATATGAGCGAGAACGACACCTCGGTGCCGAACCGCTAACTGTTCTGATTCCGCTAGAATCAGCCAGTCATCTATGCAATTCAGAATGCGTATACACTGCAGCCTGGCGGGGCCAGAGCTGCGTCTATACACTTCGTGAATGTGCGGGGTGATAGAGCTAGACCGAAAGGAAGTGCCTGATACTGGTGTTCTTTGCCCCAAAGAAAACCTCAGGAACCTCCTGTGCTGAGGGAGGATGGAGATATGGAAGTATACGTCTTTTAGATCTATCGTGACAAACCAGTCCTCGAATCTGATTTGAGTCACGATCTGTTTGAGTGTCAGCATCTTGGACTTGAGTTCCAGCACCAAACACTCCAACAGACGAAGATCTAGTATGTGACGCTGCTCTCCATCCTTTTTTGGAACAATGAGATAACGACTGTAAAGACCCGACGCAATGTCGGGTGAGTACACCTGCTCTATAGCTTTCTTTGCTAACAGGGCCTTTACCCCTTGCTCCATTACCAGAGAGATTACCATTACCCATAGAGATATATTTGGCAGTAGCTTCCGCGCTGCCAGAAAATCTACCAAGGGAACCAGCCCCTCGAGGCTGGCCTCTGGTGTAATAAAGACAGCCAGTTCGGGGACCTGAAACATACTGGCAGGAACCACCCGAACTGACTGTTTTCGAACCCCCCTCAGAGGGCGCGAGTCCGACGCAATGTTGAGTTGACGCTGCGCCAGAAGCTCGCTGGAGAACGCTGCGCCCCGAAGCACCAAGGGTGGCGGGGTTGGCAGAACGGTCCCCTGAGGGCACAGAGATGGAAAGGGCACCGTATAATGAGGTGTACACCATTCCACCCCGGTTGGGGCTGCCCTCACCGGTCTGACGCCGTGGCGCCAGACCTTTTCTTTTGAGCCGCAGCCTTCTCAGCATGAAGAACGGTCCTCGGATCCGGCTTCTGCTTTGAAGGCTTTGGCTGCTGTGTTGTGTATGAGAAACTAGCCGGCTGGAGCTGCTCACGCCCAGCAGCCCCAGTGGGTTGGACATAGCGAGGGAGAGATTCTCTTGTATCTTTCTCCATGATTCCCATCAAATTGAGCCAGAGGTGTCTCTCAGTGACCACATTTCTTTGGCTGCCATCCCTGAGAGATAAATCTGAGGCCCGACGGAGTTCTCAAACCCCATCGGGCCAAACTCCCTCACTTCTGTCCAAATACCACAGCAGGTCAGCCTGATATGCTTGCAGCACTGCTATAGTGTGCAAGCAGGCTCCTGCTAGACCCACTGCCATATATGCTTTTCCCACTAGATTAAAAAATAGTTTTCTTTAATGGTTTAGTGAGAGAAGCCGACGCCTTCAGGGACGATACTGAACCGGGAGACATAGCTCGCAAGTGTCTGTTCTACCCGGGGTATTGCCCCATAGCCATACTCTCTTAACCCCCAAATATCTGAATATACATGAATGTGGGGCTAAAAAATGAGAAAGGCTTTTTCCATGATCTAGACAGCTCGCTGTGCAGATCGGGAAAAATGGAAGGCCCCGTGATGGAGGTGGAAAAATAGAGGGAAGGAAACTCGTTCAATTTATTTTAAGGACGAGGGCCCCCTTATTTCTGCTGGCCATTAAATATTTAATTTATCTACAGCCTTAGTAAACACCTCCACCAGCTTATTATTATATATATATATATATTTTTTTATATACATTCTTTATATATATATACACTTTATTTCATATATAATATATAAACTATCATATATATATATATATAGGCTATATATAATTCTCATACGCTGGGGAAGAGATGGCAAATCCACTTCCCCCATGATTGTGTACAATTTCAATGCCCAGCACATCTACCTCCTCGGAGGTAGAGCACTGAAGCATTGATTTCTCTCCCCGGGCGGAAGAGACCGCAGCGCGGGCTTCCGAGACCGGAGAGAGAGCACTGGATCCCTCGTGGAAAGGGAGGAGATAAGATCCGCGGACCCGTCTCCAACCCCGTAACGAGATCCTATTCGCGATCCACAGGAATGCATTCTCCGCGCTGCCTCGGCAGACGCGTGTCCTGCACCCCGAGGATCGCGAGCCTGGCCACTTTCCTCGAAAAGTGACAGGCGGGAGTGGAGCATGCGAAGCGAAAGCTTCTCACAATGTTGCAATCAGCCCCCTCGGAGGCTGATACCGCATGCTCCACTCCCAAACAAACTACACAAAGCTCGTGTGTGTCCCCACCCGTTAAATAACGCGGGCAGGGAGAAGCACAGAGTTTGTAAAGTTGTTTCGCCATAACTCTTCCCAATAATATCGAACAGACAACAATAAATAGACAGAGACAGAGTAACACAGATCGCTTGCTGAGACACAGAAGCTAATGCCGCGTTTCACCGGATGTGCTCTTATGCCTTCCTGGTCATGACGTCACCCGCCCGTGACGCTCATTCTTTCCATTGGACTAGTTGACATTGATGCTCAGACGCATTCACGCTGGGGGCGTTCCCAAAGCGTCAAGTGACGCATCGCGAGTTCCCTCGAAAGGGAACCAAGAATATTCCAAAACATCACAATGATAAATGAAAGACAAAAAAAAATTATACAGCCAAAATAGTATGTAATTTATAGAACACACCCATAACTTCCTCACACATTTGAGGCTTTATGTAATTCAATTACATCTCCAAGGTAATACTTCATAGGGACATATGTAATGTCCCTGTGACTGAAACTGTAATACGGTGTGAAGTCTACAAGGTTGTCTGCATTTACCAGTTCAGTTGCCTCTGCCAGGTTGGGAACCTCAATTTTATAAGACATGTAGTCTCTGTCAAAACAGACTGTACTGAACATCTGACACTCAAAACAATACAAAGATGAATTTATGACAAATATGTTCCTCACAAGTCCAAATTCAGGTAGGCTACTAGCATTTGCCATACACACAAGTAATGATTTTTCGCGAATGTATTTGTTACCATTCAAAGTAATCCACTTAATAGACACTGCATGGTTTATCTGATCAACTCCAAAGTAGTCCCTTACTTTTCCTGTAAAATATGGCATGTTTTTTACTTCTGATACTGGTCCCAATACACATTCACTGGTAAAAATAGGGTGGTCGGAACTGTTTACATTCTGACAGCATTCAAACATTTGGTTATGCTTAACCCTCTGGGGACCAGAAACGCGCCGGCGCGTTTTGCTCGTTTTTTTTCACATAGCAGAAAAATAGACTTAAAGTACTACCATCATTTCTGTTCATATAGAGTTAAGAAATATGAGAAAATAATCTGTTAAATGTCTACTTTTTTATGTGCCCACATACAATCGAAATAAAATATTGTGCTTTTGTAAAATAAAGAAAATAAACAGGGTGTGCGTTCTGCCTCTCGGTCACCGTGAACTTTTTTTCTGGAGCACGTCTCTAATCTTCAACACAACTCAGCTAATACTATTCACCCAGCCATAAGCAATATATCTTTTAAATCATTTGAGTTTGTACTTTTAAATGATCCGATTCAAAACTAAAATTATTATTCTCCGTTTATGTCATCTATATAAAAAGAGAGACGTGTCAGCCCATCTCATTATCGTTCTCTCAGCTGATTATCTGTGGTAATGTGACACGCCTACGGAGAGCACGCGCTATTCAAACGCAAATATGTGAAGCAACACATTGAGACGCGTTAACGCCCATAAACTCTGAAAACACACATTATTTTTTAGTCAGATTAATCTACTGTCGTCTTGCGCGGCTATATGTGGAACAATCCTGGGACATTTACCACTGGGTTATTTTCACTTCGAGGATGAACAGATTCAGCTGAGAAGTAAGTGTTTTTTGCAAGTGCTTTGTTCTAATCGCGATATAGAATAACGTAGTGTCTGTAAACGGAAAAATAGCATACTGTTAAATGTGAATCATGTTTGTGTCACACAGTTTGTGTGTGTGTGTGTGAATGAATGAATGAACGCACAGATACGCACTGTTACAGACTAAATAACAGACAACATTTCGTTGACTCGTTTTGGATAAAGTTTTTACTCTAAAATAGACATCAAATAAGCTTTTTTAGGAGTTTCTGCTCATATGTTAAATATATAGTATGTTTTGTCAATAAACTAATCAACTAAGATGTTATAGTGTTTGTTCAAGCTATATCAAAATAATGAATCCTCAACTTTGAAATATGTATGATCAAACTAAGACATTTATGGAGAAAGACAATTTTCTTTTCAAGATGTTTCCAACTCTAACTTTGAACTGAAATAAAACCATGTCTATATGGTGAAGGGTGTGTGATAGAAGTGTCCAGACGTATGCACCCTGTATTTTCCTTATAATATCCAAACAATCTAAAAGCCATTCTTTTTTAAATCTCCTCATTCTTTGTGCAAGGCTCCTGTAATGATATGGCCTGATAGCACCTAATAGGGCCATTATGGGAGGGTCTTTGTCTTTCTCAGGTGTGGAATGCCATACATATTAATGAGAGATCAAGCCTCCTGCATAAAGCTTTCTCAAACAAAACACGTCATTAAAAATGTAAAAGACTTTATTGACTTATCTGAATGAGTAGTCAGGATGATTCTCACATAGTTTTGGAGCAAATATTCTAGGCTATGTGATACAATTTTCAAAAGTCTTGTGAAGAAATAATCAATATGTGTTTTGTGGTCTTATTTCAGCAACTTTCATTTTTATTTTTTTCAATAACCACGCATAAACATTATTCTATTAAAAATACAAACATGTACATACATGTTGCTCAGATCTCATGGTAGCCAAGTTTGTGCTATATAGAGTGAATTTACACCTTTGCCATTAACATGTTTATAAATAACTGAAAAAAGCACAAATGTCAGTGCATGTCAAAACATCCCAAGGGCCCCAAAAACACTCTGGTCCCCAGAGGGTTAATCAAGGACTTACAGACATTTTTTAAATTTACTTTTGAAACCCATTTTTAAAAAAAACAATGTTTGGATTCGAATCTCATGCACATGTGACGAAGCATTGGTCCCAACAGTTTAATCTGGGATGGAATATGAATCAAGTAATGTTGTTTAGGTGTAATGTTGTTCTCTGAGAAAAGGTCCTTAAAATGTTTAAGATGCTGTTCAATTAGTACTTTCAACTTGTCAATAGTCTCAAGGCAAATAACAGGTGAAAACAAAATTTGAACTATCTCCAGAAGCTCAAGAATGAATGATAAATAAGCAGTACCTCTAATCACATCCAACAGAAATGGCAATATTTTGAGTAAAACAAGCATTTGACCGGATGATTGTTTCAGTTTGTTGTCATTGGAAGCTAATGTACTATACGCAATAGGGCAAGGCCTATTTTTAGTATCTTGTGGAGAGTATGGGAAACCAATGATATCAGAATTGAAAGCATCTAGGTCCAGTTGTCCCAAAAGAACCAATTGTTTCAACATACACTTAATTTCCAAAGGAGCAATGCCCTCAAGAATGACATGCATTATATCTTGAGGTGTTTGTTGGATTAAATTGAAGGCAGGGAAATCCATTACTTTGCTCCTTCCGTTTATTCCGTATGTAGTTTTAAGGCTGTTCCTGAGATACTCAGTGCTGGCTTTCTCAATGTCACTGCACTGTCGAATATGTCTTTCTAGGGTCCTTTGCTCAAAGTTATCTTCATTAAAAAACATTTGCATGTCCTCAAAAGAACATTCACAATGTCTGCATTTACTGTACGTAAAGCCCACGCCCTCTTTAAATCCACACAACTCATGTTGAGCTAAAGTATCTCCACAAATGATGTTTTATTAACAAAGTTCGGGAGAAGCACGTTCAGATAATTAACACGGGTGGAGACCACTCAGCAATCATGATTAAAACGTGTACATATAGACTCAGCAGTCTCACCTCATTTCTCTGACAGTTTAGCAGCGTTTGGCCCGCAGTACCTTCCTAACACGTCCGAATCGAGCTTTCTGTTCGATAAAGAATCTTTCATCCACAGAATTAGGAATCTTTGCCGCAAACCTCTGGTATTATCTCATGGGCGTCAAGCCAAACAAACGGGTCCTCGCAACCGCGGGCGAAACATTCCCAATCTACTTCTACGTATTTCTTTAAACCGGACCATTTAAAATTCCTGCCATAGAGAAATGGACACGGCAATGCTGCCCTCTTAATGCAAAGGAACGGGCCTTCCTCCAGCGTCAGGCCGCCGCAACAGGCCCTAAGTAAGCCGCGCTGCAGATTCAGTCCCGGCCAGTCCACACTCTCAACATCTGCCGGGTCAATTCCGTGAGTGCTTCGCTCAAAACCTTTTCGTTTTCTGTCCCTGATTTGAACTTCGCATCGCTTCAGTTGTTGAATCACGAGCAAGTCATGCTATCTGGATACACATTTTTGACCGGTGGAACACGTGTATTAAATAGTTTCTGTACAAAGGATCTGCTGTTTATTAACGCAATAGTTCTTATGGTAAACTCACACGTAAACAGTAGGTCTCATATTACGTGCAGATTGCACACAGAATCATTAAGAACCTCTTGTTGACTGTCCTGCAATTTATTTACAAAATCGCTTAGAAACTTAGTTATAGCATAAATGTATTTATTTTTGAGGTAATTTTAAACACAGCTCCACACTATTGTGTTTTCTGATTCAGAACAAATCAGCATGGAATATAATATGACCCATAAATGATGAAAATAAACAGAGAAATAAGAACTTTTTCAAAACGTTTAATTATCGATCCCTCAGCCCCCCGCACAGTTCTGCTGAGTTCGGCATTCCAATTGCACAGGTTAAAACCATGGGTTCAGCCACGTCCATTTGAATTTTGGGCATTAACTTGGATACAGGTGATTTCCAGGCTTCACTGCACAAAACTCATCCACCTTCCAATACAGTCTAAACTGTTCTAAACGCGAACTGCTATCTTCGCAATTTCTCCAGGTAATTTTCTCCACTGCACAGCAGTGATGTCTCCTCTGCTCCCACAGAAGCTCTGTTTCTCTGGCTAATTTTCTCCACTGCCACAGCAGTGATGTCTCCTCTGCTTCCATAGTAGCTCTGTTTCTCTGGCTAATTTTCTCCACTGCCACAGCAGTGATGTCTCCTCTGCTTCCACAGAAGTTCTGTTTCTCTGGCTAATTTTCTCCACTGCCACAGCAGTGATGTCTCCTCTGCTTCCACAGGAGCTCTATTTATCTGGCTAATTTTCTCCTCTGCCACAGCAGTGATGTCTAATCTGCTCCCACAGGAGCTCTATTTCTCTGGCTAATTTTCTCCTCTGCCACAGCAGTGATGTCTAATCTGCTCCCACAGGAGCTCTTTTTCTCTGGCTAATTTTCTCCACTGCCACAGCAGTGATGTCTCCTCTGCTTCCACAGTAGCTCTGTTTCTCTGGCTAATTTTCTCCACTGCCACAGCAGTGATGTCTCCTCTGCTTCCACAGAAGTTCTGTTTCTCTGGCTAATTTTCTCCACTGCCACAGCAGTGATGTCTCCTCTGCTTCCACAGGAGCTCTATTTCTCTGGCTAATTTTCTCCTCTGCCACAGCAGTGATGTCTAATCTGCTCCCACAGGAGCTCTTTTTCTCTGGCTAATTTTCTCCACTGCCACAGCAGTGATGTCTCCTCTGCTTCCACAGGAGCTCTGTTTCTCTGGCTAATTTTCTCCACTGCCACAGCAGTGATGTCTCCTCTGCTTCCACAGGAGCTCTGTTTCTCTGGCTAATTTTCTCCACTGCCACAGCAATGATGTCTACTCTGCTTCCACAGAAGCTCTGTTTTTCTGGCTAATTTTCTCCACTGCCACAGCAGTGATGTCTAATCTGCTTCCATAGAAGCTCTTTTTCTCTGGCTAATTTTCTCCACTGCCACAGCAGTGATGTCTCCTCTGCTTCCACAGAAGCTCTTTTTCTCTGGCTAATTTTCTCCACTGCCACAGCAATGATGTCTACTCTGCTTCCACAGAAGCTCTGTTTCTCTGGCTAATTTTCTCCACTGCCACAGCAGTTTGTGTCCTCTGCTCCCGCAGGAGCTCTTTTTCTCTAGCCAATTTTCTCCACTGCAGCACTGATGTTTCCTCTGGTCCCGCAAGAGCTCTGTTTCTCTGGTTTCACCTGTTTCTTTCTCTGTCCAGCGAGCATTGGTCTCCCAGCGGACATAGCATGCATGTTTCCTCCTTCTCCATCCAGTGAGCATGGTCTCCCAGCAGATGTTGCATGCATCTATTTCTTCTTTCTCTGTCCAGCGAGCATTGGTCCCCCAGCGGACGTAGCATGCATCTATCTCTCCTCTTTTTCCATCCAGCGAGCATTGGTCTCCCAGTGGATGTTCTATGTACTTATGCTGCGTTCTATTATTTATGAGTGTCGGAGTCCGACTAAAAAGACAGACGTTGCCTAGCAACACGCCCCCTCCCTTGGATTTCCCAGCTCGAAAGTCAGACAAACGTGAGGACACAAAGCTAGAATTCTGATACGGAATCGAAGTTGGCCGTGCCCTGCGACTCGCATAATTTGTTTTCGGACCGCTTCAGTTGTTTAAACGACGTTTTTTATCACTCATATTACTGCAATAACTTACTGCGTCCGTGGGTATAGTAATTGGCCTATGTTTTCTCTTTCGTCCAGCGACGCAGTGTGAGAAAATCTCCCGGATGAGTAATCATTTTTCTCTTTCCAATTTCCTCTTTCTGCCCAGCGGGCTTTAGTCCCACAGCGGACGCAGTGAGAACTCTTCCGGTAGAGCACTTATGTTTTCTCTTTCGTCCAGCGACGCAGTGTGAGAAAATCTCCCGGTTGAGTACCCAGTTTCCTCTTTCTGCCCAGCAGGCTTCAGTCCCACAGAGGACACAGTGAGAACTTGTCCAGTAGAGCACTTATGTTTTCTCTTTCGTCCAGCGACGCAGTGTGAGAAAATCTCCCGGATGAGAAATCATTTTTCTCTTTCCAATTTCCTCTTTCTGCCCAGCGGGCTTTAGTCCCACAGCGGACGCAGTGAGAACTCTTCCGGTAGAGCACTTATGTTTTCTCTTTCGTCCAGCGACGCAGTGTGAGAAAATCTCCCGGATGAGAAATCATTTTTCTCTTTCCAAATTCCTCTTTCTGCCCAGCGGGCTTTAGTCCCACAGCGGACGCAGTGAGAACTCTTCCGGTAGAGCACTTATGTTTTCTCTTTTGTCCAGCGACGCAGTGTGAGAAAATCTCCCGGTTGAGTACTCATTTTTCTCTTTCCAATTTCCTCTTTCTGCCCAGCGGGCTTCAGTCCCACAGCGGACGCAGTGAGAACTCTTCCGGTAGAGCACTTATGTTTTCTCTTTCGTCCAGCGACGCAGTGTGAGAAAATCTCCCGGTTGAGTACTCATTTTTTCTCTTTCCCGTTTCCTCTTTTCCAGCAAGCATTTGTCGCAGCGCACGGAGCGAAACTTTCTCGTAAGCTTAGATCGGAAGGGCCACTCCAAGCTACATGGGCCTCTCGGTCTATCGTCCGTGATTTGCGCGAACAGCTCCCATCAAGAAAGGCACAACTCTCCTAATTTGCCATTAAAAATTACAATTTCTCCCTATCCTCAGGTCAGCACCACGGGCCCTCCCGGCCAAGCGCCCAGACCTTTCACGAGATGCCAGCCCGCGAATCTCGGCACTCATTTGGGGGGGTTTTTTAGTCCGGCGGCTGTCCTCTGCTCTCTAGCCTTTTGGGGGGAGTACTCTGGGTTCGGGCCGAATTCCGAGCTCGGAGCCCTCCCCCCGGACAGCACGCCAAATACGCATTATACTTTATTCCCTTTAATTGTATGTAAGTGTGAACTCGTGAAATGATGTTTTGTTAACAAAGTTCGGGAGAAGCACGTTCAGATAATTAACACGGGTGGAGAGCACTCAGCAATCATGAAACATTTTAATCATTAACAAAGTTCGGGAGAAGTACGTTCAGATAATTAACACGGGTGGAGAGCACTCAGCAATTATGATTAAAACGTGTACATATAGACTCAGCAGTCTCACCTCATTTCTCTGACAGTTTAGCAGCGTCCCTCCACCACCCCTTCTCCACTCTTCTAGTCCTAAACCACTTACATACGGGGGGAGTACTCTGGGTTCGGGCCGAATTCCGAGCTCGGAGCCCTCCCCCCGGACAGCACGCCAAATACGCATTATACTTTATTCCCTTTAATTGTATGTAAGTGTGAACTCGTGAAATGGAAACCACTGCTCCATATAGTTCATGTTCACCACTTGCAAGATGAATTTTCACACCATTATATAGCTTTACCAAGTCCTCATGCAATCTTGCCAATATGGCATCAACTCCACATTCTGAGAGTTCACTATGCTTCGCAATGGCAAGAAGGCGGATTCAAGCTAATTTTGACCTGTACTTTGGATTAATGTTTCCCAAAGTGTAGTAAAACATGAGCAATTTATTCTTTGAGGCATGAGACCCAAGGGGATTGCAAATTTCGATTTCATCCGAATAAAGGATTATCTGTAAAGCAGAGGGTCTAGAAGAAAATAAAGGGTGTGACAGCATGAGTTCAGCATCTATGATGTCATAAAAATATCCACCACTGCATTTCTTGGATCCACTATTTATCATGGCAAAGATTTTTGGATGAGACAGTAACTGTTCTAAACTCTTTATCAGGGGTATATAATGGAAACATTTGTTTTTTATGGCGAGATCTCTTCTTTTATCTCTTTTCTGACAACATACTGCCAATCCAACTGAAACCTCTTCTGCTTCCACAAAATTGAATTTTTCTTTTATGACACTGTCCTGTCTATATGATGTTGCAACTGCAGCAAATGGATCTTTAAAGGAGTCAAAGAGTCCCAAAGCTTCTTGCTGAAGTTCACTTCCTGCATGTCTGTGGAATACTGTTTGTGGCTGACTCCTCAAGCTGTTCAGTAACTGAGCTTGATACTCTTGAACCGCTGCCACAACATCATTCACACCGCTCTGAAAAAAAAAGAACATTAATTAGTTGTGGGAGATACACTGAACATTACAACATCACTGAATGAAAACACTGATAGATAATTAATGTGTCTCAGCAACACAGTTCTTTTAACAGTTTTAATAGTGGCCCATACTAATTTTAGAGCTATAATTTATGGGACATTTAGTGAGGTATATTGTATTTATAAAATAAAAAAATAAACAGAAGATGAGTATATATACACACTAGGGTTGGGCCGATGGACGATGTCTGTCAGCCATCACGATGTTTAGCTGGCATCGCATTCATTTTTGTTCAAAATAGAAATCTAGAGTCTTTACTATCACTTTAAAAAAAAAAAAAAACCTGACCCCAAACTTTTGACCGGTACTGTATATTGTTACAAACGATTTCGATTTTAATAAATGTTGTTCTTCAACTTTTTATTCATCCAAAAATACAAAGAAAAAAGTATCACAGGTTATTAAAAAAAAATTAAGCAGCACAATTGTGTCCAACATGGATGATAAATCATCATGTGACACTGAAGACTGGAGAAGGTGGGCCACAGTATGGGCAATATTCAACCACTTGAAAAGAGAGAACTCTAGATAAACTTAATCAATCTTAAAATTCTAACTCGTAAATATATGTTCATCATTTTATTTATGAGTTTCTAGGCTATTTTAAGTCATAAAGTGAGATGGATATGTTGAAATTTAATGAATGGCTTGGGTTGACAGGTTGGATATCTTATGGATTTCAGTCATTGCACTCAGTGGGGCAGTGGGTCTCTGAGCCCTCCCAAGCTCAACAGCGCCCTGCATTTTTTCACACGCGCCTCATTCTCTCACAACTCTTCATGTTCATCATAAGACTGCTTTTATGTTATTAAGATACTCAACAAAACGGGCATTTTGCCATAATTGTGTGTTATTGTAAGTTCAAGCACGAAAGAGAACGTCCTGGTTGCGTATGCAACCCACCGTTCCCTGAAGGAGGGAACGGAGGACGTAGTCGCATCGACTGAAATGGGATCACGCTAGGGAGCCTATTGTCTTCGAGTAATTTAGAACGAGCCAATGCACATTGGCGTGCGAGATATGCATCTCACACTCCGCCCCGCGGCGCGGGTACAAATACGGAAGTAGATGCACGCACCATTGCTTTTCGCTGAGGAGCCGAGCGTAACTCGGAGTCAGCGGTGGTCCAGCGATAGTGGCAAGGGGACTACGTCCTCCGTTCCCTCCTTCAGGGAACGGTGGGTTGCAAACGCAACCAGGACGTTCCCTTTCAGTCGTGAACGTCAGACGTAGTCGACGTCGACTGAAATGGGATCAACCATTGAAAACGCCACTAAAGCTGCCACCTTCCAGTGCCTAGACAAAAGCCTCCTGATCCTCCCGACCTTTTTAGCGGAAGAGGATAGGGCTTAGGCCAGGAAGTCACTGCTGTTCCACAAGACCCACTCAGTTAGACTTGGATAACACTGGGAAAGCGTACCCTGTACATGGAAGGAAGGGACGCTGCGGAAGCCACATCCTGCCCGAAGGGAGGTAACATGTGGAGAATACACATATGAACTGGGCGGAGACCGGGCAGTGCAACATATGGAAGGTCACTGGGGAGGCTCCAGCCTATGACAGGGGGGAGACTCAACCAGCCAATGACAGCAGAGCAGGCTCTGCCGAGGGAAGACACGGGCTCACCGTAGGGAGCCGTACCGTGGAAGAATACACATATGGGATCACCGTAGGGATCACCACATATGGACCCAGCCTAACACAGGTTCCACACTGCTTACGAGTGGTAGGCCTAACACCGGGCGTTCCGCCACGTCTGATGTCGGAGGGGTGCGGAGGAACTCAACAGGGTTCGGATAAGGGAACTCTACTGGAGCAACATGGCGCACGTATCCAGTCCATAGGAGGGGAATGGCGCAGCAAGCCGACACTTCGAACCGGGCTCATGGTGAAACTGGCTTCATATGAAGGGAGCCCACGGGAAGCCGCGGTTCGACTTAGGTGTCGCCCAGCCCCCAACTCTAGAATATCTGTCAGCGAAGCACTCTGTGTCAACGCCTAGGTGGGAGCAACACTCATAAAAGAGGAGCTCACCACGTAAGTGGACATGAGTATCTCGGGATTTTCACCAAGATAAGGCAACCACATTCAGTGGGCCAACCTCGCTTGGAAACAGCCTTCCCTCTCTGCTGACTTCCTTAACAGATAAGAGCTGGTCTGAGGTCCCATGGCTTGCGTTCTGTACACGTATAACCGCGATGAAGCGGACGGACAGAGAAAGCCAGGGCTGGGTCTGCCTCCTCCGGGGCAGTGCTTGCAGGCTCACCACCTGGTCCCAGTTTAAGGGAGAGGTAGGAACCTTGGGCACATATCCAGGCCGGGGTCTCAGCTAATGAGAGTTAGCCGGCCCGAATTCCAGGCACAAGTCATTGACCAAAAGCGAGCAAGTCCCTACCCTCTAGTAGAGACAATGCGAGCAGGAGAACTGTAAAAAACAGATTTTTAACTCACTGCCCGCAGTGGCTCAGGGGTGGTCTCTGCAGTGCAGTAGCACCAGAGATAGGCCCAAGAGGATAAAGAGGGACGCAGGGATGACCCTCGCTCCCTCAGGAACCTGACGATCAGGACGTGCTTCCCATGCTTCTGCATATGATGTTCGTCATCATATTGAGGGTGAAGGAACAGCCTACTCCAACCCAACTTGCAGGAAAGAGAGCACTGAAATGACCGAACGCTCTCAGGATCTCCTCAGGAGAGAAGACTCATTCAATGAATAGGTTCCACTTCTAACTTAGCGAAGCACAACTGCCTTATCTTAAGGGGGTGCTTGCAGAAGTGATGGTCACTACCACATATCCTTGTGGTAACCACCTGAACCTCCACGTCCATTTTTTTTTTTTTTTTTGAACGCGGGTGCCATCATGCCCCATCCCCAAAAAGTATTCAGGGGAAGTCAGGAAGGCTGTCGAGGGAACTAGATCTGGTTGGGCCAATAAGGGGCAACTATCAGACCTGTTCCACTCCTGACTTAGCACAGTAGGTGCAAGCGACCTGCGCACTGCTCAACACTAGATGTGAAAGTCACTGAGCTTCAGGAGCATCTCTGCTCAACACTTGAGTGTGATAAGTTCACTGAGCTCAGGAGCAACTCTGCTCAACACCTAAGTGTGATAATTCACTGAGCTTCAGGAGCATTTCTGCTCAACACCTGAGTGTGATGAAATTCACTGAGTTTCAGGAGCATTTCTGCTCAACACCTGAGTGTGATGAAAATCACTGAACTTGAGCAGCGCCAAGCGATAATGAATCGTATAGTCGCTTTCTTAGAAGGCTCACTGGGGAACGCATTTCTGCGGGGCCCCGGGGTCAGCTGAGAGCTAGTGTCTGTCCAAGGGATGTCTGCTCAGACAGAAACACAACTGGCAGAGGGACGAGTCCGGAGAGGCAACAGATGTAACTGTGCGGCCCCGAAGTGGTCCCTGCCCAGCTGGACCGCCAGGGGATGGAGTCTCCACTCTCCCTGGCCATAGCTGTCGTGAGGCTCGTTGGCGGCACGATTGAGCAGGCCGGAAGAATTTTATAGTGGAAAGAAGCAACCTCAGAAGCTTCTGACTCCAAGGAGGAGGTGACAGGCGAGTTATGACATGCGAGGGAAGCTTAGCGCAACGGTCGCGATGCTGTCTTTTCAAACCAGTACCAGCTAGCTGAGCAGTGGTGGCTCAAAGCGAGGTGAACTGGCAACTCGAGGTAACAAATACCAATGCAGTCGGAGGTCGCCCAGGCCTCCGTTAAAGCATGCCCTTTGTACATGGCTCCTCAGTCAGTGTTAGTGGACCTGAAGGTCTAAACACGGGCTGAGAGTTTGGCGGCAGGCCGGGGTGATCTTTTAATCACACAGGGCGTGCCGCTCTGCCACGGTCACCTCGGGACTCGATCATAAAACTAGTGCTGAAGCGGTCTTCATATGGAGGAAGCCAAGCGACTGCGACTGCCATATGCCCCAGGAGCCTCTGAAAATTCTTTCAGTTGAACCCTTTCTCACTTCTAGCACTAGCCTAACACACTCTTTTGAGAGACGTGTTGGACCGAGTCCCTCTCCTGAACTGAAAAGAGATACTCAGCCCGTGGGCGAGATTAATCTCTCCCAGTTGAGCTGAAGACCCAACTGGCTATGGAGCACTCGAAGGGTAGGACCTGTACGGATACTTCGTACCCTCGACGCCAGACACAGAATGTTCTGTGGAGCGGAGGATAGAAATCTGAGTACTGTCCTTCAGGTCGAACGCCGCAGGCCATCCTTGGGGACGGAGCATTTGAAAATGCAACTCTGTGTTAGTAATTGAACGGAGGCTTTCGAAAAAGGGCCCGTTTCAACTGACACAGGTCCAAGGTGGCCATGACACACCACATATCTAGGGTACAATAAAGAACAGGTTAAAGAAACCGGTCTTCATATCGGCTGAGGAAGAGGCTACATCGCGTCCTTCGCCAGTAGGACTGTGACGTGCGCACACAGGCCAGGAGCAGTGCTCAACACGTAGGTGTGATAATTATCACTAATTCTAGAAGCATTAGCTCAACACCTAGGTGTGAAAAATATCACTGAGCCAGGGCGGAAGCCAAGCGAAATGAATCGCAAGCCGAGTCTGCTGGTAACTCAGGGCCAATGGAGCGGTAGGAAGCACTTTAGGCTTACACACACCATACCAGGGCCCAGAGACCACAGACGTACCCGAGGTGAGGCAGCGTGGTGGAGGACAGGGACCCGGCTCGGAAGGCCCGTGGGCGGCCCGAAGCGGGGTCTGAGTGTGCAGTGCAACACCTACCTGTCTCCACGGGACAGCAGGAGATGCGTGAGAAGGCGGATGACCGGGTCCTCGAACGCGTCGTGCTGCCGGCTGGCGAACAAGAGGGGGCTGAGGGGTGCAAGGCTGTTCCACAGGGTCGCACACCGCCAACCTCGCGCTCTTGGGACCCAGGGACGGAGGAATTCGCTCTTTGACAATTTGGGAACCACTGGACTCCGGGGAGCCAGTAGAGGAACGGTAACCATCTGAAGAGCTCGTCCCCCCAACCCTGGGTGGCCTGTCTCAGGGACGCTTCGTCTGACACTCGCCCCCTGGCTGGGCAGTGCCTGAGACAGACCGGGCGACCTGCCTGCTGCTGGCTCTACGCTGGGGCCTGAGTGAAGGCTGTTGCGGGGGCCCCGCGGAACCGGAGGCAGCGGCAGGGGGACGCCCTCGGCGACGGGCAGGCGGAGGAACTGTCACTGGCGGCGGGTGGAGGCAACAGCAGGCCGCCAGGACAGGGTGTGTCGAAAACCCTCCGTCTGCTCTTGGGCTGTGAAGAGCTGTTGGGTACAGCTCTCCACCGCGTCGCCGAACAGCCCAACCCGGGAAATTGGGGAGTCCAGGGACCGAACCTTGTCCGCATCCGCCATCTCAACCAGGCTGAGCCAATGATGGCGCTCCTGGACCACTAAAGTGGACATCGCTAGACCGACCGACACTCGTGCCCCGTAGGGCGAGGTCAGTGGCAGTGCGGAGCTCACTCATGAGCGCACGATCTAGACTACCCTCGTGCATGTCCATGCAAAGAGGAAGCAGCTTGCCCGCCAGCTTTGTGAGCTCTGACCGTCAAATCTGACGCGAGCTCACAGGCCTGCGAGGGGAGACGAGGATCCCCCGTCCAAAATGCAGCGGCCGTTGGACACAGGTGTGTCGCAAAAGACCGCTCCACTGGAGGGATAGCCTCATAACCCTTCACCGCTCCTCCGTCAAGGGTAGCGAGGGGGGGCAGAACCACTCAGGCAGTTTTCAGCAGTAAAAGGTGCCGTCCACGACCTAGTAAGCTCTTCATGCACTTCAGGAAAGAAGGGTACTGGGGCGGCGGGCTGAGAACCAGCACGGCCTGCCCCGAGATACCAATCATCCAACCGAGACTGAGCAGGACACGGTGGAGGGTTCCACTCGAGCCCGACAGCCTCGGCGGCCCGTTTCAGCATAACTGACAAATCTGGATCCGGCTCGGGCAACGTTATGCTCCCAGAGGAAGACAACGCAGTCGAGTCGTCATCTCCAGAGGCCAGCTCACCCTCCAATGCTGCAATCGGCGTCCTGTCCTCTGGGGGAGCCCCGGGTGAAACGGCTGGCCCACCCATTACAGATGGACCAGCACGCTCCACGGGGGACTCACACGGCTGCGGTGGAAAGGAGGAGTGAGGAGCCCACAGGGAATGGTTACCGGGCGAGACATCCACCACTATCCTCCTATCACCCATCTCACGCAGCACCCGAGGGCGGGGCGTGGTAATGGGGACTCGCGCTTCGCGGACGAAGGCGAGTCTCGATCTCAACACCGCGACAGTCATATTCCCGCAATGGAAACATGAACTGTCCACAAAAGCTGCTTCAGCGTGCTGTAAGCCCAAACACGTGATGCAACAATTGTGACCGTCAAAGAGAGACAGGGAACGACCGCATCCAGAAACGCACGGGCGGAATGACATCTTGAAAAAGACGCAAACGCACCCGTGTTGTTCTTTCAGGAAGTGAAAAACTCTCACCAGTGCCGGAGCACACAGGGGAATGACCGCGGCAACACTGATACAGGAATGGTGCAGCCTGTATCAGTGAAGCACTCACTTTCTTCGCCCTCAAACGGCCGTCAGACAAACAAACACAAACAGAAATTTGGTTGCTGTGACAACAGCAGTTGAGAGCTCGGAAGCTCGCGATCACCGCTGCACTCGCGCTGTAAACACCGACACCAGGAGAGACTTCCAGAAGAAGCACGACACACTCGCTCGTTGTATAACAAGACTCTACAGACCTGAACATGAAGCTCGGCTCCGAAGTGAAAGGCAATGGTGCGTGCATCTACTTCCGTATTTGTACCCGCGCCGCGGGGCGGAGTGTGAGATGCATATCTCGCACGCCAATGTGCATTGGCTCGTTCTAAATTACTCGAAGACAATAGGCTCCCTAGCGTGATCCCATTTCAGTCGACGTCGACTACGTCTGACGTTCACGACTGAAAGGGAACCGTATTCTGGCGTGCTGTCTGTGCGGACGATACTGGCGCTCCTGTTTCTGTGTGTGCGTGTCATAGTTAGGACATTCACAGGCAGACCAATCTTATGCCTTGTCGCACACGAATGGTTTAAAAGCATTTGCATGAATAAAAGCGGGATCATATAGTGTAACACTAGCCAAAGGATGACAAAAATAAACGGATGCTGCGTTAAATGCATAAAATATTTTAACGCGTTAAACTGGACAAAAAATAATTGCATGCGTTAACGTTGACAGCCCAAATTGATTTATTTCATAAAATCGTATCATTTTGCGTAAAATAATCGCATAGGCATGGCATCGCGATTGCAAAATTATAAATCGTGCAGCACTACCCTTAAACGAATTAAAACATTTCTGAGAAACAATATGTCACAGGAACAGCTTAATGCATTGGCAATGATTTAAATTGAAAAGTGCTTAATGTGGTCATCGAAAAATTTGCTAATATTAAGCATCAGCGGGCCAAATTCTTATACAAAAAATAATTCACCATCAAATAAGCGAAAGCATAAATCAATTAATTTAAACGTGCTCTTGTAAATTTCAGGGCTCGCAAAATCGCTAGCCCGACGTCCCGGGGATATTGTGTTTTCCAGTTGGGCTACCAAAATGCATAACCGGCCTGCCCGACGGGCTATCTGAAATAGTGTGATCAAATGCCTCCCTTTATTCACATTATTGACTAGCTATTTTAAAGAAAAATATGACTGTGGATAACACCAGTGAAGCTGCAAACTGCCCATTCTAGGAAAGACACAAAATAAATCTCTCATGGGTCACTATGAATAACCCTTTAAAGTAACAACAGGTAACTTTTCAGCCTTCATAATATATTTCCAAGTCTCTTGTGATGGTACATCGACTTACAATAGGTTGAATGACACGTCTGCCATAGCCTGACGGGGTCTGTAGCGTTTTTAATCGTACTTTTAAACTTCGGGTTTCGGGTAGTAACCGGCGAACAAAGAGAACTACAAAATTCGACTGCTTTACGGCATATACGTCACTTCCACCACCACCCCCACTTCCTTAAAATCGGACTTGCGAGCCAAATGTTATAGTCATGGCCGAAGCACCACAGAAAAACAAGAAAGCAAAGGTTTTATCGGAGCAAAGCAAAAAGAGAAAAAGAGAAAGTGATCGCGTTAAAGGCAGAACGAGGATCAACATTGCAGAGCTGCCAACTCTCACGCATTGGCCGTGAGACACCCGCATTTAATTGGTTTCACACGCTCACACGCCACACCCCCGGTTTCTCACGCTAAATTGTCAACCCGGTCGGTCAAATGCCTGAAAGATGAGTTTATCTATAGATCTACCTGTTGAGCCACTCGTGATCGACAAGTTATACCGCAAATTAGTTCAAATCTCCCGGATTCTAGAGCGAGCGCGCCCGCGAGACAGAGACTGTGCTCCAACGCGCGCGGACGGCAGAGAAAGAAAGCGAGCGAGAGAGAGACCTTGCGTGTGCAGGGAGCATCGAACCCCCCATCGAAAAAAGAATGCCTCTCTCTAACCTCTCTAATTCGCTAGAGTAGTAGCGAATTATCAATCTGGTAGCTAGTAAACGATAATCTATTTTTTTTTTTTTTTTTTTTTTTTTAAGGATTTTCAAATACAAACATCAAAAAACAAAAATGGACAAACAATCAACAAACAAACAAACAAACAAACAAACAAACCCCCGGCGCTGCAAGTTAAATAAAATGTACAATATACAAATGTTTCTGTATTACAGAAAACGTTAGTCAAAACAAAACAAAACAAAACGAGAGAAGCCAAAACCTTCTCAAAATAAAATTATTCAAATTTTCTGTAGGAAGGATTGGAGAGATTCCCAAAGTCTCCTGAATTTGTCCTGTTTGTGGTTGAGGTCATAAGTTAATTTCTCCAAAGGAAGAAAGGCTGACAGCTGGGAAATCCACATAGAAATAGTAGGGACCTGGGGTGTAGACCATTTCAATAGAATACATTTCTTAGCCAGGAATATGAGAGTTGTAATCAAAGGTTTAAAGTCCGAGTCAAGCAGGTCAATAGGAATGTCATTCAGCAGAAAGAGTGAAGGAGATAAAATTAAATGTTTTCCTGTTATCTCCTGTATAGCAGAATGAACCCCCTTCCAGAATGGTTGAATAAGAACACAAGACCAAAAAACATGAAATAAAGTGCCCTTACAAGTCCTGCATTTGAAACAGAGGTCGGAACAGCCAGGAAACATTTTATGCAAACGGACAGGTGTAAAATAAATTCTATGAAAGAATTTAAAATTTTGCTCATGTATGGAAATCGAGGTGCATTTTGGAAAAATACCATCACAAATCCTGGTCCAATTTTCGGGGTCAAACTGAACTCCCAAGTCTCGTTCCCACACCGGCTTCAGAGAATCGTAAACTGAGGAGTCAGAGTAAGCTAGTAAGATATAAAGTCTGGAAATAAGCCCCTTGAATGAATTAACTGACATTATGGTTTCTTCCAATTCCGTTAAATTGAATCGAAATTTGTTTTGCTTTATAAGAGACTCTATAAAGTGCCGAATTTGTAGATATATAAAAAAATCTTCGGGGGGTATACCAAACTCTGTTCTAATTTGTGAAAATGATCTCAGAGTTTCAGAGATAAACATTCCTGAAAAATCGGACAGACCTCTAAAACCCCAATCCAGCAGCCCAATGCTTCTAATCTGAGAGGGAAAGTCCGGGTTCAAAGCCAGGGGGGAGTGAATAGAAACATTTGGAGGAATATTCAAATGTTTTTTCACATCCCTCCAGACTAGCAATGTATTATGGACAATCATATTGTCAGTGAGAGAGTTTAACTGAGTTATGCTATTAATAAAGCACAGGGTGGCAAACTTCTCGGATGGCAAAAAGAAGATTCAAGGTCAATCCATAAAGCGTCCTGCCTTTTCCTAACCCAGCTTATTATCATTTTGATCTGGGCAGCCCAGTAGTAAAGCTGGAAATTAGGTAAGGAGAGACCCCCGAGTTCCCTTGGTTTACAAAGTTTAGTGAAACCAACTCTCTGTTGCTTACCGTTCCAAATAAAACGAGATATGTCAGAGTTCAAAGATTGAAAGAACGAGGTTGCTAGGTAACATGGGAGATTCTGAAAAAAAAAATTTAATAGGGGAAGTATGTTCATCCTGATAACATTAGCTCTCCCGAGAAGGGAAATTGGTAAAGGTGCCCACTTTTCTAAATCTTTTTTAATTTTTTGAGTTAAGGGAGAAAAATTAGTTTCAAACAGATTATTTAAATCGGGAGTGAGGAAAATGCCCAAATATTTAAAGCCTTTTTTAGAAACCTCGAAAGGAAATTGAGTCAGATATTCTTGGGAGTAATTAAACGACATAGAGACAGACTTTACGATATTGACTTTATAGCCTGACACAGAGCTGAACGAAGCCAGGAAATCCAGAACTGCAGAAATGGAGGTCCGCAAATTCTGTAAATATAAAAGGACGTCATCCGCATACAGAGAGATTACGTGTTTTTTCCCTCTGATAGTAATTCCGGATATATCGGGATTGGTCCTGATAGATTCTGCCAAGGGCTCAATAAATAACGTAAACAATAAGGGTGATAAGGGGCATCCCTGTCTGCAACCTCTTCGTACTGGAAAGGCCTCAGACATCAAGCTGTTTGTGTTGACGGAGGAAATAGAGTCTGAGTAAAGAAGCTTTATAACATTAATGAAATTAGAACTTAGTCCAAATTTTTCCAAGACCATAAACAAGAAAGGCCACTCCACGCGGTCAAAAGCCTTTTCGGCATCCAAAGATAGTATCATTGAGGACTTATTTTGAGTACGAAAGTAGTGTATAGCATTAAGAGCACGGCGAACATTATCTGAACCGTATCTGGATTTCACAAATCCTGCTTGATCAGGGTCTATCACCTTTGGAAGAATAGGTTCCAATCTACGGGCTAAAACTTTTGCTAATATCTTATAGTCCACATTAAGCAGACTAATGGGCCTATAAGATGAGCAGTCCAGAGGATTTTTATCTTTTTTTAGAAGTAAACTAATTGAAGCTTGTCTCCACGAAGGGGGGACTTCACCCTTCCAGATACCATTTATCGCAGGCATAAGAATCGGATGAATATTAGGCCAGAATTTTTTGAAAAATTCCAATGGAAAACCATCTGGAACATTTCCCGTTCGGCATGGACTGAATTGCTGACCAAACCTCCTCTACTGAGAACGGGGCACTTAAATTAATACGATCGTCTTCGGAGCATGCCGGTAGTGTGATATTACTTAAAAAGGCAGCGATGTTAGAATCTGTCGCTTTTGATTCAGAACTGTAAAGAGATTTATAGAATTCCTTGAAAGTACTGTTTATGGTTAAAGGGTCACTCGAAGAGATACCACTTATATTTCGTATCATATTAATTGACCGGTCATTATTCAGATTTTTTAATTGGTATGCCAATAACCGACTAGATTTATTGCCAAATTCGTAATACTTTTGTTTAGTGAAGAGCAGAAGCTTCTGAATATGAGAGGTATGATCCATATTTAGCTTAGTTCTTGCATTCACCAAGGCTTTTAAGTTCGAGACAGTAGGAAAATGCTTATGTATTTGTTCCAATCTAGTTACCTCATTTTCAAGATTTTTCCTGTTACTGTCTTTGACTCTCTTAAGGTGGGAAGTGTAGGAAATTAGGTGACCGCGTAGAGTGGCTTTGGCTGCATCCCAGATCATGGCAGAAGACACTGGAGAATTTCTATTGTCCAGCCAGTATTGAGACAAACTGTCTGAGACGAAAGCAGAGAAGGGATCGCTATTTAAAAGGGATGTATTAAACCTCCAATTGGAGGTTCTAGGGATACTGAATGCAGGGTCAATTTGCAAGCGTACAGCAGCGTGATCTGATAAGACAATAGGGTCAATATGACAAGACTGGACTGCATGCAGAAAATTTTTAGGAAGAAAAAAATAGTCAAGCCTGGAATATGAATTGTGAGGGTGAGAATAAAATGTATAATCCTTCACCTTAGGATTTAGTTGACGCCATATATCTACTAAACCAGAATCCGAACATAAATTGTTGAGCGCCTTAGATGATTTAGGGTTTGACACATTTGCAGATGAGGATTTATCTAGAGAAGCATCCATTATACAATTAAAGTCTCCGGCTAGAAAACCTAAGCCTTTGCAATGGTAAGTAAACAATAAAATCATCTGAGATATAAAGTTAGGGGAGTCTACATTTGGAGCATAAACGTTGAGGATAGTTATATGGTGATTGAGAATGGAGCCCGTAACCAAGATAAATCTCCCGTCAGGATCCGATTCTTTATGTTCTAAAATAAAAGGTAGATTTTTATTAAAAAGAATGGCTACCCCTCTTTTGTTCTGTGAATAAGAGGAAGAATAAACTTGGCCCACCCAGTCTCTCCTCAGCTTTGAGTGTTCAATGTCGGATAATTTTGTTTCCTGAAGCAGTACTATGTCAGGTTTTTGTTTTTTCAAATGAGTTAAGATTTTTTTCCTCTTAATTACATGACCAATCCCTTGAACGTTCCATGTGACAAGTTTAAGTGAACCAGCCATAAAGCGTGTGAATTAATCGCGTAGATAAAACGAAAATGTTAGGCACCGTAATACGGCAGAGAGCTGGCCCACTACAACAGACAAATAAGACATAGAAAAACAACTTGCAACGCACGCCCGCCCACACTCTGTCCCCAAACGACAGAGTAAAATCCCCCAAAAATAAGTCAACAAACAACATAGTAATCAAATACAAAACCAAACTTAATTCAAAGACCACCATAACAGTTCGGACGCCAGAGACAACGGCCAAACCAAGGGAAGTGTATAAGTAACATTATATGAACCCAAAGAGAAACAACAGTCACGTGGGAATAAAATGAAAGCTATAATATAAACAGGGAGCTATATTTGAAATAAAATCAAAGCGTACTGGTTGTTACCTCATCAATGAGGTTAGCTCTGTTAAATATTATCAGGAGAAAGTCAAAAGTAATGGCACAAGGACTCACTATATCAAGACATTATTCTTGCGTTCCTCCCGAACAAAAGAAGATTAAATATCTCAAGTTAGAGTTTCCAAGAAGGTGGCGGCCGCTTCGGGGGTATCGAAAAGACGAATCTGCCCGTTGTGAAGACAGCGGAGCCGCGCCGGGTAAGCGAAGCCACGATACAAGTTACGACGGGCCATCAGCTTTCCAACGGAATCAAACTCGCGACGTTTGCGCAGGACCTCCACCGACAGGTCGGAGTAAAACCGTAATCTGGATCCACTGTAGAGGATGTCACGCTTCTGCAGAGCTGCCCTGAGAACCGCTTCTTTCTGAGAGTATCGGAGAAATCGTACTAGGATACTTCTTGGCGGCTTGCTTGCGTCCGGACTGGGGACCAGAGCACGATGAGCACGTTCAATCTCCAGAGAAGGAAAGTCAGCAGGTAGGCCGACTAAAACTGGAATATTCGTTTGGAGAAAGTCCACGAGTGAAGTGGAACCCTCCGCCTTCTCCGGGAGATTGACAATTTTTTAATTCTTTCGACGACCACGGTTCTCTAGGTCGTCAACCTTCAGCTGTAGGGTATCCATTATCTTTTGCATAGCTGTTAATCGACCGTCGTGGTTATCGCAAACATCCTCCGCAGTAGAGATCCGAGTCTCGGCTTCATCCATTCGCGTTTCCAGATCTGTTGCCCGGTTGGATAGATTTGAGATAGAGAGTTCGACCGATCCGATGGATGTTTTTATGTCACCCAAAGTACTGTCTATCGTGTCCAAACGAGATTCAACAGATTCATCCATGTTGTTGACACACGAGGCTACTGATTGGATTTCCGTCAGAATCTGATCCATTGTTGCCGTGCCGATAGCTCCCACAGGGCTAGTTTCGCCATGTTGATCCTCAGCAGACGAACTCGCGGTTGGTTGAGTCTTCGCTTTCTTCCTCCCGATAGACGGGCCGGGCGATGAAAATATAGGAAATTCTTTGTCGCGAGGAGGTTTAGGCATACTTGAGATAAAAGAGTAACTAAGTAAAATGACGTTTGTTTGGAAAAAGGGGAATATAATCCGTGGTTTAGCAAGGAGCGAGGTCTCAAGCGTCCATCCTGCAGCGGGTCACGTTATTCTAGTTTTTGATGGTTAGCTATCGCTAGTATTCTCGTTCTGATTTGAACTTTGCAATCGATGAAATGCAAATAGCAAATGTTTGACCTAAAAAGTGTAGTCTACTCAACATGTACAAAGAAAGGAGGAAGATTATTAATAAAATCATATTTTAGGATACCTAACATGTCTGTGATATTTGTTTATTTGTCTTGCCTCAAGCTATAATGCAAATCGATTTGTAAAATTTGCAGATTCATTTATGGTAGCTTGATATTATAATATTGACGATATATGGTTATTATCAACCACTCAAACATTGCATTGAAGTATCATATAGATTCAGTTAAACGGTAACCAATAGACTAGGCTACTATAATGACGCTGGCTTGTAAACGCGATCATTTGTCGTTATAAAAAAAATAAAACACATGAAATTATATTCATATGACATGCTGAAATATATGCCACTGTACCTGGGATGAAGACATTTCACACACGCGGGAACACCTGCATGTGACCTCCTCCTACAGTGTTCAGGGCTATCATGGTTGTCAACAAATGCACGTGCATGTAGGATGACAGTTTACGACAGTAGTAGAGGACAATACTGTTTCCCAACTGTAGGGGGAGCCCGAGAGCAAAAAACTACCTGTTGTTACTTTAACAGTCGCAACCATTACTGTAAACCTTTATTTTTGCGTGATGCTGCACGGACGCACGCCGGTAGGTGTCAGTATAAGTGTAACACTGGCCAGAGCAAGATTCTCATCTGTGGAGCCATTTGTCAATCAATCATATTAATCATATTGATTGACTTAATCAGATATACCCGTAGCCTAGCCTGGGAAAACCCAGACAACTTCCGGCAAATTTAGATTTGCTCTGCAAGTAAGTCTGGCAAAGAGCTCATTCAAGCCCATTTCTAATCCGTTGAAATCGAGGCACCAATCAGAAACGTTGTGGCGGGCTTTACACGATGACGACAGCACAGGGACAGTGAAGCAGATTTTGTACATTACAAAGATGGATGCCGCCGTGGAACATCACTCGTTCGAATGGTTCGAATCAGCTATCGCGTCTGTTTTAAGCGATTTGAACGTTTCCTTTTTGTTAAAACCCGAGCAAAGAACAACAATCGGAGATGTTTCTCCGTCGCTCTGCATACGTACGTCATCTCCTTCATTGCTCTGATTGGTTTTAGGTCTATCCAGTTGCGCATAGAGGCATTTGAGCGACGTCCGTTGGTGACGCCCCTCTGGAAATGATTTGTCTATGAAGCTTTGCCAGACCATAACTCAGTTACTACTGAGAATGGTCTGGTTTTAACCAGGCTACCGGTAGGGTTGGGCATCGAGAACCGGTTTCAACTTGTAACCGTTTAAAAAATAACGATGCCATTGAAATCGTTTAGAACATTTGTTTTCGATTCCGATCATCGGTTCCAAACGGGCAAGTTTTGGTCCATAGTGGCCACTGGATTTCTGGAAGTGCTTGCGGCGCCCGCTTGTTCTGTTGCAGCCATGGAGCACGGTAGGGATGTGACAGTGAGGATATTTTCCCACCGGTTAATCGATGTGTGACAACACCGGTATCATCGGCGGAGGCTTTTACATCGCTATTTTTAAAGGCAAACGTAAAATGCACACGTTTGCACAGGCATGCATAACGGTGCGGTCAGGCGGAGCAACACTGTTTTGTTACTGTGCCCTGAATTGGTGCTAATTTGAAAAATAAACTATTTTTTTTACATCGCTTATAAAAAGCCGGTGCGGCAGTGTGCACTTCACAGATTAACGTCGGTGGATTTGAACTTGGCTTTAACTGAGGCAATCTTTCACGACACATCAGAGAGCCACAAAACGTTAGGCCTATTGTTTAATTTTCTTTGACCAAATTTGAAAGTTGAGACTTTATTTCATATTAAATATTACCTGCTAGGCCCTGTATGTCAGCGTCCTCTATTTTTCACTGGTTGAATCCGAAATCGCCCTCTAAACCCTCATTCACTAAATTAGGCCTATTCCCTAAGTTAGTCCACTAATACTCTTCACTAAAGGAGTGAATGAAAACGAGTGAGCGAATTCAGACAGTCGTTGAGCGTTCATAAGCTGTACGCACAAAACAGACATTTTGGCATAATTTGTGTGTGTTATGGTTTGTTCAAGCCCGAAAGTGAACTCGATACTGACCCGCGTCTTTTCTGTGGGTTGTGTGTGTGTAATAGTCAAGTCAAGTCAAATATATTTATATGGCGCTTTTCACAATACAAATTGTATCAAAGCTACTTCACAGTAATAGACAGGACTTAACGGATACTGAAATTGCGTTAAATATTTAAAGGCACACCGTGAACCTTTTGACCTAAAGAGTTGACGCATACGAGTTATTTTAAATGAATCCTCAGGCCAATATACAGCGCTTGACACTATCAATGGAACGAGCGGGGCTGCCCTCTTGAAATACCGCCTATGTAAGTTTGGAGAAGACCATTGGCCAGGTCATGTGACCTGGAGAATGCCTGGAGAACGTTTCGCTTTACGGCCGTCACGTGACCACAGGCTCTGTCTGCACACACAGGCCGTTTCTCAATACCAAGTACGCAAACTTCGGACTTGCATCCTTGGTGGTTCGGACTTGCCAAGTTCGACTCAGGAGAATGAACTCCAGAGGACGAGAGGTGCGAGTCCGGTTATTCTGCAAATGGAACAGCGCGTTCTTGATCGCGTCACTCAGCACGCTCTGGCTACTCCGGTTATCTCTTTATGTATATTTTAGGCAACAATAAAACACCACTCTGCCTCTTTTAATTTAAAAAAATCTTAAACATATTAAAGGCCACACAAATCTGGTTCAGGCAACGCGTACATTGATTATCTTCACTGCATACATTTATAACAACACGAAATATAAAACACAACCCTGCTTCTTTTTTTGTTTTCATTTTAAAAATATGAAACATTATTGATCATTAAAACTGACATTTAAAAAACAGAATGGGTTGTGTCATTTTATTATACATAAATATGTAAAGTGAAGAGAATGTAGCCTATAGTAATTTTTTATTTATTTTTTATATTCTATATATTATAAAATATCTAAAATAAAATATTTTATATTTAATAGTCTCTTTTTGTTAAATGTCAGTTTTAATGATCAATAATATACAGTATAAAAGTAAGTAGCCTAAAAGGTATAAGAAGCTATATAATGAGAAATAAAGCAAACAGTTCAGTCAAACATAAGTCATCTTTCTAATAGGCTACAAAGTTAAAGTTAAATAGCCTAAATATATAAAGTTATGAAACTTCACTTTGCCCTCAGGCAAAACGTTTTGCAATGAAACAAACTATAGATTAATGAGACCAAAGGGTGTAAACTGCGCGCGACTGCTCATTGCTTGCTTGTGACGGACAGTAGACTGTAAAAGACAGTAATCAGTTTTGAGCGCCACATTTATAATAAATATGGAAGAGATTCACACTGTGCTGCAGTTGTTTGAGATGTATTGGTTTACTAACCAGGTAATTAACAAAACGGCAGAAAAGAGACGAGCACTGATACTAAAGCGTGTTCAGAAAGCTCGTAATGCTAACGTTAGATCTAAAATTAGACAGCGTATGTTATCAGCTATTGCGGACATTGACCATGAGAAGGCTGGGACGAACGCGCAGAAAATTTCTCTTACGCATATACGCTTAATAAAGCCTGAATATCGTCGTCGGTCCAGCTGCCTTTTTTTTTTTTTTATTAAATTCCATATTTGCAGACAGGCAACTCTTACTGCATGGAACTTCATTACTGCATGAAGCCACGAACTGCAATAGATTTTAAAAATCCCGGTTAAAAAATGCTGCGCGGAGTTATTCAATCATAATGCGGCGTGAACACAACCAATCAGCATGTTCAGCGCACAAGCCCCACCCGCGAAAGTTCCTGAACTTTGAAAAAGTACTACCTCGCGAGCAGGGACTTTCGGAGGGGGAAATATCTACCCGGAACTTAATTTAGACCCTGGTTCCTGCGGTACGATCAGTGCAATTGGATCCGCATGTCATTGTACATGATCCGATGTCTTAAAGTGAACGTTGTGTAATAAACCACAGATTAGAATAGATTAGAAAAATAGATTAGAATTCACTGCTCGTTAATAGCTTTAATAAGGATTCATTATAATTAATTCATACAAATAAATATGTCTGCTGCTTGAAAGAATAAAGAATGATGTATGCAAGTAGTTATAAATAATGCATGTATCATTCATTGAAAAGAAGACTATTCTACTTTGGGAATAGTGGTTGTATTTAATTTTTAAATATTTTTTAAGTCACAGTACTTAAATCTGTATATTGCATGTTCAAACTTTAAAATCATTCATATTAACTGGTTAATAGATGTTTTCTCTATTACAGTATAATTAGGGTTTGTAAATTTTAGAGAAATTCTAAATTAATGCATAATTGAACTAAACCCATTATATTTTAGTCATCTGAACTGTTTTAGTTTTATTCTAGCTTTAGTCGACGACATACAATAAGATTTTAGTCAACTAAATCTAGATAGGGGTTGCATAAAGGACAAAAGCTTAGGCCGTGCCACAGGGGCCTATATGTATTGTAAGCATGTTACAACCTTCATTGGAATATAAATGTACATAAGCTTGACAAGAAAATTAGTGTACCCAGGGCAGGCTTAGTAACAAAAACCCTTGTAGCCTATGGTTCTTGTCTATATACTCTAAACATTAGTTCAGTTTCAGTTCAGTTTCATTTATTTGTCATTCAAACATGTTAGACATGAAGGAACGAAATTCGTTTCCCAGGTCCAGCAGCGTAATACAGAAAAAATGGCAATTTAAAATTCTAAGATAGACCCTATATAAAACGTATAAAATAAATCTCTATGAACATTAAAATAGCCTTAACCTTATAACAAAATCAAAAACCATAGACCATAATTAACCCATAACATCACAAAGTGCCTTGTGCAGTAGCAGCAATGAGCGAGCAGAGGGCAGGAGGAGCCCTAAACTAAGGAGTTCATAAGCCTCACTGCCTCTGGAAAGAAGCTGCACAATAGCCTTGTAGATCTTGCTTTAAGGCTGCGCAGCCTTCTGCCAGAGGGGAGTGTGGTAAACAGTTTATTCGCTGGGTGAGTGGAGTCCTTCATGATGTCCAATGCCCTGCTTCTGCGGACATAGATGTCGTCTAGGGAAGGAAGGCTGTCATTTGTTGTTATTTTCCTAGCAGACTTAACTACTCGCTACAGCGCCTAGTGCTGTCAAATTGAATGATTCATCAAAGTGATTAATCAAAAAATAAAAATAACTCATAATCCTGATTGATACCTTCCTTATTGATACCTTCCTGGTATGTACTATGCTCAACTATATAGCAGGGCTCTCAAGTTTTGAAGACAGGCAGCAGGAGTGACAGAATCACGCGAACAATTTCAGGATATCATTTTTTTTTTTTTTTTGGTTGTTGCGTTAAATCTTACCCAGATACAATAGTACTATTTTCTGATTGGCTATTGTATAGCACTTTTCTTTTCTTTTGATTGGCTGATAAGTGGCAGGCTCGACTGCAGAACTCCAGGAGAGACGTGCTTGATTCCTGCCGGTTCCATAGTGAGAGCGGCGCGGCCAGAGACATTTTGGGCACTGCGGCATATTAAATGTATTATAAACAGTTTTTACGCGAGATAGCCTAAATGCAAAAGACCGAAAAGAGTGACTCTGACGATCAATGCGTGACACTTGAGAGCTCTGATATAGCTAATGGCAACAATGTTGCAGGTGTGATGCACCGTGTACAAACCGGAATGGTAGGACAAATGGAATATAATTACAGTATTAAATAATGTATTTAGGCTACTGTTTTTCATACAAGGGCAATTCCATGCAAAGGTCATCTTTACCATGAAAAAATAAAGTTTTAACCAAAAGAACAAAACCCTTTTTAAGTTGTCCATTTAGGTCTGTAATATACTGTATTAATGTGCTTTAACAAAAATTTTAAGAAAATCGCCTCGTTTATCCACCAGATATGAGGTGAGCAACAATGCTTAAATTACATTTTCAACCAGACATATTTCATGCTTTCAAAAAAAGGTATCAAAGACCCCCCTTTTTAAACTTTATTTTAACAGTAAGCATTTTGCAGAAAGATGGAGGCATGCCTGAGAAATAAATATACTAATTTGGTCATACCAGCACTGCCTGTTGAATTTATAAGCTATAATAAAGAGGTCTTGATGCTTCAGTGCACTGTCACGTCCATAACGTTTCAAAGGTTTAGTTTATTTAATATGACAATTATAAATGCAAATAACTTGAAACTTTATTTACAAAGCTAAATTATGTTTATGCTTATTAGGATAGACAATTCATCTAACTACTTTGCTCTGAACAACCATAATAATGCGTTACGGACGTGACCGGACGCTTCATATTAAATCATGCATATGACTATTGTGATCTGTTTCAATTTGGAATTGCATAACCAATTTTTTAGAGTGCCGTAACCCTCTTCCACTTAGACTGCAGTCACACCTTTTCCATTAAGGGACAATATTTGCCCCCTTTAATCAATTTTTCCATTTCATTTTTTTTACCTTTGTAATACCTTTAAAAAATAAATAATTACTAAAATTAAACCATGTTCAATAAATAGGCAATGTTAAAAATTATTTAATATTAATACAAATATTATATTAAAAAATCGCCAGTGGGTGACGGTAACTCATTGTCTTTATGTGTGAGTCATCGAGTCGTTCATTGAATCTCACGATTCGTTCAAAGCCACAGATTTCGTTGCAAAATAGAGCAATAAGCCTGACTATACTATTTTAGACGTAGTAAATCACTTAATGTTACCCTTTTGTTTTGTTTTTTATCTGTTGTATAAAATCAATGTCACATTTGAAATCGTGTGGATATTCGGGAAACATAATGTAACCAAGGCTGTGAAGGACCGACAGAAGCCAGAGGAATCGTGGCCGAAATACTCCATCAGAGTACTTGGATGGGCAGGTAAGAGGTTCTTTCTGAATTTGACAAATACTTTGTCTGTCATCTATCTATCTCAGTGTCAATAAGACATCAATTTCTATGTGTGCCAATAATGTACTTTTCAAATTTAGGCTGTAAAATTGTGATTTCTATATTCAATTGTCTTTTGTCTGAACCAACATCAGTCATCATAAATGGTAAACAATATTTTTTCATGTTTATTCAACTCCAGGAATTTAGGTGCAAACACCTAAATAGTTTTTTTTATCACGGTCACCATAGATTGCATACTAATACCCTTTTTCCTTTTGTTATTAAGACACTTTCGAGGCTGCTCGCCAAAAATGTAAAAAAGCGGAGGCAACGTCTGACTTACAGACAGATGGTGATGAAATGCCTGCAAGGCGAAAAAGGAGGTAATGTAATATACAGAATACAATGTTTGTGGCGTTGCAGAATTTCTGGCATTAAAGGACAAGTACTGTTTTTTTTTAACCTGTACTGTTTTTTTTTTAAACCTTGTTTCTAGCATGTGATATTTTCATAAACTTACCCCGGGAAGTTTGGAGTCACTTTTTGTCCTTCGGGAGATATTTTGATCCATGCAATTGCGTCCATTCCAGCAAAACGGTAGAAGTCGGGGCCAGGAACATTTCGGCCTAAATAAAACATTATCAGTGACAAAACGTCTTCTATTCACCATTATGTATGCATTGCTAGTGCTATCCCTTGATGACTTGAACATGTCATCCAGGGATTTTTAAAAAGATTTGTCAATACGAGCTGATGACGTCATTGCCGTTTGCCACCACATAATTATTTTATTTCAGCATTGTACACTACAATCAATGGCCTGCTAACTTGCTACTGCTAGTTTAGTACAATATATCAGGATATCCGATTTTGAGGATGTGTAGGACATCTTCATTGTGCAAAATTATGTGGAAGTGACGTCATTGACGTCTGTCAACCCAAAGCTATCTAGATAACCTCAGGCTAGTTTGCAAAAAAAAAAATTATAGCCCTGGAAGACAACCAAGCTGCTCCAAAGTCAACGAGGGATAGCACTAGCAATGTTTAACTATATATAGGTGAAAAGAAGACGTGTTGTTACTGATAATGTTTTATTTAGGCTGAAATGTTACTGGCACTGACATCTACCGTTTTGCTGAAATAGCACTCATTGAGATGGATGTAAATTTCTTGCAAACGACAGGTGACGTCCAATCTTCTCCGGGTGAGTTTATGAACTTATTTCGTGCTAGAAATAAGGTCCAGGTTCAAAAAAACTTTTCCTTTTCCTTTAATTTCCATTTTTCATTTACCTCAAATATGGCAGTTGTTAGAAAAATGCCTTGAGCCACATACAATAAAAAAAAAAAACTCTTTTAGTGGGAATAAATCATAAAAAGCAATATCGATGCCAATATTTTAGAGTCCAAAACTAGATCAGTATGCCTCTAACAAACAACAAAAACTGCTTTTTTCCCAGTGTATTCTGTTGTAAAAGTTTAAATGTATGTTTTTAACTGAATATAGAGCACCAAAACCCCTGCTGGCTTCCAGTGAGGAGGAAACGGACATCGAGGGAGATGTCTTGCCACCTACCCCTCCCGAGGCATTTGTGTCTAAGAAAGCGTGGAGTGCAGGTGAAGCCCGGACAAAAAACAGGGTTAGTGATTAAGTGTTTGAAATTATTAAGTGAAACGAGATCTACAAAAAGGAGAAATGAAAATGTCCCTCCTTCAATGAGAATGTAGATATAGTAGCATATGGTCAGGATTTAATTTATTTTTACTTTAAAGGGATACTCCACCGTTTTTTCATATTAAACTATGTTATTCCCTTTACTAAGACGAGTTGATACATACCTCTTTCGTCTCAGTGCATGCACTCAATCGCTCTGGCGCGCGAGACACTTTGATCGCACTTAACTAGCCCAGTTCATTCAATAGGGGCCAAGCAGAGAAGCGACTAAACACCTCCACATTTTCCCTATTTAAATACAGTTACACCAGTAGAGTAACTCGACCAAGAATGGTGACTCAAAATAAAACGTTGCGCTTTTCTAAGCGTGTACAGTGGATAACTATAATGTATGGCGGAATACCACAGCAAGTGCTTGGGAGCACTTCGACTCGGCGCAGTAATATCACTCGTGAAAAGTCCTCTCCCTCTCCAGAGTGATCATATTACTTCGCCGAGTCCATAGATATATATGCGCCGAGTCGAAGTGCTCCCAATCACTGGGAGCAAGTGATTATTTTTTTTTTTTTGTTAAGGGTTTGCTTAATGTGTGTGATTCATTTAATGGAAAGCACATTCACTTCTAGTTGTCTTCGTCCTCTATTCTGCAATGTTTCGGTCTCCCGTGTGTGTGTGGCAAGCTGTACCGCCGGGAACGTGCAAAAAATAAATAAATAAAGAAGCGTCGACGCAAAAAATATGACGTTGACGGCGAAGCGTCAACATCATCGACGCGCCGCTACAGCACTAATATATATATATATATATATATATTACTTTTTAATGGTAGTGTTGTGTTTTTAATTTGCTGCAGTGTTACCGGTATTTCTTCCTCTTAGTATATTGAAATGTTGTTAATGCTGTGCTTCTGCTTTCAAATTGTTCAGAGGACCATCCGCAGCCCTCGCGTATCCCAGAGGAGAAGCCGCAGTCCTCATGTGTCCCACAGGGGACTCAGCAGCCCTCATGTGTCCCAGAGGGGACTCAGCAGCCCTCATGTGTCCCAGGGGGGAAGCCGCAGCCCTCATGTGTCCCAGAGGGGAAGCCACAGCCCTCATGTGTCCCAGAGGGGACTCAGCAGCCCTCATGTGTCCCAGGGGGGAAGCCGCAGCCCTCATGTGTCCCAGGGGGGAAGCCGCAGCCCTCATTTGTCCCAGAGGGGACTCAGCAGCCCTCATGTGTCCCAGAGGGGACTCAGCAGCCCCCATGTGTCCCAGGGGGGAAGCCGCAGCCCTCATGTGTCCCAGATGGGACTCAGCAGCCCTCATGTGTCCCAGGGGGGAAGCCGCAGCCCTCATGTGTCCCAGGGGGGAAGCCGCAGCCCTCATTTGTCCCAGAGGGGACTCAGCAGCCCTCATGTGTCCCAGAGGGGACTCAGCAGCCCCCATGTGTCCCAGGGGGGAAGCCGCAGCCCTCATGTGTCCCAGAGGGGACTCAGCAGCCCTCATGTGTCCCAGAGGGGAAGCCGCAGCCCTCATGTGTCCCAGAGGGGACTCAGCAGCCCTCTTGTGTCCCAGAGGGGAAGCCGCAGCCCTCATGTGTCCCAGAGGGGAAGCCGCAGCCCTCACGTGTCCCAGAGGGGAAGCCGCAGCCCTCATGTGTCCCAGAGGGGAAGCCGCAGCCCTCATGTGTCCCAGAGGGGAAGCCGCAGCCCTCATGTGTCCCAGAGGGGACTCAGCAGCCCTCGTGTGTCCCAGAGGGGAAGCCGCAACCTTCAAGTTTCCGGGTGGCGGAGCAGGTCCCAGAGGAGCAGGTCCCATGGATCCCGCAGGGGAAGCAGCGCCCATGTCACCGGGAGGCGGAGCAGCGCCCATGGTTCCGGGAGGCGGAGCAGCGCCCATGGTTCCGGGAGGCGGAGCAGATCCCGGAGGAGCGGATACAGCGGGGGGAGCGGATCCAGCGGGGGGAGCAGCCCCAATGATTCTGGGAGGGTGAGCGAGTTCACAACGCCTGATGTTACAATGCATTATGAGCTTGTAGATCTGCCATAGTATTTATATGAGTTTTTTTGTTTTCGTTTAGAGGTATTGCAATGTCCTTTAAAGTCAAAGTTTCTGCTTCCAAATTGTAAATTTGGTCAACAAATTTGGTCACCAGGTAACCAGGGTCAGCCCAGCAAGACAGAGTCTGACCCCGAGAAACCCCTGTGGGTCCCCCAGAAGTGGCCTCAGCATGAGCCTACTTGACGGCAGCCCCACCCCGTCTCCTGGCCACAGAGCAGCCCAGTTACTGCGTGGCCAAACTTTAGCCCCCCAAAACATTGATAGAGCAATGTTCATCACATTAGTGACATTGCTAGAAGAAGTGAAGGACATATTGAAGCTGCATGGGCTGATGCTAAACGCACTGCTCAAAAAAGATTCCATGCCAGTCATGGGAATACCGGATGGCGCTGTTTTCCCCCTGGCCAACGTTGAGGACGTTATCGCCATGAATGAGAAGTTGTCGGACCCTGAATTCATATCTGCAGTGGTAAGTTTTTGGGGGCCAGATCTTCTTGTTTTCCTGTGTTTTCTTTCTTCTGACAAAATCCTTCCCATGCTTAATGAATCACTAAACTTTGCAGAGTTCAAGTCCCATGCCAGGTTGCTTCAAAACTTTGTAAATTTATAACAAATCAACCATGTCTGCTACAACATTTTTCACCTAAATGTAGTCCCAATGAAATGACTTAAGTAAACTTGAACATCAGTTCACTGCTGCATTGTCTAATCTTAAATCAGAAAAAAACAGTCCTTAGCTAAATAGACAAGTTATAAAGACCATTATACTTATACTCGTGAGTTGTGTGTGAGTCTCTGCTTATAGCACACATGCCGGAACTGTGTCCTTCCAGACTGATCTCATGAAATGGCGTATGTATGACACGCCAATTCGTATTTCCATTTTTGGCGTGCTATCAACACGCATAATCGCTTTTCAGCGTGTTTATCAACGCCTTTGACTTAACGTTATATTACTGTATTATGTATATATAAATATATGACCTACCCCAACCCCGTCCCTAAACCTACCCGTCACTGGGGTTAATACCATTTATGAGTCTTCTCCTACCATCCTAGGAAAAGAAATATCGCTCCACAGATGTAGATATAGATTTTGCTTCGTTTCGCTCGGACATTTAACGGCGTACACATACACGCGGAATCACTCGGACATTTAATGGCGTAGACATACACGCAAAAGATTTCGGCGTGGACATACACGCGGATAGCTCAAAATGCGTATAGATAACACGCCACTTGAATTGAAAGTGGCGTGTATGTTTACGCAAAGTCATGATGTCATGTTGGTCCTTCCATCATGTTGCAGAGAAAATGAAATACAGGAATATGTTGACACTTTTTTGACACATTTGCCTAGCAATATCCTATATGTTGTCGCGATCCATAGCATACCCAAATACAAGCTCAGAAATTGACGCCATTTTATTTTAATATTTTATGATATATTCTGACTTAATATGGCGTTTTCTTCCTGTGACTTTGAATGTACTGTGCTCTTACTGTTTACTCTTAAGGTTGCCATGGTTGCAGACATAGGGGGTTCCTCACTAGAAGATGCCACCAGGAGGATGATGAAGTTCATAATGGTGCCAGAACTGCAACGGCAGTATAACGTGACTGGACGGATGGGCAAGCTGTGCTTCAAAGATCTGCGTCTTTTTGAAGTTTTCTATCGTAAATTAAGTTTTTTAATTGCTCAATGAAACTTGTATTTGGCCTTTCTTTTATTTATTCAAAGTTAAATGATACGGTTGTTTGTGGGGACACAAAAGTGCTCCTGTAAGTTAGAACACACTAGTAATACTAGTAACTAACTAGTAATAAAACGACCTGGCGCATTAAAATAATGCATACAAAGGGGTCGCCTCGGGAGAATTCATGAATTTTGATATATTCATGGAAAATGGTTTTTAATGTCGCTCAAATCTGGTGTGCATTTGAAACTACTGTAAATTTCAACATGTAATGGAAAAAGGGTTATAGGTATATAAAACTCCATGAAACATTTTAGCTTACCACATGTGGAAATGTGTTTTACTTGACTGAATGAGTTGAAGAGTTGCAAGTTGGAGCAAAAAAGAACCTTGCTAAATTGACTTATGCTCCTTTGTTTTTAGGTGCACAGAAGAGTAATGCAATTACTCAAAGTGTGAACCGCAAGCAAGTGGAAATGGCGCTGGGGAAGTGGTTCACCGGCGCACGTGACCGTGGAGGGGAGAGGGCTGCAAGAGCCCAAAGACAAAAGGGAGCATCCACCACGCCATGAGTGTATTTCGTATTAAAGGAATAGTTCATTTAAAAAAAAACTTTTGCTGATAATTTACTCACCCCCATGTCATCCAAGATGTCCATGTCTTTCTTTCTTCAGTCGAAAAGAAATTAAGGTTTTTGATGAAAACATTCCAGGATTTTTCCCCATATAACGCACTTTTACTGGGTACCAAACGGTTCAAGGTCCAAAAGACAGTTTCAGTGCAAACTGCAAACTGTTCAAAGAGCTTTAAACGATTCCAGACGATGAATAAGTGTCTTATCAAGTGAAACGATTGCTCATTTAAAAAAAAAAAACAAAGTTTAAGTTTTATAAGCTCAAATGCTCGCCTTACTCTGTTCTGTGATGCGCGTTCGTGACTCTCCTATTTGAACTCGTTTATCAAAAAGGAACGAATCTTTTTCCGAGTCATTTCGTTCGAAAAAGATTTGTTCATTTTGTATTTTGATGAACGAGTTCGAACAGGAAAGTCACGGACATGCATCACAGAACAGAGCAAGGTGAGCATGTCACAGTGTCTGGTTTATGTTCCTTGGGTCACCACTAGATGTCCTCCTTCCCCACGGTGTCCATCACACTCTTGAACTACATTCCCCATGATCCTTGTCTTTTCATTGCACTCAGCTGTCTCTTATCATTGATCATTGCACTCAGCCTGTTCCCCATTAGCATTGTCATTTCCCTGTGTATATATACCCTGTCTGTTTTAGTATGTGTTACGGAGTCCTTGTATGCATCACGCTACTTCTGTTATCCAGTTTCCTTGTTTCTTGTTTTGTTCCTGTTCATGTTGGATTGCCTTTTGGATTTTGACCCTTGCTTTGGACTGGTTTACGATTTTGGATTATCCTTAATAAAACTACTGCTTTTGGAACTTACCCTTGTTTTCCTGTGTGTGGATCGTGACAGAAGGACTCCGTCATGAATAGTTCCAGCAGTAGGGGGTTCTGGTCCTCTTCCCCAGCCACCGTAGGGGAGAGGTCACAATCTGGAGAAGTGCCACCGTGTATGAACATTTTCGAATGTTTCGCTCTGTGGGCTCGTATCACGGAAGAGGCCGCGGTGAGAAAGTTACCCGAGATCCCTTCCTTCGAGAGAAGGGAATCATTCGAGGGAACTCGTCTGGCCAGGTTTTCAGGGACCCGTGGAGGTCGCAGGAGAGGAGGTGCCAGAGGTGAATCCCGGAACCACTCTCCGCTTCGATCACTCCTCGACCCTGGGCTGGTGATGTCCAGTCCAGAACTCCATCTGCCATTGATCTCATCCAGCACGGAATCAGCACATCACCGTCAGAGACGGCGGAGGAGGGGTAAGACCTCCAGCCTCCTCAAGTGCCCGGAGACCGTGCCAGAGACTGTTCACGTCAGCCACACCGAGCTTGCGCTTCACGTCACGTCTGCCCAGCCAGAGACCGTTAACGTCACGTCTGCCCAGCCAGAGACCGTTAACGTCACGTCTGCCCAGCCAGAGACCGTTAACGTCACGTCTGCCCAGCCAGAGACCGTTCACGTCACGTCTGCCCAGCCAGAGACCGTTCACGTCACGTCTGCCCAGCCAGAGACCGTTCACGTCACGTCTGCCCAGCCAGAGACCGTTCGAGTCCCGTCTGCCCAGCCAGAGACCGTTCGAGTCCCGTCTGCCCAGCCAGAGACCGTTCTAGTCCCGTCTACCCAGCCAGAGACCGTTCGAGTCCCGTCTGCCCAGCCAGAGACCGTTCGAGTCCCGTCTGCCCAGCCAGAGACCGTTCGAGTCCCGTCTGCCCAGCCAGAGACCGTTCGAGTCCCGTCTGCCCAGCCAGAGACCGTTCGAGTCCCGTCTGCCCAGCCAGAGACCGTTCGAGTCCCGTCTGCCCAGCCAGAGACCGTTCGAGTCCCGTCTGCCCAGCCAGAGACCGTTCGAGTCCCGTCTGCCCAGCCAGAGACCGTTCGAGTCCCGTCTGCCCAGCCAGAGACCGTTCGAGTCCCGTCTGCCCAGCCAGAGACCGTTCGAGTCCCGTCTGCCCAGCCAGAGACCGTTCGAGTCCCGTCTGCCCAGCCAGAGACCGTTCGAGTCCCGTCTGCCCAGCCAGAGACCGTTCGAGTCCCGTCTGCTCAGCCAGAGACTGTTCGAGTCCCGTCGGCCCAGCCAGAGACTGTTCGAGTCCCGTCGGCCCAGCCAGAGACCGTTCGAGTCCCGTCTGCCCAGCCAGAGACTGTTCGAGTCCCGTCTGCCCAGCCAGAGACCGTTCGAGTTCCGTCTGCCCAGCCAGAGACTGTTCGAGTCCCGTCTGCCCAGCCAGTGACTGTTTACGTCCCGTCTGACCAGTCAGACACGGATCTGGATACACCCATTCTCTCAATCGGGGGCATACTAAGTGACTATTTGGAGCGTTTAGCTCGAATCCTGGACGTGCCTGTCTCGCCTGTTGCAGCGCCGGAGCCAGTGTCTGCTGTTCCAGAGCCGGAGCCAGTGTCTGCTGTTCCAGAGCCGGAGCCAGTGACTGCTGTTCCAGAGCCGGAGCCAGTGTCTGCTGTTCCAGAGCCGGAGCCGGAGGCAGAGCCAGTGCCCGTTCCAGAGCCGGAGGCAGAGCCAGTGCCCGTTCCAGAGCCAGAGGCAGAGCCAGTGCCCGTTCCAGAGCCGGAGGCAGAGCCAGTGCCCGTTCCAGAGCCGGAGGCAGAGCCAGTGCCCGTTCCAGAGCCGGAGGCAGAGCCAGTGCCCGTTCCAGAGCCGGAGGCAGAGCCAGTGCCCGTTCCAGAGCCAGTGCCCGTTCCAGAGCTGGAGCCAATGTCTGTTCCAGAGCCGGAGCCAATGTCTGTTCCAGAGCCAGTGCCTGTTCCAGCGCCAGAGCCAGTGTTTGTTTCTGTGTTTTTGTCTGTTCTTGTGACTGTTAGAGTTCTTGTGACTGTTCCTGAGCCGGTGTCTGCTGTTCCTGAGCCGGTGTCTGCTGTTCCTGAGCCGGCGTCTGCTGTTCCTGCGCCTGAGCTACTGCCCTGGCCGCCCGAGGGGTCTTCACCGCCCAAGGGGTCTTCACCGCCCGAGGGGTCTTCACCGCCCGAGGGGTCTTCACCGCCCTGGGGTCTTCACCGCCCTGGGATCTTCACCGCCCTGGGGTCTTCACCACCGTGGCCGCCTGAAGGGTCTTCACCGCCCTGGCCGCCCGAGGGAGAGTCTCCGCCCTGGCCGCCCGAGGGAGAGTCTCCGCCCTGGCCGCCCGAGGGAAAGTCTCCGCCCTGGCCGCCCGAGGGAGAGTCTCCGTCCTGGCTGCCCGAGGGAGAGTCTCCGCCCTGGCCGCCCGAGGGAGAGTCTCCGCCCTGGCCGCCCGAGGGAGAGTCTCCGCCCTGGCCGCCCGAGGGAGAGTCTCCGCCCTGGCCGCCCGAGGGAGAGTCTCCGCCCTGGCCGCCCGAGGGAGAGTCTCCGCCCTGGCCGCCCGAGGGAGAGTCTCCGCCCTGGCCGCCCGAGGGAAAGTCTCCGCCCTGGCCGCCCGAGGGAAAGTCTCCGCCCTGGCCGCCCGAGGGAAAGTCTCCGCCCTGGCCGCCCGAGGGACTGTCGTCTCCGCCCTGGCCGCCCGAGGGACTGTCGTCTCCGCCCTGGCCGCCAGATGAACTGTCACTCCCTGTCCCCGTTTCCCTCCATGGACCTGGCCCCCCATCCCTCCCCCTGATCCTCCACCAGTCCACCTCCCGCCTGGACACTTGTTTGTCTGTCACGTCTTGGAGCGTCTGGTAGCCGCTCCGTAGAGGGGGGGTTATGTCACAGTGTCTGGTTTATGTTCCTTGGGTCACCACTAGATGTCCTCCTTCCCCACGGTGTCCATCACACTCTTGAACTACATTCCCCATGATCCTTGTCTTTTCATTGCACTCAGCTGTCTCTTATCATTGATCATTGCACTCAGCCTGTTCCCCATTAGCATTGTCATTTCCCTGTGTATATATACCCTGTCTGTTTTAGTATGTGTTACGGAGTCCTTGTATGCATCACGCTACTTCTGTTATCCAGTTTCCTTGTTTCTTGTTTTGTTCCTGTTCATGTTGGATTGCCTTTTGGATTTTGACCCTTGCTTTGGACTGGTTTACGATTTTGGATTATCCTTAATAAAACTACTGCTTTTGGAACTTACCCTTGTTTTCCTGTGTGTGGATCGTGACAGAGCATTTGAGCTTATAAAACTTAAACTTAATTTTTTTTTTTTAAATGAGCGATTGTTTCACTTGATAAGACCCTTATTCATCGTCTGGAATCGTTTAAAGCCCTTTCAACAGTTTGCACTGAAACTGTCTTTTGCACCTTGAACCGTTTGGTACCCAGTAAAAGTGCATTATATGGAGAAAAATCCTGGAATGTTTTCATCAAAAACCTTAATTTCTTTTCGACTGAAGAAAGAATGACATGGACATCTTGGATGACATGGGGGTGTGTAAATGATCAGCAAAAGTTTTTTTTAAAGTGAACTACTCCTTTAATGTATTTTTTTGGAGAGATTTTTTATTTTATTTTTTTCAGAGATTTTTTTCAGAGATCTACTGTTGTGACATTTAAATTGTTTTTGTTGTTCAATTAAACAATATATTTCTTGCAGTTCAAAGCGTCAAGTGTCTTGTATTTATCTTGGACTTATATTCATTCTTCTATTTAAGTTTTTCTTAGATTGTTTCCTTAAAATATTTGGCATGGTTGGGCTTAGATAGGCCTTGCATGAAATGCCCAGTTAGGATCCACATAAGATCCTTACAGAGCCCAATTTAAGCCCATAGGGGCATTCACGGTTGGATCCTGGTGCAAGCCCACTTTAAACCCCTTTAGGTAGGTGGGGCCCAAATGGGTCTGACATTAATTGCCCAGTTAAGAACCACATAAGACCCTTACAGGTCCCACTTAAAACCCATCTGGGCATCCACGGCTGGCCCCCTGTGTGGATCCTGGGTACAAGCCTATTTTAAACGCCCTTTAAGCAGGTGGGGCCCAAATGGGTCTGTCATGAATTGCCTGGTTAAGATCCCACATAACACCCTTATAGATCCTATTTAAAGCCCATCTGGGCATCCACGGCTGGATCCTGGGTGCAAACCCACTTTAAACCCCTTTGGGCAGATGGGGCCCCAATGGGTCTGGCATGAATTTCCCACTTAGGACCCACATAAGACTCTTACAGAGCCCATTTAAAGCCCATCTGGGTAACCATGGTTGGATCCTGGGTGCAAGCCCACTTAAGACCCATTTGGGCAGGTGGGGCCCAAATGGGTCTGACATGAATTGCCCAATTAAGACCCATGCAGTACCCTTACAGGTCCCACTTTTAGTACGTCTGGGCTTCCACAGCTTGCCCCAATGTGGATTCCGGGTGCAAGCCCATAATGGGGCCCACATTTGCCGTCCATCAAGCCCTCATATGGGCCCCACATGTCATTGCTGGCTGGGTAATGAATACCAAAACAAATCAGTAAACCATTTCCATTGTTTTTATTGTGACAAATAAGTTAATTTTATTTAATAAATACGTAACACTTTCTATGCAGTCCAAGCTTATAATGAATTATAGCACCATTTATACTTATTTATGAGCAATATTACTATTCTATAAATATATTTATAAAGACTCATTAAGACCTACTGCATTACAATATATAGTTACATATTATTTTTTATAATTCCTTATAAGTCACAAATTTGTTATTTTAAATGCACATGCTCATAATCCATTATATGCCGTTTTAGTTAATTATAGACTGTTGAATGAAATAACATTTATGACATTTCACGGGATCGTTAAATAGTTTGATTAAGCTTCTAATCTTAAACCTTTTAATCTTAAAACATATGACTGTTAAACAACTTAAAACAATGTACTGTTATGGTGGGTTGCCCACAGTAAACCCTCGTGGAGGCCCCATAGTGAAAAACAGCTATGTGCCCCGCATGGGCTAACTGCCTGGGGGCCCGTGTGGGTTTTCTGTGGGCAAACCCACAGTGGGTTGCCCACAGTAAACCCTCATGCGGGCCCAAATGGGCAAAACTGCTATGGGCCCCACATGGGCTAACCCACAAGGGGCCCTTAAGGGGTTTTCTGTGGGCAAACCCACAGTGGGTTGCCCACAGTAAACCCTCATGGGGGCCCAAATGGGCAAAACTGCTTTGGGCCCCACATGGGCTAACCCACTAGGGGCCCTTAAGGGGTTTTCTGTGGGCAAACCCACAGTGGGTTGCCCACAGTAAACCCTCATGGGGGCCCAAATGGGCAAAACTGCTATGGGCCCCACATGGGCTAACCCACGAGGGGCCCTTGAGGGGTTTTCTGTGGGCAAACCCACAGTGGGTTGCCCACAGTAAACCCTCATGGGGGCCCAAATGGGCAAAACTGCTATGGGCCCCACATGGGCTAACCCACTAGGGGCCCTTGAGGGGTTTTCTGTGGGCAAACCCACAGTGGGTTGCCCACAGTAAACCCTCATGGGGGCCCAAATGGGCAAAACTGCTTTGGGCCCCACATGGGCTAACCCACAAGGGGCCCTTAAGGGGTTTTCTGTGGGCAAACCCACAGTAGGTTACCCACAGTAAACCCTCATGGGGGCCCAAATGGGCAAAACTGCTTTGGGCCCCACATGGGCTAACCCACTAGGGGCCCTTAAGGGGTTTTCTGTGGGCAAACCCACAGTGGGTTGCCCACAGTAAACCCTCATGGGGGCCCAAATGGGCAAAACTGCTATGGGCCCCACATGGGCTAACCCACTAGGGGCCCTTGAGGGGGTTTTCTGTGGGCAAACCCACAGTGGGTTGCCCACAGTAAACCCTCATGGGGGCCCAAATGGGCAAAACTGCTATGGGCCCCACATGGGCTAACCCACTAGGGGCCCTTGAGGGGTTTCTGTGGGCAAGCCCACTGTGGGCTTGCCCTCAGAAAGCCCACATGGGGCCCCAAAGGGTTTGCCCTTGCCCACACTGTCCCACAGAAAACCCACACTTACCCACAGTGGGCCCGCACTGGCATGTTTGCTGGGTTTGGACCGAGTAGAAAGGGATTCGAATCCGAGGTTTCATTCGGTACATCCTGTGGGTCCGGGTTCTGAGGCGACTGTAAAACGGTGTTACTGCTTAAGCCAGCGAAAACTGTTTCACCAGTGTCAAACGCATCAAAATCACCAAAATGTTCCACAGGATCAGCAAGAGACGGTTGTAGATCCACATTACTACCCAATGTCGTTTCATTATCCGAACTGTTACTTGAGTTGCGAGTATCCTGAGTATCCACCGCCGTTGGTCCACTATATGCCCACAAGTTGTTGCTGTTCACTGTTCTTCTAGGTTCACTGGCTGACCTCTCTCTCCGATGTGATCTGCTTCTACCCACGCCATCTAGATATTGTGAGTGTGTTCGTCTGATGTGATACCAAAAAGAGTTGTAGACTCTGTACTCTTTAGTGCACCCATCTATTCCACAAACCAGGCGGAAATCTGGACAATCTATGTGCAAAATTGATGTGACTCAATAAAGATTTGAGAGAAAGAGCCACAAATACATAACAAATGACGCAGCGCCAAATCATTGTTTCTGGTTAAATTAAAGCAAGCTTTGTACCTCAGATAAAACCGAAGAGTTGAGTCTAAAATCGTATCTTTCCTTCGCAATCAACGTGCCAAACTAAACATGTACAACACAGGACGAGGAAGAGAACCGCGCGCGCGTTGATCTTGTGACGCATAATGTTTTGTAATACGCATGCGCAATCAACGCGCAAACTGCAGCGAATGAGGAGCACTTTTCAGTCAGTCTCACCATGGATGGACTTGATGGTGTTGCGATTTCCACTCTTAAAGGTAAGTCATTTGTAAAAATGTGTTACAAATTTCCTCTATTGGTCATTCTGTGTATTTGAAATTGAATTGTTATCGAAAATGCTTCCTACTGGAAACAACCTGTAACGGAATGAAATTAGCTGAGAGCTGCCAAACTCTGACGCATTCAGCACGCTCTCGCTCCACATTCATTTTCTCACACAGAGAAAAATCGCGAAGAGGACACTGACACAGACAGACAAAGACAGAGCAGGTTACTTTTGATATTAAACGAATCATCAGCTCTCAGATTCTGTCAATTTTATTACGAAATTCAAACAATAAAAACTGTTTTGGCGCTTGTAAATGTGGCGCTGTTGTAGTAGCTAACGTTAGTGCCTCAGTTCAAGCGGCATGTGAACCGAATAATATCTCTTACTCTTCTTTACTAGTTAATAGTAAATAAAAACGAATAAACAATAGGTATGTTGAAAGATACGCAACTTACCGAAATGTGTATACATGTATCATACATAATATCAATCAGTGTTTTTCAACCGTGGAAAGAGGTCAATAAAACTGGAGAACAATAACGTTACATTTAACGCAAGTTACCAATAGACTGTAAAAAAAAGTTACCTCAGGAAAGCCGTGTAATGACCTTAGCAAGTTAGTTGGCTTGAAAAATTAGTTATAGGGAGGAATATTTAGCTAAATATGTGCACTATGTTACGTATTTATTATATATTCTTTTACCTATATCGTTAAAATATTATAACATTGTTATTGTAATAAAAAACGCATTGTGTTTATATATTAGGCTATGTATTATATTATATAGTTGTTATTTTTAACCTTTAATAATAATACCAGCTGACAGGGCTCTGTATGTTTACAGAATCAGGCCTAGGTGAGATATTATTTTCTTGAGAAAAATTAACATGTATCTACTGTGCCTAATATATTTATCCAAATTAATCGATATTGAATCAAGATCAAAATCAAATCACAAGAATTGAATTGAAATCTTGAAATTTGTGTCAGCAATAATAAGAAAACAGTAGACCAGTTATTGTACCATGTAAAAGTTGTCACTAAACTTAATAAAATTCTGTTTAGTTACCAAATGTTTTGACAATCATCAATTGTGATGCAAGTTTTTTTTTAATAAGCAGTTTATAAAAACAGATATAGGCTAAATGCTTTATTCTTGATTTATAAGCATATCTATAATGTGTTTAATAATTGTATTTTCATACTTTATTAATTATTAATTTCTAATTTCTAAATTATTACATTATTTAAACCAGCTATTTAGGAGTTGTCAGTGGTTCATAAGATCAGTTAGAAAGTGTAAGGAAATGATTAATAAACTATTTAAAGGTACATTTCATATTATTTGGACATATAGGCCTAGTAACAGTTACTCAGTGTGTTAATAAATGCTTTAATAAACTATTTAAATTCGTATTATTTAGACATTTGTGTTAATGAATTCTTTATTAACATACGAGATTTAAAGGCTCAGTTATCTTCTAAACAGTAAAAGGAATCAAACACAACACGAGTGATACAGAACATAGACGTGTATTACTTTGTGTTGTGTTTGTTTCCTTTTCAATCCTGGTCCTTGGGACCCACTGTCTGCACATTTTACATGTCTCCTTTATCTGACACACCCAGTTCAGTTTATATGACTTTTTCCTAACGAGCTGATGATCTGAGTCAGGTGTGTTAAATGAGGGAGAGTACAAACTGCAGAGCTGCGAGTCCCCAGGACCAGGATTGAGAACCTAAACTTTAGAAGATAACTGAGCCTTTAGATCTCTTTTGTAAAAGCTTTACGAGGCATAAATATTCCTCACTTTAGATGAGCTCACAAAAATAGTTAACTGACCACTACTAAATGCTTTATAACTACCTGAATTAACCATGAATTACAGTAGGAATTCATGTGAATAAAGCATTTATTAACACATATGTCTAAATAATAATATGTATAAATGTACCTTTTTAATAGTTTATTAATCATTTACTTGCACATTCTAACTGATCTTATGAACCACTGACAGCTCTTAAATAACTGGTTTGTAAATAATGTACTAATTTAGAAATGATAAATTGATCATTAAAGTCGTCATGAAATCAAATTTTACCATTCATATTTTGATATGTAATATTGTAGTGTTTATTATAAATGATTTATCTGTGCACTTCATTATTTTTTTTAAATTCATGTACCCTTATAATCTTTAATTAAATACGTTACCCTTCCCTCCCCCCTCGAAACGACTTCTCTTCTCTTCCGGGCAAAATCTATTACTAGAGGGCGTGGCTATTGTGACTGACGCTATCTCCACACCTGACTGTAAACTGGCATTCAAATCTGCCTCCATTTTGTTAGCAACGCCCAACCTCCAACGATCCAATCAATTCCCAAAGGATGAAATCAAGCCCCGCCCCTACATTTTTTTTCTAATTTCAGAAGCCGTTTAACTCGGATATATGTCACAATAAGGAAAAAAGGACAATCTCAACTTCCGTTTCATGACGACTTTAATAAAGTATTAAAATACAATTATTAAACATAATAGATATGCTTATAAATTAAGAATAAAGAATTTAGCCTATAGCTGTGTTTATAAACTTCGTATTAATGTCTATTAGTGCTTTATACATTATGAATTAGCCTAACTATTTAGTAATGCTTAGGCTAACTGATGGTTCATATCATGCAGTTATTATAAAGCATTACCTAAATGTTTTTATTTAAATGTGTTTACACTAACATCAGTTATTTCATAACAAACATACAATGAACATTTGTACTACTATTAACCAATGTTCTTAAATGCTCTACAACTGTATATTGCTTTTTCATTATACTTAATTAATTTACTGATGCTAACAAAAATAACCTTATTGTCATGTGTTATGAAACTGTTATCATTATTGCCTGGTTTTTTACTCACAAATCATTTAATAGATTTAATATTTCTGCCCTGTTAGGTCCATGTTACAAAACAGAAATTTCTCTATTTGGGTAAACTAAATAGCTATATGATGTGGATATATTTTTTAAATATCTGAAAAGTTCTGCATAGAAAGTATAACGCTTAGAATCCTGAGCTATTCTAACTAACATATTTGTGTTCTAATCTAAGCTGCTAACATTGGGGAAGAGATTTTACCAACTCTCTCACGAGATGATATCCGAGATCTCTTTCCTGGTCCTGAGCACTTCCTGCGGCGCAAAGCCATTTGGCTTATGACTCATAAGGAAGAACAGGTAATTTTACTTAATACTTGTGTTTTGGATATTTTTAACCTGTTAGTGGAAATGACATTTTCAGTACTTTAGCCACACCATATGTAAGTTGGTGTGGTTAAAGATTAACACTTACACATACAAGTGAGATGTTCTGAAAATAAAATGACTTTTTCTGATTTGATTAATGTACAGTATACATTTGTATTTTAGGGGCACACGATTCCTGTTGAAGCCCAAGATTCATCAACAGATGATGAAAATAATGAAAGTTCAAACCGAGATGACCCCAGCACTTCAAAGTTTTTGAAGTTACCCAGCCCAGAATACGTTCTCTTCACTGATAGTGAACTACAACACGTGAGACGCGCATACTTTGAACAGCAGCGTCTTGGAAAAGAGAGTGAAGTCACCTTATCAAAGGAGCTCTTCTGCCGGCTCATCCGAAATACCATGACAAATATGATCTCAATTGCAAGAGCCTCTTCAGATGACTACAAATACCCCACTAAACATGAAGTTCTTGCCATGGCAAAGCGGTTAGTGGAATACTACCCTATGATAAAAGATAAGTCAACTGGATCTAGTCACCAGGGGTGCCGCCAGAAATTCTGGGCCCTATGGAAACCAAAATTTCTGGGCCCCCTACATTTTTTACAGATAAAATTTAACCCAATAAACATGCCCAGTATACTTTAAAAAGATACTTAGCACATAGTTAAATGTCTAAAGATTGGTACAAAGCCTACAAAATGAAAATAAAAATAGAAATATGTACTTGTTTAGCCTACAACAGAACATAATGTAAACATATTGACATAGCCTACTAATACTTCCAAGTCAAACTCAAATGGGTCAAACTAATCAATCAGGAAACATCAGCTTATTTTTATTGGCCTATTTAGTTTTCTTAATATAAAATATTAAATATCTATTTAGTAAACTCCATATAGCCAATGTTTACTACAGACACATGTTTTATTCAATTTTCTGGGGCATTTTATTCACATGAAGAACGTCAAGTTTGACAGCATCGATCGTAGCAGAAGCACTTGTCACTTCACTTCACAGAACACACGACACACACAGGGCAAACTGATTTTGTAATTTTTTAAGCATGTAGTAGATTACTTTTTGCACACAGTCACAATCACTCCTTTAATGCTGCGTTCACACCAGAGGCAAATAGCGCGTAAAAAACGCGCCTGCCGCGTCTAGTTCTACGCGTGAACACGTTGAATCCATTCGCGCGTCAAGAGTTAACAAAAGTTTAGACTGGCTGCCTGCACATTCACTGTTCTATAAATGTCCTCGCGGCTGCGGCTGCTGCAACTTGAGGGGGCGGGCTGCAGGACGACTCGTCCACGGATAGATTTTATATCAAGATTTTGCTTTAGTATAATTTTCGGGAAAATTAAAGCCTGTTTTGGGATTCGGGACAACAGCTTAGATTTCGAGAAGTCTCGAATTTTTCGGGACTTCTGGTCACCCTAAACAAAAATAAGTAGTCTCTGAAAGTTTTGGAATACAGGAATACGGCATAAGTTACCTTTATTTTTGCAAAACTGTGTGACATACTGTCGACTTCGGCGTTCTCTGTCTTCCCTTTCCTTCTTTGCTTTCCGTTTTTGATGCCCTGAATTTTGATGTGACATGCCTGCTTGTGTCATTGTCTGTAGCCTACTGTCTGCATCATAGCAAGTGCAATCACTAGCGATCATAGCTCGTACAGCGCAGGTGGAATGAACCATTCTGAGGGGGAGGGGTGTGACTGAAACAGTAAATACATCATTTGTTTTTAAAATATTAAATCTATGGTCAAAACGGACAAAATACACATTTAGTGCATGAGGGGGCCTTGCACATTTAATTTAAGTATAAAAACGAGAAAAGAAATAAGAAAAGAAAAAGGGGGTCTGCTCTTCTGGGCCCTAAATCAGCCTGGGCCCTTAGAATCGTCCTAACCTTCCACCCCTTTACGGCGCCCCTGCTAGTCACGAGTGGGTAAGTGACTTTATTTACTTGAATATTTATAGTTAAAGACCCACTCCGATGAAAATAATGTTTTTCTAGGTGTTAACATGTTCTTGTGGCATTTTTCTGATGTTAGAGGACATATCTTGAGAAAAATCAGCTCAAAGTTGTATTTCTGAGTATTTCTACATTCAAATGGCTGTGAATCAGTAGCAGACGCTAAAATGCCGGCTAAAATCGACTGGAGTTGTGACGTAGTAACTCCACTGGGCGTCTCCACACGCGACGTCTTGCAGTGAAATAATGATCGGTGATCGGTGATAACTTTGATTAACTTCGGATAATAATAATTAACGTGTATATAATACTGTTGCCCCACCGGTATTGGGGGTGTAAGCTAGCGGGAGAGACAGAGCTCTCAGCAACGGGCAGGGGGAGGGGCGTCTCCGTGCCAACGGCTCCGCCCACAACGCAAAGGCGAATTGCTAATGAGCTACTGCCGCTCTGCTGAAGCGAAGTCCCAGAAAACGGCACAGGTTTTGTGATTTTGGCTAAAAATTGCATAATAATAATTTAAAGACCACTGGGAATGTTTAAAAATAGCTCAAAATATGATCGGAGTGGGACTTTAAAGCATGTTTTTTTGCTTACGTTGTTTCAAAACTGTTCATTGATGATTTTGTTCTGTTGTACAGGACTCTGTTGCCAAAAAGCTCATGAAGCGACTTTCAAATATCCGAAGTCCTGTGAAGGCCAAACACCCTCCTTCCAAGAGAGCCCGTCTGGACGAAGAACCTTCTGCTGCAGTGGCAAGTGACTATGATGCTGATTCCAGTGCATCAACACTTCATCTATCACCACCTTCAAAATCAAGCACCCCACGGCAAGACAATGACAGCATCGATGAAGCATGTATGTACATCAAAATTTACTATAAAATGTATTGAATTTTTGCAATAAATAATACCATAATCTTTGGTAATATATGTAAGCCTAATTCTGCCTTATTTCTTTTTATGTGGCATACATTCTTGAATTGTTGATTTTGTGCATCTTGTTCAATGATATATTCTAATTATATTGTATGGCTGAATTATAGCCGATGGTCCAGACACCAGCCTTGACAGCCAGAAAACACAGGCACGACATTACAGGACTCTACGAGAAATGTACAAAGCAAAGAAGCCACACAAAGCTGCTGTAACTCATCTATTAGACCTGGAGTTCCAGTCCAGAAGAAATTTCATCGACTCAAATACTTTGAAGGAGCAAGACAGACCTAAACAAATATTACAGGCATACCCATGCTTCAAAGAACTGGACCATGTGAGTACACTGAAGCATAATTTAGACTGATGTAAAACATATCATCTACCTAACTGCAGACATACAGGTTGATGATTCTTATAACTTTTAATAATTATTTATCTCAGACAATGGATGAACTGCGGAGAATCATTGAGCCAAACAATTGCCAATACATTTCTGAGGTGAAAGGCAGGTGGGAGACCTTCTACTCCAAGGTTCAGTTTTATGGTGTCATGAAGAAAGTCATGAAGCCTCCAAGGACATTAAAAGGAGGTAAAGCTGTATTTTATTGATTGATTGATTTTTTATAGATACACACCTAATTTCAGTAACACTTTATAATAAATACAGTAATAAAGTCCTTGCAAATCATTTGCAAACTATTAGCTAGTTAACTGCTCATTGTATTTGTATTTTATTGTTTACATCTATTTGTAAACATTTTAAGGAACACTGAATATGAATGCATTTAATGTCTAATAAAGGTTGGTTTAAAGCGCTTAATTAATTACATTTTCCATTCTCAATCTAAAGAGAACTATTTACTAGGGATGCACGATATTGGATTTTGGCCGATATTCGATATGCCGATATTTTCAAACTAATTTTGCCCGATGCCGATATATTTGTATTTTTTTTAAGTGCAAAAAAAGCTTATTAAAGCTTCTATTAAAGTTCTGTCAAGAGCAGTGAATGATTTCCTCTTTGTGTTTTGTTGTTTTATTAACATTAAAGGGATAGTTCTCCCAAACATTTAAATTGTCATCTTTTACTCTCTCAAGTTGTTTTAAACCCAAATAAATTTCTTTCTTCTGTTGAAAATAAAAGTTATTTGGAAGAATGTGGCTAACCAAACAGTTGCTGTACTCCAGTGACTTCCATAGTATATTTAAGCACAAGAAAGAAATTAATACAGGTTTGGAACAACATTAGAGTGAGTAAATAATGACAGAATTTTTATTTCTGGGTGCAGTATCTCTTTAAGGACAAGCGGCAACATATTAGATACTGTCTCTTTAAGAGCTGCACGCGACGCGTCTAATATACACGCATTTGACAAGCAGATTTTCTCTGTTTGCTTTCACTTTAGACATAACCAACTTTGTTTATGTAAACCTTGTGTGTATTTGACAGTATTAGCGCAATAAGACTCGAAAGATAACTTAGTCCAGTATGCAGGCGCGGTTAGACAGGCTTTTAGTTCCTGTGAGCGCTGGGTGTAACGCGCTCAGAATAGCGCATGTTAGAACAGCGCATCAGCACGTGAATGACATGTTTAACTAGCAAGAATTTGACGCACATGCAAATAATTAACTTTTGTGAATTGCAGTGTCCAGTGAGTGTAACTCTACCTCTGCGTTTACATGTGATGTGATGTGATGTGATGTGATGTGAACGTCGCGTTGTACAGTATGTTGAGATGAAGGCGCCAGAATTGAACTGATGGAATGCACGATACTATGATTTTTCTTCAAAAGCAGATCGTGGAGACATTTTACTCGTCCACGATCAAAAGCCGTGATTATCGCACACCCCTAGTTGGAAGTTTAAGTTTCTGGCGCTCATGCTTCTTCACGGTCGTTACGTGCGCATAGGAAACACGCCACCCTATCGGCAAGGCTCATCGGCAGTAATATTCATATCGGCCGATGCCGATGATGGTCATTTTAAGCTTTTATCGGCCGATACCGATGTTGTCCCGATATCATCGTGGATCCCTACTATTTACTCCTAATGGGCGGCAGTGGTTCATGTAGGTTGTCTACAAACCGGAAGGTTGGTGGTTCAATCCCTGGTTCCACCTGACCAAGTGTCGAGGTGTCATTAGCAAGACACCTAACCCCAGCTGCCCCCAACGAGCTGGATGGCGCCTTGCATGGCTGACACCGCCGATGGGTGAATGTGAGGCAATATGTAAAGCGCTTTGGTGGCCATGGGTCTGTTGAAAGCGCAGTCCATTTACCATTCCTAATAACCAATCAAAATTTTTTTTACTACGAGCTAATTAAACAATAATAATTGTGTTAATTACAGTGACAATGAACTCACTATTTGTATATAGCATATTAATATATTAACAATGTAATTACTACAATATATGAACTAGGGCTGTAACGATACGCGATATAAAATCGAAATCGCGATACTCAGATCCACGATCTGTATCGCGGTGTGAGAAGGCAGAATCGCGACACACCCCTTCCAACTCCCAGAGTTATCCTTCCCATCCAGATCCAATGCTACCACATCTTTAAATTACTATTAGTATTATAAAATGTTTCTAGTGTCAATGTATTGCTTGTTTTTTCTGTTTACATTGTGTGTTGTGACACTTCTCTTCTCTCATGATCGAACATAGAATGCTGCTACGTCAGAGCGGCCAAAGCGCAAAATATAATTCTGTGAATTACACTGCACAAACCAAAAGTAATACTACCCATCGGATGAAGAAGGGTTGGCTCTCCCCAGAACATAAAATATTCATTTTATTTTATTTTCCGTGTTCGCATTTATGAGAAAAAAACAATGTTACGACGTGACAGTTCTCTGGAAGCGGCACTAAAACTTTCACAGACCTCAAACAGAAAGCACAAAGCCTTTCTTTAAAGTGAATTTCGTTTTGTAGTAATTGTATCTTAATTTTAATTCATGTTTCATCAACCAATTACCTGGATTTAATAAATAAGAAGTAAATATTGCAGACAATAGATAATCACGACACGGAGGAGCCGGCGCGTGATCTGGAGCTCGTCTCATAAATGAACCGAAACTCAGCGTATAAGGTAGCCTTGCCTCACAGACCTGAGAATATATATCTATATTGAAATGTCTACTTTTAAACAGAACAATTCAAAACGAAAGAAAACAGACTACTCTCTGCTTATGTAATCCGTATGAAAAGTGCATTTCTCTCTGGCGCGTTCACTAATGCGAAGATCGCGAGTCAGCATCGTCAACTTCCTCTTTTCAGCCGACACTGACAGAAAACACCTATTTATTAATAAACAATTAAAATGTCTCCTTGCTGTATTTGACATGTAAGGATTCAGGGGCGGATCTAATCCGTGGGGAATTTGCATATCATAATTAATAATTGGTAATTAATAATTATTCATACATGTTTGGATTAGATCAGTCTTACATGTTAATAAATCTCCCGATAAGGGAGGATCTGTCATTTTACCTGCATGCATGTGAATCCTTGAAATTAACCACAAGTTGATTGCAATTAATTACACGGACCACGTTTCACAAAACAGGTAAAATGAATTAGCTCAATTGTCAGGATAATATTTGTGGGATCCACAATATCATCTTACTTTATAGGATTTCAGGAAACGCAATTCTCTGGCCAGAAGAATTGGGTTTCCCGCCCTATAAACACAACACATACTCTTTAAGGTATTTTTAATTTTAGTAAGCTTGTAGCATAAGATCTTTTGCACTTAAGGGACTTCAATCAAATGAATATATAATTAATTTAATAGAGGCATGACTACTTATGTATTTACTACGGTTACATGGGATATATGTATTTACAAACATAATAAACAAACAAACATGATAAGGCATCGATGAACGAGAAATGCATAGAGATAGAGAGAGAGAAGAAATGTAGAGAGTTGCAGTTATGCAAGAGGGAGTTTAGAAAGACCCGAGGATCTTTCTAAATAGCAAATTCACATAGACAACAGAACTTTGAGAGACAACAAGACTTCAACAAATCTTAAAAGCGTGATCAAACACGGATACTTGCACAGGTAACTCTTTGCATGGCTTGTGTGTCTCTCGGTCCGGCGCGTCACGTGGTCACGTGCGCGTGTTTCTCCTTCAAAGCGAGCGCGCGCTCGTTTAAAGGTCCCTTGTAGATGGATTTGCTGAAGATATATGTCACGGGGTTTTGCTTTTCAATCGTCGATTTGAATTAAACACAGAGACTTATCTACAACTGAAAAACACAAACTAAACTAGAAACAAATAAAAGAAAGGCGAAGAGCTCGCCCGGAGGCGAGACGTTACATCATGACACGAGGACACGGGAGGAAGAGAGGGCTTTAGCCTGCGGTTTGTCCTTTTGAAGACCTGACGTTTCCGCCTTCTTTTGGAAGAGGGCCCAATCAGGAGCTGTCCCTTTGGAGGGAGGTTTTATGACCCTTTGTGTTATAACCAGGCATTTAAATCACTAGTTTCATTGGGTGTTTAAAAGAAGAATCTTCACAATTCTTATAATACTAATGTGTCACAAAGTTTAGCAAAATGTAATGTCAATTAACAAATGGGGAACGAAGATTGGAGTTTATCGAGACCAAACTTGCCACAAATGGATTTGGTTAAACATTAGTTGGCAAAGTTTGAAACATTATCCAATTAGAGTTGTCGAGAAACATAGACCAAACCACAGAAAGGCAACACATGAAATAGGGAACTTAGATACATCGTTCATACAATTCTCAAGTGGATATATAATAGCATATATATATGAATACAGGATTCATTTCTCCTCCTTGGTTAGAATTCAGAGAGAGCCACAGTTCTGTGAACATTCCTTTGGGTCGTAAACGCTGTTAACTAAGAACACCAGTGATGATAGTTTTTGGTCTCTTTTCACTCCAAAGATGGAAAACATAGTAAACTATATTTTACTGGATATTACTGTACGTATTCTGATTGATCACACCGAAAGCATTCGGGAGGTGTCCAGAACTATGTGTATAAGTAATGGAAATAGACAGTTATATTTAAAATGCATAATGAAGGTATTTATAATTCACTTTAAGCTACGATAGAATCACAGTCATTCCAATGTGACATGGGCAACTGGACACACATAAAAACACATCAAAATATATCTGGTTAAATGTCTTTTAAAAAGAGAAGTTTCTTTCTCTTTAGAATCACCTTCTTTGGGAAATTCCCGTCCGTCATAAAAATGTCTCGTAACTGGACACCACGCTCTGTCCTGAGTGTGGTCTTCACTTGTGGGGGATGCGTGTGTGTGTGCGTGTGTGTGTGTGTGTGTGTAAATTTACATTCCAGGCTTTTTGGGTCTTTAGCAGGATGTATTTAGTCCTTTCAGATTCACCCTCGCCCAGTCCTTACAGACATATTCATAATCATTACTTTTGCCGGTTCTTTGTGACAGCTATTAGGTGCTTTATTGGCAGCGCCACCCTTACATGTTACATGAACGCGTCACCACCGCATCAGCACCGAAAACATGGAGATTTTTATAGACAATAATGACACAACCTATTTGATATTCTATAATTAAATACTCAGTGACTCATCCCAACCAACTTTTAAAAAAATGTTTACTTGTAAGCGTCTTTTTACATGTTACGTGTCATGTGAGTAGTACCTTTCCATGTGACGCGAGCTAGTTGAAGAACGTGAGGAAATCGTATAGGCTAGTCGACAAGACCCACGCAATTTGCCGCAAGTGTTTTAAGAAGCTTCCTCAAATGACCAGCAACACGTCCAACATGCAGATGCATATCCTACGGCACCATCCCGAAATCAATTTAGTTGGAGGACAGAAAACAACCCAAAAGCAGCAGCCTACACTGCCTAGTTTAGTCTAATAATTTGCATAGTTAATATTGTTCTTTGGTGTTCCGTTTATACAGGTTTTTCAAATGTTATTTAATAAAAATATATTTTTTTCTCTCAAAATCTCTCTTTTTTTCACGCCAAACCCCGCCTCAAAGCCCCGCCCCCGTGATAGAATCGCGATACTAATCGAATCGTGGGTCAAAAATCGTGATACGAACCGAATCGTGGGTTTGGTGTATCGTTACAGCCCTAATATGAACTATGAATTAACTATAAACTAATAGTTTGCTTATGATTTGCAAGTACGTTTTTACTGTATACTTATTATAAAGTGTTAAATTTCTTAGTGCATATCAATATAGATCTCCTCTCTTGTGTTTTTTTTTTTTTTTACTAGTTGAACATGCCATTGCTGTTTTTACCGCCCTGCCATTGCTCTTCCCATCTGGCTCTGCAGTACCCAAGAAAGTGGTCCCAATCAGTGAGGCTATTTTCCACGTTCTTACGGTGAGTTTTACTTCAGTAATAATAATTTATTATTATTATATTTTTTATTATTACCATTGGGTCCATTGACAGCTATTTAATTAACACTTTGAAGGACCAGAAAGGCAGGAAAGACATTGTTAAAATAGTCCAAGTGACTACAGTGGTTCAACCTTAAAGGGATAGTTCACTTTGAAATTAATTTTTGGTATGTTTTAGCTTACCTCAAGGGCATCCAAGATGTAGGTGTCTTTGTTTCCGCAGTAGTTTCAATTTTGATATTTTTAGGTCAAACCGTTCTTGTCTGTCAGTCCTATAATGCAGGTCTATGGTCACCACCTCAAAGAGCATACACAGAGAAGTCCAAATTAAACATGATTTAATGACTCGTAAATGTAAGTACACATTGATGGCCTAAGACACGAAACGAGCGGTTTGTGTGAGAAAACGAACAGTATTTATATCGTTTTTACCTCTTGTAACCACAGCCACCCCCTCAGATCACTTGGATGTGGCTGTGGTTACAAGAGGTAAAAACGATATAAATACTGTACGATATAAATACAAAGACACCTACATCTTGGATGCCCTTGAGGTAAGCTAAAACATACCAAAAATGAATTTCAAAGTGAACTATCCCTTTAATGTTATGAAGCGCTGAGAATACTTTTTGTCCGCCAAAAATACAAAATAATGACTTTATTCAACAATTAATTCTTTTTCGTATCACTCTCTGATCACAAGAGCACCACGACGCATACACTTGTGTGTGTGTGGTGATGACGGCTGTGTTTACAAGCAGAGGAAGACACACACACAACATAAAACAGTTCAGAACTATGTCTGCAGATTTCGAAACAGAGGATGAATTGCATTTTTTTAAAACCAGAATATACAGAGAACGAACTAAAAGAGATAGAAGAGGCTGCAACACAAACACAGCCACAAGCTTCTGAAAGACAGAGGGCAATGAAGAGCTGGTGGTGTGGATCATCAGTGCCAAGTGATGGCTACTGAACAGGAGAGTGTGTGCTGCATCGATTGTGATATTGTCATGCCACATCTTGAAAGTTTGGATATTTCAGATGATGAGACGACGCATGTATCTCGCTGTATAACAGAGGACCCGGCTTTCCACACGCATACGTCGTGGTGCTCTCGTGATTGTGCGTCAGAGACTGATACAGGAGAAGAAATTGTTGAATAAAGTCATTAATTTGTATTTTTGGTGCACAAAAAAATTCTCTTCGCTTCATAAAATTAAGATTGAACCATTCTAGTCACATGCACTATTTTAATGATGTCTTTCCTGCCTTTCTGGGCCTTCAAAGTGTGTCAAAATAGCTGTCAATGGCGGCTTTTTTAAAAAAGGATTTAAATGCTGTTACATGTAAATGGCCTTTATTTATAAATGGTTTAAATTGGATGTATCACATATGTACTTATACTACCCTCAGTACCACAAAGCAGTACACCAACAACTGAAACTGATTAAAATAGCTTAAAAGTGGCTTTTTTTTATTATCTTCCCAAATTAATATAACGCTTACTAAAAATAAAAACAATCTGATCATATTTAAGCAAAACCCATCTCTCAAAAGACATTTAGAGTAGTTGAAAGTGTCTTGCTCTGGGATGCTTCCATATTTATTCATTAACCACTTCCATCCCACAACAAATGAAACAAACATTACTTGACCAAACACTGTTCTGCAAATGGTCTGCCACAACACATCAAAGTTTTCTGTTTTCAGTTAAAACGGTGTGGTGTAAGCGCAAGTGAATCAATAAAAACGAACTTTATCTGGACAATAACTTTATTCTAGAGCTGCTGTAAATCCAAAACAATCTGTTACTGTAATCTCCTGTTATCACTGTAAAGCTGCTTTGAAACAATCTATACTGTTAAAAGCGCTATATAAATGAAGGTGACTTGACTTGACTACTTATTTTGCTGTTTTGCTGTGTTTGTAGTCTAAATTCTGTATTTATATATTTGGTTTTCTAGCCCTCATACCTTCGTTCACCGGACCCTGATACCTTCGTCCACCGGCGTGTGCTTTCTAGTCCTGTTTTGCTGGTTGGTGAGGAGAACTGCATGGTGGTTGTAGGTACAACTCCAGTTGTAACCTTTGAGAAAGATTTGCTCCACGAGGGGCTTCTCTACCTCCTGGCATATTACTATGCATTCCACCTGACCTATCCCAAGTGTATTGCCACACTCTTGTCTGTGTTGCAAACAGAAGTTCTGGTAGATGTCCTCCATGAGCAGGACGATGCAACCCCCTCTTATAAAAAGGCCATTCATGAATGGAAAATGTTTGCTGAATAAATACTGTTGCATACCTGTATGGCTGAGGCAGTGATAGAGTATTTGTTTTTTATTTTATTTTTTGGTTTGTTCCTCATTATATTTGCACTTGATTTGTGCTATTATGAGATTTCCCTGCTTTTTCAGTAGTGTTTCTTGAATCAATTGTATTAATGCAATACATGAATTGAGTAATTGCTGTTTAAAGCTGTTTGAGGTTATACAGTGTATGCAGCTTACAGACTGAGGCATAGCCTTTTTATGCAGAACATTTGCTGTTGATGTGCCATGTTATGACACTGACACTTCCTTATGTCAGTTGAATAGCCTAGGAATTAGTTCATCCTGCTTTATGTGCTCCATTTGTTAAAGAGGATGTTCTTTAATAAATGTTCAGCAAAACTGAATATGTTGTTTGATTATTTATTTAAATGTATATATTTGTACTATATTTCTTTATTGGGTTGTTTCAAGAATTTTCATCCATTTTCAGGTCTCGCATCTTAAAGAAAATCTAAATAAGGTTTAATTTTCTAGTTTTAAAGCAATCCACTAAAAATGACTTAATATTCAGTGCTTAAACTGCACAGTTTTAAGCATGTTTGTCTAGTTTTAAGACCAATGGTTTATTAGTGATTAGATTTAAGATAAAATATTCTAGTTTTAATGCAATTTTCACTAAATTTATTTATTATTTAATTCTTATAATAAGTAAAAACGGCATAGTTTTAAGCATTTTTGTCTAGTTTTAAGACCAACATATTTTTTTTAGTGGCTAGATTTAAGATTAAATGTTCTAGTTTTAATGCAATTTTCGCTAAATTTATTTATTATTCAATTTTTATAATAAGTAAAAACTGCATAGTTTTAAGCATTTTTGCCTAGTTTTAAGATTTAAGATTTAATTGCATTTATCAGTGACTAGATATTTTTGCTATTTTCAAGAATTCTTATCAAGTCAGTTTTGCTTACCCCATTGGCAGATTTTTTTGCTTGATTTTAGTTCACTTTAACTAGATTCAAGTAAATCTGGATTATTTCAAGAAAGGCATTTTTTGCAGTGTGGCAGACAGTCGGTTCAGCCAGTCTGTCTGCTTCCTGACCTGAGCCCCAGATTGTCATGTTTTAGCTCTAAGACTATGAGCCAAATTACTAGAGAGAAGAGCAGCACCAGCCCAGGAGGAATGGATACCATCTCTTTTCAACAGATCAGGCTTGCCCCAAAAACTTTTCCAATTGTCTATGAATTTTATATTATTCTGCGGACACCACTTCCACAGCCAACCATTCAGTGAGGCCAATCGGCTAACTATCTCATCACTCCTGCGTATAGGAAGGGGGACCAGAGCAAATTACAGTGCCTGACATCGTACTTGCGAGTTCACACACCTCTTTAATATTAATTTTGGTGATCTCCGACTGGCGGAGTCGAACATCATTAGTGCCGACATGAATAATGATCTTAGAGAATTTACGATTAGCATTAGCCAGCACTTTTAAATTTGCTTTGATGTCAGGCGCTCTGGCTCCCGGCAAACATGTGACTATGGTGGCTGGTGTCTCTATTTTCACGTTCCGTGTGATCGAATCACCAATTACCAGGGCACAATCAACAGAATTCTCAGTGGGTGTTTCACTGAGTGGGGCAAATCGATTTGTTATGGGAATCGGAACGGAAGAGTGGTTCTTTGATCCGCGACTAGAGCGGTGATCTCTCACAGTAACCCATCTGCCCTGCTGCACGGGCTCTACTTCAGCCGGAACTGAATCATGTAAAGAGTTCACTATGCTAGGCGCATCCAAAACACTATCTAAAGATCTAGCATTCTTACCATCCTCAATTAAAGTTTGGATGCGTGTCTCTAGTTCTGAAATCTTCTCCGTCAGCCTGACTGTCTCCTTGCATTTATCACATATAAATCCTATATTGCCACCGGAGAAGGCTATACTAAACATATGACATGTGACACAGGTGACAATAACAGGACAAGAAGACATTACTCACCGTGTTTGTTGACTGATTTCTTACTTACCTGGATTTTATGAACTCAAAGGCGCGGGGACGCAAGAGAAAATAAATATATAAATGAGCGCACGGGTGGCGCGTTAGCAAATTCGTTATCTGCATTATTCTAATTCATTCGTGTCTGCATTATAACAGACATCGGAGCTAATGTGGTGAAGGCAGCTTTTCTAAATAATTGGACTAGACTCCAGTGCTTTGGCCACAGACTCCATCTAGCAATAGGTGAGTAAAAGTTATATTAACCCTTAGGGGTCGACAAAACGCTGCCTCTCCGTCTCCGTGAACTTTTTTTCTGGAGCACGTCTCTAAACTTAAACAAAACTCAGCGAATACTATTCACCCAGGCATGAGCAATATATCTTTATAATCATTTAAGTGTGTACTTTTAAATTATCTAATTCAAAACTAAAATAAATATTCTCTGTTTATGTAATCTGTATGAAAAGAGAGAGATGTCAGTCTAATGGGAATACACCCACGGAGAGCGCGCGCTATTCAAACGCAAATGATATGAGGTGATCCATCAGATTCATGTACTTTATGAGGAATAATAATAGCCTAATAGTAATAATAATCCTGGAAAAGTTGACCTCAGAAGTGTTTGTTTTGGTTTCATTTCGAGGAGCAAAATTAATTAAAATAATTTATATTAAATAAAAATATATATAATTAATTGAACTATTATGCTATTTGTGATAATATTCAAACACATTAGCATAATAAATACTGATCAACTAAAATTAATGTTACTGATAATAACAATAGTAGCCTAATATATCAACTGTTATTTATGCTAGTGTTGAGAAACTAAAACCAAACAGTTTTACTCTAGGGCTGGGTATCGATTCAGATGTTCAAATTCGATTTCGATTTTTGATTTCGATTTCTGATTCGACTCAATGAATATAGATGTAATACAAATCCTATATTTATAAAAAAAAGAACAGTGAAAATATGTTCACAAGTGTTAATTAATAAAAAGAAATTAAGAGCCACAAACCTGTATTACTCTTTTTATTTCAGGTACACTTAGGTACATTTAAATGAAGTTCCTAAACGTAAGTTAGGGAGGAGCGAGCCCATCCAATCTTTCAATCAACAAACAGAGTATATAAGCAGCCGCTTACCTCTCCCTAGTATCAGCTGTTCCAGTATCCCTCCACCTCCCCAAACTCCACCTTCATCTTAGGTACCTTGCCCTTTAATTAACAGGTCCTACATTTAGCCACTGGCGGGGGTATATCAGAGCTCGAGTTGAAGCTGCTTCATCGAGCCCCTCTCCAGCAGACAGCAAGCCAAATAAGTTTAACCTAATATCTTAAAGATTCTCGTTAAACAAACTCGTTAAACTACTTTAAAACTCGTTCAAACTTTCACAAACCAACTTACTCATCAACAATTTCATTTTGAACTTCAAGGACACTTTCCATCCATCATGACCAGTTCTTGAGCCATTTTCCTTCAAACAGGGGTGTTTCATCACCAGGGCTTCAGCTGCTTGAGAAACTCAGTATCACTTGGGTATGCCTTGAAGCTGTAAATTGTATCAATCATTCTCTCAAAGATGTTGTTTTTGATCCCTTGTCAATGTAAGATGCTTTCCTTCTTAAAAAAATTCTGAATTGCCCTCTCTCAAGGCAAACTCAACGTTATACGAAAATGTTGGCAGATCAAACACATCAGGCCCCAGCTGCTTGTGCGCTTAGAAGAAGAGGATTATGTGTCTGAAGCCAACGATGTGTCTTCTGTGTCAGTAGAATGGATATCCAGCTCAAAGTGTTTTGATGAGCTTCACAGTTGCTTTGGAGGGAAGATCATCAATGTTCTCGAGATCACATAATGCATTTCCAAACTCAGGATCTTCAAACTGTAGCCTAAAGGCATAACTCACATTGAGGTTTATTTTTCGATGCAACAAAAGGTCACTGACTGTCTCAGGTCGATATGGCAAAACTAGTTTACGGGTACTCGTAGGATCTATTATCACCCTCGTTTAATGTGCTATCTGATGCGCTCATTTCGACTTGGAATCTGTAAGCATAAAAAAAAAACACACACTAGCAATCATACTACAGGGGCTTTTGCAGGAATAATAATAATAAAATATAATAATATTTTGCCACAAAACTGATCAGCTAATTGGCACCTATCCAGTAATCACAATTTGTTTTGGAGACCGGCCACGGCAAGAGCTCTCCTCACACATTGGGCATCGCATTTAAACTTTTAAACCTGGATAACCCAAAATGGGGTTCTCACAAGCTTATCATTAACTTATCCAAGTCCCTTGTGTTAACAGATGACCAAACCTCAGTCCTTAAGAAAGGCCTTTCTTATATCCCCACCCCGTCGAGTTGTAAAAAGAAGGAATTGTTAGCGGACATGCAGGCATACCAAAATGCCCTTTACTCACCCCTCCGGTTGGGAGCCCGGGTTGTCCAGCCTGCCCAAAGAAACAGAGACAATTTTGCCTTTAAATAATTACACTGGGGTTTGGGTGAGACCCACAATTTGACCCCAGGCGAAAAGACAGCCCTCAAAGAATTATGCCACTAATTGCCATGGATAATTTTTTTTTTGTAATTTCACACAAGAATAGGTAGCCTACTTTTACATTATGACGATGTAAACACAATTAGGCTAAATTTCATCTGTAAAATACTACGTCTGTGCACTTACTCAGTATGATTCTCGATCGCACTGAGAACTGAACGACACCTGCGTGTCCCTCTGCGAGGTGCTGGCAAAGGAGAGCATGATGCAGACACATTCCTAAAAAAAAAAAAAAAATAATAAAAAAAACTGTTAGCATACATTATCCAAAGTAAACTGATGGACAATTAATGCGTATGGATGCACAATGTATGTATATATCTGTTGATGGCCCATATAGACCGCACGCATTTAGTGATCGGACTACACGCAATGAACGGATCGTTCACGAACGACACATCACTACATTTCAAACATTTACACCTGTATTCAGTTATTTACGCATGATATAGTGTCATAGGCTAACCAAAACTGAACATTTAATTATATAAAAAAATGATAATAATACAGTTTATTTGATTGTGTTATCAGCATGCTCATGCTTTTTTCTTTTTTATAACAGATGTGACAATGAACACGTCCATCCACCAGTTCCGAAGAGAGCCAAGGCAAACAAGCAGGCAAGCAACAGGGAGTCCACTTTTGTATATATAAAAAAAAAACAAGTTTGGTTTTTTTATGTTTTTTTTTTTCTTTTAAGGATGTGTTAAGTGATAGTAATGACTTTAAGTCTTTACGTTCTTAGGAAAGATTTCTATTTTGAATAAATGCTGTTCTTTTTAACTTTTTATTCATCAGTTAATCATTCTTAGTTCAGGCTGCCTCACAGCACCTTGATGGGCCATTGGGGGAGTGCCTTGTCTTCCCAGGTGTAAATCACATTAATATTCATGGCCATTCAGACTCCCACGGATAATAATAATAATAATAATTCATTACATTTATATAGCGCTTTTCTTGGCACTCAAAGCGCTTTACATACATACATTTGATCTCCTCAACCACCACCACCAATGTGCAGCATCCACCTGGATGATGCGACGGCAGCCATATTGCACCAGAACGCCCACCACACACCAGCTTACTGGTGGAGAGGAGACATAGTGATGAAGCCAATTGGTATATATATGTGGGGATGATTAGGAGGCCATGATGGACAGAGGCCACTGGGCAAATTTGGCCAGGATGCCGGGGTTACACCCCTACTCTTTCGAAAGACATCCTGGGATTTTTTGTGACCACAGAGAGTCAGGGCCTCGGTTTTACGTCTCATCCGAAGGACGGTGCTCTTTGACAGTATAGTGTCCCCATTACTATACTGGGGCGTTAGGACCCACACAGACCACAGGGTGAGCGCCCCCTGCTGGCCTCACTAACACCTCTTCCAGCAGCAACCTGGTTTTTCTCAGGTCTCCCATCCAGGTACTAACCAGGCTCAGCCCTGCTTAGCTTCAGTGGGCAACCAGTCTTGGGCTACAGGGTGATATGGCTGCTGGTACAGGGTGATATGGCTGCTGGCATACAGCAGTGCTGACCAAAAACTGACGTAAGAAATTTAAATCATTATATTGTTGTTTGTGAAAGAGTGGTTAGAATGATTTTCACTTAATTTTGAAGTAAAAATTCTAGCCTACAAGAATAGTAACTCAAAAGTCTTGTGGACAACTATTCAGTATGTGTTAAATGGCCTTATTGCGGTGACATTTTTCCCCCCAAAACGTACTAACCACGCATAGTATTTTTTTTTTCTATAAAATGCAAACATGTACATCCATTTTGCTCACATATTATTGTAGCAGAGATTGGGCTGAATACAGCAAATGTATATGTTGGCAAATGGTATGTTTTAAGTAACTGAAATAAGCACAAATGTCAGGGCATGTCAAAACATCTCAAGGACCCCAAAAACACCTCAGACCCCAGAGGGTTAAATGCAAACCATTTTTCGTGGGGTTCCTGTCTCAGTGCGGGAAGCCCTGTGGAGCAGGTGTGAACACCTGCTATTTTATTATCCTGACTGTCCTGTCTCAATACGAGAAGGGACAGCCTTTCCTGTTCTCGTGTCTCACCGGGTGAGGACACATGCTGAGCAGGTTCCAAAGCCTGTGTACCTAATTTACATGTATTGTTACAGAGTGTCTCCACCTCCATGTAATCCAACCCCTTTGAAATGTATATAAAACTGCAATGTAAAGTTCCCTTAGTTAGACTTGGCTAAGATTTTTGAACGAAGCAGACTACAGCGATGCAACAGCAATAAATGATCCTGCTTGAAAAGATACTTTCGAGTCTCCAGGTCTTTGCTTCTGAGTTTGCTACACTTTAGAAAAAATAAGTTCACTAACCCATCAGGACCTGGTACCTTATTCCCCTTTAAATTTGATATCGCTTTTCCTATTTCTTCTTCTGTTATTTGGTGTGTAAGTTTTTTATTCTGTTCTGTGCCTATAGACGGTAAATCCAGTGAGTCCAAAAAACTCTCCACTATATTTATGTCTGCCGCTGGAGGCTGGGAGTATAAATTTGAATAGTAAGATACATAAGACTCTTGTATATCCTCTAGATTATATCGTACCTCATTAGTCTGTGGGTTTTTTATCTTATGTATGTAACGACTAGCTTCTTGTTTGCGTGTTCTCCACGCAAGTAATCTCCTGGCTTTATGTCCATTCTCGTAATAGGTTTGTTTGATAAATTTAGCCTTTTTACATTTACATTTACATTTACATTTAGTCATTTAGCAGACGCTTTTATCCAAAGCGACTTACATCTGAGGACTAACCAAACGAGTCATCGTGAAGAGACAATAGCAACCCAAGAAGTGCTCAAAATACAAAGTTCAAACATTGCTCAGAGTAGCATAAACCAGACAAGTGAGGATTTAAAGGTTTTTTTTTTTTTTTTTTTAAGTTTAAGTTCACTTTAAGTTAAGTGCTCACGGAAGAGATGAGTTTTCAGTTGTCTTTTAAATGCTGTCAGGGATTCTGCATTTTGGACGAGGGTGGGGAGATCATTCCACCAGCATGGAACCGTGAATGAGAATGTTCTGGAGAGTGATTTTGTGGCTCTTTGTGAAGGTACCACGAGCCGTCGCTCATTGACTGATCGTAGGCTTCTGGTAGGGATGTAGACTCGTAGGAGCGAGTGAAAGTAGGAGGGAGCTGAGCCTGTGGTCAATCTGTAAGCAAGTGTCAATGCCTTGAACTTGATGCAAACAGCGAGTGGTAGCCAGTGCAGGGAGATGAACAGAGGAGTGACGTGGGCCATTTTGGGCTCGTTGAAGACCAGACGAGCAGCAGCGTTCTGGATCATTTGTAGAGGTTTAGTTGCACATGATGGAAGTCCAGCCAGAAGAGCATTGCAGTAATCAAGCCTAGAGATAACCAGGGCCTGGACAAGAAGTTGTGTTGCATGCTCAGTTAGGAAAGGCCTGATCTTCCTGATGTTGTGCAGTGCAAACCTGCATGATCGAGCTGTCTTTGTAATGTGGTCTGTGAAGGTCAGCTGGTCATCAAAGATTACACCAAGATTTCTGACCGACTTTGATGGGGTGATTGAGGAAGAATCTAGCTGGATAGTGAAGTCGTGCTGTGGAGACAGATTAGCAGGGAGGATGAGAAGCTCAGTTTTTGTCAGGTTGAGCTGCAGGTGATGTTCCTTCATCCATGCCGAGATGTCCGCCAGACAGCTTGAGATTCGAGCAGCTACTGTGGGATCATCTGGTTGAAATGAGAGGTAGAGCTGGGTGTCATCAGCATAGCAATGGTAAGAGAAACCATGTGCCTGTATGATGGGTCCCAGTGATGTGGTGTAAGTGGAGAAGAGGAGCGGTCCAAGCACTGAACCCTGGGGAACCCCTGTGGTCAGTTGATGTGCTTTGGATACCTCGCCTCTCCATGCGACCTTGAAGGACCTACCTGTGAGATAGGACTCAAACCAGTGGAGGGCAGTTCCAGTGATGCCCAGTGATGAGAGGGTGGACAGAAGGATCTGATGATTCACAGTGTCGAAGGCAGCAGAGAGGTCCAGGAGGATGAGAACTGATGACTTGGAAGCAGCTTTAGCGATCCGCAGGGCTTCTGTGACTGATAGTAATGCGGTCTCGGTTGAATGCCCTTTCTTGAAGCCAGATTGGTTGACATCCAGCTGGTCGTTCAGAGACAGGAAAGATGATACTTGGTTGAAAGCAACTCGTTCAAGTGTTTTCGCAATGAATGGTAGGAGAGAGATAGGTCTGTAATTCTCTAGGAGTGATGTGTTTAATGTTGTTTTTTTAAGCAGTGGAGTTACCCGAGCCTGCTTAAATGCTGTAGGGAAAATGCCAGTGTGGAGGGATGAGTTGATGATGTGTGTTAGTGCTGGTAAAAGTGTGGGAGAGATGGCTTGTAGAAGGTGTGAGGGGATGGGGTCCAGAGGGCAGGTGGTAGGATGACTGGAGAGGAGAAGTTTAGATACTTCTTCCTCGGTTAGTGGAGTGAAGGAGGAGAGAAGGTTATTGGCTGTGGGAGTGGTTGGTCTAGGTTCCTGTGTGTGTGGATTAGAGAACTGACTGCTGATAGTTGTTGTTTTTTTTGTGAAGAAGTTAGCAAAGTCATCAAGTTAGCACAGATATTGAAAGTATCTCTGTCTCCTCTCCACCAGTTAGCTGGTGTGTGGTGAGCGTTCTGGCGCACTATGGCTGCCGTCGCATCATCCAAGTGGATGCTGCACATTGGTGGTGGTTGAGGAGATTCCCCCTTCCATGTGAAGCGCTTTGAGTGCCTAGAAAAGCGCTATATAAATGTAATGAATTATTATTATTATTATTATTTATTAGCAATTAGTGAGGAGGTGGGTGGTGGTGGTGGTGGACAGAGGAGAGAGTTGAATGTCTTGAAAAGTGTTCGTGTGTTAGGGGCGGTGTTGATCTTGTTGTGGAGGTATGAAGATTTTGCAGCGTGAACATCAACAGAAAAAGCAGAGAGCAGAGATTGATACATACTCAGGTCAGATGTATCATTCGATTTGCGCCATTTTCTCTCCGCTGCTCTGAGTTTGGTCCGGTGTTCACGAAGAACCTCAGATAACCACGGGTTAGAGGGAGTGGTGCGTGCTGGCCTGGAGGAGAGAGGGCAGATAGTGTCTAAAGAAGAAGTTAAAGTGGAGCATAAAGTATCCGTTGCGGTATTCACATCCAGAGATGAGAATTTTGAGGGTGAGGGAAGAGAGGATGACACAGCAGAGGAAAGATGGGAGGGAGAAAGTGAGCGGAGGTTTCGTCTGAAAGTAACTGGTAGGGGAGTTGGTGGAGTGTGGGTAGTGAGTTGTAGATTGAAAGTAATGAGGAAATGATCTGAAACGTGAAGAGGTTTCACCAAAATGTTGTCTGTGATGCAGTTGCGTGTGTAAACCAGGTCCAGTTGGTTGCCTGACTTGTGAGTACCTGTGGTGATGAGCCGTCTGAGATCGAAAGAGGCTAGGAGAGAGATGAAGTCTGTAGCATACGGCTTCTCTAGATGAATGTTGAAATCACCAAAGACTACCAGTGGAGTGCCATCCTCAGGGAAAGAGGACAGCAGCACATATAGCTCCTCTACAAAGCTTCCCAGTTGACCTGGGGGGCGATAAATGACTACAATCTGGATCTTAATGGGAATTGTAAGTGTAATAGCATGATATTCAAATGAGTTGTTATTGCATAGAGAGGAGAGAGTTGAGTATTTCCAATTGTTAGAAATGAGAAGACCAGTACCCCCACCCCTCCCGGACTGGCGAGGTGTGTGAGAGAAAGAGAAGTTGTTAGAGAGAGCAGCAGGGGTTGCTGAGTCTTCTGGACGGATCCAGGTCTCAGTTAAGCCTAAAATATTAAGAGTAGAATGAGAAGCAAAAGCTGGAATGAAGTCAGCTTTATTGACTGCTGATTGGCAGTTCCATAGACCCATAGAAAGAGTGAGAGGTGAGTGTGAGGATAAGAGAATAGGACGCAGATTAGCAGGATTGCGCTGCCTTCTGTACGTGATGAGTGAGCGTTGTCGAGAGACAACAGGAATGTATTGAAAGCACATGACGTTTAAGGGAAATAGGATAAGGATAGGAGTAGGGAAGGGAAGGGAGATGTAGATACTTAAGTGCTTAGCTGATGTCTTTGCTCGGTGGAGTCGCACAGGTAGAGTCGATGGTCTTTACCCGAGTCGGTCTTCACACGAGGAGGCTGAAACGCTTCCGCTGACGCTTCCGCGACAGCGCGCACACTACATAGATATAATGCACTCAAAGTACTGAGTGAGGACAGCTGTCTCTGCCCAGCAATTAACACAGCACCCTCAAATAATCCGACAATGGGATAAATCGAAACTAGCCCTTGGCCAGTGACTCACTTAAGTGCTATGCAATTTAGACTGCAATACTATACAGACGCGCAAACTATTCAATTTACTGTTATAAAGTAGCAACGCGTCTAATTAAAATACAGATTTGTGAGAAGGTAAAAAATTAAAATAAACACAGAATCGAAAATAGCCCTACCTTCTGATAGAAACTAAGCTGAAACAACAGGAGAACTGGATATTAAGAAAAAATCTACTTGCGCGCTCTTGTCGATTCCACAGACTGACCGTTTGTCCTGGCCTTGTCCTGGATCTCTTCGACTTTATATCTGTGTACAGTGGCTGTCTCTGCCCAGCAATTAACACAGCACCCTCAAATAATCCGAAAATGGGATAAATCGAAACTAGCCCTTGGCCAGTGACTCACTTAAGTGCTATGCAATTTAGACTGCAATACTATACAGACGCGCAAACTATTCAATTTACTGTTATAAAGTAGCAACGCGTCTAATTAAAATACAGATTTGTGAGAAGGTAAAAAATTAAAATAAACACAGAATCGAAAATAGCCCTACCTTCTGATAGAAACTAAGCTGAAACAACAGGAGAACTGGATATTAAGAAAAAATCTACTTGCGCGCTCTTGTCGATTCCACAGACTGACCGTTTGTCCTGGTCAATTGATTTTCATAAAGTTCATTTAAAGTCTTCCGGGCCAGATTTAGTTGTTCTAAACTATCTGCATTGTTATTTCTTTGATGTTCCTCTTCCAAAAGCTTAAGTTCCCTGTCTTTATCAGCAATTCTTTTCTCTTTTTCTTTTTTCCTATTTGATGACCACATTATCAATTTACCTCTGAGAACTGCTTTAGCGGCATCCCATATTACACTTGGTGAAGTATTTTCCTTATTATTGTGGTACATGTAATCGTCAAATTCCTTCTGATTGTATTGCTGAAATGCTGTCTCGTTAAGAAAACTAGAGTTTAACCTCCAGAGCCTTTCTTTTCGTTTAATATCTAAATGTATTATTAAGTACACCCCTGCGTGATCCGAGATGTCTCTAACTCCTATTTTACAATCAATAATCCTATGTCTGTCAGAAAGCATGAAAAAATAGAATGAGAGTGGGAAAAAAATTAAAAAAACTTTTCATGTGGATGTAGATCTCTCCACACGTCTATCATGCCTAGCTCTTTCATTATTTTTTTAGTATATAGTGCCTCTGATGGTATCTTTTTCGTATTAGATGAGGAGTCCAGTGAAGGGTGCAAGTGAATATTCCAGTCCCCCCCACATATCACCACCCCATACATTTCCATACATAATAAATCAAAAACTTTCTTAATAAATTGCTTATTATGTCCAGGAGGTCTATAGATGTTCACTAATGTAACCTCCTTATGATCAATGAAACCTTTTACTAAAATGTTTCGTCCATCAACATCTGCAACCTGTGAGGTAAACTGAAAATGTACATGATTTGAAATGAGTATTGAAACTCCCCTTGCATTGCCATGTTTAAACGAAGAATAGTACGAATTTTTAAACCATTTTTTAAGTTTTTCATGCTCGGTATCTGAAAGGTGCGTTTCTTGCCAAAATATTACATCTTGCTTTTCTCTCTTCATTTTGGCTATGACTTTACCCCTTTTTACAGGATTGTGTAAGCCATTTACATTAAGAGTAATACAATTATATTTCTGTCTAATCATTTTATTTTTTAGGAAACGCTATTATTACTGAACAGCTTGAATGGTTAAGAGAAAAATTATGAAATGTCGGTCTATCTAAAACAAAACCTAAAGAACAGATGAACAAGAACAAAATCGACTTCCAAAGGTGAAGTGTCATGATCACTTCTGAGCTGAAAGCGGAATCCTCTGAAACCAAAGGAGTCCCTCTCAATGCGAGTCGTATCCTCTGATTTAAATCAGAGCAGCTCGCGTGGTGGAGAAAAGCAAGCATGCATTTCCTGGCGGCAAGGTCCAGATTACAATTAGAGTTAAGGAAAGCTGTTAAGAATGAAAAATCTCACCGGTGAACAGCTCGGTAATGACCTTAGCTAGTGGCGTCTACACTGCGGCGAAATTCTTTGTTTACAACTTGTAATGTTTACAACTGTTTATTTGTGTTTTTGTGATCCATGTTTCTTAGAACTTAAAACATAACTCTAAATTAATTAATTTTAACATTAATATTCTGTGCCTGGAGGTGTTCCCTTCAACACGTTGCATTATGAGGCAGTTTATAATTGCATTACTTTTTATTTTTTTATTTATTGAAACAATTGCAACAATAACTTTTGAATGCAATGTCTAATTGAATGTAAATAAAGCATTGTTAATATACTTAAGTTGTGAGTGAGTGAGTTATTTTCATGGAAATAATAGTAATTATAATTAATATTAATAATAGGTTGATTAAAGCATTTTGGCCAAATAACCCAACAGATTCGTTTTTTGTAACCCAATTTATTGGGTAAAACTAGTTACCTAATTTATTGGGTTAAAATAACCCAACAATAGGTCGGTGCTATATCAACCCACCATTGGGTTAGCTGTTGGGTCGGTTTTAACCCAACTTTTTTAAGTGAGTGGGAAGATTGTTCTAAATCTGTTTGAAGTGGGCTCCAATAACCTTTCCATCATCATCATCATTAAGCACAGTCACATAATGTACTGACTCCTAAAAAGATAATGTAAACAGATTTGAACTGGAAGAATTAAGAAAGCATTGTGCGTTTAAAATATATTAAAAGACAAAAACAATATAAGTAGAACCTACAGAATCAGTTGTTCTGCACTCTTCAATGTGTAATGATATTTTCCTGCCACATTTCATACAGTTTGACAGTGGCATCTTTGCAAACTCCACAGATTCAAATGGTAATGGTTCAATGGAAAGCTGCTCTTGTAGTGGAACTACAAATAGCACATTCTTTCCATTGTTTGACACTGACTTCAGGAGCCGAGTTGAGTATCCACCACAGTCAGTGGGAATTAAAGTAAGCTTACGCCGCCCACCACCACCTTAATGTAAAATCAGTGGATCAAACTCAGGAGTCATTTCTGATTTCCACATCCTTTTTGCAACAAAATCTGAAAGCACTAAATAACTATATTACCTACAGCATCAATAAAGACCTATGATTATCAATGCATCCATGTTTTATGTATATTTGACATGCAAATTATAAATACCTGTAGATTTGTAAAACATCCAGCCTCCCTGAAGATTTTTTAATTTAGGAAATTCTTCCTCAAGCAGAGTGACAATCTTAAACAAGCAAATACCACATTCCTCATTCAAGTCAAGGAAAAAAAAAAAAATTTACTTGCATCATTACTTCACATTCACTCGTGTTTTGTTTATGTTTGCAATTACCTAAAGGTGTCTGGAACACTTAACAGCCTTTTCCCAAGCCCAGCACGTACAAGTTCGAAGTCTTCATCTCCTTTTGGAGTAAACATGGTTGGTTGGGAGAGCACATATATTTGAAAATCTGTCTTTTTCACATTGACAGGTTTGGCCAAAGAGAAACGTTTTTTTCCCTTAGGCTGGTCATTTTCAGCCCTAAACATAAGCCCCTTTCATACAGAGATTCCGGAAAATACACGGATAAAGTGACCCGGGATTTGATTCACACTGCCAGTGATTTTCCGGAATCAGAGAGTGCGTTGACACACAACCCGTAAAATTCCCGTAAAGACACGTGACATCGATGTGACGCAATGTCTCAGCAGCGTGTATAGTTTGCTTATGAGCTGCGATTTCTCTCTGGAGAAACCACGCTTGTGCATTTTTTTCTCAGATTCGATCATAATCTAGCGCATTACGTACCGTTCCACTAGCCTGCTTTCACTTCACTTCAGCGTCATCATTACGACACGGCATTGGTTATGGCTTTTGTTCACACAGCGCGCGTTTGGGACTGATCCCGGCAATGTTACTAGGTCCCCAACCCGGCATCGATCCTGGCATCAATCCCGGGTCGTGTTTGCGTTCACACAGAAGGCGTTCTGGCAATTTCCCGGGATCAACGCGCTGTGTGAAAGGGGCTATACTTGGGAACTGCCTACGGCCAAGTGACAAAGAGACACATTTTTGAAGAAAAGTTATGTCTCTTGTAGCGACTCTGACAGGGTATCCGGCCAAAGGTTCGGAATTAGCAAATCCTGGTCAGTGGATTAAAATTACTGGAAGCTAATCTAACCAACCACAGCTCTACTCTTCTTTTTGGCTGTGACACAAATAATTTTTTGTTCGGACTTGATTGAGTCACTGACTACAATTCGCACACACGGCAGTTCTCTCTAATGATTAAGTCAAAGAAGACTTTGTTTACCACCAAAAGACATTTGACCAAGAGCCCCGCTTTGGCGAGATCACGCGGAGAGCGCCCCGAGGGTTTCCTACGAAGATGACAAGACGAGCATTGTCAATTTAAATCCGCACACACAGGATTCCCCGGAGAAAACGCTGACTGAACAATCACATCCACGCATACCCGCACACAAACGACCTTCCTGTATGCATGCATATCTAATTAGTTTTGTCTTATTCTATAGATGTAATTTTAACTGTTCTGTAACTTCGAACCTTAAGTTTATTTCTAAAGAAAGATTCTATAACTCTCCCTCTTGCTAGGTCATAAAGCTTTATGACTCCCAAAAGGAATTCCAAGGGGAAATCACAGCTCCCACTTGAATTCTGATGAAGAAAGAGGAATAGACTCTGCAATCTTATATTGTCTATAAGTATAACCACTTAAGAAATGCATAAACATGAATTTTGATATTTCCTAGGTCATGGTAGCAGGTATTATGGCTTTATAGTCGTGTGAAGAAACTTTAAAATGCTTGTAATTCTGCATATGAATGTAACTCTATGTTCTTCTACTTTTACCTGCCATGTCTGGTAGCTGTTTGACCGTCTTGTCTTGACTGAACCAGTCATACATAGGATATTACTGTAAAATCTATTGTCCGGTTTGTACAATCTTTCTGGGTAGGAATGACAAAATGTTATACCATCATAAATGATCCTGACAAGACAAAGAGGAATCTTCCGCGGGCACTTTTCTCCCAGCTGATTGGTGCCTTCATGCCAGAAGGGGCGTGAACCTAAGTGTCCTTAAAGAGACGCGCCGAGCTTCCCTTGTCCCTTCTGAAACGCTTCTGAAAGCTTCCTGAAAACTCTCTGCCTAAACTCCCTGGCTCTTCCTGCTCTTCGTGGCTTCATCATGTGACTCCTCGTGCATCTGGACCTCGCCTTAGTGTGATGATCCATCGTTTCTTTTCTTGTTTTGTTTCTTCAAGTTTATTTTATCCTTTTCGAGGTCTCCTCTGTTCATGTCTTCTCGCGAAGAAAATGAACACAGCCAGACTGGCAAGCTTCACCTACAAGGACATTCAAACACGCCGCGCTCGCGCGCGCTGGACGAACCCGAACTCGTGACACGAGGACAGAGAGAGACACACACGCTTTCTTCACATCAACCACAAAAGAGCTTTACCTGTGCAAGTACCCGTTTACCATTCTTTCGAGGTTTAAGATCTGTTGATTCTTGGTGTCTAAAAAGGTTCTGTGTCTGTGATGAATTTTGCCAAACCAGAAGATCTCTCATCTTCTCACTCTCTCTCTCTCTCTCTCTCTCACTCCCAATCTTTCGCTCTCGCAATCTCTCTCTCTCTCACTCCTGTTTGTTATTCGTCTGTCTCATTAGTTTTACTGTTTAACTGTACATACATGTATCCCGTGTTTAAATGTAGAATTCTGTATCTGTAGTTTCAATTATTAAAACCATATTCTTGATTGCTTTCTGTCTAAGAGCTTATATTACGAGTCAATGAAATGATTGGTCTAACTACAAAGCTTTACAAGTTGTTACTATTTCAGTAACCCAAATTTTATAAACACAAGAAAATTAATGTTCACGGCCGGAACATTGAGATTTCTTGGAGTTTATAAAAAGGGATAACTTTGTTGAGAAGTTGATAAGTTAATCTTGCGGCTGTTTGCTGGACAAACCGATTGTTTGATAACTAAATTAATTCCCTTAAAGTTATCTCATATAATCGATCTGTAATGAGACCATTGATATATGAATGAGGAATTAAAATTCGTTATGATTTACCATTCATACATACAATCGATCTGTTTTCAATTTCGATAATATAACTGTAATATGCAAATATATTAATCATATTTCATGATTAATTATTAAAATTCCCTATAAATAATTTGAGCTAATTAAGGCACATCTCGATGTTGCTACATGAATATGGTGGAGAATGCGGGCATTTCAAACTTTGTTTTATGAGCACATTCAGTTTTAATCTATTTATATGGTTATTAATAATTTTGTGCACGCACGATATGGAATTTTGAAATTGTGAGATAAGTCGCAACGCGAACTCACTCCTAACTGACTGAGGCAAAAACCGACGTCAGTCAGTAACGTCACATTTTAACAGCTAAAATATGCATAGACATGTTTTTATCACTGCTAAATGCTGAGTAGCCTAC